>NC_090940.1:341094326-341694877 GCF_040938575.1 Ambystoma mexicanum
TCCCCAAAGGTTTAACTACCTTGCCTGAGAATGACTACTGTCTCTCAGAGCATGTAAAGTTAAATTGACTTTACTAGTCTCTTTATATTTACTGACCCAGAACACCCTATCTTACTAAAGAGTGCTGGAGGGGTTGCTTAGCTTCCCCTGAGTCAAAAAACTCATGTAACAGTAAAATGTTAAGTTTTCCTATTTTAAATGGCTGGTGGCAGTAGTTTAGATGAACTAACATGATTTTTCGGTAGCTCAAAATCAGGGGTAGCCATGTTTCTCAATATGGTGTCCCAGACCTATCTGTAAAAACAGACTCTGATCATCTTTTCTCGCCATTTCTTTTAGGAAAAGTCCATCTTGTGTATGTCTCTGCGTGCCAAACCAGGGTTGGTCCCTTTGTTTGTGCCCTTTGGCGGGCTTCTGTGCTGAAGCCCTCCTCTGGTGCCAGAATGTCTGGGGTGGACAGGATGTTAGGGAGGTGCCTGAAACTTCCTGTGCTTAGTCTTCTAGGAGACTGGAATGCACTCTGGTGTGATTGGCCAGCTGGCTGTCCAGCAAGGACAGCCACCCTGTTGGGTGACTGACAGCCAGGCTGAATGAATGGGGGAAAACTGTTTAAAAGCAGGTTTCTGGGACTTGGAAAGCAGAGTCGACCACTTAAACGAAAGAACTGCAGAGGAGAGGAAGGAAGATGACTGCTGCAACTCCTGGACGACCGGTGAAGCCCTGCTGCAGGTCCGAATTGCCTGAAACTTCGACAACAGAGAAGCCCTTCAAGGTTAATTTTTTCCCTTGAGTTTGGTGGGAACAACCAACTCACAAGCCACCTGGACACCGTACTATTCTGGTCGAATTTTCAGCAGAGTGCTGTTGAAAACTGGATAGCCAGAGGGAAGGAACCCAGGGGGACTTTAAGGCACTCAAACCTTAAACTAATGTCTTGTTACTGCTTTTGGCCTCTTCCCTGGGCAGTGCAGGAACCTCCCGACATTTTCCTTCTTGTCCCCATGACTGAATCCCAGGAACAGCGAGATCTGCTCGAACTGCCAGGAACAACTGCCTCAGCTACAGCTTTCTTCATTTAAAAAGGTACTGTGCAAACGCGGTCGGAAATCTTTTAGTCCATTGAGAAAGTGCATGAAACTTTCCTCAACTATGAAGGCTTGTCCTTCTCTAAATATTCGTCAAACTTTTCGCCTAGCCAAATCCCTTTAAATCTGTGGCAAAGACTTAGCCGTTACATACCAGAACAGTGCTATCCTATACAAGAGACTCTGAACCATTGACTTTGGCCCAGACCTATTGAGAAGAATTGCTGGTTGTATTTAACTTGAACCCTTTGCCCTGCCTATGATTGTATTTGGGCTTTATATTCTTATAACCTTGGGCCTCATTATAAATTCTCCGGTCCGGACTTGACGCTGCCGGTATAACCATCCTGGCACCGTTTCCATGGTCGCCAAATTATGTCCTACGGACCCGGAAATACAAGCACCATAAACCACCACTGTAGAGTCAAGGCACCCGTAAACTTCACCTGCACGGAAACCCCCCCGTTACCGGCAATACGAAACACAGCGAGCATTACGAGTACCACGGACATGGAAACACTGCCACAAAAATAGTGCTAAAACCGTGACCACAGTGGCGATATCGCCACCACCGTGAACATGACGTTAAACAGTGCCTGGTGATCTGAATCGGACCACAGGTGCACCAAATGAGCCCAGCTGGACCCAGCAGGCCACTGGGAGCCTACAAAAGGGCCACACCCAGGCCAACTCCAAACAGAACTATGCAGGCAGCAGCTCTAGTAGCATTGGGACTGGGGCTATTGAACCAACAGGCAGCACTGCACATGATGGCAGTAATGGTGCGGAGGAGGCGGAGGCAGAGGAGGCACAGGCGGCACTTAGCAGACCCAGTACCTATGCCAGCATGACCCCGTAGGCAGCCTGCAATACCAAACATCAGGGCCTCACCCTGGAACCTGACCCCAGGACAGATCCACACATACCTGCTGGACCGTCCAACAATCATGTACATCACCATGATAGAGGACGACATCATCAGCCACATTGACATCACCACTGCCATCCCCCCTCCTGAAGGTGGTGTCGGTACTGCATTTTCTTGGCACCGGAACTTATCAGCGCACAGTTGGTGAGCTGCACGGGCTACCACAACCCTGTTTCTCAAAAATACTGGTACAGGTACTGGATGCCCTCTTGCGCCATGTGTCTGAACACATCGCCCTACCCCGTACCCTTGCCCAGGTCATTACCACCAAGTTGGCCTTCCATGCCATTGCAGGTATGCCAAATTGCATAGGCGCAGTAGACTGCACTCACATAGAGCTGACAGTACCACGTGCTATCAAGATGGTGTACCGCAATAGGAAACTGTACCAGTCACTGAATGTACAGATGGTATGTGATGCCGCACAAGTGATAACACATTACTGCGCACGTTTCCCGGGCTCAACAAATGACTCAATGGTTCTGCGGAATTCGACATTGCCATGGTACATGGAACGCTACGCTGGACAAAGCACATGGCTATTGGGTGAGTACAACTGCCAATGCACATGCCATGTGGAAGGGGGGTGTGTGTCCAGGGCAATTACCTATGTGAGTGGGCTGCTACGACTGCACATGCATCACCCACCCGCCCATTTAGTGAACAGTCAGCACAACCCTCACATCACAAAGCTACACATGACAGGTTGCCACAGTGTGCCCGTACACACCTTGCCACATGACACACACAGCCGATACTACCAATGGCCCATACACCTGCAGCCAATCAATACATCCACCCACAATATGCACCACTGCCCCCCCAATGCACATGATGCCTGCACATGAGACATCTGCATCAACAACATCATCACAGTCAATTGATTGACTCCCCCATGTGTGTACATCACTGCACAATGCCATACTTACCAACCACTATTTCCCGCAGGGGCAACTACATATGCACATCAATTTGTTGGTCAATGTGCAGATGCCAACGTCAACTACAATGACCCAGGAATGGTAATCACCCACCGGTCCAACCACTGCTTGGCACATATGGATGAATGATCAATGACACAAGATTGCACTGTATCTGATACAGACATGATACAACAAACACTGATATATCCCCCACATCTACATCCCATGTTGGTGATGCTGGATATGCACTCACGCCATGGCTGATGGCGCCTGTATGGAGGGCAAGGAACAGGCATGAGGAGGCATACAACAGGGCACACGTCCACACACGTGGCATGATTGAGAGGACATTTGGACTACTGAAGGCCCGGTTCCTCTGCTTGAGCAGATCTGGCAGATCACTGCTCTACAGCCCAGTGAAGACGGGTAAAATTGTGCTTGTGTGTGCCATGCTGCACAATCTGTGCTTGCGCAGGAACATTCTGCTGCCCCCAGACGCAGAGGATGAAGATGGGGATGAAGATGGGGATGGAGATGGGATGGCTCCACCTCCTCCTGGGGGTGCACAAGATGGACAACGAGCATGGGATACACTGATTCGCATTTACTTTTGAGAGACTGCACATTGACAGCATTGCATGAATATGAAGATGCCAGTTAATAAATTGATGGACTGCAAATAAAATGATGGATGTCCACTCATGAATCATTTTCTCAATGATGATATATTTAACATAACAGGGAAGAAGGTGCATTGTGTAGGGAAGCTGTACACCTGTGCCCACCCACCACCCAAATGTACCCACCCCAACCAGGCCCCAATTCACTAACCCCCTAATGGACCTCCCCCATCACCCAAACGTACCCACACCCAACCAGGCCCCAATTCACTATCCCCCTAATGGACCTCCCCCACCACCCAAACATACCCACCCCTTTACACCCTTCTTGTCCATGTATGTGTCCTGCACTGCCAAACACACATGCCATCATTTACGTGTTCGCTTCTGCGCATGGGCATCCTTGCCTGAGGGCCCTGTTAGGCGACTATAGTGCCTCCGTGGGCTGGCAGAGTTGGAGCTGGATGGGGTGGTGCTTGTGGATGGCACTGTTGCTGGCATAGGTGGCAAACGTCCCAGATATGCCTGCTGGGCAAGCAACATAGACTCGGCAGTACTGGACGTGTTGTTGTTGCCCTCCCGCACATGGCATGCCAGGGTCACTATGGTGGTGCCAAAGCGTACAATTGACCTGGAGAGCTGACACACAGATGCACTGTAACTCTCCCTCTGCAGCCTGGACTCCTCCAGCTGCCTTTCTACTAGCTGTGTGAGTGTGGCCTGCTGGTCCTCCATCCGCTGCATGCGGGCATTCAGCTCAGCCATTGAGAGGGTTGGCGACCTCATCGGACTGTGTAGTGATGTTGGGCTGAACTGGAGGTCATGGAAGGATGACAAGTCATCCAGGTTGGGCACCTCCACCTGTGACCCTACATCAGACTGCAGTGCTGGGGCACTGTTGTCACTGCCTGAAGCCTCCTCCGGAGTCAGGTGTTTTCTGGGGTGGGTTGTGTGGGCATGATGGGTGGCCGTGGCACCTGTGTGGCAGCAGGCAGCGTGGAGATGGGGGTGGTGGCCGGTACATCCGTAGCAGATGCAGCTGGTGGCAGAGTTGCTGAGCAGCTAGCATCTTCCTCCTGGGCAGGGGTGCTGGGTCGCACACATACATGTGCCAATTGCCTCGCCTGTTGTGCGTTGTCACTGTCACTTGAAATGGCTGTGGGGACACAGAGGGCATGCTATTAGTTGACTGGTGGTACCTGATGGGTGCATCACATGCATCAGACAGGTTGATCAGTGACCATTTGCATTTACACGCATGTGAATGTTGACAGCCATGTATTGTAGGGGTGTTGCTTATCGTCTGGGTCATGATTGGGTCCTTTGGGCACTCATGCACTGGCTGGGGGGGTTGTTAATGAGTCCTTTGGGGCACTCATTTACTGGCTGGGGGGGTGTTAATGGGTCCTTTGGGGCACTCATGCACTGGCTGGGTGGGTTGTTAAGGGGTCCTTTGGGGCACTCATGCACTGGCTGGGGGGGGGGGTTAATGGGTCCTTTGGGGCACTCATGCACTGGCTGGGGGAGGGGATTTTAATGGGTCCTTTGGGGCACTCATGCACTGGCTGGGGGGATTTAATGGGTCCTTTGGGGCACTCATGCACTGGCTGGGGGGGGTTTAATAGGTCTTTTGGGGCACTCATGCAGTGGCTGGGGGGGGGGTTAATGGGTCCTTTGGGGCACTCCTAGCCTCAACAAGTACACATATGGCATTCATATGTGTGCACTTACCAGCATCTGCAGGTGAGCTCACTCTTGCCTCAGCACCCCCAATTCCATGGATAGCCTCAAGGTGGAGGACACTGCTGCAGCGCTCCTCCCATGTCTGCAGCCTCAGTGGTGAAGGAGGCCCTCCACCTGTGCCACTGCTGCGTTGCTGGTATGTTGCAATCAGATTTCGCACCCTCAGTCTGAGGTTGTCCCACCTCTTGTGGCAGTCCTTGACGCTCCTTGTAGTCACGCCCACAGCTATGCACTTGTGTGCAGCTTCGGCCCACACATCCTTTCTGTGCTGCTGTGTTGCACGCCGTTGGTCTGCGCTAAACAGCATTTTGGCATGCTGCACTATGTGGTCCACCAATACAGTGAGCTCCGCCTCTCTGAAGAGGTATTTGCGTTGTCTCTGGGCAGGAATCCTGGCTGCCATGCTGGTGGTCCTTTTTGGCTTCTCAGTGTGCAGATTTAGCCTGTGCTGACTCTGGATGGCAGTGGATTGTGGTTTAAATAATGGCTGCCTCTCTCTTTCCGGTTTTCGCGGTCATGGTATTTCCGCTTCCATGTCTGTGAGGACGGCGGCGGACACGGTTTTTACACTGCTTGTGGGGCTCGTTATGTCCATTTCCGTGGATGTTTACGTGGCGACGGTGATACCGTTTCCGCGTCCGTGTGGTGTGCATGACCGACAGGCTGTAATCGGCCGATCTTTCCGCAACCTTGCGGACGCGGAAACTGTATTACCGTTGTCACGGAATCACCGCATTCCGGACCGGAGAACTTGAAATGAGGCCCCTTGTCTTTTCCTTCCTTTTCTAGGCCATTTTGCTCACACTTCATTTTTGAGCTAAACTTGTTTAGTTACTTAACGGTTGTATTTTTGTGGTGTATTAGTGTGTGATATTGAGCTGCTTGTGCTAGTTTAATGTTTTATAAATGATTGAGTAAATAAATGTATATTCTTTCACTGAGAAACCTTGAGTAAGTGTTTACTTGAATCACTGTATTGGTGAGTCATTTGTGTAACCTGTTCTACTGCTCACTTAAACTCTTGAGATAGGTCTGGCTGCTCAGCCATCACTACCACTTTACTGTGTAGTACAGGCTTGTACCAAAGGTGAAATTGTGTTTACACTTGTAGTGCTAATTACCTGTAGTGTTCCCAAAGGGTTCTGCGGGTGATTCTGCCTAACACCAGCTTACCGGAAAGTCATTCTTGTCTAGAGGGTAGCCTTGTGTGCCATCATGATAGGATGCATTGGCCAAGACCGTGATGTCTAAGTGTATTGTAAGTGGTGTAGCATTCAAATGTTTGATGCCTGTTGAAAGGGTTATTCAATTTCTCTGTTTATAGTGTGTTAAGCATAGAGGTTGAAGATGTTACTGTGGTGAAGTTAGTGGAGGGCCTGGTGGGCAACCTAGAGCATTCTGAAGAGGGAGTCAGGATCCTGCCACCCCCCTCCCACCAAGTTCATGACAATTTGGAAGGCCAGAAAATAATGCAATCATCCATTCTATTTCAGATGAATCCCAAATCTATCCATGTGTGGATGAAGAGCCGAAGGCTATCATCAGGGAATCCTATATGGACAGCCTGGTCTAAAATGCCCAGAAACCATGCTGCTGACGTCACTAGAGACACCACGACATAGCAACGTTAGATATGAAGCACACGTGCAATCTGCACTTCAGGACATAAACACACACTCGAATACATGAAGAACACGAGCGTACCATTCTATAGTTAGAGGACAGATACATATACATAATGTCATTGCTTTTATTATTTTTGCCTTTAGCCAAATGCAGCAACGCAGAAACCGCAAGGCACAAGAGATCCTGAGCGAAGCTTGCAGATGGTTAACCACAAATAACTCAATGGAACTGTATGAGCACCTATGGGACCTGACAAAGCCAAGTGTGACTAACCTATGGAGAATATAGAATAGCGTGGACAATGTAGAAACTGCATTATAAGGTTTAGGAAAAGTACAGCAAGCCTTAGACCACTGAGCAAGGGATGGACTGAGCTGATTCAGGCTGAACAGGGAGAAAGACATGTGAGACAGAATCCGCAGTCTACGGTCAAGAGATACAGAAGACATTCCAATAGCGAGACATGACAAAGGGACCGGAGGCAGAAAAAGGGAATACATCCTCATAGTTTTGAGTTGCAGAGCTCAATTTCGTGGTCTGTGGACATGTGATACAGCTAAAGCAGACAATGGATAGTGATCGATGGTGAGAAAGTGGAGCTGATCCCAGGCTTCCAGACACAGCCTGCAACAAATGAGCCACAAAGTATTGTGACGAGCGGGATACGGTCTCATAGGCAAAGGTAGTACACACAAGTTACAATACAGACACATAATCATTCTCATCATCTTGAAAAGGTGCACAGTGAGCTGAGAACCATTTTGTGTCCCAGGCCTGGGGACGTCAGATCTAGCCAATCACAGTTTAGTACCTTACAGGTGGGTAGCAATGGGCAAGAACCAATAGTAGGCCCACTACTCTTAAACAATGTAGTAAGTTAGATTTTGGGGAAGGGACAGGCCAGCCACCTGACATGTGAGAGCCAATAGAATAATATATATAGGTACCCATATAGATTATCATGCTCCTGATGGCCAATCCCACATAGCAATATTGATATTAATATTGATATTTTATTTGTATCGCACTCATACACACATGGTTCAGAGCACACTGAGGCAAAGGAGGGGAACAAGGGAGGACAAAACAATGAACTTACTAGGCCCAGTGACATTGAGAATGTGCAAGTGCAGCGGAGAGGGGAGAGGTGGAAAGTGCTGAGCAAGGGATGAAAACAACAAAAACTGGTAGTGCAGTTAGCAAGGTGGCAAGTGCAAGGTTTAAAGCGCAGAGAGGGGTGTCTGATAAGTGCAGGTAAGGGGACTGTAGGCTTACAGATACAGACCGAAGTGCAAGGGTCACTAGGAGGCAGTGCGGGTGTGTCGCTGGGTGGGGAGGGAGATGGGCCCAAAATCAGAGGATGGTCAGGTGCAAGGAGCTGAAGCAGACAGATCAGCAGGGGAGAAGAAGACCGAAGGCAGAAGCAAAGAGGAAGGTGCTTCCGGAACCAGAGATGGTTCTACTCAAGTTTCAGAGTGGCAGGGAGAATCTTCTAGAGTGAGGCCCCAGCCAAGGAAAGAGATCTACCCCCAACTCATTGCTTGGAGAAGCGACTGACCCTGAGGGAGTTGGAGGTTGCGGAGCAAAGAGCTAGAGTGGGAAGGTATTTACGGAGGGAGAGTTGAAGGTATTCTGGACCCAGGCCCCAGAAAGCCTTGTGGACAGTGCAAATGGTCTTAAATTTAACCATTGCAGTCATTACGAGCCAATGAAGATATTTCCGGGCTGGAGAGATATGATCCCAGGGCTTGAGGCCAAGGGCAAGTCTCGTAGTCCTGTTCTGGATGAGTTGCAGAGGTCTGAAAGTGGAAGCAGGCAGATTTAAAAATAGGATGTTGCAGTACTGAAGCCTAGATAGAACCAGAGCCCCTGAGACAGTAAGCTTTTGGGCGAAGGAGAGGAAAGGAAGACTACCTCTGGGAGTTGCAGTTGATAGTTTGACTTCAGACCTAACGATATGTCTTTGGAGAAAGGCCCAAGTGATGACAGAGTAGTGACGTGTTTGCAAGACAAAAGTGGTATGTGCACCATTTACTGTGTGACATGCTGGAATCTTTCTGAGTTTGTACCCTGTTGGTTTCAGCTGTAATAAACCACAGTGTGTACTTGCTGTCTGACTGGATCCTCTGTTTATTCTGGGGGGGGATTTAGGACCTCCGAGTTTGCAGATCCAAGCATCGCTCGGGCATACCTGGGAGTCTATCCCTTACAAGTTGGTAGCAGAGTTGATGGTTGGCTGCATCAGCCCAGCACAAGGTCGTCTCCCCACCGTGGAACTTGAGAGGCTGCAGGACTCTCTCATATTTCAAGAAGACGTGAAACGAGAACCCGAAGATAGGTCGTCAGGAGTCAGTTGGAAATCATCCTGCCCGAAGTCATCGAGGATTTCAGGCAGACTAGGATGGGCAAGTGAGCACCTGGGGACACGGCAGCCAAGCAGCGCCCGTTGACCACGGAGTTTAAGTATTGATCCAGTCTAACAGCAACTGTGGGGTGTGAGGGAGGGTATTGAGTATTGTGGAGTATTGTTGAGTATCATCGAGTATTGTCAAAGTATTGTTTAGCATTGTCAAAGTTAGTAGGGACAGGAGCAGAGGTGAACAGTTCTGGTGAATAACCTAGACTATTGACTTGAAGACACAGATAACAGAAGATGTGTAAATAGTGGTTTTCCTGTGGGTTGGGTGTTTTAGCTCGGTCATAGATTAAAGTATTCCCCTAAGATTTAGCAAGGGAGCTGGCCTAGATTGTGTAAGGTGAGTCAACTGGTTAAGTCTCTTGGAGTAAGACATTTTTCTGGCTAGGCCACGCAGGGGCTACAGTTCGATCACAAGAGAATATTTGTATACTCTGCCTGGAGTCGGTAAAACAGCTGTGGGGTTTTGTGTGTTTTGTGAGTAACGGGATATAACAAATGTGCGTGTGGTATCTGATTATTCAGCACTACCTTAGTTAGTAAATTGGTGATGTCACCTGTAGGTTTGTACATAGGACACAGAGAGTGTGAGATGGTGAAGGGCTAGCATTGGAAACTTGGGATTGGCAGACAAGGTGAACCTGTGGCGGTGCGCGGAAGGTACATGCACACACATGTGGGTGTGCCTGAGGATGCAACGAACTTGTAAGGAGGGGCAGTGCACGGATCATGCCTGATAAATTGTCGAGCCAGAGAGTCTCGTAGTAACCCAAATAGAATTGTTACTGCATTGTACCTTTTTCCCACAGCGGATTGTCGAAACCCTCGACTTGAGGTCAGGTAAAGACGAGAACATTTATCAGGGGAAGTGTGGGTGTGACACACCCCTACAACACCTTTGTAAGACACTCCAACCCTATCGAGAGAAGATATGTAAATATAGCATAGAATGGTCCAAATGTACAGAGGGAAAGTTAATGAAACCATGGCCACTGTGCTGAAGTTTCTCCAAAGATGTGCAGAAATCACTATTGACAGATATACAGGGTGCCTACAAGGGGAAGAAGTTAACAAAACAAATGGCCATATTCGATTTGTTGCACATGTTCCAGGAGGGTGACGAGGATGCAGCGAGTCATCAGTGGATGCTGAGCCAGCAGGAGGTGAAGGAGGCAGGCGCTCATCCCTCCGCTCCTCCCCATGTACCTCCCAGTGTAGCATACAGACGATAAGCAAAGAATGTACCCATTGCAAGAGATAAGAGATTTATGGGAATTGAGAGCAGCAGATCGGACATGTAAGCCACCGTCCTATACCAAGGAGGAGGAGCTGAGAGGCACAGGGAAGCCAGCTAGTGAGCGAGAGACGAGCAACGGTACACAAAAGGGTGCAAAGGAGGGGCTCAGGAGCATAGCCACGAATGAGTGGATAGGAGCGCAGATACAGGAGGATAGCTCAGGAGCAACATGCTCGCCTTGGAAGCAAGACAACATGGAGCAACACAGATTTGATCACCAGGTGTGCGCTTAGAAACCTCTGTGTATTAAACGCATAATAAATAACCTATCATATAATATCATGCTCCTGAAGCCGGAAGGGAAAACAGACGGGGAGGCAGAAGGGGCGGCTAAGGCAATGGAAGTTTGAAGGAGAGCAGTGAAGCATCCGACAGGGCAGAGATAATGGATGAGGCAGATAGGAAAAGAGGAAATGAGAGGAGAAATTAGAACGAGAGGATCGAGAGAGGAGAAGAGAAGAGAAGTTGGAGAAGTGAAGGACCTAACTACAGGCCCATCACTACAGTGCCATTCATGTTAAAAAATCTTGATCAAGACTATTTGGAAACTAACAAACTCCTGGGACTTAGACAATTGGGGTTCCTTCCGCGTCATGGAACTGAAACCGCTTTGATTGATCTTAAAACACAGATTGAGGACTTCAAAGATAAGGGTAAACCTGTCCTTTTACTCCTAATCGATTTATCTGCAGCGTTTGACCTAGTAAATCACCAAATCCTCTGCCGACACCTCAAACTAACAACCCACTTCTCAGATAAATCTATGGCCTGGATTAGCTCCTTTCTGGACAACAGGTCTATGAGGGTCTTCTCCCCTTATGCATCTGCTGAACCTTCACCTGTCACATGTGGAGTACCAGAAGGATCGTGCGTTTCTCCCACACTCTATAATGTGTTTAGAAAGCCACTTTTTTCCATATCCTGGATTATCTGGGTGTCATTTACACCAACTATTCGGATGACACCCAGATACTCATACCCATTACCAGTGATCATATAGCTGACACACTTGCCGTTAACTCTATCTACCAAGTCATCCAAGCCTGGATGGCGCAACACGAACTCTGTCTGAATGACGAAAAGACAGAGCTTCTCATTCTAGGCACCCATCATAGACTCAACAAACTTGACCCCTCGTTAAACTCCTTTGTCATTGATGGCAACATCATTAAAGTTACAAAGGACACTAACATCCTAGGCATTTATATTGATTCCACCCTTTCCCTTTCCAGGCAAACCAACGCAGTATACTCCACAGCAGCTTATACATGCAAGCTCATTACAGCCTGCCGCCCCTTCTCATCTCCAGCCAACTGTACCATATTAGCCAGGACCCTGCTAATGTCTAAAATCGACTCTTACAACACCCTCTATCTTGATACCAACCAATGCGACCACAATAAGTTACAGATTATTCAGAACAATGTTATTAGAGCTGCATTAAACATCCCTAGGAATTAAACACATGTCTGACACCAGACAGTGGGCCTCATTACGACCCAGGCGGTAAGTTACCGCCTGGGCCGTGACTTTACCACCATGGCGTAAACTACGTTTACGCCATGGTGGTTGGCGGACTTACCGCCCCATTCCGAGGTCGGCGGGGCGGTAAGTCCCCAATCCCCATTTACCCTTCCCCATTCCCATTTTTGCCCCATAGGGCATAATGGGAGTGGGGAAGGCGTTAATTACGCCACCGTAAATTACGGTGGCGTAATTAACTCCATGGTCCCTTAGCGCCATGGATTTTAACACCTGCTAAAAGCAGGTGTTAAAAGCGCCATGGCGCTAAGGGACCTCGTAATTGGCGGTAAGGGGTCGGCGCAGCTAACGCTGGCGTTAACCCCTTACCGCCAGGGTCGTAATGAGGCCCAGTCTCTCTGCCGGCTATTAGTCACACAAAGAGTATCTCTAAAAACTCTTGCACTAACTCATAAATGCATCGCCAACCAAGCATCTAGTTACCTCGCCAATAGATTTACTATCCATACCTCTAAAACACCCCTAAGAAGTGCCCAGTCCAACTGTCTCCCTATACCCCACTTCAACCTCCAGAGATCAGGGGGTTCAGCTTTAACTCTAGAACTCACTACCGAACACCCTCAGAGCGGAACCTTCCTTCCCAGAGTTCAAAAGCCTGGTTGTCTGCCCTGAACTACCCCTTGAGTCAAACTGTTAACTAACCACCCATATGCCGAGACAAACCGTCCTCTTTCTGTTGTACATATGTAATTTTGATGTCTATATAATGTGAAACTGTAGTTTACTTAATTACCCCCTTTTCTGTATTTTATATGTAAATGGTTATCATGTACATTATATGTAATGCTTATCTTGTCTGTATCCTAAGTAATGCTCCCAGATGCCCATGGGTCAGGTGCGCTATATAAATAAATAAAATACAAATACAAAAATAAATACAAATGGAAAGGAGGATAGGGAATGTAGGAAGCAGGAGAAGAAGTGCATGGAAAGGGAAAGAGAGGAGACAATCAAGAAGGACCTTAAGAAGAGGAAAAGGGCAGAACAGGAGTAGCGGGACAGAAGGACAAAAGTAGAAGAGATCGAGAGACAAAGGGAAGGAGCAGAGCGGGAAAAATGCAAGTTGGTTGAGAGGGAGCAGAGGAAGTTGCAGTTGGATAGACTGACAAGGGAACAAGCATGAAGGGAAGAGGATTAACGAGCACTAAGGGCAGTAAAGACACAGGGGACAATGGGCAGGGCAAATGACAAACATGAGGAAAACAGACAAACAGAACCAGATAGCACAAACTCAGGAGGCGGGAGCACAACAGAGAGAGATGGAGTGTGCCTAGGGGTATGGGGAGGAGGAAGCCAATGTGATTTAAGGGATATTTGCCTCAGTATGAGACCTAACATGGATTTGACATTGAGGAGACTACGTTTCGCAGATAATTTTTCTAGCAACAAGGGCTCAGTGTCCAACCATGAAGACAGGAACAGTGGGGACGAGAAAGCGGGGAGCAATATCGATCCCAGTTTATGGAGACAGGAGCAGACAAGTGGGTGACATGGGAGCACAGCACAAACATGGATGGTGCAGGATGGGGCAGCTCAGATGAGCAAGCATGACTGGCAAACGTCTTGTACAACCTACATGACACCACTACATATGTCAATAGACTTAGAGACCTCCCAGGATGAAGGCATGATGCCCTTATTGGAGAGGGGAGGGGTGCAACCACAGCATATACAATGGACACATACAGACAAGGATAATGTGAAGTGTAGGATGCCATAATTAAGTGTAGGGGCTGGGAAGTGGATTTATTAAATGGAGAAAATGACAGTGGGAAATAGGTTAGCTGTACACAACGTAAAGGGATTCCCAGTGTCGATCCTAGGGGATGCTGCTGATGTGTGGAAGAGGACGAGGTTCCTGGGGGTGATGACACATAACACGGCACACAATTGGTCACTATCTGCAAAATGAAGAACTGCCGTATGTCAAGCATTAAGGACACAATACCCAGAAACATCGGACATGATGATTACATCCTGGAAAATGAGGGAAGACAAAGACGCTGTGCAGTATATTCAGGAGATTCAAGAGCTTTGGTGCCTTGAAACTTGAAAACCGTGGGACAAAACAGTACCACTATTCTATCGCATACTAGTACAGGGGCTGCCAGAGCCCATCCAGAAAAATCTAAAGAAGTTGATAGGAATGGAAGCAAGAGGATGGCCAGAATACAACTCACAGTAGTTCATCATTGTAGACTATGGCAGGAAAAGATTAAGAAAAAGGAGGACAGGAAGATAGACGAAGCAGAATTGGTGCAGTAAAACCATCGAAGTATGTGATGGAAGGGGCGATATTAACAAGCCCCATCCCACAGGGACAGCAGCAGCAACATCCAGCAGCAGCAACAACCACACCAGTTTGCATCGCCAATGAGGGGAGAGTTCATGGGTCAGGTGGGGCACAGCAAGGGTTCAGAGGAAGAGAGGGCCAACCGAGAGGGCATGTGTTTGGACCACTGATGCATCATTACCAAGGGGACTTTCCAGGAGGGTTCGGGGATACAGGCAGCAGGTGCAGAATGTCCCAGGGGATTATTCAGGGGGCACAGTGTTGGATGTGTGGGCAATTAGGACATATTTCAAGAGTGTTTAGGAACAGGTGGATGCAACAGAACTGGGGAGCACAGGAGAAGCTACCATATCAAGGGGACCAGGATAACTACTATACACATGACCAGCAACAGCAAGGATTGGTACAGGGCACACCCCAGCAGATGCCACAAGCACACAAGTACAAGCACCACAGATGCAAACGCAGATACCACATGTTATGGAGAATTCTCTTTCAATGGCTAATTTCCCTTGCCTAGTGAGTCTTCCAGCAGCTTTGCTGGATTTCTGGAGTTATTTTTTTCACTTGGTAAGAGTGTGAGCTTTTCCCCCACTCTTACCCATTTTTTGCCATGTGTCTTTTACCTGTTTTCTGATTGTGGACTCTGGCGTACACCACTTCAGTAGCCCCATTCTTTTGAGTGTTACACAGCACCTTCAGTGCAGTGACACAGAGTTGTCTTTTAGACTTCCCACCGACTCCATTTCTGAGGCTGACTACTGTCCCCCAGAAAAGGGTAAAGTTGCCATTAACTTTACATATGGCCTCATTACGACCCTGGCGTTAAGGGTTTAATGACGCCGTAAAAGGTGTCGGCGCCGTTAAACCCTTAACGCCTCATTACGAGTTCCCTTTGCGGGACTCGACCTTAACGCCTGCTTTTAGCAGGCGTTAAAGTAGGGTGCCGCAAAGGGACCTTGGTGCTAAGTACGGTGCCACAAATTGCGGTACCGTACTTAGCGCCTTCCCCATTCCCATTGAGCCCTATGGGGCAAAAATGGGAATGGGGAAGGGCCCATGGTGAATGGGGAATTACCGCCCTGCAACCTTGGAATGGGGCGGTAATTCCGCCATTTACCATGGCGGACCCCGGCATGGACCATGGTGCTAATAGCACCATGGTTTAGCGCCAAGGTCGTAATGAGGCCCATAGTCATTTAACCACAGATCCAGTACACCCCATTTTGCATGGAGTATTGGAAAGGGTTAATTCTTAGCCCTTTTTATCTGTACCTCCAGGAGCTTTGTTTTGCTCTTTTAACATTTAGACTTGGCTTGTGGCAGTGGTATCTACCCTAACTTTTCTACCACGTTTATACTATATAACCGTGGTATTGTTTTAGGCTATTATATTAGCCTCGAACATAAACCGGCTAGACCAAATACTTTTTCTTTTGGCTCCTGTCAGGTTTAATCAGCATTTCTTTTTGTTAAAGTCTTTCTTGTGTTTTACTTTGCGTGGCAAACCAGGTTTGCCTTCTTTGTTCAATGTCTTTTGGCGGGCTTCTGCCAAGAAGACCTCCTCTAGGCGCCTGAGTTTCTAGGTGGGCTGAATGTGAGGGATGGGTATAGTCACCCCCTGAACAGGGTATCGTAGGAAACCCAAGTCGCACTTTGCCATGATTGGCTGGGGTGGTTGTCTGGGCTGGACAACCCCCCTGCTGCGTGATTGACAGCCAGGCTGTGTGAATGGGGGATTTTCGCATAAAAGGCAGGACTCTTGGGCTGGAAGTCAGAGTCGCCACTGGAACTACAAGGAACCAAAGAGAAGCAGAGAAGAAGACGGCTGCTGCAACTACCCCGTCCCGGGGAAGCCATGCTGCAGTCCTGATCTATCTACCCTCCGACGACCAGAGAAGATCCAGTCCGGAGTCTTCTTCCCTTGAGCTTGGTGGGGTCAACCAGCTCATCTTCCACAGCCAGAGGATCCTCTTCATGGTCGAAATCGCTGCACACTGCTGTAGTGGTCCGGATAGCCATCTGAAGAGCCTCTCCTGTTTTTAAGGAGCGCACCTTTTATTCACGGTCACTGCTGCTGGCTTCATCCCTGTGTGGTGCAGACCCCTCCAGATGTCGTCCCTCTTGCCGAAGCCCCAGGAACCGTGGGTATGCAGGAAACTACCAGGAACAACTGCCATGGCACCAACTTCTTCCTTGAATAAGGTACTGTGTTCTGCTTCGGGAAGCTAGGGGGAATCCCTTTTCTCCTCCTCCAAGGCTTGCCCTTGTCTTCCCTCCTTCTTATAACTTTTGCTTCCTCTGTTGACAATATCCAAGTACTCCTGGCAATGTTGAATCTTGAACTGTCCGACTGTGTGATCCTCGACAACAGGAACCCGGTTCCACTTGACACTGGCTCTGGCCTATTGACTCTTGTATTTCTGTCAACGAGTGTTCTCTGATTCTGTCTGCCCCGACAAAGGCATTGCCTATGATTTTTTGCCCCCAACTCTCTCTGGTTAACTCAGGTGCTAAGTGTGATTTTGCCCCTGTAACATTTCTTGCCGCGGATACGCGTATCTTTAGTAAGACCGAACTGTCATTACTGTCAAAAAGTGATCGCATATGTATTCCAGGCAACGTCTTTTGTTTCACAACACCGGTCCATTAAAACATAGGGTACTTACCTTGAGTTATACTGTTCCAAGTGAGTTGGTTGGTTGTAGTGTATTTTACGTGTGGTTTTGAATTAATAGAAGTGTTGTGTTTTATAACAGATGGTTTAAAAATAAATGTACTTATATTTTTTACCTGAAACCGTGAGTCAGTGTTTGCTTGAACCACAGTAATTGTGGTCCCTTTGTGTAATCTTTGCTACTGCTCATATAGTCTTGAGAAAGGCCTGGCTGCTCCGCTATTGCTACCACTTTAACATAGTAGTACAGGCTTGTATCAAAGGTGAACTTGTATTACCACTTGTAGTCTTAATTGTGTGTAGTGGTCCCTAAGGGCACTGCACAGGATTCTGCCTAACACCACAGATGCAAGCACCAGTGCCGCAATATTTACAAGCACCACAGGTTCGAGGGTGCACACAGCAATTGGCACAGGTGCAAAACAATGATGCAGCAGCACACATGGACTCTGGGGCAACGGTTCCTGTCAGACAACTGGGAGGAGTTACCATGGTAGGGAACATCCCCTTTATGGGAAAAGGGATGTCCTTTCACCCTCAATAGGAGAGCCCCCGGATTAACTTGATTTGTCCCATCCTGTCTATCACACCCACCCATACGGTGGAACCTCGCAGAGGGGTAGCGATAGGGGACAAGACTTTTTCCTATCTCGTAGACATAGGGGCGACTAGGTCCTGCATTAGGGAAGAAGCATTTACATTGTCAGGCGGTGCCATGAACACTCACGGATTCTGTGAGGCTTGGGAAGGGGTTCTTTCCACAGAAGATATCTCACTTTCTATTGGAGAACACCTTCTTGCTCTACCTTTACTTAACTCTAGACAGACACCTGTAAACATACTGGGGCAAGACATCATAAGCAGACTAAACATGACTATTTCATTCGCAGACAAGGGAATAGTGTGCTCAACACGTGGAATGCCCATGCTCAATGAAGACATACTGTTCAGGCTTATTGTGGACAGATGGTAGAGAGGGGGGGTGCCTGTAGATGCAGAAATATTCCAGTACGGGACTGACATTGATATTGCATAGCTTCCAGGCATTTCAGGGAAAATTTTGCGGGTTTCAAACAAATACCTCTTCAGGCCTGAGTTACCATTGGACGAGGAAGAGGGAACCATAGTGCCCATAGAAATAGTGGCAGTGGTCACGAGAGAGAGGACTGGATAACGGTACATGGGATGAACGACACAGGACGAGCATGGTGAGCATTGATCACAGTGGCAGAAGGGTGCAGGTTGACCAAAGTGACAGACAAAGAGCTAGTCAGTGAAGTGAGACTAGAAATAGAAATGGTGTTCGAGATGAGTGTGACTTATTGGCTAAGGATACACTACAGGGAAGTACCACAGAGGATGGCAATTGTGTTGGAAGTGCCACCCCCGTTCTGTGAGGAGGACCTGGCCAAGGTACCCAGCACCATATGGACTACCAAGTCCCTATGATGTGGGACACAAAAAGAGCATAGGGGGGGTGAAGATAAAGCTGAAACCAGCAGACATTTTACCAGGAGTGAAAGAGTACCCATTAACTAAGGAGACAGATGAGGGCATTTATGAGACAATAACAGCACTGATCGAGAGAAGCATTCTTGTACCATTCGAGTCCCCATGCAACACGGCAGCGTACCCTGTGAGGAAGAGAAAGGGGGGGTCATGGCATTTCATACAGGATTTAAGGCCTTGTAACCATATTGTAGAAGCAGAGTACCCTTTGATTGCAAATCCAGCAACAGTTTTGTGCAGCATTCCAGCAGAAGCTGCCTGCTTCATGGTCATTGACTTGAAAAATACATTCTTCTCAGTGCCACTACACCCAAACTCACAAGACTTGACCAGCTTTATGTATAGAAAACAGAAGTGGAAACATACAAGTCTTCCCCAGGGTTACCTCAAGTCACCATCTATCTTTAACAGAGTGATGCAGTTATACGTATGTAATCTACAGATGGACAGCACAGTGTTACAGCACATGGATGACATTTTGATCTGCAGCAAGACAAAAGATCAGTGTAGACAGGGCTCAGTGCACATGTTGACAGTGTTAGCTGACAAGGGATAAAAGGTGGACAAGGCAAAGTTGCAGTACTGTCAGAAAGAGGTTGCTATGCATTGGGCAGACCACATCCCAAAATGGCTGACAGATTACCCCAGAAATAGCAGACAGCCAAGCCCACAACAGTGAGAGAATTGCAAAAGTTGTTAGGGCTATGTGTCAAGCTCAGCTGTTGATCTTCTGATTGTCTCTGTATCTTTGCCGGAGGAGGAGGTTAGCTGAACCTTCTGATCCTTCCTTCGTTTGTCTTTAAGGATGGTTTTCTTTTTATGCAGGTAGGGTCTGCCGCGGACGACGCCACAGTGGTCTATTAGATGAGAGGACCAGTGGCCCCAGTCCCACAACAGCCAGGAAAGGGGAAAAAAGCTGTGAGGCCCAACCCCCCTTCCCCCTGGAGATAAACAGCAATTGTAATCCAGTAGGATGGTTCCAAAGCAGGTAAATCCCAGGTGGATGGGCGAAGAGCAGGTACTCCGAACAGGAGTAAACTGGAAATAAGTACAAGGGAATCCAAAGGCTGCCTTAGGTCTGACAGCAGTGAGAAATCGCCCCCGAAACCCAATACTGGGTAGCAGGAAGGAAAAAGGGTAAAGAGGAGTAAGCGAGACGGGAAGATAGAAAAACAGGAGGTGTGGAAGAGCGCCGCGAACAAAGTCAAACCGGAGAGAAGAAGAGGGAGTGAAGCCTGAGGCGGAATAAGGCAGGTAGGCGGACACAGAGGTAAAGCGGAAAAGGTAAGGCAGAAAAGCGAGCGGGCACCAGAAGGTGGCGCGGTAAAGAGCCAGCAGGGCAGAGAACAAGGGAGGAAAAGGCAGCAAAATGCCCAGAGGAAAACTCAGGAGCGTAGGAGCAAAGCAGAAAGCAAAGCAAACACAGTTGCAACGCAGAGACCGTCGGGAGTGGGAGGGCTAAGAACTCCCGGCGGTGGCCATTTTGAAAAACACTAGACAGACAACAGAAAGTGTGAGAACCACAAAAAAGGCACATTCTAATGGCGTCTCACTCTCCAACGATTGCAGGTCTTCCATGAGGGCAGGTGCATGGCAGTATGTCCCCTCTAATTCTGGGGACAACCCGGCTTGGCAGGATGGGAGCGATGAAATCTCTGAACAAGACGGGATGCATGAACAAAGGACTTTGGTTCCCATGAATCCTCGGAAGAAGGATAGCCTTTCCAGGAGACCAAATACTGCAGTTTTCCTCTGCAAAATCGTGAGTCAAGAATCCTGGCCACCTCATGCTCTTTGGGGTCTTTGTCCTGTAACTGTTTGCGTACTGGTACGGTTCTACAGTTCCCCTCTGCTGGTTATGAATGCGACGAAGACTCCTGGGGAGTTTTAGGCGGAAGGCAACCGGGTTGATCTGACCGATGATCTCATAAAGCCCCAAAAATCGGGGCAACAGTTTGGATTGATGTACCCAGCGAGGCAAATATTTTGTAGAGAGCCAGATTTTGGATCCTACCCTCAAAGTGGGGTTGGTACATCGGTTCCGGTCAGCCGACCGTTTTTATCTTTTCCTTCTGTCTTCCAAGCTTGCCTGGGCCATCTTGTGGGCTTGGGAAATCTCTAGTAGAGTGCTATCAACAGATGGTACATTGGTACAAGGGGAAATCTCAGGGAGAATGCCTCTGGGATGTATGCCATAGGTACAAAAAAAGGGCTAATTCCCAAAGCCGAGTGGATCAAGTTGTTGTACGCAAATTCGGCAGTAGGGAGGAGAGACATCCAATCATCCTGTTGGTTATTGATGTAAGACCTCAAATACTGCTCCAGAGTGCCATTTAGCCTCTCTGTCTGCCCTTTGGTCTGAGGGTCGAAACCCGAGGATAAGGCTTGTTCGATACGGAGTTTCAGGCATGCAGCCGCCCAGAACTTTGAGGTGTATTGGCTGCCCCGATCAGATATAATCTTTGAGGGTAGTCCATGAAGATGGAACACATCCCGAATGAATACAGATGCCGTAAGAGAAGCCGAAGGAACCCCTTTTAGTGGTGAGAAGTGTGCACGTTTGGTAAATGAATCAATCGTTACCATGATACAGGTGTTACCCTGTGAAGGAGGAAGTTCTGTAATGAAGTCCGTTGAGATGAGCTCCCAGGACTTTGTGGGCAGAGGGGTTTGTTCAAGCAACCCAATGGGTTGCTGAGTCTGGTTCTTGCTTCTAGCGCCCTTGGGACACCTCTTGATATATTTTTTGATGTCCTTCACCATACCTGGCCAGTAATAACTCCATTGCACAAGGTCATACGTAGCTTTCACACCCTGATGTCCAGCGGTCTTGTGATCATGAGTCCAGCGTAATATCTGGGATCTTAGTTCGCCCTGCGGTATGTACAGCTTTTTGTTGACAAACACCAGGCCTTCTTTTTCCTCAATGGGGCCAGAGGCTCCAGGGAGATGTAGGGGTGGTTCGCTCTGTGTGGCATCCTTAACTTGCAAGAGGAACAAAGAGACCACTGACACTATGCGATGATTCTGAGAAAACATCTTTTCCGGAAGGTTACTGCTGAGATTATTCAGAAGATCTCTGCAGGAAAGAGCATCTGCAATGATGTTCTGACTGCCAGGTATGTAGCTGATTTCAAAATCGTATTGAGAGAAAAAATGAGCCCAACATGCTTGGCGAGTGTTGAGGCACTCCATATTGCGCAACACCCGTAGGTTCTTATGATTCGTTCTGAGAACAAATGGCTGGGTACTACCTTGCAGCAGATGTCTCCACTCTTCGCAAGCGGTCTTCATGTCTAGGAGTTCTCTCTCAATGACTGAATATTTACTTTGAGTGGATGTAAGGGTTTTAGAAAGATAAGCCACTGGGTGTTCCTGGCCTTCGTTTTCCTGCAGAAGCACAGCTCCTATGATGTTGGCGGAGGCATCTGTCTCCATTATGAAACCTTTCATCTGGTTAGGTTGTCTGAGTATAGGTGCAGAAGTGAATTTATGTTTGAGACTCAAAAAGGCCTTCTCTGCTTCTTCTGTCCAGTGGAAGGGATTGATGGATTTCTTGAGAAGTCTTGTTAAAGGAAGGCTTGTGGCTGAGAAATTGGCAATACATTTCTGATAGAAATTAGCCAGTGTGAGGAAACGTTGTATCTCTTTTATAGAAGTGGGAGAGGGCCAATTCAAAATGGCTGAGACTTTCTTGGGGTCCATCTTGACTCCCCCTTGTGATAGAATGAAACCGATGTAAGGAACCATGGAGGCCTGGAAAGTGCATTTATTCAGTTTGACCAATAGGTGGTTTTCCTGCAGATGTTGGAGGATGGTTTTGAGATGTTTAGAGTGTTCTTGTTTGGATGAAGAAAACACCAGAATGTCCTCCAGATATATAATCACAGAATGGAAAAGGAGGTCAGAGAATATGCGGTCCATAAATCGCTGAAGTAGGGCAGGTGCGTTGACCAAGCTGAAGGGCATTACCCTATATTCATAGTGGACAAAGGGTGTCCTGTACGCAGTATGCAGTCTTCCATTCATCTCAGCTGCGGATGCGCAACAGGTGATAGGCATTCTGGAGATCGAGCTTTGTAAACACAGAGGCACCTTGTACTGTCTCCAATATGTCGGATATTGAGGACATGGGATATCTATCCCGAATGGTAACCCGTTTGAGACCCCTGTAGTCAATACTGGTCTTAATTCTGTGGAGTCCCTGTTGGCGTCTCACTCTCCACCGATCCCATGTCTTCCATGAGGGCAGGTGCATGACACTATGCAACTATTGCAGAGCATGGGTCTTTGACTACAGTACATAGACAAGGCCTCTGTTGGGTGCACTCAAGGAACTGCTGAAGGGAAACAAGACACTGACATGGACCACAGGAATGACTGAGGCATTTGACATGCTGAAAGAAGAAATAAGCACAGCACCAGAGCTAGGGATCCCAGACTACAAAAAGGAGTTTTTCCTGTTCTCACACACTGACATTGTAGTGATGAAGGCAGTACTGACCCAAAACACAAGCATGGGACACAAGCCACTAGTCTACTACAGTGGGAAACTCAACACAGTGATGAGAGGACATTGTCAATGCAAACAAGCTATGGCAGCTGCCGCATTTGCAGTAGAAAAGTCAGCTGCAATCACCATGGGGTGCATCACCACTCTTTACGTGGATCACACCCTTTTTGCAACACTTTCAATTTTTCAATTTTTATTTATTTGCATATAGTAATTCAACTTTTACAAACAATCATTTAACAAATATAATTACATTTGTATAGATTAAACACAATGCATTATACTGCATATAAAAAACTCATAAACCTGTATCATTATAACCATAATATCATCAGCACAGTGATTCATCTGCTTCAGTATTATCTCTAAATAACACAGTAACACAATTCACATCATTCTTAAGATCATAAATAACAAAATTGTAAGAACCAGCTTACCTATTAAAATCTCCCATAGTCACTCCATATGCCCTGCTCAGTTGACCACCCAACCTGACAGACAACTATTAAGTACAATACGGCATTAGGGTTGTATACTTGGCAATATTTTCCAAATCATTTTCCACAGTCTGAACAGCGCAAGATGTACCTTACCATTCATAGTGTTCAGGCAATATGTCCATAATGAGTCTGACTAAATGGCCTCAATATCATGTACAAAGCACCCAATCATCGTCATAATAGCCGACGCAAGTCCCGGACATTCAGTGATCAAGTGTCTAGTAGTTTCCAACATACTATTGCATTTCATATTGTAAATTGGCCCAAGATGCATCAGTGTAGGCAGCTGGTTTGTCCTAAATTTCAGCAAAAACATTCTCAAAGCAGGGCTGGGGCAACATATAATGTATCTGTGCGCCTTAAAATATGTATGTGCAACATTCGACACTGCAGCATGGGTACGCAGCCTGTTCAAAAGGGCAAAAGTATCTGTCTAATTCCATCTACATAGCTTCTTTTTAAATATATACTGTAGTGTTTCAAAACTGGTACCACGTCTAAAGTCTGACTGCCAAACTATTTTCCCCAGGCAATGTACAACCCATGTGTCGAAATCCCAGCTTACATTTTTTTGCTTATTATTCATCCCAGATGCCATTATCCTAAGTAATTCACATTGCGGCAGGGTATTCCTTTTCAAATACAATACTCCCAGCCTCATAATGGCTAGACCCTTAAGTGATGTCAAGCCCATCTCAAGTCTAAGATATTCCATGGGCATAGTCCTTGGCAGACCGAGGACTGTTCTCCAGAAATGTCCTTCGATTCTGTCAAACCATATAAAGTCTGACATTGCAACAGCATCCAGTCCGTGCAGTGCCATAGGGCTAAAACATTATTTGTACAGCACCATAATGCACTCTAATTAATAGCCCACACTTTGAGTAGAACATTTATGTATTAAATTAGCAAATTGCTTCGCTTAAAGCCTCTTAGTTACCTTAATATACAAATAAGTTCTTGAGGGGCTCAGCTCCAACCCCAAATAGGGGTATTTATTGACTCTCTCGATTACACCCAAAATATTTTTTGCAATACTGCAGAAGACAAAGAGCACACTGACAACACAAAGAGTGTCAGGGTATGATGTGATAGTACTGAATGCAGCATTGAAGATAGTGAGGTGTAGAGTTATCAACCCCGCAACCTTTCTAGCAGATGTCCTACAGGAAGGAGACTATGCACACAAATGCACAAAAAATATACAGAGGTTAAGTGACGCCCGCCAGGTAGATGAGGATGCACTTGAGGGGGGTGACATGTTCTACATTGACGGGTCTTCAAAATTTTTCAGACAGATGGGGTCAGGCATAAAGGAAGTGCAGTTATAAGACTGAAAGAAGATGGGATGAGTGAGATAGTAGCAAGTGTGTAATTACCATCCCATTATTCAGCGCAAGCAACAGAACTAGTGGCCCTAATACTAGCACTAGAATACAGCAGAGACCGGGAGGTTACGGTGTACTCCTACTACGCCTAAGTGACGTCCACGGTGCATTAAGGGCTGTCACAATGGATTAGAAGAGGATTCAGGAGGGCGGACGGGACACCAGTAGAACATGCACTTCTGTTGGGCAGACTGATTGAAGTAATTAATTACCCAGCTCAGATAGTCATAGTGAAGTGCCAATCACACACTAGAGGGGAAGATCCCATCTCAAGGTGAAACGAGGAAGCAGATTTTGAGGCCAAGTACACAGCATATTTTGGGGAACTATTTGAAATGGAGACAGCTCCACATGCTCGAGAGTGCACCAGGATAATGGTACTAAAGGAGGGATACAATATATTGCCAGAAGCACTGTTAGGAAAGGTAATTTTCCTTCCATGTGGCAACCCCTAAACTTTTTGCTGTTGTTTTACACCTTGTTCTTGACTTTGCCAGAGAAGTGCAGCCTTCTGCCACACTCCTCTGGGCTTTCGCTCCTTTCTTACGGGGAAACTGACATGCCCTTAAGACAGTCAGTACGGGGAAACGCTGTTTTCCGTAGTTTCTTTTATCATGTTGCGGCTTTCGTGCAACATGACACAAGAGGGCACTGTCAGCTAAGTTACAGCTCTCTTGGGTCTCTAGCCTTCTACAGGCCCTAGATACTCGTTTAGGATTGTAACTGATCGGTGCAAGTGATTCACGGACGGGAATGGTGGCAGCGATCGTTTCTTGTGTTTTGAGCTCCTTTTGGCGTTCTAAGCGCGTTTCTCGCGCTTAACCCAAAATGGTGGCCTGGCTCCCAAAATGGCCAGACCACGAGGCTCCTTTGTCCTGTCCGCTGACCGTCTTGCTCCCTTCACCTTCCCCAGGTCGAGCCGACCCGGGGCCTTCCTTATTTGGGCATGTACTTGCCCGCGAAACACGGATGCTTTCGTGGGCTTCTACATGTCTTGTGTGTGCCTCCAGGATGTGGGCTGGGATGTCTGGTCCCAATACACATCCTGGGTGCCAGAGAGTCTAGGGTGGTGTGAATGCCTGGGACCACCGTGGTCCATGATTGGTCCACGAATGGTGTGAGTGTTGATGAGCGGATCTCCCATTGGGTCCCCTCCGTTTTGGCGCGAAGGGAACCGTGGATAAGAGGGGGCTGGAAACACCACTACCATGTCGATCTCCTAAATTCTCACGAACGAAGGAATACAGGAGCCAAGTATCCTGCAACCAAGAGGCTGAACCGAGGAATCGCTGGTGACCCGCTGAAGGACTGCTCCTCTGCACTGCTGTCGCCTTGTGAAACCCTTTTCACCTTTGATCGAACCAGAAGGCCCGTACTGGTACTTCGACCCCTGGAATAGCGGGAACAGCTATTCTCGGCATCTTCACCATCTCCTGCTAGTAAGCCTTCGGAAGCGTCTCTGGGCCATCCAGCTGACTGACCAGCCTACACAGGAGTCTTGCTCTGTAACCGCCGCCAGGTTGTGTAGTATTTCGAGTCCTTGTCACTCTCACACGCTTCGTACACTTGGCGTTCCCAGGTCTGAAGTGAGTAGTGTACATTTGGCTCAGATACACACGGCCGCTCCGTTGCCCTGCTGTGGTAACAAACTGTGCGGGTTTCTTCGATTGGGACGACTTTTACTCAACTCTGCTGCTGCAGACTCAACACGACGACGAGACGTTCCCTGCTCTTCTGAACCTGCCAGCGACTGAAACTGACGCGGAGAAGCCTGGGTCTGCTTGCCTCGGGGACCTGTGAGTAGCATAGCTAGGAACTGGTCGCCCTCCTGCAGGAGCCCATAGCTTTTCCCCGCTGTGTCAAAACAGCACCCTTTTCCGTACTCGCGCTCTGCTTCTGCCCACAGTGGAGGCTGCGCTTGAGTCGCGGAACTTGTTCTTCTTCATTTGTGCACTAAACTGAACTGCCTGATTTCCTTCGAAGAGACTCCCCTTTTGCCCGTTGGCACCAGCGTGTGCAGGTACTTTTGAGGACAAGGCTCCACTCTTCGCAGGGCTCGGACTTCCTTTTAGTTAGGTGCCTCTGAAGGCGGACTGGGTCTAAGCATTATTTCGCAATGCCTGTTTTCCTTCCCTTTTAGGTGGACTACACATTTCGTGCATCTAACGCTTGAGACTTGTTGTATTTGTATATACATTGTATTGGTATGGTATGTGTTGGTTTACTATCGTTATATTGTGATTTTCTCGCTACGGTCATTGTTTTAAAGGCCTTGGAATAAATGTGTATATATTTTTAATATAACACCTGTTTGGAGTAGTTTGTAAGTGTCCTTGCTTTGTGTGCTCATTGTGGGCTTTCAGTCACCCTCACCCCTCTTGAGACCAAGTCTTGACCGCCGCGATCGCTACCTTGATTGGTCTGGCTTGTCCAGAGGTTACCCTGTTCCAAGTAATTAGGTTGGCCTTCTGAACTTCTGCGCCACCAGAACAGAGTTCAGAAATCCGTCTTAACAAGCACAGATTATGAAATTGCTGGGAGCTGCACCCAAGGATGAGAAGGATTTGTGGACAAAAAGAAGATGTTCCGTGTCTCTGACAGATGCCCTATGGTGGCAGAATAACACAGGAAAAGTGGTCATACCACTCACATTACTGAACACTTCACTAGCTCAATTGCACTATCCAACACACACAGCAAAGGAGGTCATTGCTGCCCGCATTGGAGAAACAGGGTTTTGTCCTAATTTGGCAGAACATGTGGCTGCATTTGATAGCAATTGCTATCTTAATGGATTGTCAAGGAGCCTGGTATGCCAGATCTCGATTGTTTGCAATATTTGGCTTTAACAGAGGGAATTTTATACCAGAAATGTTCTGGGATTGGCTAATTGCTGGTGACTCTCATTCCCTTACAATTGCAGTGGTACAGGTTCTTGCTAGTTGTAACATTGTTGATTGACCACTTTCCCTTTTTTGTATCAAGGTTGTGTTGGAGTCTGCTCCTCCTTATTTATTTTTTTCATTTAGTGATATTGGTCCCTTGAAAGATCTAGAAGAGTGATGTCACAAATTTATGATATCTGTGTCTTGGATATGGACATTTTATAGAATTTTAGACCTTCAGATTGCTTTCTGTCTATTTTATTTTCTTTTGTTTTGTAGTATATTTCGTAATCGAAGAATTTTTGTAATATGTGATTTCTGTAAGAAATATGTTGTGTTTTCTTTTTGTAAAAGGTTGTTCAACCAAATACAAATAAAAAAAAAACATTTTACGGCAGGTCATACCTCGAGAGTTGTGAGAGGAGCCATACCTCGATCAGTAGGTCAATTCCAGCATTTACATGTTGACTATGTTGACATGATCCAAATGTGCCAAGGCTACCGCTATATGATAGCGGGTGTTTGCCCATCCTCCAGGTGGATAGAGGCCAGTCCCTGTTCACATGCTGACACCCTTAGAGCGGGTAAATTCCTGGTCAGGGAAGTATTCCCAAGATGATGCATGTGTGAGGTCCTGTGGTCTGACAATGGCCCTCACTTCGCCAATGAAATGTTCCGGCACATCACAGTGTTGCTGGGCATCTAGCACCAGTTCACTTGTGCGTACTACCCCCAAGCAAATGGAATGTGTGAACGCCTGAAAGGTCTCAGAAGGAGGCCAAAGCTAAAACACAGTAGAGCACAAGGAAAAATTGCTGCACTGCTTGCCTCTTGACTTGTTCGCATTGCGCCATTTAACACCCCATGAGGTGGTGACAGGATGGTGCATGCATCTCTGACTGGCTCCTCCCACAAGAGCATTGAAAGACTGTGAGAAGAGTGGGATGTCACAAGTTTCTCTTTTTCTCACCTGTTTTTCCTTGCTTGTGGACTTCTTGGATGCAAGTTCCTTCTTTCTCGCTGTTCGAGACTTGTACAGGTTGGAGCGCGGCTCTTCGGGTACCAGCGTGGGTAGCCGGCAACCTAAGCCGGACGGCATTCAGTATCCAGGAAGGTAGTCACGGATCCAGGAAGGAGGAGCACAAGCTTACGCTCGGAGGTGTAGGTACACGGCACCGAAGGTAAGACGGAGTTCGGGAAGAGGGAAATGACTTACGGGAACGTAGGAATCTGAAAGAGGATTCCAGTAAGGAGAAAAGAAAGGTAGAAACTGTGGATAGCATGGATAACGGACTCGAGCACACGTCTAGCAACTCCAAGCAGAAGCGTTGAGATGCACAGAGCCATGGGAGCGTGCCTGTTTTCTAGAAGGCAGGGTGTTGCGCATTAAGGCTAGAGCGCAGCCTTTCTGACCCTTTCTGACCCATCGGCCATCTTGGAGGAAACACTGAGCTTACGCTGCAGTGCATCATGGACCACGAAGTCCAAAAGGGTCGAATTCGGTGTTTCATGACAGGAGATTTGAAATGCATGAGTAAATTACTTCCTTAATTGCTAGCACCTCTTTTATCTCTTGCCAGATACAGCGATACTGGGGGGCCAGAAGACAGCAGAGAGAGCAAATGCGACAACGCACCACAATACTCTGGATTTAATACCCCAATGAATGTAGGGGATATTGTACACTTAAGGAACTTCGTAAGGTACTGAGATAGAGACCAGACTCTGTGTACTCTGTGTAGACATAGAATAAGAGAACACTGTCTGTTATTTTACTTTCCGAACACAATCAATGTGAAAGCCAATGTCATTGTTCAAGATTGTTCATGTTGCCCACTGCTCACCAGCAAGATACTTTCTCAAACCAATTTGTGCACACTGTGAGAAGACCCAGTAGACTCAGAGCCTGATCCCCTAAAGTATAATACCTTGCCTCTATAGAGTATTTGGCCCAAACATATCCACAGCTCAAGCAAGGGCAATCCCCCTATCCTCGCCACACTGAGAGACCCATCTGTAGGAAAAGTGTGGGAAGATGTGTTTGCATTGGCATTACGTGATTATTTGGTCTGTGGGGCTTAAGACAATACTGAAGCAATAATGCATTTCTTCATGAATTTCAGGGGGGCAACTATATCTTCCAGCTGCAAGGATCAAGCAGCATAAGTGATAATGAGGGAAACCATAAAGAATATCATTATTATGTTGTGTCTGTTACTTCAAAGGGGGTTAATGGGGTTCATATTTTGGCAAATATCCCTTGTTGCTAGTGCTACCGCTGTATCCTATACTAACATTCCCCCAACCCAAGCAGGTGGAATGACCATGTCAGGTGGATAGGAGAGTATTGCCAGTGGACAGGAGAACACTGCTGATATGGTAAGGAAAGGTAAGCGCTGTGTTGACACAGACATGAAAGGGGTAGAGATGTATCTCACTGACACTGCTCGAGTGTCTAATAACATGTGGTACAAACACATGACAAAAGTAGGTAAGGAAACCACAGTGGAGAGCTGTTATGTCTGCTCATTAATCCCCTATGCCATGAGTGCCTCCAGAATGTTCATAGCAACTGAAATACCAGCAGCCCATGCTCAATGCTTGATGTATCTCTGAATGGTAACTATTTGAGGAAGGTTCCAGGGGAAGACAGAAACGTTGAGATGGATGTCAGGAGTAACGTTCCCGTATGAAGATATTTGCATAAAGACATTAGACATGATGAACAATTACTGGCAGTTAGAGGAAGCAATACAGTATATTACAGATGGACCAGAGAGGGGAGAGACAAAGACTATCACCCTGAAGCAATGGCCATGTCCATGGACAAGAGTGAAGGAAACAGGAGAAGAGCCTGGATGCTGGGAGAGGCCACAGAATCTTGTTTATGGTCAGGGGTACACAGAAGATGGATGGAAGAATGGAGTGGTCGGGAGCAAGGTGCTCACACTAGCACAATCACCAGTGAACAAGGTACAGAAAGAAACTGACAAGTGCCTGAAGGAATGGGAAGGAAGCACAATGTTACTGACATGGGTGTAAAATGAAGCAGGAGCAACACCAATAATACCACTGAAGACACCTGCACTGTGTTATCAGAATAACAGTGAATTTGAAGTTGTGAGAATGTCGGATGCAGGAGCGCAGAGAAGGATGCGGCTATGAAGGCAGGAACAGCACTACTGATGGACCCCTATTGGGCATGCGGATCGAAGACATGCGAGAAGCTGCCACCCAACTAGAGAGGGGTTTGCTCATTGGTACACATCAACATGGCTTCGTTGGTTGTGCCACAGAAAGATGTGAAGCTTGATGAATTCCAGAAAATGGACACCAACAAAAGGAAGAAGAGGTCACTGAAGGAGGAACAAACAGAAACGAAAGAGAAGCCAGCTGAATTTTTGCAGAGTAAAGAGAGCTGGAAATTACTCTCAGAAGCATCAGCAACAGCACTAGATGAAGTGCCAGTGGAACACACACTGTTCAGCAGGACACAAATGTTCTTTGAATCATTAATATCATCGGTACAGACGTACACAAATGTGAAATTGTTACAGATTACCAGTTGGGAGCTGATGGTTACAATAAACTCCACAGTAATGGGTTCAACGCAATAAAAGAAGAGCTCCGAGCAGTGAGCTTGGTGGCAGTGAGCTTATTCTTCAGAATAGGTACGTTCTGGATCTGCTCGAGCTATGGAAGGAGGAGTTTGTGGACAAATTGGGAGTTCCTATTGCACATTCATACCTGCCAATGACGAGGACAACAGTACCCTGTCGGAAGCAGTATTTCAACTGTTGCAGATGCATGCCAAAATGGAAGTAAGCAAAGTGGACTGGAAAGGACCAGAGCGGATAGCATACATATGGTCATGGATGCCATCATGACTGTCAGATGGACTGAAGGTAATAATGGGAGCACTAGTACTGGCAGCAGTGTCAATGTGCGGAATAGAATGTTGCCTCAACAAGTGCAAGAAGACGGCTGAAGAAGCCATCGGAATGAAGGTCCTAATGGATGTGTACATAGGAGAAGCAAGGGACAAGATTGTGGCAGAGAGAGTCAAGCTGAGGGTGAAAATAGTGTCATGCAAGTTGTTCCCACTTGGAGAAATGTTGTTGGACAACCCATTTAATGTTATTAGTATTATGAAGGAAAATGGGTGTGGTACAACCCCAAAGGAGTGTGCTGTTATATGAATGGCGGGGACAAGTGTTTGCAAGTGGCCCTTTGTGGTGAAACTGTGCCGGAATTTCGTATGCCCAGGAGTATTTTCTTTGTTCCTTCTCATAAGGAGGAGCTACCGTGTGTGGACTGCAAGCAAACAAGATATTAACCCCATTCAAGCGCGGAGTGCACCCGGGGCCAAGTGGTTGCTGCAAGTGGTCCATTATGGTCACTTGTGGGAAGGCGTGGAAAGGCACCCTCTATTGAAGGACTCCATCGTGGAGCCAGTGACCTCCGGAGAAATCGGCCGCATAAGCCTTATACGATAAGCGGCCTGATATTCTTTTTTTTCTCCAGGTGCTTGCGCACTGCTGCGTGCAGGAGACTGCGAGTCATGAACTCCCCTTTGATCTCGTTTCGCTGCAGTAGTCAATTTGTGAGGGGGCGTCTGGGTTAGTGGCCGCAATCCAGTACACTTTCTATCTCACCATACAGACCCCTGGCGTTTAAAGCAAGTATACTATTTCTCACGTGACCTCCTGCAGGTATATATGTACACAAGCCATGAGTGAAGCGCTCACTTAAACCTGCTGATTAAAACATGTAATACGAGGACTGGAACCTAAAAGTACCAGCAGAGTCTGACTAGAGTATTATCTCATAAAATAGTCCATGCCTCCAAAAACACGTGGTGAAAAAATGATTTACAATTTGAGAAAAGGTAACTAAAAAAAAACACATGAAACCTAATTAGGCATGGCAGGGGGATACTATGGTGACGGCCCCTAATGATAGGGGCACCATTCCGACCTTATTTCAGAACATTTTACCAACACAGAACAGCAAGTTCACTGAAGAGACAATTTCTTCAGTACACAATGGGAATCAACCTATGGACATGACAAACTATGACAATATTGATAACAACTCTCTATTAGAGCTCTGTCTATCTATACAAAGATCGATGGGGCTGCCCCCGAACAAGGCAAGCATAAGTAACAACACCATGGGGACTCCCCAGAAAGCAGCAGCCATAATAGCAGAGGTGCAGGTGTTGCAACTGGCTAATAGCCCTGTTAACACTCCTGCTACTGGTCGCCTATCAGAATCCCCTAACCTGCGGATTGATGCTGAGGACGATGGCCACCAGACTGACGATGCCATCAACGACCAATCCCAGTCGAATGCTGCCACCATAGCAGATGTCCAGGCGTCTATATCTTCTCTACAGTTTGCATTAAAAATTCTCCTCAAAGTATGCAGGAGAATACACGTAAACACAGTATTGCAGCTCAATCTCCCTGATCTGAGCTTGGCATAAGAAACTGGGAATTCTAAAGAGAAGGAACTGGTGACCCACGAGGTCCTAGCAAACGTTGAGGTACCCATAGCACCTGTTGAAGAAACAAAGGTCATACCTTACTAAGAAACAGCGAAGGATGGCTAAAAGAGCAGCGATGAAAGAGGTGCTGGTGGAGGTGGCCTCACCTTTACCCAATATGGCTATGCCTCAACAAAAATCCAGAAAGGCAAGGAAAAGGGCTCTTAAGACAAAAAAGGCAATAAGGGCCCTGGGACTCTAAGTAGCTGAATTTTGCAACAAAAAAATAAAAAAAATTAATGGTTGCAAGCAGTGACAGTCAAGATTCAGTCCTCTCTCTAGACTCTACTACTAAGGAAAATACATTCTCTACCCCCCAAAGAAATACTTCAAGAAGTAGACTAGAGAGTACTGATTCTGAATCCGAAAGTATTGAGGAACCCAGGGAGAAAAACTAAGAAGGCAACAAGATCTGTATAGTGAAGAATCTCAACCAGAAAACCAAAGGCAAATGGTTGGCGCGGGTGGCAATGCTTATGAAACTGCACCTTATACCGCAGCTTAGAGTTATTCTTTCTGAGGATTTTTCATTCATAGAACCTCTCCATTGCTCCAACCCTAATGTGACAGCAATACATTGTAAGTGTTGGCTTCTGCACAACTCATTCGGAAACACAGGAGCAGTCTGGCTCAGGTGGGATTGGGGGTGGATGTTAACCCAGAGGATGAAGATCCCACACTGACAGTCAAGCCTAAGAACTCGAAGGACACCAAAAACCTCAAGCCGTCACTAACAACAGGGAAACACGTACAGATGAGTGACATACAGAATACTCTTAAATGGCTAGCAGATGCCTTACCCCTGGTGATGAATAAGCCCTGAACCTGCTCCATACTGGTTTGGAACAATAGGGGATTTAAACATGTTCTTGTTAATAATGGCTCACTATTACTCATTGTAGAACATTCTGTTTTTATGTTACAAGAAACCTGGCTACCCTCCCCTATTGTAATAGATAGTTACATGACATACCATACCCTGGCAAAAAAAGGACAGCATGGAAGACCCTACGGGGGATTAATTATAGGGGTAGAAAAGTCAATATATATAAAATATATAATATTAACTGAATGTGAAGACAACATCAATGCTGTGGAGTTGGTTATTTCTATTAATGAGAACTGGGTAAAGATGTTATTGGTCAATCTATATAACCCCCATGGTGCGACAGGTATAGAAAGGATTCAAGATGTCTTGCATGATCTGCTGAGTGTGTGGATGAGTGAAACGAAAAGCTACTATATCATACTTGCTGGTGATTCTAACTGCCAAATGTTGGGGGGGCGGGTGGAATTGCTAATAATAAATTCCTGCATCCGCTCTCTCTTATGAAACACAATTACAAGGAAGGATGAGGGGAAGCGAAGGTTGAGCTTCCTAAAAAACTGGGACCTTAAAATTATCAATGGGTGTGCATTTAGTGACCGCCCAGGTAAATTTACCTGGAGGGCTGGAGCAGCGTGTTGCACACTTGATTATATTTTTACAAGTAGCGAGGTGATATCTATAGTCAAAGATATGCAAGTTCTAGACAACGACTAGACAACGACTGGAGTGACCTCGAAGCATTGAGTATTACCTTTGAAATCATTACTTATTCTGCCCAGACCATCCAGACTGGTAATGTTATAACCAATCAATCAGCCACACGGTTGGTGTGGTCTGAAAAGAATATCTTACGAGCAAGTCAGGACACTAAAGTCTGGGAGATAAAGTACTACAGTCTGTTTAATGCCATGTCTTTTGAGGACATGGAGAGATGGTTTTGTACTTTCACAGAAAGGTATGCTACAAAAAAAATCATTACATATTATCAGGGAATCGGGCGAGATACAGACCTATGATAAAGTTATACGCAATGCCAAACGGAAGCTCAGAAGCGAAATACGCAAAGTTAAGACTACTATTAGGTCCGCAATCGCAGCCCACAACAAGATAAGAGAATTAAAGAACCAATATAGGTCCTGGTTTAAACAAAGGAAAATAACAAAAAAACTTGAATGTTGGCAAAAGACCGTCAAAGTCATTGGCTCCAGAAACACGCGGAACATCTGAGCGATGTTGGGGGAGGTGAGAGGGAGCAGGGTAACCCCTCAAATCAACCCCATAAATGCCGAGGAATGGGAGGGGTTCCTGGAGAAACGTAATGGAGAAGTGGTGGTGACAGACATAGTGACAATGTTAGTCAAACATGTCCCCACCCCCTTTTTCAGTGAGCTTGGAAGAACTCTCTGATAAAATCCGCAAACTCAAAGCCTCACGTGCACCGGGACCTAATGGTCTGTAGAATGCCATTATGAAGAACAATCTGACTTTTTGGGCAAACTTATTGAACATTTTAATTGAAAAGGTTCTCAAAGAGGGGAGAATCCATGATTTCTGGCAGACGGCAATACTTGTGCCTATATTTAAAAATGGGAACAGATCGGATCTGGGAAATTAAGGACTATTGTCTATGCTGGACTGTTCCGGTAAAATGTTTGCCTCTTTGTTACTGCAGAATCTACAAAATTGGGCAGAGGACACAGGGGTGTGGACCACTTTCAGGTGGATTCAGAACTGGATATTAGACCACCCACAATCTACTCATAATGAATAGCCTGAGAGATAAAGCACTTCAACCAAACAATCCTCCATTGTATGTATTATACATTGACTTCAAGGCGGCTTTCGATGTAGTCAATAGAGAGAAACTGTGGCTGAAGCTGGGAAATGGGATGCCCCGAGGGGTTACTCCATTACCTACAGCTTCTTCATTGTAATTCCACGGAACAACTCAGACTGGACGGGGGAGGATCAATCACTAGGCCCATAAAACAACATAGGGGGATAAAGCAGGGATGTGTGACTGCTCCAACATTGTACTTGTTTGTATCAAACATCACTGAATTTATCCGAGCTACTCATAACTGTCCTCCTAAACTGGGCACCCAGCATTGCTTGGTTATGGCGTACGCGGATGATTTGGTTATTTTTGACCATACATTCATCGGACTATTGCGATCAGCTGAGCGGTTATGGGAATACGCGGAACTAAATGATTTAGTAATAAATCATGATAAAACGGAAGTAATTCTTTACGCGTATGGGAAAACCAGCCGTCCCTGCATGAAAGTTGGGCGCCATGAAATACTGTACACCCATACATATAAATATCTGGGGGTAGAATTTGACTCTAAGAGAAATACTGATACATGCTCCCAAAACTGTAAGATAAAAGCGGCCCAGCTAACCGCTATGATTTGTCAATTTTCTCGAAATCAGAGCGGCTAGTCTGTTTGGGCGGCACGCCAGTTATACATTCTATGCTCGGTGCCCATGATCTCTATGGACTAGAGGCTCTGATTAGTACCACTCTAGATTGGTTGCAGGTGAAAGAGGGCACGTTCTGACGGAAGCTCTTGGGACTGCCACAAGGGATACCGATGGCAGTCCTCAGATTAGAGCTTGGCCGGTTCTCGTTGAAATATATGGTGCTGAAGAAGAGGGAAGAACATTAAATACCATACCAACCCCACTAATTTGCTGTTGGCGTTTATGAGAGAGGACATTGGAGGGCATAAACAGGCTAAGTTTGCTGTTGAAATTACGGCATTATTCAAGACCATAGGATGGAAGCCCAAGTGGGGTAAAGATTGTGATTCTCTGAAATTTCAGATGAGGGAACGCCTGAGGTTATGGTACTGGATTAATAACTATGAACATCTTGCGGGCTTGAGAAGCTATTGATTTATCTCACACTTACTTTATACATATAAGCAACCCCAAGGGTCCCTAAATCTATGCCTGTCTGATGGCCTCAGACGTTTTCTATTGTTGTTACGCATTAACCATCTCCCAGTATTAAATGTGATTGGTCCTGAATGAGCAATACCTAAAACAGATCAGACCTGTAGGATCTGTAATAACAGGACCACTCCCAAAACTGCCAAACATATTCTTATGCTGTGCCCAAGTATGGGCCCAAAATATATTAAGCATTATGGCAGTTTTGTCCATAATTTGGACTACATCAAGGAAGATGAGTTCTGGTATATGTGTATTAATACTCTGGATGCTAGTCTTCATCTGGCATTGTATAGACGTGGAGTATGGCTAACAAAAGATTGAACGATAGTCACCTAGTAGTCCCACAGTGTCCATCAAATAGAGCCTCAGACACAAATGACTTCATCCTCCCATTGTCAGAAGTTACGTTTCTCTCCCTTTCTAAATAAGAACTTTGTGTATGGATAACACATGTACCCTTATTTTTGTATGAATGGTGGATAATCATTTATTTGTTCAGTCTTTGAAGTGGTGAATGATTTACATGGAATAAGAAATATGTGGAATTCATATTATGAGCTTCTTTGGATGAGTATGGTTTAAGATGATCTAAGATGAATATTATTTTTAAGTAATAATTAATTGTATGTTCTGTTTCATGAATTTATCTGTAAAGTTTTTGTTTATAAAACTATATCACATTAAATTAAAGTTATATGAATTGGTTGTTCGATGATCACACAAATTACTATGGACACCTTGGAGGTATAATGAAGATATGGCAACCAATAGCGAAAGGATTGTTGTATAAGGATGTGTTTGACAGACAGGTCGACCAGAGGGGGGACTGAAGAGGGAGTCAGGATCCTGCCACCACCCCCCTCCCATCAAGTTCATAACAAGATGGAAGGCCAGAAAATACTGCAACCATCAATTCTATTTCAGATAAGTCTCAAATGCACCAATGAATGACAAATACACAGAGGTACTGTCATGACCTCTGCTTCCAAAAGGTCAGGGTTTTCCCAACTCCCTTGGAAGCAGATCCATAACCCAGGTTCCGAGTGCCAACCAGTCCCAATTGGGACCTTTTGGACCCAGTCCTGGCGCCAGTGGCACCAGGCTCATAAATATGCCCAGTCCCAGCGCTGGAAGCGCCGGGCTCATAATGCTTGGGTGGACTTACCTGCAGCAGACCATGCTGCTTACTTGCCTGCCAGTTGAGTCTCTGATCCTCTTCTGTTTGGAACTACTTTTCCTGTTGGGTGGGGCAGGAGCCACTCCCTAGATTCAGAACACTGGAACTCTTCTGGAAAGCAGGAACTCTTTTCTTACCTAGGCGTGGCTGTGGAAGGAGACACCTAAGCACTACAGGAGGCTATTTAAACCACACCCGATGGATGAATCTTGCTTTGCATTATTCTGCATCCTCAGCAGCAGAACGCTCATCGTGTCTTCTGCATCTGATCCTGGGCCTAAGGAAAAAGGCTTACCATTCTGAATCCAGTCTTCAGCAACACCTATAAAGACAAGAAAGAACAGGTTAGCATTACGGTCTTCAGTGACAGCTCTTCACTTACCTGGTCCATCGGCTGTCACCAACGCCTCGCGCTGCATTCCGGCATCTGAAAGACAAAGGCTTACCTACTCTTCGTGCGCTCCGGAAGTCTTCACACTGCATTCCGGCATCTGAAAGACAAAAGCTTACCAACTCTTTGCACGCTCCGGAGGCCTTCGGCGCTGCATCCCGCATCTGAAAGACAAAACAAGGTGCGTTTAAAGACATTGGGGAACTTTAATACTCACGTGCCATTACCCCTTTCCACATCTAACCCAGTGGGTATTCCGGCACCCTGCAGCCGCCCCGAACTTGTACCTGCAAAATAAAAAGACAGTTAGAGCGCATCGTGAAGCAGGCAACAAGCGCTTATTTACGTGCTTCCAGGTGCTTCTATTCATCACACGGGCTCCATCTTCAACTCACTTCAGCCCGCCATCCGCCATCGCCGGAACCCTGCAAAACAAGAGACATCATTACTAAAGACTTTAAAGACATTAGAATTACTCGAAACTTACCGTTCGTGCAGTAAACGACGGACAGCAGTCCTCTGAAGTCAAGAGGCCTGCTCCCCTTATCCAGTGAAGAAACTGGTTACAGCACCCTGCCTCGAGGCAGATGGAGAGCACGGCGTTCACTTACCTAAGGTGAGAGCGTTAACCTTTGGGGTTCTACAGGAGAAGAGAAAGGGAAGAAGAGAGAGACATTCAATAACCCAGTTCATTAATCCCACATTTTCTATCTGCAGACATCTTACCCTTCAAGCCAGACATACAGTGCACAGAGGTCCAGCCCAAAGAGCCAGCCGTGTGTTACACATCACCTTTGAAGATACGGTATACGCCCAGTCAAGACCGGCGCCTCTACGGGAATCAGGTGAGCGTTACAGGTACCCTCTCAGCCAGCCATACAGACCAGGTGTGGTACAAATCTATCCATGCATGGATGAAGAGCCAAAGACTATGATCAGAGAAATCTATATGGACAGCATGTACTGAAACGCTCAGAAGCCATGCTGCTGACATCACTAGAGACACCATAACGTAGCAGCGTTAGACATGAAGCACACGTGCAATCTGCACTTCGGGACACAAACACACACTCGAATACATGAAGAACATGAGCGTACCATTCTATAGTTAGAGGACAGATATTTATATACATACGGTCATTGCTTTTATTATTTTTGCCATTAGCCAAATGCAGCAACGCAGAAACTGCAATGCACAAGAGATCCTGAGCAAAGCTTACAGGTGCTTAAATGCAAATAACCCTATGGAACTGCAGGATCACCTATGGGACCTGACAGAGCCAAGTGTGACTAACCTATGGAGAGTATAGGATAACATGGACAATTTAGAAACCGCATTATATGGTTTGGGAAAAGTACAGCATGCCTCATACCACTGAGCAAGGAACGAACTGAGCTGATTCAGTCTGGACAGGGAGCAAGACATGTGAGACACAACCCGCAGCCAAGGTCAATAGATACGGAAGACATTCCAATCCCCAGATGACAAAGGGACCAGCTGCAGAAAAAGGGAATAAATCCTCATAATTTGGAGCTGCAGAGCCCAATTTTGTGGTCTATGGACATGTGATACAGCTGTAGCAGACAATGGACAGTGATCGATAGTGAGAAAGGGGAGCCAATCCCAGGCATCCAAACACAGGCTGCAACAAATGCGCAAAAAAGTGTTGCGACGAGCGGGATAGGGTCTCATATGCAAAGGCGGTACACACAAGTTTCAATACAGACACATAATTGTTCTTATCTTGAAAAGGTGCACAGTGAGCTGAGAACCATTTTGGGTCCCAGGCCTGGGGACATCAGCTCTATCCAATCACAGTCTAGTACCAAGGGGTGGGTATCAACGGACAAGAACCAATGGTAGTCCCACTACTCTGCAACAATGTAGTAAGGTAGATTTTGGGAAAGGGACAGGCCAGCCACCTAACATTGGAGAGCCAATATAATATCATATCATATGATGTATCATATAATATATCAATAGAATAATACATAGAGGTACCCATATAGGTTATGTTCCTGGCGGCCATTCCCACATAGCACAAGGTTTTTGGAGAAAGGTCCAAGTTATGACGGAGTAGTGACGTGTGTTTCCAATACAAAAGTGGCGTGTGTGCCATTTACTGTGTGACATGCTGGAATCTTTCTGAGCTCTTGTACCGATACCTTTTGTTTCAGCTGTAATAAACCACAGTGTATAATTGCCATCTGACTGGGTGCTCCGTTTATTCTGGGGAGGGAGTTAGGCTCTCCGAGTCTGTAGACCCCAGCATTGCTATGGCATACCTGGCAGTCCATCCCTAACAATTCTTCTGGTTTGGCCATGTCTATGTCTCATAGGGGTGCCCATTGTATTCCATCTCTGTCGTAGTGCCCTTATGGTAAGGGATTTGTGTGGGTAAGTCATGAGGCCGCCTGGCATGGGCCTGTGTCTCTGACAATGGAGGGTGTGCAGTTATTGTTTCTTGATGACAGTGGGGTCACACAGGTAGTAGTGAAAGGCATATGGTTATATGGAGTAGGAAGCAGAGTTCAGAGTAGGGAAACCAGAGAGAACATTGGCATGCTAAAACATCAAAAATGTATATGCATGATCCAGTCACAGAAATCGAGCTGGCCATAGGGAGAGTAACATCATGGTAGGGCACTAATTGCCATGTGACTGGGGTCATCAGAGTGGGCAACCAGGAAGCAACATCCCAGGGGGACAACATTACAGTGGTGTACCCATGAGAAAAACCACAGTAAGGCAAAATGGCAGTGAGATGCACAGGAGCAAAATTAAAGGTGGCACATGAGAGTGGAATAGAGTGGAAACAATAATATTGAGCAGATAATTGAAGTGCACAAACAATTAGTCACATATAGAAAGGCATAGAATGGCCTAGCAAGTCATGGGGGCTCATTCTGAGCCTGGCAGTCTGACATATTACATGTCTGCATGCCAGAGCCGCTGTGCCCGACAGGTCGGACCCTGCTGGATACAGCGGTCACAGTAAGCAGACTTCTCCGGAAGCACTGGCACCGTTATTAACAGTGCCTGTGCTACCGTGTTCCCCATTCCCATAGGGTTCTATGGGAATGGGGAATTACAATTTACTGGCGCCTGACTTTCTCCAACGCCAGGGTTGTAATCTCCTGGTGTTACCGGCAAGTCAGGCACCAGTAATTCATTACGGGTCCGGCGGCAACCTGCCAGTAGTACCGGCACGGTTACCGCCAGACTCGTAATGAGCCCCATGGTGAGTTCAGGCTAAGGCATTACATGTATAGCAAAGTATTTGCAATCATATTACAGTTTGAGGAGGATTTTCACTTTCTCACGGTAGTGGTTGTGTAGTTATGGTTAAGTTGCTAATCCCATAGGAAGCACACTTTTTGAGTGGCTTATAACTTCGCTCCCCCTGGACAAATCCTCACCAAAAAAAGTATATGGCCCACTCTGAATTGTTTTGCAAAGTTGGGTTAGGTTTGGTCCAAGGGGGTGTAGGGGAGGTCAATAGGACCCCCCCTCCCACTGCATGTCCCACCCTGGTGAGAACTCGTGACTCGTCGGCAGCCCACCGGCCCCCGGGCCCAGCTGGGGGGCAAAGTTAGAGGGGGGGTCCCAAAATTTCCCATAGAGTGAATGGGGAAAAAACTTTGCGCACGCCTACAGACCAAACCGCTGGATGGATTTTCACCAGATTTGCGGCAGGAGCAGCGGCTTGGTCCCGAAAGCGTGCGTTTGCAAATTTGGTGAAAATCCGTCCAGTTGTTTTTTAAAAAAAGATCAAAAAGTAGGTGTCAAAAAATGTGTTATATATATGTCTGCTCCGCAGACACACTTCCCTGTTTGCTCCGCGGGCAGGACACAGATTGGCTACTTGGCTTGCATCATGTCCGCAGACACGCAATGTGTCCGCCGATTGGCTGGAGTGAGGCGTGATGTGCATCAGATTGTTCCAATGCGCCAGCCATCGTGTTTTGGTGTGCAACAGTGCTTGGGGAGGTTTGGGGAGTAAGAGATGGGTCAAATACTGTATTTGTTTAGGTGGCAGGTGCTACTGATGTATTCGCCATGCCCGCGCTGTTTGGGATTTTCATAATTAGTGAAAATGAGGGGTGTCCTATTGATTGTATTCCCGTCTGTACTGTCCGCAGGCAAGTTGGAACTGTTCTAAGGACACGCGCGGTGTCAGCGGACATAAAAATTGACCATATGCCACAGTAAAAATGTTTGATTCTATGAGTGTGATATGCTGCAGTGGTTGTGGGCAGGGCCTAGAGTCTTGGGTGCATGGCCAAAGGCCATTCAGCCAAGACTGAAGCTATAAGCACTGAAGTTATAATCCACCATGGGTGCGATATGCTGCGGTGGTTGTGGGTGTGATATGCTGCGGTGCCAGGGCCAGTGGTAGCAGCCCTGTAGTTAAGGTTAAATTGCTCAACCCATAGGAAGAACACTTTCTGAGTGGCTTATAACGTTGCTCACCCCTGGACGAATCCTTACCAAACTTTGCAAAGAAAGTATATGGCCTGTCAGATTGATTCTGCAAAGTTTGGTGAGATGTTTTCAAGGGAGGTGGGGAGGCAAAGTTATAGGGTGGGTCTCAAATTCTCTTTGTTTTCCATAGATGCAATGGAAAAAAAATGTTGCTCACGTCTAAAGCCCAAACTGCTGGACGGATTTTCCCCAAATTTGTGGCAGGAGTGGCAGCTTGGTCCCAAATATGTGCTTGTGTAAATTCTGTCCAGCGGATCTCTACAAAACAGACCAAAAGTAGGTAAAAAGAAATGTGTGATATCTGGGTGCGGTCCGCGGACCCACTCCCCTGTTCGAATGCGCCCACTGATTGGATGGTGAAAAGTGTGTGATGCATAATATTTCCGAAACGCCCGTCATGTTGGATCCGCAGACAGCCACAATTTACTGCGGACGGTCGGTGGGGAAAAAGTCTGGAAAACACATTTTGGGTCATTTGGTGTTGGAAAGAGGGGATGGAAAATGTGGGTGAATAGAAAAAAGATGATATGGGGCTCTTTATTTAGGTGGAAGAATAGCGTACGGGTGGCACAGTAGTCCGGAGACACCATGGTAGTCCACAAGCAGGGTCTCGGGCGGGCAGATTGAGACACACATTTGGGGTTATGTGGTGACTGAAAGAGGGTTTGGGCGGACAGCTCGGGTTGTGTGGTGACTGAAAGGGGGCTTGGGCAGACAGCTTGAGACACACATTTGGGTTTATTTTGTGGGTGCACAGCCTTATTATGCTGTGGTGGTTGTTACCAGTGCGCAGATTCTTGGGTGCATGGCCTTATTATGCTGTGGTGGTTGTGGCCAGTGGCTAGATTCTTGGCCATGCACCCAAGAATCTGCACACTGGCCACAACCATTATAATAAAATGTGTACAGAAATTGAATCTGGCCACTGGAAACAACCATTTCAATAATATGTGTATAGTAATTACAGATAGTGTACAGCAGTATACAATATTTGTAACACGGTGGCTTAATAGAATTGAAGTGCAAATAGTACTTATGGTCGCCGTACCATTGGCGGGACAGGTTGTATTTGTTGTCCATGGTAATGAAGGAGAAATAGTTGCTTCTTTCTCTGTGAAAAAAACACAGTGTGATATGTTAGGCAGGATAGTGTACAATGTCTCATTGCATTTGTTCTGTGCAAAAGAAAAGAAAATGTTTTGTGCAAATTTTGGAAAAAAGAAAAAACATACCAGAGCATTTATTTTTTAATCCTGCTCGTTTTCCTTCTGTGCCCGTGTTCCTGTCTGCTGCCCACAAGCTCATTCTGAGGTGAGAGCCACTTCAGAAAGACTTTCCTTGGGCCTTGTGGCTTTTCAAGCAGGGCTGCCATATTTTATTAACACTAACGGCTCCCTGTGGCCTCCAGCAACTGCCTTTCTGCCTGCCTATTGGATACCTGCAGTATCATATTGGCCTATGGTGGACCGGCAGGCTTCAGCCGGCCCATCCCTTCCAGGCCCCTGTCAGCTTCCCTGTCTGCTACCGGGATGCTACATGAAGCTACTAGCACACCCTGACCCTCCCTGGGGCTGCAAGATCCCTCAGCTATGAATCTAGACTACCAAGACGCTCTTACCTCCTTCTGCATGGGTTATTTCCCTCATCTGCTTACCCTATCTTTTTCCCCTTTATGGACCTTCACTCTCCCGTCTGCCTCTTCCTACTTGACTCCGTGTATGCTTTCTAATGCTCATTTCCATACCTAATTTCTTCTACCTATGGTGCCCTAGCAGTTACCTCTGATCATCAAATTTGGGTGTGTTTTTGTAAATCAAATTTGGGTGTGTTTTTATAAATTAAATATGGGTGTGTTTTTGTTAGTCAAATTTGGGTGTGTTTCTGAAGGTCAAATTTGGGTGTGTTTTTGTGAATCAAATTTGTGTGTGTTTATGTAAATTACATGTGACTGTGTTTCTGAAAGTCAAATTTGGGTGTGTTTTTGTAAATCAAATGTGTTTGTCTTTTTGTAAATCAAATTTGGGTGTATTTTTGTTAGTCAAATTTGGGCGTGTTTCTAAAAGTCACATTTTGTGTGTTTTGTGTGTTTTTCACTTTACTTCGACCCTCAATTGTAACCTGCCACAATTGTTACATACCAATGTTCTTGCATATTTCTCCCACTGCCTCCTCTCTCTAACTGCCCATGGCATTATCTATTTCTCCTATCTACTCCAACTGCTTCTCTATCAACTATCCTTCCCTTCCCACTAAGTCTGGCAAGAAGAAATTTAAAAAGGATATCTTGGCTTCCAACCCAGGTCTCCCCATCGATGATACTTATTGCAGCACCTCTGCCAGACAAACCCTCACTGACATCCTCTTGTTCGTTCCTTCGCCAGATCTCTGGACCCCTCATATGATCTCTGTGCTCTGTCCTGTCTCCTCCTCTCCCATTAATGGTGGCATCCACTAGGATGTCCTCATGGATTCCTTTGACTCCTACAGAGTCATCATTAATGTCTATCTTAATGGCACTGTGCTGGTGCAAGGCCCTCAGGTTAATCTCCTCCTCTTTGAAAGGCGATTCCCTCACCTCATCAACTTCCTCTCATCTCCAGCTATACCCTACTCTGCTCCCTTGGCTTCCTTGCCCTCCTTCCGTCCCTCCTCTGCCTCATCTCAAGTTCACTCCACACCTGTGAAGGGCGTACCTCTGAGTTGTACCCCTCCTTGGAAGGTCTTTAAGGCTGGCAACCTTCTTCATCTTGCCACTCTCAACTCTCGCTTGGCGGTTAAACACTCCTCTGACATCTGCCACCTCCTTTAAGAACTTGACCTTGACATCCTCTGTCTTACCGAGACGTGGTTCACAGCCAGCTCTGTCATGCGTTTTTGACACTCTCCTCCCTGACGGCTACAAGATCATCTCCGCCCGTAGATTCAACCGGCCAGGAGATGATGTAGCCCTGATTTTCCCTGAGTGGATTCCTGCGTCTATCATCCCTCCTCAGACGTACTCCTCTTTCGAATGCCTTGTCTGCAGGCTCTCTCTCTCTCCTAGCCACTCTCTTACTGTTGCTACTCTCTACCAGCCCCCTGGTCAAATCATCTCTTTTCTCTCTGAGTGGGCAGACCTCTCCTCCTCCCTCCTGGCCTCTACCGCTCAACTCCTTCTCCTTGGTGACCTCAACATCCATCTTGATTCTCTCTGTTCCTCATCTGCTCTCTTTCGCAACCTCTGCGACTTACACTCCCTCTCTAGCCTCCCCTCCGGCCCGACTCACTCTGCTGGTCACACGCTTGATATCTTGATCTCCTCCGGCCTCCCCTCTCTACTCTCCTCCTCACCACTCCTCTCTCCTGAAGTGTTCACTGCCTCCTCTCGTCTCATCTTTCCATCTTTTCCCCTCATGCCATGCTTGCCCAAGATTGCCATCCACCTTCTCGGACATCCGGCCCATGAAGTGTGTGTTAGTCGAGGCTTTCGCTGCCACCTTCTCCTCCATCCTCCTCCCCATGCTAACTCACACCCTGACACAGCCCTGTCCCTTCTCTACTAATCTATTTCTGCTACTCGTGATGCACTTCCCCCTGTCATGCAATGCCCTTGCTTCTCACTTTATTTTTAAAACCCAGGACATCCTGTTCACACTGTCCTCCGCTCCCCCTACTCTTCCCTCTCCTTATCAGCTTGCTGACCCTCCTCAGCAAACCCCCTCCCTCTTTCTCCTCCTTTTCTCTTTTCTCCCCTGCTGAGGTCACTAGCCAAGTCCGATCTATGAAAGCCTCATCAAAACAGGTCCATCCGTTTTCCTCTAAAACCATTAAGAACCACATTGATACCCTTGCTCCGGCCCTCGCTGATTTCTGCAACCTCTCCTTTGCCTTTGGATCATTCCACTCTCCTCTGAAGCACTCCCTTGTGCAATCCTCTCTTCAGGAAACCCTCAGCTGATCCCTCTTGTCGAGCTAACTATCACCCAATTTCCATTGCTCCCTTTTTGGGTAAGCTCCTGGAAAAGCTGGCCATCTCTCAGCTTAACCTTCATTCCGCCTCTGTCAGCTATCTCCATGACCACCAATCTGGTTTCAGAGCTGCCAGAAGCATGGAAACCGCTCTCCTGAACATATGTGAAGACCTGCTCTCCAACCTTGAGTCTAACACTCCCTCTGTCCTCATCCTACTTGATCTCTCCTCTGCTTTCGACACGGTCAACCATACCACTCTGCTCAATCATCTCCTTGACAACCTGGGTATCACCGATCAGGCTCTGGCTTGGCTGACCTCTTTCCTTTCTGATCTACCTTCCCAGGTACAACTTAGGTCCTTCCTATCTTCTATCTCCCTTTCTACCTGTGGTGTATCCCAGGGGTCTAACCTCTTGCCCTGGCTTTTCAACCACTACCTGGCAACTCTTGCCTACTGCTTTTGCTTTTTCTGCTGAAACTTCCAGTGTTATGCTGATCACACCCAACTCATTTTCAGGCTTCCTTCAGCCACCTCCTCTCCTTCACTCATCTCTGATTGCCTAACCACCATTCAAAATTGGTCTGCTGCCAACAATCTTTGTCTAAATGCCAAAAAGATGGACATCCTCCTCATTCGTACACCTTCTCCATCCTTTCCCCTCATTCTCTGGTCGTCGTCCCTTGGCCTTCCTCCTACTTCTACCTGTGAGGCTAAGACCCTCAGGGTCATCTTTGACTCCACACTATACTTCGCTGCACACATCTCTGATGTCTCTAAAAAGTCAAACTTCTTACTGCACCTCCTTAGAGGTACTCTGCCTTTCCTCTCCTTCCCTCAGAAGCTCAATGTCTCCCAACATCTGGTTCTCTCTAGGTTGGACTACTGTAACAGCCTCTTTCTAAATCTACTTGCCTCCACTTTCCACCCTTTACAACTAATCCAGAACAGGACTGCGAGACTCAAGCCCTGGGATCATATCTCTCCAGCTCTGAAATCCATTCATTGGCTCCCTGTGGATGCAAGGATTACATTTAAAACCCTCTGCATTGTCCACAAGGCTTTCTGGGGCCTGGGTCCAAAATACCTTCAACTATCTCTCCATAAATACATCCCCTCTCGAGCTCTGCGCTCCTCTACTTCTAACTCCCTCAGGGTCAGTCGTTTTTCAAAGAAACAAGCTGGGGGTAGATCTCTGTCTTTGGCTGGGGCCTCCGTTTGGAACAGCCTCCCAGCCACCTTGAAACTTGAGGAGAACCATCTCTGGTTCCAGAAGCACCTCAAGACCTTCCTCTTTGCTTCCTCCTTTGCCCCTCTTCGCCCCTGCTGATCTGTTTCTCTCTCGGCCCTTACACCTGGCCACCCTCTGTCCTTCAAGCCCAGGTACCTGCTCACCCTGCCTCCTTCCTGCACTGCCTCCGGGCCACCCCTGCACTGGGGCCTGTATCTGTACCCATACAGTCCCCCTCCTGCTTTTCTTCTGCACTTATCAGATGCACCCCATCTGACTAATCTAGCACTTGCCACTTGCTGGCTGCACTTCCACTGTTCATCACCTTTATTTATTTATTTATTTTACATATTATTTATTCTCTTTCTCTCCTCTGTTCCGCACTTTCCACTTCTCCCCCGTCCATGCACTTCCCCCTTCGTCCGTTTTCCATGCACTTGCATATTCTCAATGTCACTGTGCCTAGTAAGATTGTTGTTTTTGTTTCTCCCTTGTTCTCCTCCTTTTGCCTGGTTGCGCTCTGAAACACTTGTGTACAAGCGGGATAAATAATAAAATATCATATCATAAAATGTCAAATATTTATGAAAAAAATCCATACAGCCTAAAAAAACGACTATATTCATTGAAGTGTAATGAAGGATATTTTGAAGTACTTAAATACCATTTGGTGTATTCTAACTGTTCATAGTTTTGTAGTTCTGATGGGTATTTTTGAAGCAGTTAGACACCTGTTTTTGTATTCTAACTATTTCGGTATTCAAAAGTACCATTGCAGTATTATGGATGCAGTTAGATACCAGTTGACGTATTCTAACTGTTCATAGTTTCATAATTGGGAAAGGTTTTTTTTGAAGCAGCCAGATGCTTGTTGGTGTATTCTAACTATTTTTCACTTCAAAAGTAGCATTGCAGTAATGTGGATGCAGTTAGATACCAGTTGGTGTATTCTAACAGTTGATAGTTTTATAGTTTTGAAGGGTATTTTTTTAAGCAGTTCGATACCTGTTGGTAAATTCTAACCGGATGCAGTTAGATACGAGTTGGCGTATTCTAACTGTTGATAGTCCTACAAGTCAGTGACTAAACTTTGTAGACCCTCATAATCAATAAATTGTACGTACTATGTTTGAAACAACATTACTCTGTGTTCTGTACAGTTCGTGTTTCTGTTTGCATAATCCTTGGGTCATTGGGAAAAAATATGTACACAGAATTTTAAAAATCATACTACATTGACGGGAGTTTAACTTTCACTGAATGTTTGTTTGAAGTGTGCAGTACTGAAGGGAATGCTTAAAGTGCATTAACTAATGATAGTTTCACAGGTCAGTGACTACATTTAGGTTTAAGGACTATTAAGTAGGCAGTTGTTAGATTTGCTCGTAATCTCTGTTTTACAGTAATAGAAGTGTTGTTGCATTCAAACCAACCATCTCTTTTTTAATGTATACTTTTCTAGTGAACTACAGTGGTTGTGGCACTAGGTGGTAGATTACGTCTACTGTTGTGAAGGTTTTCTTGCCAAGAGATACTTGCCCGTGTGTGAAGCTAGTAAGCTTGCCGTTGTTTTTGGTACCATCTGCATTGTACCTTAAAAGCATTAGTATCATATATTGGCTATGTGAGTTTATGTGCAAGGTGGAACGATTGTCGGAATTGCAAAAAGTGCATGATAAAAATACATAGGAGGTCATTACAACCCCGGCGTTAAGGGTTAACGACGGCGTTAACCCTTAACGCCGGATTCCCACTTTAACGCCTGCTTTTGGCAGGCGTTAAAGTCCATGGCGCTAACCCGCCATGGTGCTAATTACGCCGCCGTAATTTACGGCGGCGTAATTAGCGCCTTCCCCACTCCCATTATGCCCCATGGGGCAAAAATGGGAATGGGGAAGGGAAAATGGGAAATGGGGATTTACCGCCCCACTCACCTTGGAATGGGGCGGTAAATCCGCCATCCACCATGGTGTAAACGTACTTTACACCATGGTGGTAAAGTTGGTGCACTTAGCACCAAGGTTGTAATGACCTCCATAATGTGGCATGATTTGCATTTTGCACCAGCTGATGAAATGGAATGGATTCACAATTTGGCATATATACATACACAAATCGTTCATTAGGGATGTGCTCTTGTGAAACATGGTTGCAGAGAGTGCATGTATGTTTCCACGAGTATGAAATCCAGAAGATTTCATTTATGGGTATATTTGTGGTTTGCAGTACTTGCAGTAAGTGCATTAGAAATTCCTGTGGATTTTCCTGTGTGTTTATGGTGAATTTTACCATTAATGCACAATAGTCCAATTCTTGCCTTATTCCTGAGACACTGTAAGTGTTGTCAGGATTATGTGAAGCATTTCTATAAACAATGAGCATTTGCAAAAACAAATGGTCTGAGCCGTTCAAGTAAATGTGTTGAACCATTGGTGGCAATTGGAACAGAAGATTGATTGCTCCATTTGCATAGCAATTTACACCGGTTCAGTTGGAAAATTTAAATGGACCAGAGTGTTCTGTCTCTGTCTCATCTGCTGGAGCTCAACTTGTTTTTTTTAGAAGAAATATTCCTCTTTATATATGCTGATGGATGTGCAGTTGTGTTTGCATTAGATAGTTTTGTGGTTGCACTGCATGATGGAGTAGCAGTTATTTTTTGTTTCGTTGGTGGTACTGTTGGGAGATCTCTAAGTTCTGTTTGCATACATTTTCTTTTTTAAATTGTACCTTTTTGAGGAACAGGGTACATATCTAGATAAGGTGTGTAGAGTGCACGTATTCTGTTGTACTCTACGATGCAGGGAATGTCAACCTTGACTTTGTTTGCATCAAAATTCACTAGAAATAGTCCTTCGAGTGTACATAGATGTGAAAGTGCTACATAACTCACACCTTCTTTAAAGACTGTGCTGCCAAAGTCAATCAATGACTAATCTAGACCATGGGATGTGTGAATAGTGACTGCATATGCAAGAGACAGAGAGAATTGTTCTCTGTGCACATACATGTTTCTGAAAAGAAGGAATCGTGCTGTTGAGCATCCTATCCTTTTAACTTCTGAAAGTTTGTCAAAGTGGATGTTGACAAACTGAATGTGTTGTCACGTGGATATGTCTGGAAGCCAACAACTGTACCAATTTCTGCATTGACTAAACCTTGCTCCACATCAAGGTTATGTTCTAGAATTACTCTGCAATTTAAACACAACAGTAAAATGGTCTACAAAAAGGCTGTGTTAGAGATACTTTTTTTCTAAGCTATCTAGTCATGCTGTTGCTTGTTGACACATAGGGAGTGCCATGTACTTCCAGTTTGACTGTGGAACTAATATGCACTATTGGTTGCATTTCTTTTTTTAACATTGTCTCATTGAATTGAGTGCAGCTTGCTATGGTTGGCATTAAGGACATACATTTTATATTTTGTTGTGCTAATTGTTCCATGACATCCAGAGCAGATATGTTACGCCCGTATAGCTCCTTTTTAAGATGGATTGTGCATCCTTAGAAAGAAGACCAGTTCTAATGCTTTTTAAAATGTTAGCATAGGTGAGGTCTGCAGACTGGCACTTGTTTTGAGTTAGTTCTCTGTATTGGAAATGTTGCCAGAGATTTAAATTTCCAATGCTGCCAAGTGTGTCATGGAACTGTTTATGTCCTAAGGTTTTAAAAATAGGTTCCCCTTTCACTGGTGTTAATTGTAGGGGATCTCCAAAAGCAATCATGTGCTTCCCTCCAAAGGGTTCTTCGTAGCCTGTTTTAAGAACCTGTTGCAATCTGAGGTGCATTGAAGCCAACATTAGGTTTGTTTCAGTATTCTGTGTAAATCAGTAGCAGCTTCTGAAGATAGTTTGTAGTTCTCTAATTTGTTTTGGTGTTCTACTGGAAGGAGCAGTAGTCAGTGTAAAGTAGCACCTCGTCTGTTGTACCAGCTAAAACAATGGGGGGCTGTTACAACAGCTGAAAGGTTGTTGTTTGTTAAGTTTTGGAGGAATGTGTTGATGATTTTAAGTAAGAATGTTTTTTTTCCGAACCAGCTTCACCACTTACATATAGGAGCAGAGGTTTATAATTTTGGCAGCTACAAGTTTTACTTTCATGCTTCAAACCATGTTCATTTTCTTCAGTCACTTCTAGGTAAATGCTAAGTTGCTTATCTTTTAGCTGTGATTTCAGCATTGAGAAGTTTTCTTCTAATTGTTCATATTGATACATGGGGCCTGATTTATGGAATGTTTTCCTATGGGATTGCGCCACTATAAAACACCTCCATGAATCAGGCCCTATGTGTTTTCTATTTCAGTCATGGCTATTTCTGCTTCATTTAGAATTAATGGCTCTCCAAGTGGTTGCGGCTTCCTGTAAGAGAAGGTTGACAGCCCTCGGGAGTGTCTTCATCTAGCTGTGCTTGAACTTCTTCCTCTTGTTGACGTTCATTGTTCAACATGTTTTTGTATTCCTTGAAATTGACATTTGTTATACTGCTTTTGTTTGCATTGAATGCCGCATCAAATGAGTCATGGTTACCTAAGAAAGCCTCTTCTTTTCTCCATGCTTTAAAAAGTTGCATTAGGGCCATGTAGTAAAGTTCTCTATGTTGAGGAATTTTAAATTATAATTTTATATGATTAATTATTCTGGGTTTGGTAAGTTTACGAGGCTTCCTTCACAAGCTAAGACCACATATTTTCCACTTTTTTATCTGGTTTCACATTACTTTTGTAGGAGAAGTTCTAGGCTATGTGGTACAGGCACATGTTTCCCAAAGCAGTACTTCTGTTTGGGTAGTATTTGTCTGATACATAGTTTTTTAAAATGTCCTGGCTGTTGGGATCATTTCTGGCTATGTCTTGGTAGGAATTAAGCACTTGTTTTCGTGATGCAGCTGGACAAAGGCTTGTCCAGATCATGTGTTCAGATTTACCATTTGTCAAATGGTCTGCTGCTTCGTAGCATCCACATTCTCTATGGCACAGCATTGGTATGCCAAAGCTGTACAATTTTTGTGATAGTGTTTTGTCAGAGGTATTCTAGCTCTGTTTTTTCAGCTTTGGTGAGATAGGCGGTGATATATCTTGCAACAGCATTGGAATTGTCTGCAATATATTGTATATCTATGTTTGCATTCCACAAGAGGGCAATGATTGCATTTTAATCATTGATGTACTTTGAAGCTGTGTTTCTTTTAATGCTGCATGCGTTTTTGGATGATTTGCCTTTCACACTGTGTCTAACAGAAGATATCAAGCTGTTTTCTTGTCCTTTTGCTGAAAGTGGTCTAGGGAAACCAAAACAGCATTTGGTGTCGTATTAACCTTTGTTTTTATATCTGTGTCGGCAGTATTTGCAACACTTATGTTTTTGGAAGTGCAACATTTGTGCACCTAGCTCAGTATGTGTGGTTTCTGAAGGGATGTCACAGGATATGTATTTGCGAATAAACTGCAAAACAGTGGCATCACTGTCATGACCAAAATTGGTGTGGTGCTCCTCTGGATTGATATTCTTTTCACCAAAAGAAGTGTTCCACTTCTCAGAAGGGAGGGATACTTGTATTACCGATGAAGTGCAGCATGGCAGTAAATCGGCGGTGAAAGTATCTTGAACAGAACAGAGTTCTTCTGGTGTTTTTATGTGTATTCCTTCTTTATTTTGGTTTGCTATGCATAAGAAGTTGTGCAAATCATCCCATGGATGTTCTGCACAACTTAAAGTAACAAACCATGTGGGTGGGCCGAGGTTATCATACAACGTACATTAGAGTGATGTCGGAAACAGTATTCTTTTGTTCCACACATGTTTGCCGAGAGATTTGAGATACTTGACTGCAAAGTTGTGTAGCAGCAATGTTTAAAAAATTAGAGCCTGTTTTTAATGTGTGTGCAACTCTGTAACAGAGTTTCTAGTTCACTTTCGAACAGGAGGTGCAAAATGTATTCTACATTTTGTCTGAATGTGGGGTCTTCAGAATACATTCGTAAAGAGCGATATTCTGATGCTGGTATTTGTGTGGATCTTTCATCATATCTTCCTCCTTTTCCTGTAGGAAAGAGTAAAGGAAAGGCACATGCTTCTACACTTTTCTCCCATATGCTGATTGTAGATCCTTTGGCTTGATGCTTTTGATATGTTTCTAATGCATCGTCTACAGTGTTTTCAGAGTGTAGTGGGTGTATTGTATGCTGGTCCAAAAAATTGCCTGCAGTAATAGGATCTACATGTCCAAATTGGCCAGTTGGTGATGAATTCTGAATTATTTGGGTGGTTTCTCTTATGTTCTTTTCAATGTTTATATCTTTGTAGTACTCATTGTTTTATTCTAGATATTGTAGGGCTTTTCTAACATTGTCTAAGTCTACTAGCTGTTGCCAAATTGTATTGTCTTGTGTTGGTACACCATCAACTAGGATAATCAAAGATTGATCAGATTAAGCCTTCCGCTTATTCAGAATAGAGCAGCAAGACTTATCCTTGGCATTAAGCCCAGGGACCGCATCTCCCCTTCTCTAAAAAGTCTTCACTGGCTCCTGGTTGCTGCAAGGATTACATTCAAATCCCTCTGCATCATCCACTAGGCTGTCTGAGCCCGGGGACCACACTATCTTCAACTCTGTCTCACTAAATACTCTCCCACTAGACCTGTTCGCTCCTCTGGCACCAACTGTTTGTGATTAAAGCATTTTTCTAAAAAGAGGGGAGGGGGTTGCTAACTTTTGTCTGCAGGCTACCTCCTTTGGAATAGCCTCCCCCTCCCCCTGAGCCTTGAAAAGGACCTTCTCAAATTCCGGAAGCTCCTTAAGACTGTCCATGTAGCACTCAACATTCCTAGCACTTCCTCCATGGCTCTCCCACAAGGTTGTTCTCCCCAGCACTTACTTCCTCTTCCCTCTTCCTTTCTGTACTTGCACGTTCTGAATACTCACAATGCATAGTCGGGTTGTCCCTCTTCCTCTTCACCTCAGCTCTTAATATTGTGTTGTAATGTATTCTCCCTCCATCCACGTCCTGTGGGCGCTTTGAAACAGTATATTGTTATTGTACAAGCGGAAAGAAAGAAGGAAAGAAGGAAAGAAGGAAAGAAGGAAAGAAGGAAAGAAGGAAAGAAGGAAAGAAAGAAAGAAAGAAAGAAAGAAAGAAAGAAAGAAAGAAAGAAAGAAAGAAAGAAAGAAAGAAAGAAAGAAACTCCTAGAGTTTCTACATTTTCATTAAGATCTAATGGCAAATATACTTTTTTTGCCACAAAGGCCTTTTAATAATTCAAAAGAAGGCATTTTTGGGTTGAAGGCGTATTATAGCTTGAAATGGGTGTCCTGTCTGCATTATAATGCTCTCATACAAATTAAGCTGTTGGAGTGGTTTTGGAAGAGGGAATATTTCCAAGTTATTAGTGACAGCATGCGATGGCATTTGGTTATTATCAAGCTTTGTATTGCAGTATGTGCAAATTATTGAGGGGTCACTTATGTTGTATTTATTTTCTGTTATATGATATAATATGATATAATATGATATACAGCTAATTGGAGCCATTGGGATTTCTCATTGTCCTCTAGCTTTTAAGTCATAGCTACAATTTGTGTGTTCTTTTTATAAAAGGTTCTCCGACAACACACACATACTTCATTTGGCACTTCAGCAGATGTGCTTTTTGTTGTTACTTCTTTTTTGTATGTGTTTATTAGAAGATGTGTTTGTAAGGTTTTTGCCAGTGTTCTCTAAAGTTACTGAAGTCATCTCCACTTCCCAAATATTAACTTTGGATGTGTTCTATTTGTTGAAGTAGTTCTTTGGCTGTTGTCGTGTAGGAAAATGTTATTAAAATGTTGCAGTTGTAAAGTAGGAGTACAGTCTCTGCAGAAGATTCCGTATAGTGGAATTTTTTGTTCCTAACATGTTGATATGGTGGAAGGTGCTTTTGCCAGCAGTTCCCGAAATGCAGGCTTATGAATGTCCTCGCAGTCCAGTGTATTTGAGAACTGGACAGGAGTCCATGGTTTGTAAAGCTTTTATTCTAATTTTGTCTTTCACTTTCACATTGTGATGGAGGTATTGTTGCAAAGACTGGAAGGATTTTTGGTGCACGTTACACATTGGGATTCATGACCATTTGGAGACTGGATGTATTGGTTGGGTGAAAGTAAAAGTTGATTTAAAGTTGGTTGGGGATGTGTATTCGATAATGGTTGTTTGTGCTATGATGGTGTGTTCTACCATTTCATACCCTTGGCTGTTACTATTTATGGCAATTGTGTTTTTCTGTTCCTGTTTGTAAGCCTCTTCATTGAAATATGGTTCTGTTCTGCTTGTGCTAATCCATTCACATTCACAGATGTTTGAAAAGGTATCTATGTTGACATTGCACATGTTTATAAGTACTTCTTGTAATTTATTGATTCATTTTGTTAGTGGTTTCATTATGTTTAAAATGAATACAAACAATTTTCTTTTCAGAAGAATTGCACTGTCAATTAGGGCTTCCAGGATTAGTCTGCTGCAGTAATATTTAAGGGTAGAGCATGATTTCTCAGCTGTCTTTATAAGATTGTGAAGCACTCTGCGTTGGAACACATTTTGTAAAATTACTTTTTTGGAATCCTTCACTGTGGCTGTGATTACATTGTTAGATATAGAGGGAGGGTCATTAGCAGTTTTTTTCTTCTTTATACATTTATTTAGTTTTTCTTTTTTTGAAGAGGGGCCCTAGTTTTTTTAGTGGTTGCTGGTTAACTTTTGTTTACTGATTGTATTAGCACTTTTGTCAATGTTTGCTATACATTCTGCTAGAGGTGGATGAGTATTTGGCTTGCTTTTATTTTTATCGGCTCTATTCTTTCTTTTTTTCTATGGAGTTGGTTTTTAGTAGGCATTCTGTTCTGACTGTTGGAAAGAAAAGGAAAGGGTGGGTTTGAATGTTGTGGAATATATATGTGTGTGTATCGTGAATTACTGTGTGGATATGATGACAGACAAAAATAGAGATCTGTCTGATTGTGTAATGGGTTGATAGTTGTGGTTAGGAAGGCTGTAAGAGTAGGTTTGTCTGTAGATGTATGAAGGGCTTGGATTAGTGTGTTACTGCGTAAGAGGGTGGTAGTGCCAATGAATAAGTGAGGGCATTACGATGTTTTCAGGATAATTATGGGTGTTATAATAATGGTGTTTAGGTGACCATGCCAAGAGTGTACATGTTGAGGTGTAGTGAGCAACAGCCAAGTTTTTTTGAAAGGAATTATGTAGGCTACTATGCGGCTAAACTATACTGTACAAGTAACAGCAAGAATACTACTGCAGTAATGCACTTAATTTTTTAGCATGTGATGAGTAGTTTCTTTCAGATTGTTGTCTTCTAGTGGTTGTTCACTGTACCTGCGAAAGAAGAACATTAGTGGCTATATATGGTAGTGGTGAAGTAATTTTAGTACAGGAAGACATTATTTATGAATGTAGGAAGACTTGTTGGAAGACTTAATAAAATTGGCCCACATTAACAGTATGGTGGTAACCCTTGCCGTGCTGCAGATGGGTTGCCACCAGATTCCTAATCATGTTTTGTCACCTAGCTTCCCGGTGTCAGCATGACAATACAGGTCCTGTTGGCCTGGAAAGTCAGATGCCGGAAACTGTTAGTCCCTTTTCCAGTGGATTTCCATAGGACTCTACGGGAATGGAAACGGGGCTGTTGCTCCCATGATAAGTATGCCTAATGGGGCTGCAACGAGAAAGTGGGACATTGTTATAGAATGCAGAATTGAAAATGCAGAGTGTTTTAAAAGCTGTTTAAAAAAAGGTAGTAGGTGCTCCTCTCCGAAAGAACATGGCATGATAACCTGTTCTGTGGTATTTTCCCACTTTAAGAGTTTGCAGCCATCGCTTTTTGCTCACTTTACCTTTCACAGATGGGAAATATTCATTTGCATATCAGTCTTTGCCCCACTGTTAGGAAAGATATCATAAGTGTATGCATTTTTCCCTCCATGTGTCAACCCCCAAACTTTTTGCTGCTGTTTAGACAACGTTGACTGACTTTGCCAGAGAAGCACAGCCTTCAGCCCTAAAGACAGTCAGTACTTGGAGACGTTGTATCCCTTAGTCCATTCCTCATGTTGCAGCTTTTGTGCAACATGTAACAAGTGTGCAATGCATCTTACCATACAGCACACTTGGGTCTATAGTAATTTCCAAAGGCCCTAGAAACTCTCGCTGGACTTTTTATGAACTGTGTAGATATGTCATGGGCAGGACTAGTGGCAGCTATCTTTTCACATTATTTTTAACCCTTTCCTGCCATGTTAACCATGTTAACCGCGTTTGGCACAAATAGGTGGCCTGGTTCCAAAATGGCCATGCCACGAGGCTCTTTGTCCTGTCCTTTGGCCATCGTGCCCCCTCACCTTCCCCAGGTCGAGTCGACCCGGGTCAGTCCTTATTTGGTCATGCACTTTCCCGCAAATCCCAATGCTTCCGCAGGCTTCTGCATGCCTTGTGTGTGCGCCTCCAGGATGTGGGCTGGAGCATCTGGTTCCAATAAACATCCTGGGTGCCAGAGAGTCTGGAGGGCCCTGAATGACTGGGACCACTGTGGTCCATGATTGGTCCACGCATGGAGTGTGTGTTTGTGAGCAGATCTCCCATTTGGTCCTCTCCGTTTTGGTGAGAAAGGATCTTTGAATAAGAGGAGGCCAAAAACACCCAGACCATGTCGATCTCCTGAGTTTTCACCGAACAAAGGATAGGACCCAAGTATCCTGCAACACGAAGCTGAGTTGGGGAACCGCAGATGACCCGCTGGAAGGTTTGGCACCCTGAGCCCGCTGTCGTCCACCTTCATCAAATCCTGCAAGTAATTTTCTCGGAAGTATCCCTAGGCCAACCAGTGGACTGACCAGTTTACCCAGTTGCTTTGCTCTGTCACCGCCAGCATTTCGAGGAGGCCCTCGAACCTTGGAATACTGCTAGCTCTTTGCCCACGACACCCTTACACCAAATTTTGTACACTTGGTATTCCCAAGTCTGAAGTGAGACGAGTGCTCCAGGACCGGAGTAAACCCGGTTACTGTGTTGCCCTGCAGCGGCAACGTCCTTTGCAAGTTTGCTGCATTTGTGACCCTCTTTCCCCTGAAGTCTTCTGCAGTGAAACTGGGTCGATTCATCCACCCTGAGTGTAGAAATCGCCACTGTCCCGTTTAGGAATCATTGCTGTATCTCAGAAACTAAAAGGTGCCGAGACGTCCTTTTTGCCGGATTCGAACCTGCAAGCGAAGTGGACTGACCTGCCGAAGTTTGGTTCAGCTTGCATTGGGGACCGGTGAGTACTCAATACCCCAACCAGTGGCCCCTAGCACAAGGGCCCATTTTTACACACAAGTGGCCCCTGGGGGCCCCTCTCCTTTCCACTGCTATTGCAAAATAGTGACTCCATCCCGAACTCTCAAACTGCCTCTGCCTTCAAGTGGAGGTCCTTCTTGAATAGTGGGAACTTGTTCTGCATCACCTCATCCACCTTCCTGAGCTGCTAGAGACCCCTGAAGAGGCCCTGTTCTACCCATTAGAACAACCGCATGCGTTTACATTACATGTACTATTGAGCACAAGGTTCTTCTCTTCTTAGGGCTTGGACTATCTCTTAGTTAGGTGTACTGTTGATGTCAAACTGGGCCTTAAGACTATCTGCACTGACTATTTCCTTCCCATCTAGGTTGTCAACATATTTTGTGCATTTACCCCTTTGAAACCCAATGGTCTTGTATATACATTGTATTGAGGATGTTATGTTGGTTTACTTAGTGTTTCTGTGATTCTTTTGCTATGGTCTATGTTACAAAGGCCTTGTAATAAATGTGTCTATATTTTTAATATAACACCTGTCTGGAGTAATTTGTAAGTGTCCTTGCTCTGTGTGCTCATTGAGGTCCTTCAGTCACCCTCACCCCTCCTGAGACTTAGGCTTGACCTCCTGAGACTTAGGCTTGACTGCCTGCCATAACTACCCTGATTGGTCTGGCTTCTCCAGAGGTTACCCTGTTCCAAGAAACTAGGTTGGCCTTCTGAACATCTGCTCCTCCAGGTCAGAGTTCAGAAATCCATCTTAACACCCACCCACATGGACAGTCCAGAACCAAAATGCTATGGCAGTTCCCTCCTGAACAAGAGTACCAACAGCAACCCCATAAATGTATTTCAGCCTTGTTGGGCCTCATCAGTGAGGTGAAGCTGTGCCTCTCTGAGCACACTGAGAAGGCAGTCCACGGCTGGGTTCCCCCAGGTAACCTTGCAAAAATATTTCAAAAAAAGGTAGCAGGCGCCCCTCTCCAGAAAGAACATGGCATGATAACCTGTTCTGTGGTTTTTCCCGCTTTGAGAGTTCGCAGCCATCACTTTTTGCTCACTGTACCTTTCACAGATGGGAAATTCTCCATTTGCATATCAGTCTTTGTCCCGCCCACATGGGCAGTCTAGCACCAAAATGCTGTGGCAATTCCCTTCTGAACTAGAGTACCAACAGCATCCCCAAACACGTGTTTCAGCCTTGTTAGGCCTCATCAGTGAGGTGGAGCTGTTTTAAAAGCTGTCCTTTTTGGGAGGCTGTACATGAAAGTTGAAAAATGGCTTTGTGGATTTAAAGCAGCACTGTGTGTGACTTTTTCATAAAAATAAGACGTGGAGATGGAAAACATTTGTACAACACTTTTAAGTGGCACTTGTGTGAAAGTTTACTATGTTCTCAATGCATGCATACTTACCAATGTTATGCATTCCAATGTGGAGTTGCGTATTAAGTAATGGTGATTTTGTTTGTATTTTGGGAGTTGTAGTTGCACTTTTTCCATTAGGGAAAGTGCATTACAAGCCCCAGAATTCAGAGAAAAATGTAGGAACCAATAAGCACATACAGATTAGAAAGGGGAATGTTAGAAAGTATGCATGTGCGTCCAAGTTAATACAATTGCACACACTGAGTGTTATTTCAAAGTGTTGCACAAATCGTTTCCATTCCTTTCATTTATTTTTTAGAAATTACACAGAGTACGATTGTAAATGTACACATGCATTTATTAGTTGTATTTGGAATGGTGCTGAAATTAATATTTGTAAACACATTGCATTTTCCCATTTTTCATTCCATGTACATGCCATGTTTTAGCAACATACGTGCAGTGCTCATTTTCAGTTTAGATTGTGAGAGTTCTAGAGTAACTTTGTTAGTGGGAGAATTGGCATTAAAAGTGACAGAATGAAAGCAAAAAAATAACACTTGGTAGGTTATGATGTGTCTTAATGGGCAATATGCATGTACTGTCAATATATTGAACTTTCACCCAGGATCTGTCATTTCAACATGCTGTAAATATATTTTACATGTGATTTTCTTTTCTTTTACAAAAAATATACAGACAGTGGTGCTGGAATTGCAAATATGTATTTTTAAACTGTGATGAAAATGCTCATTAGAAGAACACTTTGTAACCAGCTAGCATTCTAAGTAACTGCCACTTGATGTCAGGAGAAGGGGCAACAGAGAGTATGATTACTGAGTAGGTTAATGCGGGGTAAGTGGCAGGAATCCTGTTTATATGTATTTATATGTATTTGTAAAGGAGTTAGAAATATATTTTTTCAAGTATAAGCATACCTGTACTTTGTCTTGATAGATGCAGATGTGGTTGAATCTGCAAATAGAAGTCCTGGAGATGTTGATAGTACTTTCTGATGCAGGTACTTGTGAGTGACAGGTGACATGTACTCTGAGCGCTCAACAGTAAATCTGAAGTGTTGCACTAAAATGACATTGTTAGATGTAGAGTCTTTGGATGTGATTGGTGGATCGGTCTGTGACTGCTTGAAAGTAGCTAATTAGGGAGTGCTACAAAGATTAAAGTAGAAAGGGAAGAAGAACTGCTTTGTGTTATGGGGTCCACAGACAGCCCGGTAGTCTGCAGACAGGGCGTGCCACATCTGGGTCTTTTAAGGATGGCTGGCATGTAAAGTGGACTGTGGGGATTAGCCAATGAGGTGTTCTGGTTGTGATTTATAGGAAGAGAAGGTAGCAGTTATTTTCGTTGCTGTATGTGGGGAAGATTACTTTTGTTGTTGACATGAGAAGGCTTACTGTGTGGATTGTGGGAGATTCTTGGATGCTGACTCTGAAAAGGTACACAGACATGTGTGGCATTTCTGCTAATATTGGATTGGAGGGAGTGGGGGTTTCATGGTATGGTGTGACTCGCCAACACTGGGAGAGTTTATTTGCATATTACAAAACATGTCTCATTTCCAATGTCCAGATTTCGTTGTGGTACATTGTGGAGGACATAGTTTGGGCTACATAAGTGCAATATCTTTGAAGATTGCATTGAAACATATGCTGAAAGCACTAATGGAACTATTTCCATGTGGAAAGATAATCTTTTCACACATAACTCAAAGGGCAGTATGGAGATGCACCAATTTGTTTTGTCTGCAACAAGATGCAGGAAAGCACCTTGTGAACAAAGGGGTATGTTCATTTTTGAATGGTGTTGGGATAACATCCTTCCCAAATTTGAACATAGTGCCGGATGGTCGACATCATTTTTTCCATGATGGAATGACTTTCACTGATTTTGGTAATGTAATCTTTCTTCAAAACATTAAAAATGCACTCAGAAAGTTCCAGTGAAAATAATGAAGAGTGCATGTGAGTAGTTGTAGAAAAAAAAACTAAAAAGCACTCAGAAAAATCAAAACTGAAAAAAACGTTTCTTTGCAGAGCAACCACTAAAGATTAAATAACTTACATTGTGTTTAATTTGTCTCCCCACTCCCTTCAATTGGATGATCTGTGCGCAGACACCGCAGTAGTCCGTGGAAGGCACGTGCCACATCCAGGTCTTTTGAGGAGGATGGGCATGGAAATGGGACTCTGTAGCCCAGGGAATTAGCCAATCAGGTTTTCTGGGAGTGGTATACAAGGATAGAGTCTGGCAGAAGCTTTGTTTGCCTAGAGGACTGCAGATGGTTATGGCTATAGCTATGCGTTTCAGGAGGCAGAGTGTTTGGATTCTGGAGGACTCGTGGATCCATTGACTGCAGGTGTATGCTGCTCACTGTGGAGTGGTTGAAAATCTTGTATTTGATGATGTTCATGTACAATGGTATGGAGTGCCCGGCATGAAGTGGGTGGACTTGCTCCCATTTTGTGTAAATATGGTCACACTGAAACATCCAGACATTATCATTGTTCATTGTGGAGGTAACAGTTTAGGGTATGTCACTGGGATGTCACTGCAGTTTTGAATGAAGGAGACATTTGGTAAATTGAAGGAAATGTTGCCAAATTCAAGACTGATTTTTTTCTCGCATTGCCCAGAGAAATATGTGGACGCGCTCCAGTTCATTTGGTCCAAAAATGAAGAAAGTGATGCTTAATGTCAACAAGGCTGTGTGTGAATTTTTGGGAGATGTTGGCATGATGTCATTCCATAATGAAAATATAAAATTTGGCATTGCCAACATTTTCCGCAGATATGGGGTACATCTTACTGATGCTTGTAATCAGATTTTTCGGCAAAACATTGAAAATTCTTTGAAGCAGTTTTTGTAAATATACAGAACATTTCAGTATGTGCACAAAAAATACATGGAAACATGTGGAAAAAGTTCAGTATAGGACAATGTTTTTTAGTTTACTTAAAACATGGGTAAATCATAAAACAAAAAATACAAAAAGGTTATTTTCAGAGCCACTACATTCCTATGGAAAGGAGTTAAATGTTTTTGATTCCACCACTGCACACATTTGTCTGATGTCCGTGGACTACCAATCTGTCTGCAGACTCCACAGGCGCATAGGGCCCTGTAACTATTTTTGGTACTTCTATTTTTCAACTGTGAAAGGTGGCTCCTAAAGGAACTTTTTCTTGTGTTTTTTGTGTTTTATATTTCTTTTTGGCTTTTTTTCTCACAGGATAGACAAGGGAAGGGAGGGAAGAGGCACCAACCACAGGTACGAAGGGGACGAAGGGGCAGGTCGAAAGAGGAAGATGTTGGGTGGGCCTTAATTAGGTAGGGGACAGTGTTTCTCGTGCTCATTAACCCCAGCCTCGAAAGCACTCCAAAACTGCTCCCCCTACAGAGCGGTGTGTCACAGTACATACATAGCACTGTCACCCTCAAAAGGTAAGGTTTGACTGTGTTATGTATAGCTGTGAGGCATCCACTGGGATCCTCTGCCGCACAGGAGTCCATTGTGTTGATAGGAGCAGATGATGAGGATGAGGTAGTGGGCGTCAGCCTACTCATCACTTTTAAAGGTATGACCTTTCACACTGCTCCCTTGTGATTAGACTTGAGGTGGTGCTGCATGGAGGTGGTCCTGTAGGAGTACAGACCTGGTTTTCCACAACTGAGTACAACCTTGCACTCAGTGCATCGAACCTTGTCTGCCGAAGCCTTTGGTATACCCCCAACAGTGGTAAAAAGCTGCCACACCCAAGACTCATGACCGGAGCTGGAGAGAAGGACTTCCAGTACCTCACCCTCATCTTCCTTTTGATCCTTTTCTGTATCACCACACCTGTTCCCTTCTCCAGGCCCTCCAGGTGGTGGTGGTGGTGGGGGAGCTGCAGTAGCCATGCCAGATGCCATTGTGTTCCCCAAAAAGCACCGAAAACCAGCAGGTGCTCTCTCCTGCACAGTCAGATTGAGAATGAGGAGCCTTAATAGGTAGGTCCCTTCAGAGGGGCGGTTTGGGGACAGCACGACTGTCCACAGACTATCATGCCAGAAATGGTGCTTAAAAAGTTATAAAAAGTTGACAGATCAACTAAGACATGCAGTCTCATTATACGTTTGCCGGTCCAGTAGTAACAGCACCGGTAAGCTACTGGCGCTGTTACTATCGGACCGGCAAACAATCAGTTCTGCTCGCAGGTGCCTTTTCTCCCACCAGTTCTGACCACGGCACCCTCAAGCATAGCATGTCGGATGCACCGGCACCATTCACGAATGGTGCCGGTGCATCCGGCTTCCCATTTCCATTCAGCCCTATGGGGCTAAAATGGGAATGGGAAAGAATATTTTGTGGCGCCCGTGAATGGGCAATTACCGGGTCCTGAAAAAAATGATACCGGTGGCAGCCATGCCAGTTTTACCGCCAGTATCATAATGAGGGCCATGGTCTGCAAGGGTACAGTTTCAGCTTGAAACACCCTCGATTGGTCAAAAATACAGTATTAAACTGTCCGGGGGTACGGACACTGTCTGTGAACAATTCTGTTGCGCCACATGATGACATCGCTAGACATAGTGAGATCAGGTGTGCATGCATGCCACTGTCCGCAGGACAGGGGCAGAGACCCTGAGCTAATTAAAAGTGCGACATGTGCAAGCAGACATGTCCGGACAGGCATGGGGTCTGGGTGTACATTGAGATGAGGTAAGCATGTGTGCCACTGTCCGCAGGACAGGCGCAGAGTCTTCAAACTAATTAAAAGTGCGACATGTGCAAGCAGACATGTCCGGACAGGCACCGGGTCCATGTGTACATAGAGATGAGGTAAGCATGCGTGCCAGTGTCCGCAGAACAGGGGCAGGCCAGAGTCCCCGATTTATCATAACAGAGCGGACATGCCTGCACATCCATTTTGGTTATGGATAACCCGGACAGTCGCACAGTCCGCAGATTCAAAATTGGGCTTTTGAGCAGCAACAGTACACACACACAAATTTATTGAACATTTAGGGAATTTGATGGGGATGATTGGTTGGGACAAGTTGAATCAGCACAGATACAAGTCGGGCAGTGATATTGAACATTTTCCTTCACAAATGTCCTCAACTGCATAAAATTATTATTTAGTTCATCCATTTTTGCTGATAACTTCATCAGTTCATACTGTGCATTTAGAGTTAGGGGCTGTGTGTGCACATCTTCAGGTTCACTCAAATAGCCTGGTTTCCTCATTCCCACTATGTACTGTTGAAAAGAAAACCATGTTATAGTGAAATCTGAACACATTACATCACTTTTTCTGCTTTAAAAAATGCATTCTGTACAATTACAGCTGTTTTTTTCACTCATTTCGTCATTGGGGAAATGTTCCTGCAACCAGTCCAGTGTGCTTGCCAATTCTGTTCAAATAAAATAATAGTGCTATTTCTTACAAGTTATGTATACATAATAAATGGTAATTTTACAGAAATAAATAAAGTGCACCTACTATTTTCTAAGGGTTTCATGTGGAATAACTGCCAGGTGCTTGTCAGTGTGTAAGCAAGGTTCCATTGAGGTGATACTATTAGGTGTACAGTTAAGCTTTGTGCTTGGTGCATTCCATTGTATTGTGCACCCTATGAAAACATACTTGTGATTTTTCAAGTACAGAATTCCAATAACTATTTATTGTTGGATGTAGTACATATATCTCTTATTGTTTCGTGCATATGTCTTTGCCCATTGCAGGATAGAACATTGTAAGGTAACCCCTGTTCTTTTGAGCAGTGTGCAAGCTGTCTGATGTCTGCAGACATTTGTGCAGTTCGTGGACTCTGTGGCTATCACAATGGGATATACGAGGGGTCAGTATGATGTAAGGAACATGTAAACGCATTAAGGGTATCCTGATAAAAACCCATGAAATTCAGTGAAAATCTTTGTTAAAGGGATGTTATGGTTCAGTTGCACTAATAAAAACCTATCAAATTCATGAAAAAACATTGTTAAAGGGACATTATGGTTCAGTTGCACTAATAAAAACCTATCAAATTCAGTGTAAAAACTTTGTTAAAGGGATGTTATGGTTACAAGTAAAATAAAAAATAAAAAACAGAATACCGGCAGTTATGGTAAGGTAAGCAACCATAACTCACGCCACCACTGTGCACTGCTAAGACTAACACCCAGGACAATTTCAAGTCCTTACAAGGGGTTGTTTTATAATCTTGGTAAAAAGGTGATAGGGGTGATCGGGAGATCTATCAGAAACTACTTAATGTATGAAATAATGCACTTATCTAAACAAAACATTACATTACAGCGTTGTTAATACAGGATCCTAATCATACATACACATAAATGGCTGCAGCATACACTGTAGAAGTAGAATATTTTTATTCTGGTAATTTTGCCTTGTAAAATAATGAAAGATATCCTCTGAGAGTTTTCAGTAATTTTAAGTATGTAAATACATAGCTATTAAGTCAAGACTTACTACATACCTGTGTTAGTATAAACAATACATGTAAAGACCCACAATGCATACACATTAGAGGTACAAACAGGCAAACTACAGTATAGAAGACAGAAAGAACATCAATACAAAATGTCAGTAACATTACAGTTCATAATCAAGTACACACATGAATTGTGTGTTTATGGCCTGCTTATTGGCCCATATCTGTGCACAAGGAGCTGACACCAAACCCTAAGGAAACTACTTCTACAATATACAAGAAGGTTAATTTCTTCTATATGTATAGCAACTTTACCATTTGGTTTTATGTCAGTGAACAAAATCGAGTGGCCCAGATTTCTGATATCATCAGTGATGTCATGAATGAAAATGGTGATGTCATGGTTGATATATGGGTGTTAGTCTTAGCAGTGCACTGTGGTGGCACGAGTTATGGTTGCTTAGCTTACAATAACTGGCCAATTTCTGGGGGGTTTTGATTTTACTTGTAACCATAAGATCCCTTTAACAGGGGATTTCCACTAAATATGCATTTATTAGTGCAACTTAACCATGACGTCCCTTCAACAAAGTTTTTTCACTGAATATATTACATGGCCTATGGTAGCAGCCATGTAGTTATGGTTAAGTAAGTCCATAGGAAGAACACTTTTTGGGTGGCTTATAACTTCGCTCCCCCTGGACGAATCCTCACCAAACTTTGCAAAAAAGTATATGGCCCACTCTGAATATTTTTGCAAAGTTTGGCGAGGTTTGATTAAGGAGGTGCAAAGTAATAGGGGGTCCTCAAATGTCTTCTTTTCCCATAGACTGAATGGAGAAAAAATGTTGCACCCACCTACAGCCCAAACCGCTGGACGGATTTTCACCAAATTTGCAGCAGGAGCGGCGGCCCGGTCCTGAATCTGTGCTTTTGTAAATTTGGTGAAAATCCATCCAGTACCTATTTTTTAAAACAACAAAAAACTAGGTGTAAAAAAATAAGTGACATCTTTGTCCGCTCCGCGGATACACTTCCCTGTTCACTCCGTGGACAGGACACTGATTGGATAATCAGCTTGCATCTTGTCTGTAGACATATGACTTGTTCACTGATTGGTTGGAGTAAAGCGTGAGGTGCGCCACATTCTTTCTATGTGCCCGCCATATTGCATCCACTGACAGTGCATAATGGAAGTAAGTATACATCCAATTTTGGGGAGTGTGTTGGTGTGTAGGATTGCTTGGAGAGGGTGGGGAGTAAGAGATGGGTCAAAATATGTATTTGTTTAGGTCGGAGAAGGCCGTGATGTGTTTGTGGAGTCCGCGGTCACCGCGGTTGTCCGCGGACATACTAAACCCTAGGCGCGCTACTGGCTATTTTACTTTACTGTGATGTTGGTTTTCGGTCGTTAGTAGAGCATTGGGTGAAGAGGGTATGTATTGAAGAGTTTGTGCATTGGTTGTAATTATTATTTTAGAATTTTAATTGAAGTGGATATGTTTTGAGGTGGATGTGTTATGTGTTTGGGTTATGGTCATTCGATAGGTGTTTGCTTATATGGGTGTGTTATGCTGCAGTGGTTTTGGCCAGGGCCTAAGGTCTTGGGTGCATGGCTTATTCCATGCACCAAAGACTCCAGGCCCTGGCCACAACCACCACAGCAGAACTCTACAATGCTACCAAACATTTTGGTTGTGGTATGTGGGCTGCTTAGGGGACATGTTTTCAAAAGTGTGAGTACTGATTGGCAGCAGTGTAATAGTGTTTATAGGATAGTGGGATGATGTTTGTTAGTTTGTCTGTTGGATTGTGTTCAGATTGTTGGTATTGAAGACTGTAGGCATTTTTGGTTGTATTTATTGGTGAGGTGTTCGTTTGCATGGCTGTGTTATGTTGTGGTGTTTGTGAGTCTAATTATTACATACTTACTGTTTCCTTTGTTGAGGTTGTATGTTGAGTTTTGGCCAGGCCATGCAGTCAAGATTGTAGTTTTTGGCAACAAGCACTGCAGCATAAGATACCCATGGAAGCAAATATTTGGATATGGTCAAGTGTTTGCTTGAATGGGTGTGTTATCCTGTGCTGTTTGTGAGTCCAATTATGATATACTTACTGTTTCACTTTTTGTGGTTGTATGCTGTTTTTTCATGACATGGGTAGTTGGAGCAGACATTTTTTTTGAATCACTGTGATAAAAGAAAAGAATACATGTTAATGTAGGTAGTTTATAATGAGTATTTCATTGCATAGTAGACATTTCTGTATTATGTCGACCCTCATAGTTAATACTTTAAAAGTACTATAGTTCAAAACATTGTACTGTGTCATTTGATCAGTTCCTGTGTTTGTTCATTAAATCATTGGGTCTGTGGAAAATAAATCCATGCTGGATTTAAAAACAAAAATCTACGTTGTGGTACAATATATTTCTTTCATTGATTTCAGTAGGAGGAATTGAATTGATCTATGGTTTTTGATTCGGAAGTGGTGGTAGTATTGTTGCAATTAGATAGCCGTTGGTGCATTCTATTTATTTTTCTATTTTAGTGGTATTTATCTATCTGTTGGCTTGTTGCAGATTTTTGCGGCAGTTAGATACCTGTTGGCGTATTCTAACTGTTTACTTTTTGTTTTATTTTAGTGCTATTCATTTATCTTTTTACATGTTGTAGAATCTTGGGGCAGTTAGATAGCTGTTGGCGTATCCTAACTGTTTATTACTTGTTTCATTTTAGTGGTATTCATTTATCTATTTGTTTGTTGCAGATTGTTGGGGCAGTTAGATCTGTTGGCGTATTCTAACTGTTTATTTCTCGTTTCATTTTAGTGGTATTCATTTATCTGTTTGCTTGTTGACTAACCTTGGGGCAGTTAGATACTTGTTGGCGCATTCTAACTGTGCATAATTTAGAAGTTAAAGTTTTGTTCATGTTCATACACAGATTACGTATTAAATTTTGGTTTTAAGAATATTAAGTAAGCATTCACAAGATTACAAGATTTGCTGGTAATCTCTATTTTACAGTAATGGTAGTATCATTACATTCGAACCATCCACAATTCTTTTTTACATATGCAGTGTAGTGACCTGCATTGGTTGTGGCTCCTGCGTGGTAGATTATACCTATTGTTGTGAAGTTTTTCTTACCAATGATACTTGACCATGTGTGAATCCAGTCAACTTATTTGTTTTTGGTACCATCTGCATTGTAAATTAAAAGCATTACTATTACGTATTTACTATGTGTCTGTATTTGTAAGTTAGATCGATTATCTGAAATGCAGGTAGTAGATAATCTGCTATGGTTTGCATTTTGTACAAGTTGCTGAAAAGGAATGGATTCACAGTTACGTATGGATACATATACAAAACGTTCATTAGGAATTTCTTCTTGTGCAACATGGCTGCAAAGAGTGCATTGATGTTTCCACATGTTTTAAATCTGGAAGATGTCATTTATAGATATGTTTTTGTTTTCTAGTACTTGTAGTAAGTACAGTAGACATTCTTGGGGATCTTCTTGTCTGTTTATAGTGAATTTGACCATTCCAGCACAGTAGTCTAATTCCTGCCGTATTCCAGAAACACTGTAAGTGTTGTGAGGATTGTTGGTTGCATTTCGATGAAGGACTAACATTTGCAAACACAATTGGTCTGGCCCGCGTAAGTAAATGTTCTCAATAATTGGTGGCAATTGGAATAGAATATTGATTGCTACATTTGCTTAGCAATTTACACCAGTTGTATTTGAAAATTTGAATGGACCTGACAGCTCTGTGTCCAAGTCATTTGTTCGGAGTGCGCGTTCTTTCTTTGAAAAGGAGTTGACTTTGTTTGTGCAGTACATTCTTTTTTGGTTGTGGTTCTTGATGAAGTAGTAGCTTCTTTTAATTTCATTGGAGGAATTATTGTGAGATCCTGCATAATTTGAGAGTGAAGTAGTTTTCTTTTACAAAGTTTTGCTTTTTGCGGTACAGGATAGGTTTTTAGATGGGGGTGTAGAGTGAATGTAGTCTATTGTATTATAGAATGCAAGGAATATTAGCATTTACTTTACTTGCATCAAAGTTGATTTGAAATAGTCCGTCAAGTGTACCTAAGTTTGATAGTGCTACATAGCTCATGCCTTCTTTAAACACTGTGCTACCAATATCTAGCAATGCTTTATCTAGGGTAAGACTTTGTGATTTGTGAATGGTGACTGCATATGCTAGAGTTAGAGAAAATTGTTCTCTGCACACACACATGTCTTTGAAAAGAAGGAAGCGGGCTCTTGAGCATCTTATCCTTTTAACTTATGATAGTTTGTCAAAGAGAATATTGACAAACGGAATGTTGTTGTCATGTGGGTATGTTTGAAAGCCCACCACTGTACCAAGTGATCCATTAACTAGTACGTGGTCCACATCAAGGTTACGTTTAAGCAGTACTCTACAGTTTAAAGATAATTTTAATATTTTCTCCAAACCAGCTGTGTTGGAGACACAGTTTTCTAAGGTATTTAGCTTTGTTGTGGCTTGTTGACACATGGGTAGTGTCATACCATGTACGTCCAGTTTGTCTGTGGAGCACATTTGAAGCAGTGGTTGCATTCCATTTGTTAACATTGTTTCATTAAATTTTGAACAGGTTGCAAGAGTTGGCATCAAGGACATACAGTTTACATTTTTGTGAGCTAATTGTTCCATGACATCAGTAGGGTTACAGGTCATTTGGTCGAAAATAAATGGTCGACAGGACAAATGGTCGACGCAATTTGGTCGAAAGACAAATGGTCGCGTTTTTTTTTGTATTTTCAAATTTTTATTTTACTAAAAAACCCTTTTTTTTCCTAAACAAAAACCTGAAAAATATATTTATAAATAAATAAAAAAAATCGACCATTTGTCTTTCGACCAAATTGCGTCGACCATTTGTCTGTCGACCAAATGACTGGACAGCCATCAGTAGCACATTAATTATGGCCATAGAGTGCATGGATGTGCCTAGTTTTCAATACATATTGTGCTTCACCAACTCTAATACTTTTTAAAATGTTGGCGTATGTGAGGTCTGCAGACTAACACGTTTTCAGTTAATTCTCTGTATTGGAAATGTGGCCAAAGGTTGACATTTCCTATGCTGCCAAGAGTTTTACAGCATAGTTTATACCCTAAGGTTTTAAAAATAGGTTCACCTTTAACTGGTGTTAATTGAAGAAAATCTCCTCAAACTATAATGTGTTTTCCTCCAAAGAGTTCTTCATACTCTGTTTTTAGGACCTCTTGTAATCTGAGGTGAATGAAGGCTAACATTAGATTAGAAACCACATTTTCATTTGTTTGAAAACTCTGCGTAGTTCCATTGCAGCTTCTGGAGAAAGTTTGTAATAGTCTATTTTGTTTTGGCATTCTACTGTAAGGAGTAGTAATCGGTGTAAAGTGACACCACCTATGTTGTAAGCAGCTTAACCTGTGGGGATAGTTACAACAGCAGACAGTTTGTTTTTTGTCAATTGTTGGAGGAACTTGCTGAAGATTTTGATTGAGAAAGTTTTGCCTGAACCAGCTTCACCACTTACGTATAGCAGTATATGTTTGTAGTCTTGGCAGGTACAATTTTTAGTTTCATGCGGCACACCATGTTAAATTTGTTTTGTTATTTCATGGAAAATGCTACGCTGCTCATTGTTTAGTTGTGATTTTAGTACAGCAAAGTCTTCTCTAGATTGTTCATACTGACACATGGTGGTTTCTACTTCTGTGACAGCTAATGCTGCCTCATTTGCTATTAGTGGCTGTCCAAGTGGTTCTTAGCTATCTATTACAGAAGGTTGACGACTGTCAGGAGTGTCCACATCTGTACCTGGAGTTATTCTTCTTGTTGCTGTTCATTGTGCAACATTGTTTTGTACTGTGCAAAGTTTACGTCTCTTATAGTGCTTTCATTTCTTTGAAAGCGTCTTCGTAGGAGTCATAGGTATCTAGTAAATCTTCTTTTCTCCATGGTTTAAAAAGTTGTAGCAGGGACATGTAATACAGTTCTTTATGTTGAGGAGTTTTTAATGACAATTTGATATGATTAATTAAGCTTTGTTTGGTAAGTTTCACTAAGCTGCCTTCACAATTGTCCACTCTGTATCTACCTTTCTTCTCATCTGGTTTAATATTATTTGTGTATGTGAAGTTTTGGGCTATGTGGTATAGACACATGGTTTCCAAAGTGGTAATCCTGTTTGGGTAGTATTTGTCTAGTAAATTGTTTTTCAAAATGTCTTGGCGGTTGGGATCATTTTTGGCTATTGTTTCTATGTCTTCATATGATTTCAGAACTCTTTTTCTAGATTTAGCAGGACCAAGGCTCAGCCATACTATATGTTCAGATTTTCCATACAAGGCAGTACCGGTTAAACAGTCTGCTGCTTCATAGCAGCCACATTTTCTATGGGAGAGCATTTTTATGCCTAAACTGTAAAATTTCTGTGATAGTGTTTTGTCAAATATGTCATCCCAGAGGTCTTAGAGCTCTGTTTTTTCTGCTTTGGTTAAGTAGGCTGTGACATATCGTGCAACTCCAGAGGAATTGTCTGCAATGTACTGCACATCTATATTTGCATTCCATAGGAGGACAATAATTGCATTGTAATCATTGATGTATTTTGATCCTTCTGTTCTTTTTATGTAATATGTGTTTTTAGGTGATTTACCTTTGACATTATGTCTAACTGAAGACATGAAGTTTTGTACTTGACCTATTGCCTTAACTGGTCTAGGGAAACCAAAGCAGCATTTGATGTTGTATTTCCCTTTGTTTTTATATTTGTGACGACAATACTTCCCACATTTGTGTCTTTGAAATTGTAGAATGTGTGCATGAAGGTCACCATGTGTCATTTATGAAGGGATTTCACAAGTGACATATTTTTGGATGAACTGCAAAACAGTGGTATCACTGTCCTCACCAAATTAAGGAGCATCTTCAATCTAAAAAAGCACGTGGATGTGTGGTGCTCCTCTGGCTTGGTATTCTTTTCTCCAAAAGAAGTGTTGCACTTCTCTGAGGGGAGGAACAGTTTTATTACAAAAGAAGTGTAGCATAGCAATGAAGCGATAATGGAAATGTCTTGATACATTTACAGGATCTAGAAAGCAGAGTTCTCCTGGTGTTTTTATATCTATATTTGCTTTGTTTTTGTTTGCCATGCGTAGAAAATCATGTAAATCTTCCCATGCATATTCTGCACAACTTAATGTCACAAACCAAGTGGGTGGGCCAAGGTTTCTTATCATACAGCGTACATCTCTGTGACATCAGAACCAGTATTCCTTTTGTACCACGCATGTTTGCTAAAAGATTTGTAATGCTTGACTGTAAGACCTCATCTTTTTCTTGCACTTTTTGTAATAATTGCATAACTGACATTTTTTTAAAATTGGTACCTGATTTCAATGTGTGTGCAACTCCGTAGCATAGAGTTGCTAGTTCACTTTCAAAGAGAAGGTGGATTATGTATTCCACATTTTGTCTGAATCTGGGGTCTTAAAAATACATTCGTATAGAGCAGTATTCTGATGCTGTTATTTGTGTGGGTCTATCATCATACCTTCCTCCTTTTTCCAGTAGGAAAGAATAGAGGAAAGGCACATGCTTCTATGCTGATTGGAGATCCTTTGGCTTGTCCCATTTGGTACGTTTCCAGTGCATCATCTATGGTGTCTTTAGAGTGTAATGGGTGAATTGTATAATGATCTAAAATATTGGATTCTGCAGCAGGCTCTAGAAGTTGAAATTGAACCGTTTCTGATGAGTCTGGAATGATTTCAATGGTTTCCCTCGGGTTTTCTTCAATGTTAATTTCTTTGTGATATATATTGTTGTCTTTTAGATATTGCAGGGCTTGTCTAACTTTATGTTGCCAAATGTTTTTGTCTTTTGTAGGCACACCATTTATTAAGATAATTCAAGATTGATGTATTGTACGTTGCACTCCCAGAGTGTGTTCATTTTCTTTGAGATCTTGTGGCAAATAAACTACTTTGCCACAAATGCCTTTCAGTAATTCAGAGAGAGGTCGAGTTGCTGTTTTTGGGTGAAGGCATATTATTGCTTGAAATGGGTGCACTGTTTGAATTGTGATGCTCTCATACAAGTTAAGTTGTTGCAGGGGCTTTGGTAGTCGGAATAATTCCAAGTTATTCGTGATAGCACTTGAAGGTGTTTGGTTGTTGTCAAGTTTTGCATTGCAGTAACTGCAAAGTATTAAGGGGTCAGTAATTTCGTATTTGTTTTCTGCTATAAGATAGAGAGCTAATTGGAACCACTTGGAATCTTCATTGTCTTCTATTTTGTACATTAAGTCTACAGTTTTTGTGCTATTCTTATACAAAAGTCCTGCGGCAACACACAAACACATGATTTGGTACTTCAGCAGATGTACTTTTAAACTTTAGTATTTCTTTTTTGTATGTGTGTAGTAGAAGGTTGCCATTTGTAAAGTTATTGGTAGTCTGTTCTAAAGCAATTGTATTTTGTAAGTGGATTTCACTTCCAAAATATTTTCTCTGGATATGCTCTATTTCTTCGAGTAGTTCTTTGGCTGTACCATGTAGAAGAATGTTATTTAAATTGGCTAGCGCTAAAGCAGGACTTTTGGCATAGTACAGTTTATGAACCATATGTCTTATAGTTGTATGGTGTGTCGATATCATTTTGACATGGTGGAAGGTGCTTTTGCAAATAGTTCCAGAAATGCAGGCTAATGAATGTCCTTGTAGTCCTGTCTATTTGCGCACTGGACAGGAGTCCATACTTTGTAATAGTTTAATTTTCAATTTCTCTTTGCTTTTCACATATTGATTGAGGAACTGGCGTAAAGATTTGAAATATGTTTTAGCTATGTTACACATTGATGTGCACGGCCATTTGTATACAGGACGCATTGGTTCAGTGGAATGGAGAGTTGATACAGAGTCTTCTGGGGATATTTTTGTTAGCAGCATTTCTTGTTCGATAATGGTATTCTTAAGTTTTTCATACCCTCGTACTGTGCTATGTATGGCCACTGGGTTTATTTGCTTTTGTTTGTAAGTTTCTTCATTGAAATATAATTCTGTGCTGGTGGTCTGAGTCCTTTCACCTCCACAGATGTTTGCGAAGTTATGTTTGTTGATATTCCATTTATTGAGAAGTCTTTTTTGTAGTATAGCACTTAGTTTTATTAGTGGTTTCATTCTGTTTAAAAATAAAATAAATAATTTCCTTTTGAGATGGATTGCACTGCCTATAAGAGCTTCTAGGATTAATTTTCTATGGTAGGTTTTAAGGGTTGTGAGTGATTTCCTCCTGTTGGTATGAGGTTCTGAAGGACTCTGTGGCAGAACATTTTTTGTAAAATATTTTTTTTTATATGCTTACTTGTGGCTACATTGAGATTTATAGGTGCAGTGTTAGCACTAGAGGGAGCTGCAGTCCTGTTAATCACTTGCAGTGTTGTTTTACATTTTGAAAGAGGAGGCAACGTTTGTTTACTGGAAGCTGTTTTTGTTTTGCTTACTGACTGTATTAGCTGTTTTGTTTGAACTTTTTGTACAAATTCTGCTAGAGGTGGATGCTTATTTTGGACACCTTTATTTTGATTGTGTCTACTTCTGTGTTGCTTTCTACAGAGTTGCTTTTTGGTAGGCATTCTTTGAGATCTGTTGGAGAAAAAGAGAAAGTGTGGGTTGGGATGTTGTGCAATGTATGTGTGTTTTGTGCATGAGTGTCTGAGTATGATGGTAAGCATGTATGTGGAGGTGTGTGATTGTGCAATGGGCTGTTAATTCAGGTTGGGAAGGCTATTCTCGTATTTGTGTGTTAGTATACTGGTGTTCAGATGACAATACAAAGTATGCAGCTGCTCAGGGGCAATCAGTAATACTCAATCTAATGCTGCAGGGTTAATACAATAGTTTCTTCTACAATACTAGAATTCTGTAGTGTTTGTGTAACAGTTAGACCTTTGTAGCAGTATTGACCTACTTTTTAGGATGGAAAGAGTAGGTTTCTTCTGAGTTCTGGTTAGTACTTTAGACGCTGCTGGTTTTCAGGAGAGTGGTCTTCAATGCAATTGTGAAACAAAGAAGTTAGTAAATATGTGTGTTAATAGCACTTATGTTAATGTAGACATGCTTTTTTGCAGTAGAAGTGCTTTCTGATAACTGTGCATAGCAAGTAGATGCACTTTCCTTTGTCTATGTGCATTCTGTACATTTTACTTAGAATCTGTCAGTTGAACGTGCTTTAGAAATGATTACAATTGTAAGCACACAGAGCACACTTGGCTTTTTTAAGGAGGTGTTATTGGATGTTAGGAGATATGAGAAATAACTGTATGCTTGTGTTGCTATTTATAAAGGGTAAATGGCAGGAATTGTCAGGAAAAGCATGCAATGTATGCCTTTGTGAAGGTGTGGGAAATAAAGTAGTAGGGTTTGATGGGTTCAGCAGCTTATTACTCTCCAGGATAGTTGTAGGGAAGAAGGTTGAAATAAGAAAACCTGGAAAAGTGTCAAAGGGACAAAGCACGTTTACCTGACTGCAGGTGATTAGCAAACTAATGGGTGATCCTGTGGTGCTTTGAGATGGGAGAGTCTGAAATAAAGTAAGGGTTGCAATGAAGATTGTGGTGCTTAAATTACAGACTGAAGGGGAGGGGGAGCTATAGTATGTGTTGGTTTACTACATTGTTCGTACATAGTTGTACCTGATAGACATGACTGCACCTGTGTATAGTTGAATGCTGTGGTAAATTCTAAAAGGGAATGGGCAACCAGCTGGAATGAGAGAGCTGTGAAGATTGGAAGAATAGTTGTAGATGCAGTAGTGTGGTTTCAGCTGGGAGCCTTTCCAATGATATTGGGTATCTGTGCATGAATAAAGATGCATGTACTCATCCTGGCTGTGTGTCATTTTATAACAGACTACAAAGCCTTCTCCCACAATTATACTGTTATTTCACACATCTTTTAACATGAAATGCCAGTTTGTTAGATAGGTGTGTGTTGTGTCTGATTACTATTATAATCATTTGGTAAGCCCTGAGGACAGAAGGGCTGGGGCAACGCTGTTTGGCTGTGGCAGCATCTCTCTGTTCTATTATAAGTTTCCTGAGCCGACCGTCTTCAAAAACCGTCTTCAGGGTCAACAACTCTATGGGCCTCATCCCGACTTGGGTGGTAACACCGGCGCTATTAGCGTCAGCGCTATTAGTGCCGGCGCTAACTGCCCTACCGCCAAACTACCCGGTGCTAATAGCGCCGGATCATGAGTTCGGTGGTAATGTTAATCCCCATTCCCCATTGAGCCCATTCGGGAATGCCCCATTCCCAATTGGGCTCAATGGGGAAATTTCACGCTAATACCGCCAGCGGATTTCCCGCCGGCGGTATGAGCGCGAATTTTCGGCAGATTTCCCCCCAGCTCAGAGCTGGGGCGAAATCCGCCGAAGTCCTGATTTGGCGGACTCTTAAATCCGGCAGTAATAGCGCTACCACCGGATTTAAGGGTTACCGCCAAAGTCTTGATGTGTGGAAGAATCTTTTTACTTCCTTTCATTTTACTTGTTTCATTTTTTTTTCCTCGCAAAGCCGTGGTGGAAGAAAAGCAGTCAGGTGAAAAGGACGCCTACCGCTTTAACTGGCTTCGCACTACTGACCCCTGACCCAGCTGTGTACAAAAGCACTCCCCCAAAGCCCTTGTGGCGTAAGCCCTGAGGACAGAAGGGTGGGGGCAACACCGTTTGGCTGTTTGGCAGCTTGGTGCGTGTGCTGGAACCTGCATAACGAAACACAGTATGCCTGTGCAGCCCTTGGCAACATGGAAACCATTTTGGGATCCACTCTGATGGAAGCGACCCTGGAAGTTAGCCTTGCTGCCACCAACACGGGGAAGCTGTGAAGGTGAGTGATGTGAGTGACGAGTCAAACACAACCTGTAAACTGCCTCTATGTCCGTTAAATAACATTCACATTGTTATTGCGGCAAAAACCACATCGCTGCTTATGAGCGCGCATCCACTCAACCTGACAGCTCACTCACCCACTGCCAGGCTCTCGCCTCAAAAAGGTACAATGAACCCTTCTCCACCCCTAACACCCATATCAGTAACGTGTTCAGCAAATACCAACATGGAGAACACGGGGACATTAACCCCATGCACAATAAGCACGATGATTTTGCTGCACCACGAGATTCATGTGGACCTTGTGACTCATCTTGTACGCATTTAAACAAGCCGCAAGAAAATGGCGAGTTTGTTTCTGCCCAACATGCGTTAGCATCAATTGCAGTGCCTGACATTCTGGCTACTGACTGCCAGGTTAATGACCAATGTAACAAACTCGAAATCAACTCAGCATTTGAACCAAGGGCAGTCGAGACAAAAAATGACATGCAGCATGTTCTCGCTGCCCACACTAATGATGAGCAACTTGTCTCGAAATTGAAATGACCTCATCCAATTCTCATTTGAACCAAACCCCTCTCGCATGTCCAAATCTAATATTGGAAAAAGTGAACAATCCGTGCACATCAACACCAGCCCAAATTAATGCACTTAGCAATAATGACCAATCACTTGGCCTTGACCTGATGTCACACCAAGCTGAATCTTATGGACACAAAAAAGAGCTTTAAAAGGGCCTCTCTGACTACATATAGAGAGGCCCATGCCAATGCCGGCATTTATTCAGGCACATGAAAATTCCGACACATTGAGTTCACCATCTCAAAAGACTTTAAAATTGAACAAAACTGCATCAACTATGTCAAGGGATAAAACATCGAACAGAGAGTCAATTCAATCTGCAGGTGCAAAGGCTGATTCAAATTCCGTCCCTATTAAACAAACCAACGAGCATGATGTCTCAGGGGTGGAACCAAGTGAGGAAATTTACCAGATTTCACCACTCAAAAATCAAGCGGTACATAAATCACGAATTCTTAGCAACAACATCAATCCTTTTGAAGACGGACTCTTACTTGAAAGAATGACCACAGAAGAAGATGGACTGATCATGAATCGAGCAAACGTCATAAGATTATTACATCATGTTCCATCACTTCGCTCATTAACATCCAACGAACTAGCGAGAGTTGAATTTCCAGAAGAAAACACACTAGACCGAGTACTCATTTATCCGATGACTCCTCTAATTACACAATCTTTGAAACAAGAAATCTCCCAACTAAGATCATTAGGATTTGACCTTACTGAGTCAAAAACAATGCATGGCTCTTCAAAAAATATCCAAACTTCTGCAGATCGGCACTCAAAACCTAATTCTAAAATTTCTCATGGAAATAACAAGTGGCCCTCAAAACACCAGGGATAGCTCTCTCGATTTTCATGATCGACGCAGCTATAAAAACGACTGGCAAGAAAACCAGTCCCGCCACTCGGACCGCTACAGATCAAATAGAGGCAATTCAAACCATCGACGACACTCTAACAGGCATAGAAGTTCACCGTTACCACCACCCAGGAAAGGACACAGCCAGGAAAGATCATCTAACAAACAAGATACAAAAACCCCAGTGGTTGGCACAGAAGAGAACTGGAAATGGCTCATGGGGTTAGTGGCCGATAAAATCAAGATGCCATAGGATGGGCCCTCATCAGCGGAAAAGCCCCTTATAATAGCATCATGGAATACAAGGGACTTTACTCATTTGTTTCAAACAAGTATCAATCAACTCAAAACTCATGGCATATTCCGTTTTCAAGAAACTTGGATGCATACTACACCTACAGTTGAAGGATATTCAAGTCATCTTAATCCAGCACTTAAAGGAGATACTGGAAGACCCACGTCTGGCCTACTTATCCTTATTAACAATCAGCTTGACTTTGTAATAGCCAAAGCAATCATGCCAACCTCCTTAATTCAAATCATAGTAGGATCCATAAAACTTGGCAACAAAAAAACAAGGAAAACGCTCATTGTCGTCAACCTTTATTGGAATCCAGCTTCAATCGCAAGTTTGAATTTTCCGGACCAAATTGAAAAATGGCTAGTGCACTGTAAACAAAAATGGGTGGACCCATGGTTCATCATTTGTGGTGACCTGAACTCAAAATGCTGGGATGAAACCGGAGGTCTTATAACAGTAAACACTCTCTCAGCAACACCAGCAGAAAAGAGAGGCTATCGGTGGAACATCACCATGAATGTGAACAAACTAAGTTTACTCAATGGAAACACCATCGGAGGCATACCAGCAAATATCACTAGAAAACATGTAAATGGTGGCCACATTATAGACTACATATATATTTCATCAGAATTAATCTCTGCAGATAACAGGATGATAGTCCACCACATGCATAATAGTGATCACAACTTGCTTTCAGCTAGTCTACTACCAATCTGCAACAATGTAACTTTTACAAACATGACGATGATAGAAGTTAACATGGGCAAAAATCGAATAAAAATTCCGCCCACCAAACTACCTTCATTGACCAGAAACATAACCAATTTAGTGAGTCATCTACACTCAACAGGAGGGGCAGAACCCTTGAACTATCTTAGCTTGTTCAGAATATATGAGATCAAACCAAAACAATCCACTTCACAACAAACAGCACATCGTCATGTCTTTGACCACTTCAAAAGAAAGTCCTGAGGCAGAGTTTAAACAGTTTAAAATGAGACAAGTCTACACTGGCCACAATCAAAAGGAAACAAATTCGGCAATACCATCAAAATTTGCTACATCGATATTAAAGGTTTTGGACCGTAATGATGCGGAAAAAATGCTATACATTATCAAATCATCCAACACTGCCGAGATGTGGAGACAGATAAACCAACCACAGATGGATCAAGATTCATTGATAACCTATCCATTGTCACCTATCTTTCTGGCGGTTTGGATATCCTACTACAAGGGAATTTTCAATCAAGAACGTGATGTCACGCCTTTTCAGCAGAAGAACGCGAAATGGCATCTAATAGACACCTCAGCAGAGACCATCGAAAACGTCATCATGAAGCTGTCAAAATCAAATGCACATGGACCTGACGGGATAAGCAATGCCACCCTTAAAGAAAATTCACAGCAATGTGCCAAGCTTTTATCAATTCTATTCAATTATCCCAAAGGCGGCTTCAAATGCCTCAAAAAGCACTTATGGAACAGCAAGATCTGATATTGACCCTTTGGCAAACAGATTGCCGAAGCTTACTCGAAACTACAGGAGAGCAAGTTGAAACTCTGATTAAGAACCCGAACAAGGTAAAAAAAAGACAATAAAAAAACAAACTCTCTGGCCAGCCACTTAAAACTGTTTCTGCACTGGTACTTTAGGGATCAATCCCTTAGATTTCGGCTTAATCTAATTAAAACAAGAGAAACCATCTGGCCGCGGAATCAAGCAGCTGGCCCTTTGACTTGTAGACTATGGGCCTCATCACGACTTGGCGGTAACCCTTAAAATCGGCGGTAACGCTCTTAGCGCCGATTTTAAGGGTCCGTCGGATCACGACTCCAAATACCGCCGGCGCAATAACAGCCGGCGCAAGGACAGCCGGCTGTACAAGCGCCGGCCATAACAGCGCCTGGAACCCTTCGCGCTAAAACATCATCAATCACAAGTCCGGATTAAGCGCTAATAGTGCCATAAAAGCGGCGGTTAATCCACCGAAAATACCTCCAGCAAAAAGCTGGAGGTAACAGAACACAGGCCACAGCAATAAGGGCCCAGGTGGAAGCAATGCAAATCAGAGGCCTACAAAGGACCCACCCATGCACAACACACCCTCCCTAACCCCATTACACCAGCAGGAGTAGGGAGGAGACAGCAATGAGGGCCCAAGTGGAAGCAATGCGAATCAGAGGCTTACAAAGGACCTACCCATGCACAACACACCCTCCCCAACCCGATTACACCAGCAGGAGCAGGGAGGAGACAGCAATGAGGGCCCAGGTGGAAGCAATGCAAATCAGAGGCCTACAAAGGACCCACCCATGCACAACACACCCTCCCCAACACCATGCTGCCATTTGGAGCCGGGAGCCTTGATGTCGACTTCTACCAGCTGCGTCTGGAGCAACAGAGGCCAGTCAACCAGGCCAGGTCCCTGGGAGTGCAGGGGGCAGTGGGGATGAGGAGAAGGAGGAGGAGAACAGCACCAGCAAGGCGGTCAGCCATCCCCAGGGTCAGGCCAACACCCTGGGCCCTAACTGATGGTCAGTTGGTGACAGAATATCGGCTGGACAGGGCAACCATCACCCAGTTGCTGGACACAATCCAGGGTGACATAAGCAGCCGCATAGCCACCAGCACCGCAGTACCTCCCCTAGTGAAGCTCGTGTCTGTGCTTCAATCACTTGGGACTGGCAGCTACCAACATACCGTTGCCATGATGCATGGAATGGCCCAGTACACATTCAGTGCCATGCTGGGACAGGTGCCTGATGCACTGTTGAATCATGTGAACGAACACATTGCATTGCCAGCCACACAGGCACAGGTGCACCAGCTTAAGGGTCAATTCTATGCCATTGCCCAAGTCCCGAATGTAATAGCAGCCCTGGACTGCACATATGTGGCACTTGTACCACCCCAGGCAGATGAGGCTGCCTACAAAAACCGTAAACAGTACCATTCCCTCAACATGCAGATGACATGTGGCCCTGACCTCACCTTCAGCCACTGCTGTGCCCGCTACCCAGGATCCACCCACGACTCCATGGTCCTACGCAACAGTACCCTGCCAGCGTACATGGAAAGGCACCGAGGCCAAAACACATGGCCACTGGGTGAGTACAAATGTATCCCACAAAGCATGTCAATCTACAACTGATGGTGCCTGTCACAGAATCCATCATTCCCAATAGTCAGCAGCATCACAGCAGCATACACATTCAAGCACCTTGCACGATGAACCTTGGACATGTCGTACACAGCAGAACACACCCATGCAGGATGTAAGACATGTGGCGGCACAGTGACATATGGAATCCCCACCACAACAAAGCCTCCTGTGTGATTAGCACCATGGCTCACAACACTGACACAGTCCAGATATCCCACCCTGGCCATCTGACAGTAATGTAATTCCAAACCATGAGCTGGCACATCCACGAATGCCCCACACATAAGTAGGCCGAGTAATGACAATGCACATCCCACAGACACTGTCCCCAAAATGGCCATGGAAATGCATGGAGAACAGTACAGAATAGTGAAGAGCAGCAAATGCAACTGCAGCCAAATGGATTTGCAATGACACATGAGGCAGCCACTTCTGTCAAGCAGAAGTAGATGGAAGGGCCCCCTCATCCTGCGACAAGTGAATGAGTACTGTTACATACAGAAACATAGGCGTACCAAGTGGAGAGTACCCCATTGATACAATTGTGCCCGTAGGACAGCACACTCCACAATGTTATAGGCCACATGGCAAATATGGCAAAATCAAACTGATGACAGGGCTCTGTACACCCACTGGACTTACCTTGCCCCATACCGGCTTACTCTCCCCTGCAGGTGATTCTGGATATCCCCAGTAAACGTGGCTCATGACCCCTGTGCGTCACCCACACACGGCGGCGGAGTGGGCATACAACCTTGGCCATGCCCGGACACGGATCTGCGTGGAGAGGGAATTTGGACTGCTGAAGGCACGCTTCCGGTGCCTCGACCGCACGGGAGGGGCAATGATCTATGCACCAGAAAAAGCTTGAAAAATTTTACTGACATGTGCCATGCTGCACAACATCTGTTGTCGCAGAAATGTGCCACTGCCCCCTGATGCACATGTGCAGCCACCTGATGATGGTAGTGAGGGCGATGAAGTGCCAGAAGGTGTTGCACATGCACAAAGGGTTGGGCAGAGGGAAGGGAGGTCGGCCAGACAGGGATTGATTGATGGATTCCATTAGAAATGGGTAATAGGTAAATTGTGAACATGTCACTTCAACATCAAATTGCATTTGTTACAATCACTACTGTCCATGCATTGTGTTTTTTGTAATGTGATGTATTTTCCCTCCAACAATCCTCCCTCCCCCAGTGAACATACAACAATCCCCCCTCCCCCCAGTGAACACCCAACAATCCACCCTACCCCCCAGTGACCACCCAACTATCACCCCTCCCCCAGTGAACACCCAACTATCCCCTCTCCCCCCAGTGAATACCCAACAATCCCCCTTCCCCCCAGTGTACAACCCCCAACTGTGCAGTTGCCTCATCAGGTCAACAACAATGTTTCCATGCACCACTAGAATCGGCGCGGGCGCTTCCCTCTCCCAGGACCCTCCGGTGTGCATGCCCTCAGGTGGCGCATGGACCGGCGCCTCGGAGATGGGTCTAGTGAAGGGCATGGAAGCGCTGGCCATCATGTGCTGGCGCATGAGGTTATTGGCCTCGCGTTGCTGTTCTGCCAGTGCTGCCAATGCCTCCGTGAATTCGCAGACTCGTCGCCCAAAGCCTGTCAGGGCAGCGGTGCATTGTTGCACAACTTGCCGTGTGCGCGCATTGTCCCGCGCAATGTACCTGCACCCATGCCGGATGGATTTACTCACGGCCTTTATGTGCCGGCTCTGGACCCTTGCCATTCCTTCCACCCGGGCCTGTTTTGCCTCAATGATATCCAGTCGGCCCATGACTGCTGCCCCAGTGACAAAGGGCTCTCCTGGTGCGTCTGGTGGTGGACTGCAAATTGGGCACTGTGGGGGGGGGCTGCATGGCGACATGCCACCAGACTGGACTGGGCTGCCTGGCTCAGATCGCTGGCCCTCTGGACTCCCATAGGATGGAGTGTCCACATCGGGCTGCGGTGTGCTGCAGCGACGCACAGGCACATGGCGACTCCCTGCCTGGTGTCTGCCTGGTCTTGGGCTTCCATGGGGTGTTGACACCCCTTCTCCATCACTATTGCTTTGCGAGTGTTGTGCGGCGGCATGATGCCCACGTGGAGGTGTTGCTCCCACGTCGGGCTCCACTTCAGGCCTCTCTCCCTCGGCATCGGGGATGTGGATGGTGGCTTCTGGTGAGCTGCCGGTCGCCTCCCTGTGGCCATGTGGCTGCCGCTGCTGTCTGGTGGGGCTGCATTGGGGTGAGGTGGGTGTTCCCCTGTGTTGTCTCCCATGGGTGCGGCGTCTTTGGGGGGTGCTGTTGCTGGTGGAGGCACGGTGTTGTGGGCGCATTGTCGGTGTGGCCTCATCGCCATCATCACCAGGCTGTTGGGATCGACGTGTGCCTGTGGGGTACATAGGGGGTGGTTTGAGTACAATGCTACATACATTTGTGTGATGCAGGTCATGCAAACAAGTGTGAATGAAGACAGTGACAATGACGCAGTCAACTTGCATTCCGTTCAGTCACCATGTGGTGCTTGTTGTGGATGTGCATGGAGGTACACTGCATGGGAACGTGTGGTTGGGGTGGACTGCGCTCAGGTTTTTGTGGTTGTGTTGATGCACAGTACCACTCTATGTAGCTGTCCCATGGGTATGGGAGTCTATCCCCTGCCCCTGTCATTCATGCACTGCACGTACAGGGTCGTCTAGGCAGCACTACCGTTCTAGGTATGTGGCCCTCACTTACGGTTGTATGCAGTGCCTCAGATACATGTCTTCACTCTCATTCAGATGCATGTATTTGGGGATGGGACTCACCTGCCGTTGGATTTATGCCAGTCCCTGCCTCCACTCCACCAATGCCCTCAATGGTTCCGATGTCGATGAGGCACGTCAATTTCTCCTCCCATGGTGTGAGGTCAGGTGGGGGGGTGGCCCTCCTCCTGTGCCCCTGCTTGCATTCCTGTGCTGGGACAGGATGCCTCGCACTCGCACGCGCAGGTCATTCAGCTGCTTGCGGAGGTCCTCCCCATCCCGGGGCACGCGCCCCCTGCACTGACCCTTTGTGTGACGGATCTCCATATTTGGCCTCTGCGCTGGGCGCTGGTTTTACGCTGCTGCAGCTCATTGTGGTACGTCAGTGCCTCCTCCACAAGTACCTCAAGCCCCTGGTCACTGAACTTGGTTTTCTGACCCTGTCCAGTGCAGACTTGCCCCTAGTGCGCTCTTGACTCATTTTCAGGGTTCAGATCGCGTGGATGGCTTCCAGTGGCTGTGATATCTGACGGATTGTGATTTCCAAGATGGCCGCCACTTTATTTCACGTTCAGGCGGTGACGCGTTTCCTGCGTGCTATGACCGCGAGGTGGCGGTAGCGCATGGTGCGCCGGATTTAAGGGTTCGTGCTAATCGCGCTAACGCCTTGGACCGGGGCGCGTGCACGATGACTCATGATCTGGCAGATTATCCGCCGGGTGCCTTGGCGTTAGCGCTATTTAGGTCCGGCGGATAATCCGCCACATTTACCGCCCAAGTCGTGATCAGGCCCTATGTAAAAATCCTGAGTCAATAGAAAATCTGCATCATTTGATAATGGCCTGTCCAGTTTTATCACCACAAAGGAACACTTAATGATTCCCATCATTACAAAATACGGATACAGATCAAAAGATCTATGGTGGAAAATGCTGCAATCAGGAGAAAAAACGGCAATCATTTTGGCTGTAGTTAAATTTTCCATTGCTATACAGAAGCAGCTGTCAGTGCTTGAAGATTTGTGAACTTTATTTTAACAGAAAAGGCAAAACTTGGAAAATTGTTCTTAAATTGATAAATGTGATAAAATGTCATTTGTATACCATATATATCATAAATACAATTTAAAAAAATAATCATTTGTAAAGGAAGTTCAAATGATAGATTGTGTAAAATATCCAGATTGTATAGAAAGGACACTGTATGTACATCCTATGCACTATAATGCATGAAATGCTATTATAGTTGAAATGTGGATAAATAGGTGGCAGTGGTTACACAAATGACAGAATGAATGAAGAGAATAACAGTTTGCACATTACAGTTAGTAATATAGATAAATACAAATTTGGAGAGCAGACAGCTTAGGAAGCAACACTTGATCATAGAAGATGGGAGGAATGACAGTAAGCTTTTTTTACAGGTTATGAATAGCTGTCAACTCACCCACTTTTGGCGGGTGTCACCTGCCTTGCAAGCAGCTGAATCAGCCACCAAGTCTCTCATACGCCCTTTAACTTCTATGGCCTCTCACCCGCCAAAAAGAAAATCAGTGGTTTTCACCCATCTTGGTGACACAAAAGGTTGGGAGCTATGGGTTATACAGGGTAAGTGGCAGTTACCCCGTTTATATGCATTTATATAAGAGCTGTACAGGTACTGTGAAGAAAATATTTGTACCTGTAGTTTGTGTTAATTCATGTGGGTGTGGATGAATCTGGAAGCAGAAATCTAGGAGAGTTTTGCAATAGTTATTGAGGTATGTGCTTTGCAATCACAGCCCAATTGTACTCAGAGTGATCAACAGTACATCTAAAGTGCTGAACTGTGATGACGGAGTTAGATGTAGAGTTCTTGGATGTGACTGGTAGATGGTTGTGTGACTGCTTAACAGTAGCCAATGAGGGAATGGTGCAGAAAGTGAAGCAGAAAGGGTAGAAGGGCTACCCCAGTGTTACTTACGCACTCTGCGGACACCGTGGTTGTTCGCGGACAGGGAGTGCCACATCCAGGGCTTCTGAGCATGAAATGGGAGTGTATTTTGGGGATTAGCCAATCTAGGTGGAGGTTCTGCTTTGTATTGAGAGAGGATGTGTGTAACGAAGATGGCAGAGGTGGAGAAAGTCAGGGTGTTGGTGCTTGGAGATATGTTTGTGAATGGTTTGGAGCAGTATGCTAAATCTAGGAATGTTGACATAAAAGGGGTGGAGGTGGTGTGGAGCACTGTGCCTGGTTTCAATTTAAGACAATGCTAGAAGTTTGTCAGGATATGGCTAGGTTTGTCATACAGATGTAGTTGTCCTACACTGTGGTGCTTTGCATTTGGGCTATCTCAGTGCCCCTACTTTGTTGCAAGATCTGGAAAACTTGGTTCAGGAAGTCATGAAAGTACTTCCAAATGCCAAGGTAATTTTTTCTGCTTTGGTACCTAGAGCAGTATGGAACAATAGTTCTGTTTTTTGTCCCCAGCAAAATGTTGCTAGGTGTTTAATTAACCAAAGCATGTTTGCTTTTATGATTAGAGCTGGCATGTTCTTTTGCAATAATTACAACAATTTTTTTGGTAATGTTGTTTATTTTAAAGAAGATGGCATGTCTTTATGTTTTATGGGAAATGCCATGCTGTTTTGGAACATAAGGACTGCTTTGGAGAACCTAATGTGAAGATTTATGGAGGAAAATAAGAAAAAAAAGAAAAAGAAATGTACAAAATGAAAGGTGGTTCTGAAGAATCTTTAAAAAAAAAGGCCCTTTTCAGAGCCAACCTCTAAGGGGAAATGGGGCACACGATTAAAATGTTTGTCCCCCACTCTCAGATTGTACGATTTGTCCGCAGACACCGGGGTTGTCCTTGGACAGCGCTTATTACATACAGGCACTTTCAGGCGGATAGGCAGGCAAATGAGACTTAGCAGGGCAAGGGATTGGTCAATAAGGTTTACTGGGTGTGATGTGTAAGGAGAGACTTTGTCAAAAATTATTTTTCCTGAGAGGAGAGCAGATAGCTATGGCTGTCTTTCAGAAGGCAGAATGTCTGGATTTTGGTAGACTCGTGGATAAATTGGTTGGAGGTGCATGCAGATTGCTGTGGAGTGGCTGCACATTTTGGATTCGCTCGTGTGGAAGTGCACTTGCATGGAGTGCGTGGTATGAAGTCGCTGGATATGGTACCTCTTTGTGCTACTTTGGTGACACAGCATAATCCAGACATTATTATTATTAATTGTGGAGAGAACAGTTTAGGACATGTCTCTGGAATCTCTTTGCAATTTGCAATGAAAGAAGGACTTGGGGAAAGTCATGGACATGTTTCCAAAGACACAATTTTTACTCGTATTGCGCAAAGACAAATGTGGCTGCATTCTTCTTCATTTGGTCCACAAATGGAGAAAGCGAGGCACAATGTCAACAAGGCTGTTTGTGCCTTTTTGAGGGATGTTAGCATGTCTTCTTTTCACAAGGAGAATATTATGTTTCGTAGTACACACATTTTTCGCAGAGATGGAGTACTTACTTATGCGGCAATCAGATCTTTCTGCAAACTATACAAATTGCATTGCAACCCTTTTTGGATTTATTTTAATCCTTTTTCAGTAGTTGTTGACAATTTGAAGTTTTGAAACACAAAGAAACACCAGCAAAAGGCTATTTTCAGAGCCACCACTTCCTCCCGGAGAAGAGTGCAATGGTTTTGATAGGGCAGCCCCCCAAAAACGTCAATGTCCGCGAACTGTCTGCAGACTTCTAAAAAAAATACACATGACCCTGCAGAATTTCATTGGCACTTCTATTTTTGAACTGTGAAAGGCAGCTCTGAAAGAGCCTTTTTATTTTTTTTGTTGTTTTGTATTTTTTCTTGATTTTTCAGACATGACACATAAGGAAAGGAAGGGAAGGGAGTGAAGGAAGGGGCACCAACCATAGGGATAGGAAAGGGCAGGTGGAGAGAGGAAGATGTAGGGTGGGCGTTAATCCGATAGTTGGCAGTCCTTCTCATGCTCCCAGACCGCAGCCTCAAAAGCACTTCGAAGGGTCTCCCCCCTGCAGAGTACTGCGTCACAGTACATACATATTGCTGTGACCCTCGAAAGGTAAGGGTCTACAGAATCACATATGGCCTGAGAGGCAGCTGGAGGGATGTGCTGCCCCACAGGAGTGTCTCTTGTGGTGGCAGGAGCAGAAATGGAAGATGCTGCAGGGAACTCAACCTACTACGTTTATCACAAGATACAACCTTACGAATAGCCACACTGTGGAATTACTTTAGGTGTCGCTTAATTGAGGTAGTACCGTAGCTGTACAAACCTGGTTTGCTACGACTCAGCACCAACTGGCATTGAGTGCAGCGCACCTTGTTTGCTCGAGCTTTGGGTACTCCACAAGAGTGGTAAACAACCTCCACACCCAAGACTCATGGTGAGTGCTAGTAGTAGGGACTTCCACTACCTCATCCTTGTCATCCTCTTCATCCTCCTCTGTATCCTCACGCCTGTTCCCCTCTGCAGGCCCTTGCGGGGGTGGTGGTGGTGGTGGAGGGGTTGGGGTGGTGCTCAGACAGAAGTAGCACCAGCAGCAGCCATGGATGTTATCAGGACAGCTGGCAGGAATTTTCCAAAAGGAATTAACGCAGTAGTAAAAGCAGGTCCACCAAGGATCAATGTCCAGCAATGGTCTGTCTTGCTTGGAAATTCAAAAGCAGAATGAAGATCAGATCTGGGGTTTGGCCTTTTAAAGGGATGCTGGGGCGTTCTTCGCGAACACCCGCGCTGTCTGCGAACACTTCAAACACCAAAAAAGGGCAAAAAAAATTCCCAAAAGTATGTAGATCACTAGGGACATTGTCTGGGACATGTGCAAGGCTGAATTTTTCCAGGAAAATACTTTGGATTGCTCAAAGAAGCACTTTTTTAATGTCTGTGGGCCCGGACTGTGTAAGCGAACAAGAACCCATGCTTAGCATGGGTGTGCTCACATGATGATGTCGCAGACACGTTTGCGAATGGGACGGGTGTCTGTAGGACACCAAATGCGCGGGGTTGGGTGCATGTATGCGTGCAGGTGGTATACGGATAGTGTTTGTGTCCCCAAACTAATTAAAAGTGTGACACACGTGCAACGGACTGTTACGGACAGGAGCAATTTTCATAGGACCCAAGGGTCTAATGCGCATGCGTGCGGGTGTTCTATGGACAGAGTTGAGGTCCCCGACCAAATTGAATGTGCGTCACAACTTTGCAGACAGGTCAACGGGCTATGTGCTCTACAGACATATTTATTGTACTTGCGAACAATGCGAACAGAGGGTATGTTCTAAGAACACTTTATTGTGAATAGTTGAGGACATGCAGACGTATTAAGTGTCTTGTGGACACCTCCATTTTGATTGCAAACAGGTATAGTGTCCTTAGAACACCCCCATTTTGGTTAATTGCGGATGGGAAGACATCTTGTGTGTCCTAAGGACACCTCCATTTTGATTACGGACAGTGCGAACAAGTATAGTGTCCTTAGGTCACCCCCATTTTGGTTAATTGCAGACATACTGGACAGCTGCGCTGTCCGCAGACTCCCTAACTGCCTTTTTAAAAAAAATAAGACACACAGGAATATAGTAACAGCACACATAATATTTTATTATTGTATAAAAATATAAAAATTGTGAAAGAGACAGGGAAGCAGAAACTGATACAAATACAGGGGAATTAGGGATTTTTACATATTGGATGGTAGGGGAGGAAGGGATTGAAGTCTCGTCATAACGTTTTTCTTGCTGGGGAGTTTTTGGGGATGGTTGGCTGGGACATGGAGAAGGGGTATAGGTACATGTGGGACTGTGATATTAGTTTTTTTCCTTTATATGGTCCTTTAAAAAGTTTTTTAAAAGATTGAAATTTGTCATTAATAGATACATTTTACCTCTACACGCTGTAGATGATTTTTTAAGGTGTCTGTTTCTGTACTGTTCTTATTGTCTATATGGTCTGTTAAAATATATATATATATGTTAAGTACACATAAAACAATAGCATTTCGGTGCTGGACTGCCCATGTGGGCGGGACAAAGGTACAGTGAGCAAAAAGCGTGTGCTGCAAACTCTCATCTAGAACAGGTTATCATGCCATGTTCTTTCTGGAGAGGAGCGCCTGCTACCTTTTTTGAAATATTTGCAAGGAACTTGGGGTTGGTCACCCTGAGTTACCTGGGGGCAACCAGACGTGGACTCTCTGCTCACTTTGCTCAGAGAGGCAAAGCGTCACCTCACTAATGAGGCCCAACAAGGCTGAAACACTTGTATGGAGTTGCTTTTGGTACTCTTGTTCAGAGAGGAATTGCCATAGCATTTCGGTGCTGGACTGCCCATGTGGGCGGGACAAAGACTGACATGCAAATAGATATTTCCCATCTGTGAAAGTAACAATGAGCAAAAAGCGTGTGCTGCAAACTCTCATCTCAGAACAGGTTATCATGCCATGTTCTTTCTGGAGAGGAGCGCCTGCTAGCTTTTTTTTAAATAAAATAATAGTTATTAATTGATTTATTTACAGAAGTGTAGTGTCTACCATTACTATCACTGTTGTCACTCATTTCGTCCCGAGGAAATTTTTATTCTAGCCATTCCAAAGTACTAGACATTTTTGCGTAAAAAAAAAGAATTACTTTTAGTGTACCCTAATACAGAAAGTTTACAAATGTATGAAATGAATGTAGTGTCCTTACTAATTTCATTTTAGGTTTTGCTGTTACTGCCACGTAGGTGTGCTGTTGATTTTTACTGTGCTGTTTCTGTGAGGTAATTCTGCTGAAGGCATATGTTATTTTTTTTGGTATGTTCCATTATGTTGCATATGCTATGTAATTGGGCTGTTGGTGTCTTACGCATACAGTTTGCACTTTTCTATTTCTTTTTTAATGTAATTTATTTGTATACTGGTGTTTGAGCATGTTTAGTGTATTTATTGCATGATACAACAATGTAAGAAAACCCCAGAGTTTTCCGATAGTATTGATGTTGGTCGAGTCCATCTGCGGACATGCGCTCGGCCCGCAGACCTCAGAACCACTAGCGTGGGGCAGGGGGTTGAATATTTTCTATGTTACATGTATATAAACTAAGGGAACTCTACTAAACACTGTATGGGAGGACAGGTCTTTAGGACCCCTCTCCCCCACATCGCCCACCTACGTGAGGCTCATGACTCGTCAGCAGCCCCCCATGCACCTGGGCCCGGGAAGCAGGGTGGCTGCGGATCAACACGTGTGGCTGCAGGGCTCGCCTTGTAGCATAACAGAGACACCATTTTGTAATACACCTATACACCATTTTGAGTACACTGAACCCAGGTCTCAGTAGAACAGTCTGCATAAAGAAGCTGCAGCTCAGCACCCACTCGACCGTGCACAGAGAGTCCTGCTTTTCCCCCCAGCCTCCTCCCCATTGCAGATCCGCCGAAGGCTCGTTCTCATGAGCAACTAGATGCGAACAAGTAACAGAACAAACACTGTATCATTTACCTTCCGCAGTACATCAAACACTGTATTATTTACCTTCCGCAGTACATCAAATGTTAGTTTAACACATTGTTTCCTTGCTCCTGAAGTATATAACCCAGCCTGATTATAAGCTTAATGATCACTGTACTCCATGCATTAACCAACCTGGTACTACCTCACGCCTTTGTATGTTCGCCTTCCTCATAAGTTTCAAACATCAGACCGACTAACGTTATGTAATGCAAGTGCCAATGAAAAACTTCCACTTTATGGACCTAATAAATGTGAGCACATGGGAACGGAAGAAATGTGCAATTTACCTAAAACCCCCTAGCCCTAGCAACCCGTCCTCTCTAATAGTATTTGTGCAGTCCTGTAAATAGAGACTTGCATAAAGTTACAAGGCCCGCTCCCCCTCCTCCCACCAAGGCCCGCCGGGGTTTGCTGATGTTAGAAGAGTACAGCTTCACCTCCCCACATTCCTGTTGGACCCGCACCAAGTACTTACCTCCCCCATGTCAGAGGCCGGCATACAATCACTGTGTACTGCCATGGCCAGGCCAAGTGAATTACGAGCCACCCGGTCCCAAATCCCGCCACCTTTGAGGTGCCAGCTATCCCAATGGTATTTTAGTTCACCCCAAACTTAACGGACCATGAAGACAGTTAGTCGGGGGGCGTGGCTAACCGCCATGTAGAGCGGACGTGTCTCATGAGAGCTCTGCGCTGATGTGCCATGATAAGCGGTCTTTAAGTGACTTTAAAGTGCTCCAGAACCCTACAAGTTGCACCATCCGCCGCAGAACCTCCTCTGCAACTTTTGCACCGTCTCCCAAGCGAAGCAGAGACAGCTAACACCTTTATCCGGCGAGCGAAGAGGGTCCCCGAGCAGATTCAAAATGGCGGCTCTCGCACCCTGATCCCTTGAAAGGCCGGAGCACACTACCATCGCTGGCAAAGCTGCCCACCGGCGGGAGGAGAGGATCCTGAGTTGCCGACTTGCGCTGGACCCGGAGGAGGGGACCGAACAGCTACACTCATCGATCGAGAGGACCAATCCGGACGCCCTGATCGGACTGTGCCTTGCCCACGGCGCGCGACCGGGCTTAGGTGTGCCCTGGACAGTCGAGAGGGCCCCTGGCGTGAGCGGTGGCTGACCGGTACCGCAGAGGTAGGCGGGGGCGGCGGAGGACCACCCCGGACACCTACATCGGAGGCAGGGTGAGGGGGGCCTATTCTACCCCCTGCACCTGATGGTGGCAGAACAAGAACTTGGGCTGTCCTCCTCGAGGCGTTGTGACCCCTGCTGTCTTCCTCCCCCCGCCTGCTAATCCTTCACCGGGGGGAGGTGTGGGCGAAAACACCTGACCCCCGCCTGCAGACTGACTCTCCGGCGGACCGCGAGACCCACTCCTTGGGCCCCCATCACTTCACAGCCGACGGCGGAGGGGGCCGACCGCGCCTGCCTGATCCGAGATTTCTTTTGTTTCCCGAAACCGGCCTGCTACCCCGCTGTTTCTTAACATCGCCCTGCGACGGGAACGAGACCTAGCAGCCTCTCGATTGCGCCCCCGGCATTTTCAGTGCGGGAAGGCCCTGTGTTGACGACATTCCCGGCAGGAACAGCAGGCCCAAGCAGCAGCGCCATACCACGATGGACTCCTTCGCAGCCTGTGAATCTCCGAAACCTGAGGGCACAAACAAAGCGGCCCCGGACGCTCAATCTAACCCTACGGTGCCCGCGGCTTCAGAGCCTAGCAACACCCAGATACTCGAAGCCATCAAGCTTTTCCAGGCAACAATGGAAAACAAAATAGATGCCGTTGCCACAGACCTGGGCCTCCTGCGTCAAGATGTCCGCTCCCTGGCCGGCAGGACTGAGTCGCTTGAAACACAAGTCCGGGAAAACACTGAATCCAAAACTCACCTTCTTCGAGACGTCAACGAGCTTCAGCAAAGGGTCAAAAACTTGGAGGACAGAGCTGAGGAGGCAGAAGGAAGGGCTCGCCGGAACAATATACGCCTTCTCGGTTTGCCAGAGGGTTCCGAAGGCTCCGACCCCACTAACTTCATTGAGAACCTCCTGCTACAAGAGGTAGGAGCTGGCAAACTCTCCCAGGGCTTCACAATCGAGAGGGCCCACAGATCCCTGGCCAAAAAAACACCGCCGGGGGCCCCACCCAGGCGGTGATAGCGAAAGCTCTCAACTACAGGGACCGTGAGGTCATTCTGGCCTTTTCCCGAGCTGGCGGCCAAATCCAACGGGACTCTGCAAAAATCGCCATATACCCTGATTATACCTTTCAGGTTCAAATGAAAAGAGCGCAGTTCATACACACCAAGGCCAGATTGAAAGCCGCCGGGCTGCGTTATAGGCTCCTGTATCCTTCCAGACTTAAAGCCTAAAAAACTGCATAACAGCAAGGCGCACTTATTCGACACCCCGGCCCAGGTCAGTGACTGGATGGATGGATGGATGGATGGATGGATTACAGATCCCTGATATTGAGGAAAGGAAACGGAGACCGAGATAACGATCCTCCTGTCATTTAGGGAGGGGAACTATATTTGCTTGAACCGTTTTACAGCTGAATGGATCCTCCCCGTGGAGACCCGGAGTCCTTGTTCACTCCACCCCCTGATTGTTTTCCCTCTTTTTGGGTAGATATACCCGCCCGTAGGGCACCTGTAGACCAATGCACGGTCCAACGGAGCAGAAACGGGACAGTCATAACGAGGGTAACCTCGCTGGGCCAGTTCTATGTTTGGAGTTTTTTTCACAGTTTAGTAGGGAGGGTGGGAATACGGGAGTTTTTGTACACGTTTTTGCACAAGTTGGGGACATGCACTGGGACACATCGAGACCACAGGAGCAATTCACATGCAACGCAGCACCTCCTAGATCCCGAGCTCCACCCGCTACACAGAATAAACCACACCACCCCTATGGCTGACACAATAAGGGTCGTTACCTGGAACGTCAGGGGCCTGAACTGCTTTGTTAAACAACGACGGGTCCATACTTACCTGAAAAGATGCAGGGTCAGAATCGCCATGCTCCAGGAAACTCACCTAATTCCCAAGAAACTGGAAGCCCTGGCAAAAACTTGGCGGGGTACCCTAATAGGTGCGACTTACTCCTCCTACGCCAGGGGGGTTCTGATTTGGATTGCCCCCACAGTTCCTTTCAAACTCACTAGCACTAAAACAGACAACGAGGGTAGGATGGTGATGGTGTGCGGCTCCATAGAGGGCAAAGAGGTTTGCTTGGTCAGTACTTACGCACCCAACCATGACGCGACCGCCTTCTTCCATTCCCTTCATGCGCGACTCAGCCCATATGCGGACAGAATTATGATATGGGGGGATGACCACAACTGCACCCTTGATCCTCTACTTGACAGATCTGATAACAAACATGACCGACCTTCCCCCCCCAGCAAAAATACTTTCCAAACTAATCCAACAGTTGCAACTCAGTGATCTATGGAGGGTCCAGCACCCTGAGCAGCGGGAGTACTCCTTCTACTCCCCACCCCACACTGTACACACCAGGCTGTATTACATCTTTCTCAGCCTAACGCAACAGTCCGTATTTGTTGATGCGCGCTACCTGCCTAGGGTGCTGTCGGATCACTCTCCCCTTCTGGTAACCTGGGAGGTGTTTCCGCCCACACCCCCCATACCCACATGGAAGCTGAGGTCTGAGGCCCTACTTGACTATGCATTCAAGGAACGCATCAAAGATAGCACTGAAGAATATTGGCAAAATAATCTACATAGCGTTAGACACTTGAGCACAACTTGGGAAGCACATAAGGTGGTCATGAGGGGCGAGATGATTGCAGCAGTTGGGGGAGCCCACAGATCTCTTACATCCTCGCTTGAGCGTGCAGAAAGGGACCTGAGTACACTCGAAGGTAAGGCTGACCCATCCCCTGACCACTTAAAAAAAATGGCCGAACTCAGACAAACCTGCCTAACACATTGGGAATCCCTTGGTAAACTGAGTTACGCCAAACACACAGAAAGAATCCATGCCCTGGGAGACAAGCCCGGGAAACTCTTAGCTTGGCTCTATAAAACGGAGACCCCCAGGCCACCCATCTGCCACATACTCACCCCCGACAGCACGGCCGCACATACCCAACAAGAAATCAATTCGGTCTTTACTGACTTCTATCGTAACCTGTACTACGAAGCCCGGCCCCCCTCTGATACCAGGATCGAGGACGCCCTTGATGACATTGACCTACCTAAACTAGACTTGCAATTGGCTGAGACCCTTGATGAGCCTGTCACCCCCGACGAGGTCAAGGTGGTAATCAGATCGCTACCAGCTGGGAAGACCCTGGGTTCGGATGGGCTCCCGGGGGAATTCTACAAGACCTATGAGGAAACTCTTGCCCCAATATTGGCCCAGGTCTTTAATGAGGCCTTTGAGCGAGGCATCCTCCCGGACTCCATGAACGAGGCCGTGATTATACCTTTGCTTAAACCGGGGAGGGACGGGGCGGATTGTGGTTCTTACAGGCCCCTCTCTATGCTTAATGTTGACTGCAAGATCCTCACTGCCCTGCTGGCGAATAGACTGTGCAGAGTTATCCATCTGCTGATCCATCAGGACCAAACGGGATACATCCCAGGGCGCTCCATCACTGAGAACCTGCGCAGGCTGCATCATGTTATCTATAGCACTGAGGGAAGGCCGCAGAAACTTGCAGTGGCATCACTTGACACCACCAAAGCCTTTGATTCGGTGAGGTGGGACTGGCTGTATGCCACCAGGGCCAGAATGGGGATAGGCCCTGTGTTCCTTAAGTGGACCCGGCTGGTTTACGCCAGCCCCACTGCGAGGATACGTACCAACAAAACCTATTCCGCTAAATGGTCCCTACACAGAGGCACCCGCCAGGGGTGCCCTCTGTCCCCCATGTTATACATCCTTGCCACCGAACCAGTGGTGGCCTACCTGAGACAGGAATATGGAGAGGGTGGCATTAAGATAGACGGGGTGACCCACCTCATCTCTATGTACGCTGACAACACCCTATTGTACCTACGGGACCCTGAGCACATTCTCCCCTACATCTTGGAAACCCTGGGCTGTTTCCACAAGCTCACCGGTATCCAGATCAATAGGAGCAAGTCTTGCCTTTATCCCCTCGCAGCTCTCTACACTGATGAATACAGGTCCCTCCCCCCCTCTGGATCTCGAATGGCAGGCTACTTCCTTCAAATACTTGGGGATAACTATACACCGCAACCCAGCCACCGAACACATCCTTAAAACTGTGAGGGCCAAAGACTCTCTCACAAAATCTATGGAGTTCTGGGGCCGGCTCCCGCTTTCGATGGCCGGGAGGGCGGGACTCTTCAAAATGGTCGCCCTTCCCCACCTATTACATAACTTCACTAACGTCCCCTTCAACATCCCCCCCTCTTTTTTCAAAGTTCTCAACAAACTCTGTAGGGGCTTCCTTTGGCAGGGAGGCAGGCACAGGGTGGCATTGGAGACTCTCCAAAGACCGTACGAGAGGGGTGGACTTAAGATCCCCAACTTTGAGCTGTACTTCCTCGCCAGCCAGCTGAGTCATGTCACGCAGTGGATGGCGGACGAAAGCACGACAGACACCCGCTTCCTTCAGCCAGCCCTCCGCCGGTTGTTACTCAGAGACATACTGTGGGCCGCGGAGGGTGCTACGAGTCACTGCCCTTACTTCGCCAAGCTCGGGATCCGGCTTTGGAAAAGGGCCTGCAAACTGGTCGGGTCGGATGACCTGTTTTCCCCGCAGATCCCTATCGCTGCACTCATGGTCAATCACTCTTGGGGGCATGTCGAAACACGTCACAATGGGAGCCCCTTGGGGTGGCCACACTGGGGGACTTGATTCAAGAACAGGAAATACTAACTTTTTCGGAACTCTGTGAGACCACGGGCCTCCCGGCTGGACAGTTCCTGTTGCACAGGGTGGTTGTGCAGGCCTTGTGCAGTAGATGGCCGGTCGCAGCTGACCTGACTGAGGAGAACAAATGCATCGAAATGATATTGAACTCCGCTGAGGGGGGCCACAAAACCTCACGAATCTACATAGCCCTGTTATGGGGTACGACCAGGGGAGACCTCAAATGTAGGAGTAGGTGGGAAACTGAACTGGGCCTCGTTTTTGAAGACAAAGATTGGGGTGACATAACCCACTATCATAAGAAGGTCTCCAGGAACGCCCTCTTACAGCTCATTCAACTGTATATCACCAATAGAGCGTACCTCACACCGGAAGCCATATCGAGATTCACGGGAGCTGGAACCCAGTCATGCCCCAAATGCAGTGAACCCAGGGCGGGAATGACTCACATGTTCTGGGGCTGCCCAGTAATCAGGGAGTTCTGGTCACAAGTGAAGGACAGAGTGGCTGGCGCAGACATCGTAGTTGAGGTGGACGAGCCTACGGCCTGCATCCTTGGCAAATACAGGCGAAACAGGAAGAACAAACCCCTATCCAAGTTCACTGACCTTATTTACATTATAGCCAAAAGACGTATTGCCATGGGGTGGAAAAGCCCCAGAGGTCCACATATGCCCCTATGGTGGGGTGACCTCACGAAGTAGATCATAGCTGAAACCGTGGCATGAGAAACGGCTATTCATGTGCAAAGACTGGATTCCAGCGAGGAACTACACCACTGGGTGGCCCTGACGGTGCCCTTGCTCCACCCTGATGCGGATGATACGGAGCAGAGTGGAGGGAGTTGCCCGGATACGGGCACGAACTAGAGAGGAACAGTGAACTAACCGTGGTCCTGGGGGGGTAGGGGGGAGAGGGTGGGGTGGATTTTGGGTTGTTTTCTTGATATGCTTAACCAATCGCCAATGATGCTTTTTTGTATTTGTTGTTTATTTCTTGTTATGAAACCAATAAAAATATATTTTTTTAAAAAGACAGTCGTCCTTGTACTAACATCCCCTAGAACGATCATTTACTACATCTAACAGGATAAAATGATGAAGGTAAGACACCTGGACCCATGAGACTGGACCCCTTGTTAATGACAACTTTACGATGATGCATGGAGGAAGCCCTTTATTGCATACGGTTTTCCTGTGTCCCCTCCCTGGTATTAGATTAATGTGTTAACGGTTTTACATAACAACTTGATATAGATGAGGGTGATGAGTGTGTATGAAAGGCCACAAGGGAAAATGTCTAGGACCAAAGTGATGAATCTCTGTAGAGAGCCTGTGCCCTGGAACTCCACCCCGACGAGCCCAGCTGACCAAAGCACTCCGCGATGCCACCACGTGGATCCTCGCCAAACATGGAGCACAGCGCCTACAGTAGACATAGTAGCTAGACGTCGCCATCCAATCCCCAAGACTATGTGGCCCCATATAGCTTAGCTCATGCATGACATGTATTTGTAATATAAATGACTGTCTTTGCTATTGTCAGACAGAGCGCTCTCGGAGTTTGCAAAGTACTTTGCATGCCCTATACCAATTTAGATAAAAATACTTTTACTTTCAACCACACTTGGTCTTGGTCTCATTCCCTCCAGGGGTGTGTCCATTATTGCCTCTCATTGAAGGGGGTTAACTACCTTATTGGGGGACGCTTACTTTCAATACCTTTCAATTTCATTCTATCTATATTCAGTGAAAAACTTTGTTAAAAGGGGTGTTATGGTTCATTTGAGCTACTAAAAACCTATGAAATTCAGTGAAAGAACTGTGAGAAAGGGACGTTATGGTTAAGTTGCGCTACTAAAAACCTATGAAATTCAGTGAAAAAAACATTGTTAAAGGGACGTTCTGGTTAAGTTGTGTTACTAAAAACCTATGCAATTCAGTGAAAAAACGTTGTTAAAGGGATGTTATGGTTAAGTTACGCTACTAAAAACCTATGAAATTCAGTGAAAAAACATTGTTAAAGGGACGTTATGGTTACAAGTAAAACTGAAAAACCACAGAAATTTGCCAGTTATGGTAAGATAGGCAACCATAACTCTCGGCACCACCGTGCAATGCTAAGCGTAACACCCAGGACTTTAAAGATGACATCACAAATGTCATTGATGACATCACTGATGACATCACATGTGCATTTACTTTTCATGAAAAGTCTGTAGAAGGGATTCTTATTATAATGTTGACAAAAAAGTGTCAAGGATCATTGGAATAAATAGCATGAGCTATGTAGTGCATTAAGCAATGCATTGATATAAATAGCATTCTATTATGAAGTTCTTTCCAGTATACTAAGCTACTCATGTAGAAACATAGGCATTGTGTGCAGCATATATACTGGAGGTGCAATATTCATAATCTTCCCATGTTGAATAGTGAAATGATAAATGCTTTCTTATCAGAGTTTTGCGTACTGTGAAACATGTAATAAGTAGCCAATACAACCCACTTACTACATAATTGCATTATTACAGACAAACCACAAAGAGACAACAACATATACACATATAAGCATATACAGGTAAAGTGAAGTAAGCACAAAAGCAGCAGTACTACTAGAAAGTGTTCATAACCTCATTATCTTACCGCACAGAAATGATTGCTCTGTTTCAAAGCTGCTTCTTCCCCTCTGTATATGTATCACATGTCGTCACTGGACCCTAAGAAAAATAGTGTGAGTACAATGTATACAAATATGAGAATATACAGGGAAAGTACAGTAATGAAAAAACAGCAGGACTATCAGAAAGTGCTGATAACTTCACTGATTATCTTCATGCACAGAACGGATTGCTGCCTTTCAAGCCTGTGGCTTCCCCTATGTATATGTTTCATATGACGTGACTGGACCCTAAGGGAATTACTGTAAGAACATATTTGAAGGATACATCTAAAAATATAGTACCATTTCAATTTTTAATTCCTCACTGTTATAGAAGAAAACCATGTGGCCTAGATATGTCAGTAAAGGAAAAAAGGGGGAGCCATACATATGATGTCATCAGTGATGTCATCAATAACATGTGTGATATCATCTTTAATGTCCTGGATGTTACTCTTAGCATTGCACAGTGGTGGTGCGAGTTATGGTTGCTTAGCTTACCATAACCAGAGAATTTCTGGGTTGTTTCGGTTTTACTTGTAGCCATAACGTCCCTTTAACAAAGTTTTTTCACTGAATTGTATAGGTTTTTAGTAGCGCAACATAACCATAACATCCATTTAACAACGTTTTTTTCACTGAAAATATATATATATATATGTCAAGGAAAAACGTTAGTTGCAGGAACGTTAAGGTGAGAACTTAATGCAACACAAGCTCTGAAATCCAGTTAAAGCCACCTTAACTTTGCACCCCCTGTTGCGCATCCTATGACCACAATGATGACCTCACAGATCACATAACTAATGACATCACAAATTACATTACAACAGTAACTGGCATTAGGTATGGCCTTCAGCCATGGTCATTGTGCATGGCCAAATATATTTTTAACATATGAATAGGTACTAGTCATGGACTTCAGTTATGGATGGTGGTCACAACCTTAACCCATGTGCATTGAATATGAACATTTTAAAACACTATCATTCTACCAATCATTAATTTTGGCCTTTACCAGTGGATACAACTTTCAACTGTGTCCACTGTATATAATATGCACTGGTCAGGCACTAGCCATGAACTTTAGCACAACACTGGTCAGTGGCCACAATCGTTGGCTGTGCCCACTATATATTCTAACATAGAAATGTCCATCTTTTGGCCTTGTCCACTGTATATTTTAAAATAGTAAAATGCAATAAGCAATGGCCTTCGGCCGTGTGCACTGTGTATTATACAACACTAACCAGCCACTATCCATGGTCTTCAACACAGTACTAGCTAGTGGCCATGGCCTTTGGCTGTGCCAACTGTATATTCTAACACATTAATGGACACTAGATATGTCCTTTAGCCATGACCACTGACTACAGCTTTCAACTTTGCCCACTGTATATTTTAAAACAGTGATGGGCTAGTAGGCATGGCTTTGAACCATGCACATTGGTATTTTTGAACACTAACCGACCACTAGCTATGGCCTTTCATGCTGGCCAGTGACCCCGGCCTTTGTCACTGACAAGTTCACAGCCTAAATTGTTATTAAGGTAATCAAAGTTTTCATGAGCCAACTTATAAATGCTGTCCTTAAGGTCCATGCAACTAAAGTTTCTTCCTTGAATTTCAAGGGTTTTGTTATTCCATACGTAACTGACAACAATAATACAGTCAACTGGGCTAATAAAAATGATCTATCATGTCTACAAAGCAAAAAATAAATAAAATGGTGCAATCACATTCCCCCCCAAATAAACCTGTTCATAACAAACTTTGTTTGCATATGTGCTCAACCTTTTAAAGTGGGCACATTTATATGTAATGTTATTGAATAGAAAGTTATTAAAGTGTTACCGTAACTGTGTACAAAGACTACCCTAAATATATCTTAAAATACATCTTTACAAGACTACTGCCCATATATATATATATTGACACAAGCTAAAATAACAAAAAATGGCAAACTACAAAACAAAAGACAAAGGACAAATGTATAGGAAGAAGAATGGAACAAAAATTGATAAATCAAGGTACTGTCTTTAAAAGTTACTGAAGGTCTTACAAATAAGTCACCCACCAAGAGACAAAAAGAAACAACAGAAAACAGGAATGAGGCGTTTGGGAGAGTGGTACAACCGCTGTTACATGATATAGCGAACCAGAACATTTTTTTGGTACAGGCAGGTACACCCAAATGCAAAGATGTGTTTGCTGTAGGTGGTTATAATCTCAGTCTGCGCAAGGAATGGGACCCATGGATTATTCTCTTGTGATGTTCATGCGATTTCCGATAGTCATCATCAACGTCACCCCAGTGGACTTGCAGCAGATGATCTATCATGACAGATGTTCCCAAGCTTTGAGACAAAACATTGGAAGTCCCACTGCATAGAGTTTTGTTGCAGAATGTGCAAAGTACCTCCTCTGCCTCTATTCTAGAAACAGTGTTTTTTAACTTTAAAAAAATGCCAGCTGTCAGCAGTTGTTTTTATCCCAGTTGCCTTCTTCCTCAGTGGCGATTGATTAAGGAACACTTCCTTTTCCCATACTCTGCCTTAACCTTTTCTTAAAATGTTTATGCATTGTCTACAAACCTAACTTACTGCCTCATGTTCCTATACTTCTTTTTATGATGTCAACGGATAACCCCACCTCCTCTATAATGGCATGGTTTACCATGCCTTTGTGAACATGGACAGCATTCAGAAGAAAGTGTGCATTCCATTCGACTGTCCAGCTTTGTGGATTTAATAGCAACACATTGATATTCTGTGCTTGGCCATGACAAGGATGGATCAGCTAGTGCAAAAGGACCTGTGTTCAATTAAGAGAACAGGGGGCAGCAGAAGCATAACACGATCAAAAACACTAGAGTTGTTTGCCCCATGCAAAGTGAACAGGACAACTACTGGCTCCCTTGGGTGAGAATGTCAGAGGGGGAACACACACAGGTTCAAAAGGAACAAGGGGAACAGATGCCCACAGTCAGCAGTGGAGTAACCTCTAGAGATGTGATAGTCACATTGGAGAATAGACCTCTTATAGGTTTGGTCCCTGGACACAAAATGGGGCATATGGACTAATTAAAGGCACAGAAACAGATTGAATTCATTAGATCAGTGCCTACGATCCATGGGCTGGACTAAGAAGCTCAGCAAGGACATGATTTCATCGGACCATGGGGTTGTTCTGCAGGGTTATAAAATAACTCTGCCTTCCATGCTGGCTAAGGGAGTTTGGGAGAATAATACCGTTATGCACAAGAATCGAAGGGGGAGAGTGTCAAAGAGTGAGAAAGAGGGGAGGTGAGGTTGGGAGTAGGGGAAGCAGAAGGAAGAGGATGGAAGGTTTGGACAAATGTATTAGAGGGGAAGCAATAAAGTGAGAAACATGTAAAGGGCTGACATTTAGCAGTTATTAGAAAAGAGATCATTACATGAGGTAGGAGAAAAACAGCAGTGAAGGGAAGATAGGAATAGGAGCATTCAACAAACTCTGCGGTCTCAATCTGAGAAGATGTTTGCCAACACACTATTTATAAATAATTTGGCAGGACCTGCCATGAGCACTCTGTCCTATCGTTCGTCAGGCCTGGGCATCAGGTACAGCTTTTCTGTTTTTTTCTAAAAGCAACGTAACAAACTATTTTCTCCTCAAACCCTGTCAAGTGTAAGTGACTAATTTGAGAACACATCCTTACCAGACAATGCAGTGATCATTCAGCCAAGAGAGTGTCGGCAGGAGGGACACTGAACTCAATATTTTGGGACAGAGAAACGTGCATGTTCTTGTCATCAAATGTGTACACTATCAAGCAATTGGAGCTAAACAATTTGATATTAACATGTTGAAGATAACTAACATTATTATCCTGACAGTGTGTAATACTTTCTAGAATGAAGGCACATTTGTCATGCGCTTATATTTGACAAACGTCTGTCCTAGACATCATAACTTTGACTCATGCTGTGTTTGACTCAGCCCTTAAACATTTCAAGGATGGTCAATTGAGTTTAATTAAATTACTACCAATGTAATTTGAGATAATATATGTGGTCTCTTGTATAATTCCCTTCTGGAACTATTGGTGGCCTCACACTGTGTGTGGCTCTATATGAAAAAAGGCGAGTAGGGTCCATTAGTGGGAGAGGCAGATGGTGGTGTTGGTGCCGGTTAGAATGATACTGCTTGTTAGTGCCAATATGCTTCCAATAGGTTTGGTGGAAAAACTTGGTAGTATATTATACATAGGGAAGAAACCAAGATCTGATGGAGCACAGTACTTGCAGTGTGGTTAGTCACTAATGTGGGACATTGTGATAATGATGAAGAGGCAGGTTTAGCCATGGATCAGCTTGTGTTGACATGCTAATTGCTTGATCTGTGGTTGCCATCTGTAGGGAGTGTGGGTGTATAATATAAGGTTGTAGAAGATCTTAGGCGGGTGTCAGTCAGGGGAAGGGGAGAAGTGGGCCTTACAAGTGAAACAACATACAACCCTGCAGTCCCACCCGTGACGATTTGAAGATAGAGACAGGTCTCATTTCTCTAGCTCACAATGCCATGTGTCAATCCCAGTATCTATCTCTTGCTTTCTCTTTCTCTTTCTCTCTCTCTCTCTCTCTCTCTCTATGTATATTTGATACAATTTACTGCATCAGGAACATAACAAGCATCTGTGAGTTGACAGATGAAGGATGGGGCAGTCTGAAAAGGCACACATTACCATGAACTACCTGCTAAGGGTTATGGGAGGCAGGACATTTCGGTTTAGAGGACAGTCTACTTGAAATTTTGAGTACCACAGTCAACCATTTCACCTCCCTTAATACTTTGATTGGCACACAAAGAGATGCCTCAAACCTCACTCTAGCATGCCCAGGTGCTATGCTCAGTGGCCTGATGGGACTTTTGAACAGCAGCTAATATTACGACACTTAGAAGGGGGAGGAATCCATCATGAACCCCTATATAGAAAACTGACATCTTAATTTGTACCATTTTTATAATATATTGCATTTTTATAATATATTTTATAATATTTTATAATTCTGTGCTTGCTGATCCTCTTTCAGCCACCCCCTCACCCTCCTTCTCATCTTTTCCTCTTTCCTCCCCTGATGAGATCGCTAGACAAGTCCGATCTATGAAAGCCTCATCAAAACAGGTTCATCCCTGTTTCTCTAAAACCATCAAGGACCACATTGACACCCTTGTTCCGGCCTTGCTGATTTTTGCAACCACTCCTTTGCCTCAGGATCCTCCCCTCTGAAGCACTCCCTTGTACATCCTCTTCTCAAGAAAGCCACAGCTGATCCTTCGTGTCCGGCTAACTGTCGCCCATTTTCCATTACTCCCTTTCTGGGCAAACTCCTGGAAAAGCTGGCCATCTCTCAGCTTAACCTTCCTTCCAATTCTGTTGGCTGTCTCCATGACCATCAGTCTGGCTTCAGAGCTGCCAGAATTATGGAAACTGCTCTCCTGAACATCCATGAAGATCTGCTCTCCAACCTTGATTCAAACATTTCCTCTGCCATCATCCTACTCAATCTCTCTTCTTCTTTCAACACAGTCAACCATACCATCTTGCTCAACCGACTCAGTGATAACCTGGGTATCACTGATCAGGCTCTGGCTTGGCTGACCTCTTTCCTCTCTGATCGACCCTCCCAGGTCCAACGTGGGTCCTTCCTATCAGCTATCTTCCTCTCTACCTTTGGTGTTCCCCAGTGGTCTAACCTCTCACGCTGGCTTTTCAACCAATACCTGTCAACTCCCGGCCACTGCATTGCCATTTTCTGCTCACATTTCCAGTGCTACGCTGATGACACTCATTTTCAGGCTGCTCTCGGCCACCTCCTCTCCCTCTCTCATCTTTGATTTCCTAACTGCCATTCAAGATTGGTGTGCCGCCAATGACCTTTGTCTGAATGCCAGCAAGACTGAGATCCTCCTCATCGGCACACCTTCACCATCCTTTCCCCTCACTCTCTGGCCAGCCTCACTTGGCCCTCCTCCTACACCCACCTGTGAAGCTAAGAACCTCTGGGTAATCTTTGACTGCACACTTTCCTTCTCCGCCTACATGTCTGAAACAAACTTCCTACTGCACCTCCTCAGAGGTACTCTGCCTTTCTTCTCCTTCTCCCAGAAGTTCACTGTCTCCCAGGCTCTAGTTCTCTCGAGGTTGGATTATTGTATCAGCCTCTTTCTAAATCTAACTGCCTCTACTCTCCGCCCTCTGCAACTAATCCAAAACAGGACTGCAAGACTTGTCCTTGGCCTCAACCCCTGAGATCGTATCTCTCCAGCTCTGAAATGTCTCCATTGGCTCCCAGTGGATGCAAGGATTACAAAACCCTCTGCATTGTCCACAAGGCTTTCTGGGGCCTGGGTGCAAAATACCTTCAGCTATCCCTCCACAAATATCTCCCCTCTCAAGCTCTTCGCTCCTCTACCTCTAACTCCCTCAGGGTCAGTGGTTTTTCAAAGAAACAAGCTGGGGTTAGATCTCTGTCTTCGGCTGGGACCTCCATCTGGAACAGCCTCCCTGCCACTCTACAACTTGAGGAGAACTATTTCCGGTTCTGGAAGCACCTCAAGAGCTTCCTCTTTGCTTTTGCCTTCGCTCCCCTCTCCCCTGGTGATCAGTTCTCTCTTGGCACTGTGCACTTGGCCACCCTCTGTCCTCCGGGCCCAGGTACCTGCTCACTCTCCTGCACTACCTCCGGGCCACCCCTTGCACTGGGGTCTGTATCCTTACCCATACAGCTCCCCCCTTTTTCGTCCTGCACTTATCAGACCTACCCTGTCTGCTGCCTTTAACCCAGCACTTGCCACTTGCTGGCTGCACTACCACTGTTTGTTGCCTTTATTATTTATTTAATGTTATTTATCTATTTTGTCTTTGCTACGCACTTTCCACTTCTCCCCCTATGCCATGCACTTGCACGTTCTCAATGTCACTGGGCCTAGTAAGATCACTGTTTTGTTCTCCCCTGGTCCCCTCCCTTGCCTTGTCGCTCTCTGAAACACTTGTATACGAGCGCAATATAATTAAAATATCAATATCAAAGTTGTCATGCTACACTGTCAGAACGATCACTAAAACACATATTTAAAGGAGTGCATTAGATTTTCCACTCTTTTTTTGTAATCGTGAGCACATATGATCAAAGTTGTTTAAAATAGTATGTTGTATACAATGACAAATAATATGTGGTTTTTGAAGATTTTATATAATAGGCAACGTTTCTGAAATGTTCCTCTGGTTTAGAACAAAGTGCCAAAGAAAACTGCTTTATGTCAGTGATGACCGGCTGTTGATTTAAATCCGTTTTAATGGGTCACAGCAGTGAAGGGTGCTGAGTTTACTTTATTTTAATGCTATTCAGGAGAAAACATGTTTTGACACACAACAGTCCATCTGGAGGTCGATTTCTGTTTTATGTCACAGCAATAGCCTCTGGTAGTCATTGTAAGCCAGTCGTGTCTGCTAAGGGCTGACAGCAAGTGCATCTCTGAGTTATAGCAAAGGAAGCCTGGGATGGAGACAAGCTACAGTGGTTTAATGTGGCTCCGTCTGGCAGCCTTCAGAGATTAGCACGCTGTCAAACAGAAACCCTCTGAAGATTAATGAATATTTTCTGATTTTCTTTTTTAGAATTGACAGTTAATAGCTACTTCCGTTTGATAGCTTATGCAGCTGGGCGCATCAGGGAGAAATTCAAACAAAAAGCCCCTGACAAGAAGCACACTTTCAAAAAGATGCATAAATGACTTTTCGGTGTCTTATCATAACATAAAATTATGTTAAAAGGCAAACATTCTATCATTAATCTGTGATGTTGGCAATGATACATCTCTGTACATGCTGTCACTGTAGTATTTGCATATTCTCATTTTAAGACAAATTTTAATTAGACTACACCAAAAGAACACTGTAGACAAATCGGCATATGGTATCAGTATAGTAAAAATACAAGGAGAGTTTGTCAAGGTAAATAAAGTAGCCCAAAATAATCCCAAAAAGAATACAACAGTCATCCAAAAAATAGAGTGCACAAACTGCAAGAAAAAACTGCTTTTTATTAGCAAAATAGGGCCGGGAGAGTCCGACAGCTGCGTGGGACTGAACTGATAATAATCTCGACAGGTCCACTAGGGGCTCCAATATTTAAAGCAACATTAATTCTAATTTTAACATTTGTATTGACTATTCATCATTAAGCACCTAAAGAAAATTATATATTTAAGCAATATGACCCGAGCGGCGGGGACATTACCGACTCAGGTAATGCCCTGGGGCCCATAGGTATAGGCCCCGAGCGAAGCTAATATTGCTATTAGTACCCTGGCCCGCATTATATGCATGGCCAGACACTAAAAGCATTTTTAAAAGCTGCAGCGTTTCGGGAGAGAAAAAAAAAAGAAACGACCAAGAAAATGGCCGCCATGGAAAGGGAAAACGGAGTCCATTTTCCCTTCCCATGGCGGCCATCGGAAGCGGATGCGCTGGGAACACAAGTGTTCCCAGCGCGTCCGCTCCCGAAAAAGGATCAAAAAGAAGGTAAGTGGGGTTCGGAGGGCGGGAGTGGGACGGGGAAGAGGGAAAAAAAAAAATGTACCTGTGTCCCCGGCGGGGGACGAGGGAGGCCCCCAGCTGTCTGGAGGCGCAGAGCGGGGATGGCCCCACTTCGAGTCTCCTCATTGGCTGAGGGGCTGCCATGCCCCCCGCCGGGGACAAAGGCCGTGGAATCCCAACGGAGGGATTCCCGGCCTGGTAATGACTCGGCGAGGGCCAATCAGAATGGCTCTTTCATCCTGATTGCGCCCTCGCCGGGTACTAATAAACAATATAATTGGAAGTTTCCTTTCTCGTGACCATAAAAATACCAGCCCTCGAACATAACATCATTTTCACAGTCAGCACAAAATGCATCCATTTTATTGTCTGGCCCTCTTCATGGTGTAATTGATAAAACAGTTCCCCCTAATTGGACTGTGATACCTGTGACAGCTTGGGCTGTAGCATCCCACCGAAACAGACCAATCATTTGGTGAGTGGAAATCAGCGAGGTCAAAAATGTGTTGCATCCCATGGAACACCACAATTACTTCCCTATAATTGGCCCTCTTGGCTTCCCGATCCTTTTACCTGTTCAATCTGCAACTCCCGTCTCGATACATGTTGCCAAACCTAGAAACAACCTCCTAGTTACCTTCTCACAATTATTAGCTGCATGAAAAAACATGACTGAGGCGATGCTCCTGGAAATTCATTTCTCCTATTTATTCATGTTACCAAAGCACTGTACCACTGGACTGAGTGCCTTAACTTTCAGTGGGGGCACTTTGCACACATCCTATTTCTTCATTTTGGCAATACTACTGTCTGGGCTTTCTAGGGTAGCTCATTGTTTCCTTCACAATCATTATGTATTCATTTGTCTATAATCTGGGAAGGTGCCTGCTGTCTTGAGCCTCATTTCAGGCCCCTGAAAACTGTCTCCCTCGCAACAATTAGCTGAATACTGTTCTGCATCCCTTCCCATTCTGACTTTGGCTGCTTGGAGCTGTCTATCCAACAGCAGAAATAAAATTAAATTAAATGACCATAGCTCAGAAATGTGGCCTATTAAATGTCAAACTCTGCAGCTTTTAACGATGGCCTATGGCAAACCCTTTGCTCATAACAGCAACAACCAACTATACTTAATAAAGCTTCATCTACATATTAAAAATAAGTCCAAGATACATAACCTTATCTAATAATATAGGTGTGGTGAAAAGAATAAAAATGAATACTTTGCTACACGTGTGTTTTGCTATGCAACAGACAACCTAAAAACTCTATACATGTGTGACAAAACTATATCTACCCCGAATACAATGTCACACCACTAAAAGCATGTCATCACTGCATCACCACCATTGGCCTAATACCTTGCTAAAAGAGCATTCTTAACTTACACTTGCACACAAGCTGAGGACATTGGATTTGCATATTTACAAGTTACAGCACTCTAGAATAAAGTAAGTCACCGAAGACACCATAATCCACAAATATTTTGGCAATACAACAGACCAAAAAAGGTGAGGACAAATTTGCAGGGCAGATGAAGTTTAACAACCTTTCTGATCCTGATTTATGAGACAGTGATTCAGCATATGTTGGACTCAACACATGTACCTGCAAAGATTAGTAAATCTCAGCAAGAAAACAAAGCTCCTATACTATAATCAACTAGCTAACCCTACCTAGCACATATTTGTTTGTACACCTGTACACCAACAGACATAATTGCGTTGATGAAATTCCCTGGGTAATTTAATTTGAACCAATTAGCAGATGCCTTTTGATGTTTGATGATGACTTTTCCCTGACTGATGAAAATAAATATCTGTACCAAAGTGATTGGATGGATAATTCTGCGGTGTTCTAAGCAGTCAACAAAAATAGGGGCTCTAGTATCATGTTTCCCTATCATGAGTATAGCTTTTCAAAGGAAAACAAACTGTTACTCAAATGACAAAGAGAGACCTAATCAAACCAATACCTATCTAGGGACAATTGTCATTTTCAGGATTTCTTAATTTTATATTTGAGATATCATGCCTGCTCATTCCTTGTCTCAAAAGTCACAGTTTTAACACAGCGTCCAGCTCACATCTTCTCTTCTCAGTTCCAGGTTTATAGTCTCAGTCTATTAAATATAAAGCCCACAACAGGTTCTCTGTTATTTCTCTCCTTGGTCTGTCTTTTGCCAGTGTCTCGGATATAGCCCAAAACAAGTGCTGAGGTTTTTCAGTGGGGCTCTGACACCGCCCTTGCCTTTCTCCCTGGATCTGGCCCTCTCTGTGTCTGGTTATTTCCCTATTCTCTTGCTCTCTTCCAATGCCTGTTTCTACCCATGAGCCTCTCTCTCACACACACTCTTTCCCTTTGTCATGATCTTGTCCTCTCCTATGTCTCTCTTTCTCGGATCTCTTACTCTGCAAGTAAAATGGCCCTTCTCACTAAATTGGAGGAAACACATGCTACTTCGTATGGGACAGGTGACTAAATCTAGATCACCTAGATTCCTCAGGTGGTTCCATGCAATGGTAAAATTGGGAGGGAGGCTTTGGTAATGAGATCTTAGGGGAGATTGCATTACAAAGGCTGGTAGGCATTAGGGCTTCATGGTATGTGCTCTTGGTGTTTTTTATATCACATGATATGATATGATAAGTCATTTATAATGCACCTGTACACACGTGTTTCTTGGTGTGACAAGAGAAGGGAGGGAAGACAGAGGGTGGACAAGACAAACAATGTTTCTAGGCCTTGTGTCATTCAGATTGTGCAAGTGCTAGAATGAGAAGTGCAAGGGGAAAGGGAGGTGCAGAAGTGCCAGGAGAAGGGTGAGGAGAAAACAGGGCAGCAATGCTCTGAGTAAGTGCTACCAGGGCAGCACAGCTCTGGGTAGTGCAAGTAGAATAAGGGACTGTAGGGTTACAGTCACAGGCCCTAAGGGCATGGTAGGCCCGGAGGCAGTGCAAGGGTGACTGATCAAGAAAGAGCCTGATATCATTGAGACTCTGAGGGTAGCCAAGCAGGTCAGCCACTCCAGGGCCTGATCCGTGATGCCCAGGTTCTCACAGAGCTGATTGATCAGGATAGCGTGGTTGACTATGTCAAAAGCAGAGGAAAGATCAAGGAGGATGAGGACAGAAGGAATGCTGCAATCAAGGTTAGATAACATATCTTCATGGGTGTTCAGGAGAGCAGGTTCCTTGCTTCACTCAGGGGAGTGAAGGCACACTCTGCCCTCATATGTAGGTGTGTGTAATCCAACAGTTTGGAAGCATAGTACAACTCCTAAATCAATGAGTAACATAAAGTTACCAGTTCCACTCTGAGTTACTGTTACGCTCACCTGGTATCCACGGGATGTCACCCAGCCCTGGTTGGATGATTTGCACTCTCAAACCCTCTGCCGGTTCCTTGTTAACGCCTCTGGTTAAAGATGGGTCTGCAACATAGGAGAGCTGGATTCAATACCAAATTGTCTTTATGTTTTCCCACCTCCCTTGGCCTCAACTCCTTCCTCCCCTTGGGCCTTTTCCTTACCTTAATATTGTAAAAGGTGGATTCTCCGTCCTGCTCCTCGTGGCAGGGGTGCGTAGATGTGGGGGGCGAGCAGCGACCAAGTTACTTCACTGGTGCAAGCTCCCCTGTGGGAATCCAGGACTGCTGCAACTCCGTAGATTTGCTGCTTTACAGTCTTTATATGCAGTTCTTATGTTCCTCTTAGAATAATAATGTCTTGCTTCTTTCCTTTTAGGTTTGGAAAGGTATTTTTGTGTTGTCATGCAATTTGAAGATGAGCATGGGCCGGTAGGCGAAAGCGCGGTGTGCGCGATGCTGTCCGCTGAGTAATGCGCGATGCGAGGCACTGTTTCGCCTTTTATATTGCTAACCTGTGTCTTTTCTCTCCTTGCAGGTTGCGATGTTCCTCGCCGAGCGCTGTAATGTTCCAGCAATGATACTGACCAGGAGATGACTGGCAGAGGGGACCTGGCCTAACAGTTCGGGCTGGGCTGCTACCTTCGGTGGTGGCTGGTCCCCTTTTGCAATGGCGCAGACGGGCTAAAAAACAGTGGTGTGGAAGGTTGCCCAGAGCAATTGCCAGTGGTTTAGATTCATTTGAAACCTTCCACCCATCACTTTTGTGGTCAGTTTGTTTCTCCTTGTGAGAGAGGGTATGCCCAGACGTGGGTCCCTTGCTCGCTGCGCCACAGGGAACCAGGCTGCACCTCACTGAGGAGGTCCAACAAGGCCAAAACATGTCTGGGGTTGCTTGGTTTTCTGTGCTGAGGGGACCTGGCCTAGCAGTTCAGGCTGGGCTGCTACCTTCGGTGGCGGCAGCTGCTGACTGATTTGCACATGGCTGGTCCCCTTTTGCAATGGCGCAGACGGGCTAAAAAATAGTGGTGTGGAAGGTTGCCCAGAGCAATTGCCAGTGGTTTAGATTCATTTGAAACCTTCCACCCATCACTTTTGTAGTCAGTTTGTTTCTCTTTGTGAGAGAGGGTATGCCCAGACGTTGGTCCCTTGCTCGCTGCACCACAGGGAACCAGGCTGCACCTCACTGAGGAGGTCCAACAAGGCCGAAACATGTCTGGGGTTGCTTGGTTTTCTGTGCAGAAGGGCAATGGCGCAGACGGGCTAAAAAACGGTGGTGTGGAAGGTTGCCCAGAGCAATTGCCAGTGGTTTAGATTCATTTGAAACCTTCCACCCATCACTTTTGTGGCCAGCAATGATACTGACCAGGAGTTGACTACCCAAGTAAGAATTGTGTGGCTTTCTTCATTCGGGAGGAAACGTGAGTAAATGCTTACTAATGCTGTCTTTCTTTCTCCTCTTTACAGGTTATGGTATTCCAGGATGCATGCGGTGCCGGATGATGGAGTTCTTACCTTCAGGTGAGTGGAACTGAAGTCAACGATGGATTGAAGACAGGATACTGTTCCAGGTAAGTTTCTCAGTGTTCTTTCTCTCTCTGCAGGTCCTTCAGGTAAGCTGGCATCAAAGAACTGGACATGGTGAGCGTTACACTGCCCACAGCAGAATAACGCAAAGCATGTTCTGCTGTTTGGGTGTGGTTTAAATAGTCTCAGATAAAGTAGTCCAGGTAAAATAGTCGCAGGCCTGCCACACCCAAAGTAGTCCAGGTAAAGTAGTCCCAGGCCTGCCACATCCAAAAGACTAGACCGCATAGCTCAGTTCCTTGTAACTGAGCTATGTGTGTGCCTCCATGCTGGCTGAACCCCCCCAAGTTAAATAGTCCCAAGTAAATAGACCCATTCTAATGTTGGTCTTCATGATGGTTGTGAGCCTGGCGCCAAAGCCGACATGACTGACTCCAAGAGAGTATTGGATGAGGTTTTAAGGCCTTTGACCTGGCCCTAACTGGAAGGCTCACTTGTCAGTGAGGGTCAGGAGCAAGGGTCATGGCAGCTACACAAGGTTTGAAAATATGAATATATCTCTTAAAATGCAGTTCCTTAGACTGGGTACCTGTACTTTAAATGTTCCCTTTGGATTTTGAATTCGAGACACGTGATATGGTGAACCTAGTAAGACGCAATTCCTTTTATTTCAGAGGCTTGTCGTTTTACTGTGAGCTAGAGAAAGAATTACAGTGGTTTATTAATGTTTATTCCACATGTTGTGTTCCTCCTGCAAGCGGGCATTCTACTCCAAGATGTATTTCCTTTGTTATTAATTCTGCTTTTATTGGTCAGAATCTGTTTTGACAGAATTTGAAGAATCATGACTGTTCATTGGGGAGGGAAGAAAAGCATTGGGTAGAGAAGAAAATCCTGTGATACATCTTTGTTTTGGGATGCTCCGTAGCCCTGCAAAGTGTCGGTAAGAAAAGGTGAGCCTTTCTTTTGTCTTTCTATCCCAGAAGGGTTGCCATGGAGATAAGCAGGGCTTTACACTTTAGCAAGCAAAGTCATCGGTACCAATGTCCAAGCAGTAGACAGGCCTTTTCCATCATCACATAACTTCAAAGGATCTTCTGAAGTGGTACAGAGTAGCGTCTGAGTCCCTTCCTGGAAAGCTTTATCTTTACTCCAATGGCTGAAGACATTGGGGAAACAGTGCGCCAACACATTTCAAGTGAAAGCCTGGGAGTTCAAAAATGATTTAACTAAGAATGGGTGTCTCACCCCCTTCTCGAGTCATTTTCCACAGCTTACTGGACCATTTAAAGACTTCTGTAAGGAGCCAATTATGCTGTAGTAAAAACTGTTTATGCCTACTGATGTCAGCTCCCATAGTACTTTGAAGGAATTTGAGCAGGGATGCAGGAAGCAGTGCGGCCTGACCATTACAGTAATAGTGAGACTCTTCCTCTTGGGAGAGCTCCTCTTCTAAGCTACACTACTTCCTCCCTCTCTTTCTGCCTGAGTTAAAGGAGACTCCATCCAGTTGTTATCCTCCTGATGTGGCTCTCTATTGTGCCAACACCATTCGTTTGAAGGAGTGACTCCCCCACCTTACTGAGGCATGCCTTGCTCATCTGGGAGGTTTCAAGTCTTCCCACACACAAATCAAATGGAGCCTATAGTGCTGGCCCCGGCATCTTGTGCGTTAATTCCAACCATACATAGTGATACACAAATTCTCTGACAACTTCAGGTGGTCACAGGAAACCAGTGGATAATAAAAATGAAATCAGATGTTTTTTGCAATGTATAAGTGCATTTTCTGACAGGCTACTATATCAATTTGTATATAGCATTATGTTTACTTTCATCAAAGCTGCCATGAGTCCTTGGGATGTATAGTCATACTGAACACTCTTTCTTCACTTTCAAAGAGTCCTGAACTAAATACCCTCCGCCCTTTAAGATGATGTAAGCGATATTCAATCAACACTACAGCTAAGTCAATGCCTAGTCTGGGATGCTGAGGAAAACCCTTATTGATGTATTTTTATATCCAGTTCAGTACGCTGGATGACAACCCTTGTATAACACCCCCCTCTTAGAATCCCCCTGACCCCACTGAGCCAACAAGTAGGTTTGTTTTGCAAATTAAAAGGTTTATTTGAACATTTAAACAATATATATATATATATATATATATATATATATATATATATATATATATATATCACACTTCTATAAATAAATTGATAATGGATATTACACTTGTAAATATGAGCAGTAGTCAGCAAGAGGTAACTTATGAATAGGAACAGAAGAATAAGGTGGGAAAGAATGCTTTATATGGTTCAAGGAAACGCAAGGTGGAATAAAATGCAGTACAGAAATAACTTGTTATGATTTTAGCAAAAGGTAATATGATCACTTTTCCTTTTGACAATTCACCCCCCCCTATGCAATACAAGAAATGGAAGGAGAGCACACAGTCTTCAAGAATCCCAACAAATCACACTTTATAATGCAATACACAGTTCCAGTTCTCCCAGCAAGCTTAGGGAAAACAGGGATGAGTTTTAAACACAGGCAAATTACTTTAATGTGGTTTGCAAGGAAGTGAAAAGGTGCTAAAATTGCTTTTAATTCCCTCTAGAGGTTCAGGGTAGGTGATGGCTACTTTATATTAGTTCAGGCTCACTTTAACTATACTCTATGAATGATAAGCAGATTGCAAACGAATTTTAGCAAAGAGAAGCAAAAAGCTGCTGATTTCTACAGATGAAGAAATCGGGCCAAATCGCAAATCGCGGTAAATTTCGCGAGTGCGTGTCTCGCGATTACGGGAAAAGTATAGGGAGTTCTAGGTTCGTTGGAAAGCCTAGATTCTAAGCTTTCAGGTGAAAGTTAAATCTCGTTCCTAGCACAAACGGTTCCGGAGATACGGATGATTTAATAAAGGTAAATTTTCGGATTTAAAGTAAAACTCAAAATGACAGGTGACAGCTTGCAGCTGCAGAATTGACAGGTGACAGTTGTGCAGCTTTAAAAATGACAGATGACACGATTTCTAGGAGGCTGTTCTAATTAGGTTAAAATAGCTTGAATTAGATTATTTTAACTAAGAGATTGGGTTCTGCACAGTTCTGGCGGATACTCACTCCTAATTTTTAAATGAATGTGCCTCGTCACGGATCTGGTCAACTGGACTGGACTTCGGTTCTCTCTGCTCGGCGGGTCAATCAGGCACCGGTTCTGCTCACAGCGGTCTGGGTCTCTCTGGATCTCTGGTCTGGTCTCTGGCAATTGTTCTTGGCAAAGAATTCAAACAGCTCGCCCGGCTGTAGAATAGTTTGCAAATGATTTTAAGGATGCTGAGGCCTGCTGAGAAGAGTTCTCAGTTTGTGGGTTTAGGCCCTTGCTTTATGTTCTGAAGTAAAGTTCTGGTCTTTGGAGATTGATGGATGTGAAGTCTGGAGTCTCCCGGCAGAGCGACCCGCAGAAAATGGAATTGCATGTCCCTACCTGTCCCAGCAGTCTCTTTTTATGTGTTTTAAAAGTGGGTGCAGAGGCTAGCATCCCTAAGCCTGCCCCTCTCTTGATTTGATAGGTCAATAGATTCTTTGGTCCCTGATTTGGGAAGGGATAGTGTGTCAGAGTGATGTCATTTTTATGATCTGCAGAAATGACACTCCCCTGGTCAATGTGCACACAAATCTATTCCTGATCCAAATACATATTTCCCAGGTACACAGTTGTTTGACATCACATACACACATCATATATTACAAAAGATAGTCCCTGTCCCGACTCTGGCGTTTCTAGGAGCTTGCATTCAAAAATGGCAACTTATTTTCGATTTTAGTGGGTTTTGCAACATGGGTTTTTCATCAAAAATTATACAAAGGTACATTTCCCTTCCACATATATCCCAGTAACTTTCCATGTCTCTAGCTTAAACACATTGTCTACAATAATCATAATTAGCGGGGTTTTGCCCCAGAACATGGTACAAATTGGAGTTTGGACTCAAATCGTGAGGGCATTTTCCAAACTAAGACTCTCAAAGTTGTACATTCCTCTCATTTGGTTACAATAAATTATCACTTGTTTCTATAAAATATATATTTGTTGCAATTCAACTCCCCCAAGTGTTTGGGTCAGTGATCACATGTCTCTCCTTGCTGGCAGAGGGCTGTTGACAGGAAACACTCAAGATTTTCATACCCCATTCAACAGAAAGAGCCTTTTGTGTGGGCTCCAGCAGGCTGCCTGGAAGTCTCTCCTCAATCAATCAACAGGGTCATGTGATATCCTGCCTCCTAGTGTGGGAATCTCTGAGGTGTTAAGGTTTCCCAGCCTCTTGGCCTCTGGGAACAGCAGGTGGCTAGATTTTCAATTAACCAACAAGCTTTGAAGTCCCTGCCCCTCTTGCAACTCCTAAATACAGTTTCCCTGTCAGAGTTTAGACCGCTAGCGCCACCTTGGGGAATTTGTCGGTACTGCATCCATTTTTGAGTTGTCTTGAATTACTGCATTTCAATAGAGTGGTCTTTTGCTTGATAGTATAGGACCCTTGCTTAACATTGTTTTGATGGCATCCTTACAGTAGAGTGGTGATGTGGAACCCCCCACAAGAAGGTTGTATCTTTGGAGTGGTCTTGTGCCAACTGCGCAGTTCTCCTATTCTGCCGTGAATGTGGGCGGCGATAGCTCATCCCCACATCCACCCAGTCTATTGATTTAGTTTGTTCTGGGATAGAATAATGGGCGGCGACAGCTCATCCCCACATCTACCCAGTCTATTGATTCAACATGGGTCAAAACCCTTGACAAATCCCCCCGCCCGACTGCGCTTTGATTCAATTCGAGGGGAAGTCGGGTGCAAAGGAGGTTTTGAACCCTTGCGCTGGTATGTCCCCATTATCTTCTTCCAATTCTGTGGATGGCACAGTTCAGCATCTTTTCCTCCACCCAGTTGGATCGATCGGTTCTCCTCGCCGGTACTGATGGGAATATTGGGAGGTACCCCGGGCCCCTCGGGTCCCTGCTCCCGGTCCCCGGATCGTCCTCCTTGGCCAGTCTCCAGGTTTTCTTTCTCCTAGGACGACAAAGGAAAGCGGCAATACCTATTCGTAGACATTTCTTCCCCACCATTGATATAGTGGGGTGGCATACACATTTTATAGTCAAAACATTTGCGTTCTTATTTTAACAAAAAGCAAGTTACAATTATAAGACATTTTTTTTTCCAAATCATAATATTTTAGAGACTATATGTGGGATATTTTAGGGTTGGAATTGAATTACAGTGGAGCGGTCCCCTCTGGTATTGCAGAGGACTCCTCCAGTTGTTGCAGAGTGTGCCTGGGATGGCAACACTTTAGCTGATTTATATGGACCCACTTATCTTCCCCCTCTGCCAAACTGCCTTTGGGGATGCAGATCTTATAGGCAACAGGGGAGATCTTGTCTATAATTTCAAACGGTCCCTTCCATGTAGGCAAGAATTTTCGCTGTTTGGCCTGGTTCCTTTGGAAATTGTATAGATAGACCCGATCACCCACCTTATATTCCTTTCGGGTAGTTTTTAAATCATAGTGGGTCTTCATGCTCTCGGCTGATCTTTCTAGATTCCGCTGAGCATAGGCAAAAGCATGCTGAAGGTGTTTCCTTAAATTCTCCACATACTCATGAGTTGTGGAGGCATTTATCAGTTTCTGCTCTTGGGTCCTGTAGAGCAGATGCTGGGAAAGCACCATCTTGCGTCCGGTCATCAACTCAAATGGTGACATTTTGGTTGCAGATGAAGGGGTAGATCTGATGGCCATTAGGACCAGAGGTAGTCGGATATCCCAACTTGCCCCAGAATCTGCCACAAACTTTTTTAATATGCTCACAATGGTTCGGTTGTATCTCTTCACTGCTCCAGAAGAAGCTGGCCTGTAAGCAATATGTAGCTTCCTTTTCACCCCCAGTATCTCCCACATCTTTGTCATTACTTCACTGGTGAAGTGGCTACCCCTGTCTGACTCAATCCTTTGAGGTAGACCAAAACGGGAAAAGATGTGGTTAATCATCAGGGCAGCTGCTGTTTCTGCCTTGCAATTTGGGGCTGGGAGACATTCCACCCACTTGGTAAACAAGCATGTAACGGTCAACATTTACTTGTTTCCTCTAGACGAGCGAATTACAGGGCCTACAAAGTCGATTTGCAAATCTGACCATGGCAGTGTCACCCCCCTCTTTTGGAGAGGCGCACGGTGTGTGAGGGATGATGGCTGAAATTGTGCACACACAAGACACCCCTTCAAGTATTGGTCGAGGTCCTGCCCCATGTGTGGCCAGTATGCAACCTCTCTTAAGATTTCCAGTGTTGTGTGAAACCCCCTATGACCGGCGGTGGCCGCATCATGGGCATGACTTAACATCAGGCTTCGGAATGAGGTAGGAACCACCCACTGATCGTGGCCAGCTTTGGATTTCCTTACCAGCAAACCGTCTTGGATTCGGAACATTTTTGGACATTTCATCAACACTCTTAGGTCCTCTTTCCCAATGTAATCGGTATCCGTAAGGGGAAAGTTCTCAGGGTCCTCAAGGTGTTGGTAAAACTTACCAATAATTGGATCTCCCTTCTGAGCTGTAATTAAATCAGCATCAGGGGTCTCCTTACTCCATTGGGCAGTTGAAAGATCATTGTGAGCATTTGTCTGGGACCTAGTGATAGCAGTGACCTGGATTTCCCCCAACAGGGACTCTATTTCTATTAGATCCCCGTGGATGGCCCCGGTTTTGGCCAGCTGATCAGCTAAGTCATTTCCAGTTTTGTCTGGTCCCTCTACTTTGGAATGACCCTTGATCTTTTTCCAGTAGATGGTCATCCCATTCGATGTGACCAGATCATCAATATTTTGGATTAACTTCCCATGTTTCAGGGGTTTGTTATTAGCACATAACATGCCTCTGGTTTTCCAGTTAACCATGTGCTCCACGAACCCGTTCCGTACATAATCCGAATCTATGATTATGACCAGTTCGTGGAGTTGATGTTGGACAGCAGTGAGGATGGCCTGATGCACAGCCATCAATTCTGCCACCTGACTACTTCGGGGACCAATTTTGTATCCAGCGGAGGGTTCTGGAAACTCATTCACCCATGCATTCCCTACTCCGGCCACCAGTTGTTTCTCCCCGTTGTTGTCAACATGGTACGAGCATCCATCCACATAGACAGTGGGCATTCCCTCACACTTGTCTTCTTCAAAGACTTTGTGTGGGGAATTAAGGTATGCCTCCATGTTGTCCTTGATTTTTAGACTTTGGTCCTCGAGACAGTTTTCTCTGGCACAATCATGCAAGTCAGCCAGACCTTGCGCGAGGGGACTCTTCTTGTTTTGGCCATATCTGACCTCCACAGGAAAGCCTTGCATTGACAGAATCCAGGAATTAATCTGGGAATTACTCACATTTCCGGCCCGGATTCTGTCACTTTGGAGATATTGCAGAGGCTGGTGTGGAGTCTCCACTATGATGTGTTCCCCCTGGATAAACGGGCGGTAATTCTTCAATGCCCACACCGTTGCCAGGAGTGCCTTCTCACAATCGTTGAATTTTTCCTCCACAGAGGATAACGTTTTGCTCGCATAGGAGATTACTTTATTGACCTTGTCATGCTTTTGGTATAACACTGCTGTCAAGCACGTATTAGAGAACCCTGTCTCCAGGAAGAACTCCTTGTTTCTGACAGGGTAAGCTAGGCAAGGCGCTTGTGAGAGGCTTCTTTTGAGTTGTCTTACTGCCTCGGATTGTTCTGGACCCCATTTCCACTTGACCCCCCCCTTCAGGAGATGAATCGGGGTCTAGTGATCTCTGCGTAGCCCTCAATGAACTTTCTGCTGTAATTAGTCAATCGAAGGAGGCTCCTTAGTTCCCGCAGAGATGTGGGATCCTTCAGTTTCTGTAGTGCTTCCACTTTCTTTTCTTGGGGACAGAGACCCTGAGGAGTAATCTCATGCCCTAAGAAATTAACACGGGTTCTACACCACTGTGCTTTCTGAAAGGAAAGTTTTGCTCCGGCGGCCCTCAACTGTGTCAGAACATAACGGATCTCCGCTATGTGTTCCTCCACAGATGAACTTTTGATGAGGACATCATCTACATAAGCCAGGTTACCCCTCGCACCCAGGTCGGGCATGGCCTTATTTAAGAAAATGTTGAATTAATTGCCGGAGTTGAGGTATCCGAAGGGAGTACGGGTCCAGGTGTACTGCTGGCCCCCAAAGTTAAAAGCCAGTTTGTATTGGTCCTCCCTACTGACAGGCACAGTCCAGTATCCATTGGTCAGGTCTATTGCAGTGAATACTTGTGACCCTTGAATCTGGGCCAGCTCTTGGTCAATGTAGGGCAGAGGCCATCGGGAAGTATGGACCCATTTGTTGAGCTCCCTAAGGTCGGCGCAGAGTCTCCACTGGCCGTTTGGCTTCAATATTCCCAGCACCGGATTATTGAAGGTGCTGTGTACTGGGCGGATTATTCCCCGGGACTCAAGCTTCTTAATTATTTCAGTAAGGGACTCCATAGATGCGAGAGGCAAACGATATTGCTTCACAAACACTGGAGTCATTCCAGGGTCCGTGGGAATTGTTGTGGTTGTGGTGTGGATGTCGGTGCGACCACAGTCATATGAGTCTACCGCAAAGAGATCTTGGAAATCCAAGAAAACTTGTTTCAACTTTTGCTTCTGTTCCAGAGTCACGCAGGCATCAGCTAGGTTGACTCTCTCTTCCACCATCTGCCTGAAGCCTGGAAAGACTTTCTGGTTTGGCTATCTCAGCGGCCTCCTCCAGCTGAGTGGAGAAGTCCCTGGTCAGAGGGCAAGAAGTGTACACCAGGAAGTTCCCCCCATGCCGGGTGAAAATCCTGTCTGGTGTTGTATTGTCCTCACTGTCACTGTCAAAACAGTCCTTGGGGATTGGTCCTAACAGTTCATTTCCTAAATCAATGGAAAAATGTCGGTCATCAACCGCCATTCCAATAATGGTGCCTGCGGCTAGAGTAATACTCTTTAAGTCGCTGTATCGACCTCTATTGGAATGGTGTCATGTTCTATGTTGACTAATGGTGTTGGGTTTACCCCTAACCCTTGCTGTTGGAGAGAAGCATTTAGATGAATGTAAGCATCAGGGTTTTCCAATTTTTGTCCTCTGAACTTTCACTTCCAGGGAGAATTGTCGGGTCCTTTCTGGGATGGTGACTTCCTCTTTGATCTGAATTTCAACTGCATAAGGTAGCAATTGAGCTGACCTAAATGCTTTTTTCTGGATCATCAAAGCCCATGGGATTATCCGCTAATCAGGACCAAGCTTTGAAGTTTATTAGGTCCAAACTAATGGCAAAGCGATTGAGAATGTCACTGCCTAAGTAAAAGGCGGCAGTGATGTCTCGCACGACCCAACAATTATGGACTATGCTCTTGTTGCCGATGGAGATTTTGAGCATACACCTGCTTGGCAGGAGATGTTTGGAATTGGATGCTTCCAGGTCCATTTCCCATTTGTCTATCAGTTTTAATGTGGGAATGGCTGGATCTTTTGGGTGTTGGCGAAACATGGCTTCGCTGATGAAGCTCTTACCGTTGTTCACACACACTCCGGCGAGAACAGAGTCCTTCCCATCATTTAACTGAACAGGGATGAACAACTGCTCTCCAATTTGCTGAATATCAGCCAGGCTCTGAGCTGATTTCATCTCTGTCTGGACTATCGGAGTGGGAGTGTCTGATTGTGGATTGGTAAAGAATTTCAGAGTGTTTCCTTCCAGTGTGGAATACCACCTTAAACTGGAAGGAAGGTTGATTTACAGAAATAGAGAGGACCCCCCATCACCAGTCTGTTGTCCTACTGCTATTACTGTCACGTCTGGAATTTGGTTGTTCTGGAATTGAAATTCTACTTGGTCAGATTTTTGTTCAACCATGTGGCAGGTGCCATTTAAGCTAACATGGTTGACACTCTGTTTTAATTTTATTGGTCGGCTAGTCTGGGTCCAGAGGACCCTTGTTTACGCAATCTATTAGGGGTGACAGCCTTCTCAGGAGGTCATTCCCTAGTAAACAAGGGGTGCCCTCTGGAGTCACTACTATGACCGGGTGTTTCACCTTGTGTCACCCAATTTTAATGTCCAAGTCTGCAGTCCCTTCAACGGGAATTTCCTTCCCGTCAAAGTTCTGCAGTTGTCCAGGAAGAGAGGTGAGAGGAATACGGTAATTCTCCCCCCTTCCTGCATTTAGTTCATCAAAGGCCCTTTTGGACAGAAGGGTAGCTTGGGATCCAGTGTCCACCAGTGCCAAAATTGTACCCTGCCCTTGTACTTGTACCGGGGCATAATATCTTCCCTCCTTCTTCTCAAGGGGGCACAGATAATGCACATTTTTGGACAACTGGTGGGCTAACTTTCTGGTTTTGGACATGGCGAGAGAAGAGATTTGGGCAGAATTCTGTGGAGAGCCTAGGGAATCTGAAAGAAAAAGTTGGCAACTGGAAATGGTTTCGGGTTCTGGGCCAACCCCCCCTTTTTGGAGGCAGTCCTCAGGATGGGTTTGACCCACGGGATTTTGGTATTGTTGGTTCTGGGATAGAATGATGGGCGGCGACAGCTCAATCCCCACATCTACCCACTCTGTTGATTTGGTTTTAGGTTCCCCTGGTTCCGGTTCTGGGCCGCCCTTGCCTTTTGGGAGGCATTCACCAGGATGGGTTTGACCCATGGGATTTTGGTATTGTTGGTTCTGGGATAGAATGATGGGCGGCGACAGCTCAATCCCCACATCTACCCAGTCTGTTGATTCGGTTTTAGGTTCCCCTGGTTCCGGTTCTGGGCCGCCCTTGCCTTTTGGGAGGCAGTCACCAGGATGGGTTTGACCCATGGGATTTTGGTATTGTCGGTTCTGGGATGAGATGATGGGCGGCGGTAGCTCAGTCTCCACATCTCCCCAGTCTGAATTGGCATCCCTTGGGACCCATTTTTCCTTGGGAGGAGTTCCCCCATCCCTGAAGGAGAAGATCCTTTTCCCAGGATCTTCTGAGGATCCCTCTCCCTCAAATTGGAAGATCTGTACCTCCTCCACAAACTGGGCCTGTTTGGGTACTTTGTTTCTCCTACCCCCCCCTCTGCTCCTTGGGAGGCAGGCTTTCAGGGGCAGGAGATTTTGTTTCCGGTTCCTGGTTTTCCAGGGGCTGTTTACAAGTTGGGAAGAAGCTTCCTCCAAGGCTTTACACCCCCCTTCCCCTTGTGCCTCCTCCCTGGGAACCGGTGGGTTATCGGGGTGCTGCCCCCGTCATTGTTCTGGAGCACCAGGTCCAGAGTTTGGGGCATTCTGCTGTGGCATGCTCATCTGAGGGTTCTGTTGAGCCCTCAGTATGTGACCCAGATCCCGTGCCATATTTCGGACCTGGCGCTCAAGTTGTGAAACCCGCTCAGGCTGATACGGCGCTCTATTTTCTCCCCTGGGCTGATCCCGGGAAGGGTAGCTATCCCTTCTCTGGTAGTACCCCTGGTTGGGAAGATTTTGCTACCCCTCCACCCTTGGCCTTCCCTCTCCCGGATTGGGTTGTCTGGGCTCAGGGAATTGGGGAAAGAAGGATGGATGATTTTGGGGCTGGAAATTGGGTGAATACCTGGGGAAAAAGTTCTGCCCAGGATTTGGAGAATTTCTGCCCTCCTGTGGGAAGTTGGGAGGGAAGTTCCCTGGGTTAGGTGCTTGGCTGGATCCCCCCCCCTTGGGCTGGAGGAGTCCACACATAACCCAGGATTGGTCGGTTTCCCTTGTAGCGGGGACTTACATAGTCAGGGGAGTGGGGGACCCCATTTGTGGGACTACCTCCTCGACACCCTGTCTGTGACTGGCCCGAGGGCCTTCTGGGCTGTGAATTATTTGGTGCAGGCAGGTTTTTAGGCCCCCCCATCTCCAAATCTAAAACGGGGCAACCTTTACCTCTGCCACCTTGGCAGCAGCAGGGGTGCTGTTGGTTTTGGGGGTTTTCGGCGCATTATTTTTATTTTCGATGGGCTTCTGCACCTCATAGATCCAGGTAGCATGTTCAATGACCCAGTCTAAAGATCTTTTCTCATGAAAATCTCTCACGAGCTGGGTCATTATGTATTTGGGTAAGGCATGGAAAAACGTATTGATAAATTCTCTGCTATCCGTGCGCACCCTTCTGGTGGTCTGCGCAAAAGCACGCTTTAATTCTTGCACAAACTCTTGTGGGGCCTGATTCTCCCCACATTGCAAATTGTAGGCTCCCTTGCGAGCCTCTTGAGGATTTCTGTGTACAGAAAAATGTTTCAAGATGGCCGCCCTGTATGTGGACCACCTTGAATGGTGGTTTTGATCCTCTAGCCCTGCAAAGAAACTGGAGTATTCTGGTGAGAAGGTCCATTTGACGTACTGGATGCAGCTACTGCTGTCCTTCAAATGGAAAGTCTCCATCATTTGTTCATAGAGCTCCAAGTGTTCCCAAACAGAATACTTGGCGTTCTTATGATAAGGCGTGATGACACTCCTTATTGCCTTTATTTGTTTCAATGGGTCCTTAAGCAAGGCCCTTTTTGCCTTATTGGCCTTTTTGGTTCGGGTAAACCTGGTCCATTCATCCTCTGACTCAGAAGCACTGCTCCCAGAGGTGCCCGAATGATCCTCCAGGGTTTCCCAGATTCTGCGAGCCTGGGAATGGCTGACAGAATGTGGGGACCTGGTCTCCTGTGTCCTGTAATGCTCAGAGGAGTCTTCAGACCCCTCCTTGCTGCCAGGATTTGATGGGTACCCCCCCACTGACCTAACTGGGCAGAGGTTTTCAGGATGCCCTTAATGGGCCTACTCTCCTGGGGTTCCCCACTAAATTGCACTGTGCTTGGGTACCCATACCCGGATGCCCGCCCATCCATTCCTGGGAGGTACTGGCCTATGAGCCCCATACTTCTAGCTGGATAGTAATCTGCCATCCCCGTGGCCCTGGGCTCATGTGCGCGAGGGGACATGGGGGTGGCAGAGTCCAGGGACTGGGAGAGATGAAGGCCTCTGGTTCTAGGGCTCCTGAGGTTATGCTCAGGAGTTTCTCTTTCCCAGCGAACCTCATCTCTATCCGCCCTTGGTTCCTGTTGCAATGCAAGAGCTTGCGCTTTCAGTTCCTCAGTTAAGGCTTTAGTAGACTCTATCAGTCTCTCCTGCATGGCTACCTTTTGCTGGAGCCTATCATTGTGCTGACAGAGAGCCTCATTTTCTCTCTGTGCCTCCTGATTGGTCCTGGAGTACTGGGCCAGTCTCTGCTGCAGGAGGGTTTCCTCCTCAGTCCCATCCCTACTGGCCTGCTCCTTTCTTGCCAGAGCCTCCTCCAACCTCCTGGTGTGATCTAGCAAGCCCTGATGCTCTTTTTGGAGGTCACCCAGCCCCTGGAGGGCCATGTGATTTTCTTCAATTTTTCTTTTTAAATGGCAGACTTCCTGGCCTAAGGTATCCCTTTCCTGACCAAGAGCCTGCATTTGTGACGCCAGGTCGTCCCTCTGCCTTTGAAAGGCACCAGCTTTCTGGCGTTCTTCATCAAACTCTGCCTGGGTATCCAGGTCTTTCAAAATCAATTTATTGCTTTCCTCTTTCTCTCTGTCTAGTTGGATTTGCAGGGTGGCTACCTGCTCTGTGCATGCCCTGTTGAAATTGATCTGTTGCTCCAGCTTTTTCTGGCTCTGCAGTAAGGAGTCCAAACTGTCTTGGTGCTCCTTCTGCAAAGCCAGAATTCTGGTATCCTGGTCTGTCTTTTCCTGTTGCAGTATATCCATGTCCTCTTTTATTTTAATGATATACTGCCTACTATCATTTTCTGACTCCTGGCTCCTCTGCAGCCTCTGCTCAGAAGAGACCAGGTCAGATTGGGCCATCTGTTGCCTATTTGCCAGATCTTGGCCTTCCGCACATTTGTCCTGCATGGCTCCCATATATAGATACAAATATGCCGCTATCCTGGCAATCTTATTGTGTTCATCTTTGGCCTTAGAAGCCATATATAATTCACTCAGGGACACATGTAATGGACCCTGATCTCTCCACCTATCTGACCCTGTTTCAGTGACCTGTTGCGCGTTTTTCTGCAACCAGACCGTTTGGTCCTGATGAGTCCACTCACCTCTCACAAATAGCTTATGTAAGAAGTGCTCTCTGGCTATTTTCATATCTACCAAGGTCGTCATTCTGGAATTTGAGTTCCTTCCTGACTTACAGAAGTTTGTATTTCATTTTGCAAAACAGACCGTTTCCTTAGAGCGTTCCTTTGAGGGATGCTTTCACAGTGTAAAACAGCGTGGTGATCTAACCGGATATGTGTATCTGGTCAGTTGGCACACTGTATTAATCTGCACAAGTGGTAAATCTAACCCAGAATATCCCGGCTCCGAGCCCCCACTTCTGTAAGCGATATTCAATCAACACTACAGCTAAGTCAATGCCTAGTCTGGGATGCTGAGGAAAACCCTTATTGATGTATTTTTATATCCAGTTCAGTACTCTGGATGACAACCCTTGTATAACACCCCCCTCTTAGAATCCCCCTAACCCCACTGAGCCAAGAGGTAGCTTTCTTTTGCAAATTTAAAGGTTTATTTGAAAATGTAAACAATATATCTATATATATCACACTTCTATAAATAAATTGATAATGGATATTACACTTGTGAATATGAGCAGTAGTCATCAAGAGGTAACTTATGAATAGGAACAGAAGAATAAGGTGGGAAAGAATGCGTTATATGGTTCAAGGAAACGCAAGGTGGAATAAAATGCAGTACAGAAATAACTTATGATTTTAGCAAAAGGTAATATGATCACTTTTTCTTTTGACAATTCACTCCCCCCCTATGCAATACAAGAAATGGAAGGAGAGCACACAGTCTTCAAGAATCCCAGCAAATCACACTTTATAATGCAATACACAGTTCCAGTTCTCCCAGCAAGCTTAGGGAAAACAGGGATGAGTTTTAAACACAGGCGAATTACTTTAATGTGGTTTGCAAGGAAGTAAAAAGGTGCTAAAATTGCTTTTAATTCCCTCTTGAGGTTCAGGGTAGGTGATGGCTACTTTATATTAGTTCAGGCTCACTTTAACAATACTCTATGAATGATTAGCAGATTACAAACGAATTTTAGCAAAGAGAAGCAAAAAGCTGCTGATTTCTACAGATGAAGAAATCGGGCCAAATCGCAAATCGCTGTAAATTTCGTGAGTGCGTGTCTCGCGATTACGAAAAAAGTATAGGGAGTAGGAAGTCGGTTCTAGGTTCGTTGGAAAACCTAGATTCTAAGCTTTCAGATGAAAGTTAAATCTCGTTCCTAGCACAACGGTTCCGGAGATACGGATGATTTAATAAAGGTAGATTTTCGGATTTAAAGTAAAACTCAAAATGACAGGTGACAGCTTGCAGCTGTAGAATTGACAGGTGACAGTTGTGCAGCTTTAAAAATGACAGATGACACAATTTCTAGGAGGCTGTTCTAATTAGGTTAAAATAGCTTGAATTAGATTATTTTAACTAAGAGATTGGGTTCTGCAAAGTTCTGGCGGATACTCACTCCTAATTTTGAAATGAATGTGCCTCGTCACGGATCTGGTCAACTGGACTGGACTTCGGTTCTCTCTGCTCGGCGGGTCAATCAAGCACCGGTTCTGCTCACAGCGGTCTGGGTCTCTCTGGATCTCTGGTCTGGTCTCTGGCAATTGTTCTTGGCAAAGAATTCAAACAGCTCGCCCGGCTGTAGAATAGTTTGCAAATGATTTTAAGGATGCTGAGGCCTGCTGAGAAGAGTTCTCAGTTTGTGGGTTTAGGCCCTTGCTTTAAGTTCTGAAGTAAAGTTCTGGTCTTTGGAGATTGATCGATGTGAAGTCTGGAGTCTCCCGGCAGAGCGTCCCGCAGAAAATGGAATTGCATGTCCCTACCTGTCCCAGCAGGCTCTTTTTATGTGTTTTAAAAGTGGGTGGAGAGGCAAGCATCCCTAAGCCTGCCCCTCTCTTGATTTGATAGGTCAATAGATTCTTTGGTCCCTGATTTGGGAAGGGATAGTGTGTCAGAGTGATGTCATTTTTATGACCTGCAGAAATGACACTCCCCTGGTCAATGTGCACACAAATCTATTCCTGATCCAAATACATATTTCCCAGGTACACAGTTGTTTGACATCACATACACACATCATATATTACTAAAGATAGTCCCTGTCCCGACTCTGGCATTTCTAGGAGCTTGCATTCAAAAATGGCAACTTATTTTCGATTTTAGTGGGTTTTGCAACATGGGTTTTTCATCAAAAATGATACAAAGGTACATTTCCCTTCCACATATATCCCAGTAACTTTCCATGTCTCTAGCTTAAACACATTGTCTACAATAATCATAATTAGTGGGGTTTTGCCCCAGAACATGGTGCAAATTGGAGTTTGGACTCAAATCGTGAGGGCATTTTTCAAACTAAGACTCTCAAAATTGTACATTCCTGTCATTTGGTTACAATAAATGATCACTGTTTCTATAAAATATATATTTGTTGCAATTCAACTCCCCCAAGTGTTTGGGTCCGCCTCCAGGAGTCTGGGTGGGTCAGTGATCACATGTCTCTCCTTGCTGGCAGAGGGCTGTTGACAGGAAACACTCAAAATTAACATACCCCATTCAACAGAAAGAGCCTTTTGTGTGGGCTCCAGCAGGCTGCCTGGAAGTCTCTCCTCAATCAATCAACAGGGTCATGTGATATCCTGCCTCCTAGTGTGGGAATCTCTGAGGTGTTAAGGTTTCCCAGCCTCTTGGCCTCTGGGAACAGCAGGTGGCTAGATTTTCAATTAACCAACAAGCTTTGAAGTCCCTGCCCCTCTTGCAACTCTTAAATACAGTTTCCCTGTTAGAGTTTAGACCGCTAGCGCCACCTTGGGGAATTTGTCGGTACTGCATCCATTTTTGAGTTGTCTTGAATTACTGCATTTCAATAGAGTGGTCTTTTGCTTGATAGTATAGGACCCTTGCTTAGCATTGTTTTGATGGCATCCTTACAGTAGGGTGGTGATGTGGAACCCCCCACAAGAAGGCTGTATCTTTGGAGTGGGCTTGTGCCAACTGCGCAGTTCTCCTATTCTGGCGTGAATGTGGGCGGCAATAGCTCATCCCCACATCCACCCAGTCTATTGATTTAGTTTGTTCTGGGATAGAATAATGGGCGGCGACAGCTCATCCCCACATCTACCCAGTCTATTGATTCAACATGGGTCAAAACCCTTGACAATGAGTAGCAATTACCGTGGAGATGGATGGGGATGCAGATTTCTTCATAAATCAATAATCAAAATGTTAGTTGGTAAAAAGGATAACTGTTTTATTTTCAATTGTCTAAAACAGGGAGCACAATGAACATCAATGGATTCGCTCAATCCTCTTACTCAACTACTTTCATAAAAAACTGAGCTTTTATATCCAAAACTTGTCATCATTGACGTTGACCTATGTCATTACCAACGTCATCCTACGTGGCAAACTACAAAACATAGTGGCAACTGTGATAGGCTCTAATTGAACATCTAGGTATATGATCTATACTAGTATGGGACAGTGAGGAAAAGTGATAGGTTTCTTAAAATCAGGTGAGGCAACTATACCCTCCCCTTAAAATGGCCACTATGAACGTCACTAAATACACAACATCCCATTGGCTACACAAACTATAGGACCCTTAATTTACGCGGTCACCTACAATTGGTTGGCACTCTAACCTTCGTCAGTATTTTTCTACCTATGTCTAGCAGCACATAGGCTGGCCTCCCAGGTGCTGTTGAGTCTGTCTTAACCCCAACTTCCCACCAATTAGCATATCTATGTATCATCACCTCAGTGGTCAGCGTAGTCAATTAGGCTTTGAGGCTCGGCCTTGAGTTTGTTCTGTACTGTGGAGAATCAGTGGAGTGATGACATGCTCTGCCCTCATGCATAGGTGTGAGCATCTTGCTCATCCAACTTCATCTTCCATGTGACTGAAGACCATGATTTTTAGCTTTTGCTGTCTTTAAAACACTATTTCTTATTAGACCTCTGACGTGTTCTTTGCTTGTTCGTGTCTTTTGAACAGGAGTTTTGTTCTTTCCCACAATGTGTATCCAATGCTAGTTGACTTCAGCCTTTTCAAGATTCACTTTTAATTCATGTGCATTTTTACTGCGACACACTGGAAATGAGGCCTTCTCTCTAAAGTCCAGCACTGCTATAACACGTAGTGTAAACATCCATCTTTTATTCTTTATGTATATATGAATATATTTGCACATGCTGCAATCTATTCACTATAAAGCTAGCCTCAAGAATACTTTGTCTGCTAGCGTTTCTTTTGCATCTGTACACGTATAAACTGTCTTGATATCTTCATCCATTGTATGGCATAAGCTTCTTCACCTTGATCCCAAGATACCACTTATCCTTGATACTTTCTTGACGCCTTATAGAATAACTGCATTCTCTTGTCTCTGCATCATTTCTAGGCACATCAGCTCTGCTCTGTGTGACATCACCATTCGTCTTAACCATTCATTTGCTCTGCTTCTTCCGGGATTTCATTCAAACGGACATCATATTTCCTTGTATGCAGGTACAGTTTTCTTAATGGGAACCTTGCCTCCAGGATTCTCCTAGGTATCAGAATTTAAACTGGTACCACATTATTTTCACATCCAGACTCCCAACATATAGGCAATGTGGGTAAGGTGGTTGAGGTGGGGGTACTTGGCTCCTCCTCTACACTACACCCTCTGGGAGATTTATCAACCACTCTCTCATCATCCTTTACATCCAGACATCTTGGTCTGAAGAAGAACTTCTTTGGGATCCATATCTTTATGACTCCCTTCAGGAATCCTGCTGACTTCACATGCTCATCTTTGTTCCATGTCATGAGTCTGCACTGTCCATTGGGACTACAATATATCCACCTTCCCACATACTTCTTATAGTTCTTTGGATACAGAACTTTGCCCCCTCAGGTGCATCGATACTAACCTTCACAAAGCCTCTGATTTCTTCATCTGTCAAGTCTTTGGCCTTCCATCCTGGTTCCACATAGATCATAATCTTCATCCCTATGGCTTTCTTGGCTGTTTTCTTGCATTGGGAGATTACTATCTTGATCACACAAAATCCAAGCAATATCATTAGTAATATCCAAGGAACTTAAAAATGTCTGCCATCCATTGAGGAAGCCACAAGAAGAGTGATCCAAACCAGCTGTCATCTTTAATGTCTTCTACTTCATTAATCATCTGGCTGTGGAGTTTTGTCAACATACATATGGCCTCCGTCTAAGTTCCATTCCCGTCATCATGAGAATATATGAATGTGCAACATGCTTCTCCAGTTTTTGCACAAACACCCCCATCCATTGCTGTGATCATGTCCAAGACATATCTGTTCTGGAGAGTCATCAGTCGTATGGCTCTCAACTCTTCTCTGATTGTGTTGAATCCCTTTATGGTAGTGTTGCTTGTCTGTAGCAATTCCCATCGTTTAATCTGCAGCCATTTGGTATTTGCTCCAACCTGGACACTTGGCATGAAGATCTATGGAAACACTGAAGCTGTCTGGCTAAATAGTCTGCGCTCATAGGAAATAGCATCAAGAAGATTCTATAGATTTTGATGAGAAATAGTTCTCCCTCTTTATTCTTCTTATCAGCTCCACAGATCGCTTCTTTCTGAGGTGAGCATCTGCTTTTGGAAAACTGTCAAGGTTTAAGTCACTTTTTGGAATTACCAGTGCGGGAACATGAACAATCACTAGTGAGCACCCACCTCCCCAATCCTTTGGTAGCCTCATATATGCTTTAGATCCACATGCCCAATAGTGATACATGATTACTGCTGTTCCAAGTATCATCCATGGTACGTCAAAGATTCGACCACAGTTCTGATTCTCTCCAACTTTTCTTTTGCCATTATTTGTAAAGCACAGCTTTGCACTCTCCAAAGGCACTATCTGCAAGGGTCCTCCTCTGTCCTCAACCCAGGTCAGTAGTTTAGCAAGTCTTGGCCATAGTGGCTTGCACCCATTTCTGCACTATGTCAATGGTTGGTTTGTAGAAACCAATGACCACCCAGGCTCTGCAGATAACCACTCCTTCTTCCCATTCATCTGGTGATAACGCTGATCCCCAGATCTGCATTTGGCCTATGTTCTTCCATCTACAAATGTCTTCTGCAGATTGTTTGGACTCTCCAATCTTTTGTTTAATTCCCATCTGATTCCAGCTCCTTTCACTCCAGGTTTCTTGGATCTGATCACATGATTCATAGTGTGAGCACTGTTTCTTGTCTTCATGTCTTGCACATAATCATCTTCATCTGAATCTGTCCATTCAGTTTCCCATTTGAGATAAGCATCTTGGCCCATAAACTGGACTCTTGTTCGGCAAAGTGCTATGTGAGAAAGACAATGTGCTGTCTGGACATCTATTTCAATAGCTATGAAGATCTTAGACTTCCCTATACTATAAGGCAGGAATACACATATAAAGCATTCCTCCTTTGAGGTGCTTCTTCCCACATCCCTAATATGTTGATACCATATGTTGTTTCCCAAATTTGCTGTACTATCCAGGTAATCATTTAACTCAAAGTCATCTTCCCCAATATCCCTCTTAGGTCTTATTCTTCTCTTATGATCTGCCATGATTATCTCATACAACATGTCAGCATAACTCCTTCTAACTGGACCAATCATAGGCACATCTGTCTGTGGACTGGGTGCGGTTACATGAACTTTCTGTAAACGTTCACCTTTCAACACCCATTTCTTTTGTTTCCCTAGTAAAGCCTGTCTCTGGTGTCCAAAAATAATCACTAAGACATTTTTAGCACGTGACTGACTATTAGTGACATTTACCTCAGATTCAGGTGACTCCTCATCATTCTTTGGAACTGGGAAAACTACAAACTGTCTTGTCTGCCTAGTAGTTGCCATGTTTACACCTTCCTTCTGCTTAGGAAGATTCTCAGGAGTTTTTGCTCCATTCACATCTATGTAATAGGCTGTTCGCACAGTGAGTGAAAGCAATATTATTATGAACAGAATGCAAGCATAAATAACACAAAGATACGAAAGTGTACAGCATCGATTCTTTACACAACGTGGACGTCTCTGTGGATCTGGCATGATGATATTGCTACTAATACTGCCAATTTATATTGCACCACTATGCCCTGCTTCTGGAAACTGCTGATCTCACTTGAAAATCCGTTTTGATCCACTGATTGCTTATTGGACGATGAACACGAATTCCCAGTGGACCCCTCGAATCATCCTTTCACTAGACGACATGATGATTTTCTATCAGCATGAAACAAGGGTTCTTTATAGCCATCAATCCCTTGATCTGTCCCTTGAAGGAAGGCCTCACTCAGATCTCAGAGTTCTCTCGGAATAAGCATTTACTTGAAATATAATGTCTCTCAAAATCTAATTCAATGTTGCATTATTTCTCGGGTCCCTAGAAAGGTACGGACATCTGTGTGTCTATTAACAAGCTGTGGCCATTCTTAAATCAGGTAGTAAAAGACCAAACTGACCACCCTGTGTGCATTGTCAGCTGATAGGGGCATTTGCACTTCCCCTGTATTCAGGAAGCTGCAAAACGTTCTCAATAATCACTGTGAGCAATCTCCTTACGATCGGACCATTCTTAGGATCTTGCAGGAAAACGGGAATGCTAGTAGTTCTCCCCACAATTGCAGGATATGTGCGCAACACAAAAAGAAAAGCTTCAAATATGATCTGTGAAACGTTGTCATTGGGTACCACCATGAGTAAATCCAAACAGGAACTCGGTGAGAAAGTAATCAGGGTACTGTCCACTTTTCCAATTGTTGAAAACGAAATCAGGGTCTGGCATATTTTTCTTCTTGTCAAGGCTTACGCATGCCTCAGTCCAATGTCACAAACTCCTGTGGCTCAAGAACAAATATTGTCCCTTAACTCTTCCCCAAATGACTAAAAAGACTGTCTGAAATAAGCCACAGTCCAATTAACTCTTTGTCTTTACTTGACAGCTTCTGCATCTCGTCTTCCTCGTCATAGACCTAGTCTGCACATGCAGAGGTTCTTCCCCGTTGCATTTTTCCAATGGGTGCGGGGGTGATGGGGTCTCTCAAGCATAAATCTTTATGTCTCCTAGAAATGTCCAAGCATGTCTACCCTGCACTCTGACTACAGAAGTTGTGACGACTTACATGATAAAAGGACAGTTAAAGCAGGGCTCGTCCCACATTTTTCTTGGATGGTTGCAGATTAGTATTGCATCCCCGAGGAACACTTTAGAAACACATATTTCTTGCAATCCACTTGTTGATCTCCTTCTGTGTTCTGTACTGCCCCACACCCTTTTCGCTGTAGCTGATCTGAAATGACAGAGATATTGAGGTCATACAAGTAAGATAGTCACATAGCTCCATTCCTAACAGTTCTGACATTGGCTGGGCATGATATGATATGATATGATAGGTTATTTATAACGCGCTTAATACCCAGAGGTTTCTAAGCGCGGACCCGGGGATTGAACCTGCATTGACCCGTGTCATTTTGCTTCCAAGGTGAAGATGCTGCCGCTGAGCAATACTCCCGAGACATCACTTCTAACTCTGGATGGAGGTGTGAGGGGTGTCCTAATTCGCCTCCCTGTCACTATTGAATGGGGGGTGAGATGGTGCTCCGAACATGGTTGGTCTTCAATGCATATAATGTAAGTGGTAGGCAATGCAACCACCCTTTCATCAAGGTAAGCTTCAACTTGGCTATTCTTTCTTTAGGCAAGCCATTGAGCATCTCACAGATACCAGTTCCTTGTGGACGATAAGCTGAAAAAAACTTGTGCTTTATACCAAGCAACAAGCCAATCTGTTTACAAGTTTGATTCACAAAATGAGGACCATTATCTGATCGTAATACTTCATATATTCCACATCTAGGAAATTATCTTGCACTAAGAATTTTGCTGCACGGGTGGAATCTGTGTGTGTTCACGTACCAGCCTCAATTGATCGCGAAAAGGGACTGACTACTACAATCATGTATCTATACCCATTACATACTTGCAGCATATTGTCATAGTCGATATGCAAATGCTGAAAGGGGCCATTAGGTCTTGGGATAATTTCTCTAACTGTGCGCAGTGTGTGCCCAGTGGTGAACTTTTGACAAACAATGCAATTCACTACATAGAATCAAATTTTGTACAAACCAATCTTCTGCAATAGTTGCAGCGAGGATTTCTCTAGTTGTGTGTGCAAGGGTAGTGTAGCTGTTCCAGTGCCACCCTTAATAAGGCTACATGCATTACTGGTTTACCAGTGCTGTCTTTTCGCCACAATGCTTCAAAGGGGTTTAAAGAACACCCTCTTCGTGCCCATAGATCCTTTTCATCTTGAGATCCTTCTCCCTGAACCTTTATTAATTGTGTCTTCGAAAGATTACTACAGGATTCAGACACACTCATCATCACCACCATGTTTTCATGTACATTATGTGTATCAAATGACATATCATCTTCGGAACATGCAGCGTGTTTGGCTTCATCGTCTGATGCTTGATTTCTGTGTGAGATAAAATTTGCCTTTTTAGTGTGAGCTGTGCATTTAACCACTGTGAAGGCTACTGGGAGTTGTAGTGTCTTAATATGCCTGTCCAATATGTGGCATGTTGCACTTTAGTGCCATCCATTTGGAGGTAGCTCCTCCTTTTCCAATGTGCTAATCCTGCATGCACTGTCGATGTCACATAGGTGGAGTCACTGTACACCGTTATTTCCCGGTCTGCATGATTCTCGAGCCCCACTATCAGCACCACTAACTCTGCAGCCTGTGCTGAATAGTGAGACGGGAGTTGTGCACTTAGCAATGTGTTTTACCACAGCGACACTAGTATATCTCTCCCCATCATTTTGATTGATCCTTGAAGAACCATCAATAAAAACAATTTTTCCCCCTGTCGAAGCATTTTCTTTTATCCTAGGGATTTCATCATAGAACTCTTCATAGTTCGAACAATCATACACATGCTCATCCTTTGCCAGTGGTTCAGCTACAAACTAATTTACATCAAACTATTTTAATTGTCAGATTTGATATGGCTACTTCATAGGCAGAAGCCCTTTGGGAAGTCAATGTCCCTTTAGGTTTCTCCAAAATGGAAAATAATGGCTGCTCAACAAACAACGTCATAGAGAATCCCATCACTATATTTGCAGCCTTCTCAATGGCGAACACGGCGGCTGCCAAAGATTGTTCACATGGAAAATTTCCCCTCATTACTGGGTCTAAAATCCCACTGTAATATGCGAGGGGCTTGTACCCTAATGTGGTTCTCTGTGTAAGGAGTGCTTACATAACGGTACCATCAGTATGCAAAAACAAAAATAATTCCTCAGCATAACTGGGACTCCCTAGAACTGGAGCTGTACAAATTGCCTTTTTCAATTCCTCAAACCCTTCTTCCATCTTCTCTGTCCAAACAATTTTCTCTTGCTTTGCCAGTGCTTTCTTTAGAGCTTGTAATAAAGGCCTTGTATATGAACTGTAATCAAAGACCCATGCTCTGACATAGTTACATAATCCCAGAAATCTCTGTATGTGCTTTATCGTGTGTGGCTTCTTGGTTTTCAAGATAGCTTCAGCTCTCTCAGGAGTAAATTTTTTTCTTTCATTCGAAATCAACTGACCTATGTACAACACTTCCTGTTGACAATACTGTAACTTCTCCCTGTCAACCTTATATCCTTTTTCAGCAATTGTAATCATCAACTGAATAGAATCACGTCTGTACCCTTCCTCTGAAGTGCTGCAAACTTAACTGCTATTTATGTATTGCAACACAACACTTTCCAGATCAATATTGCTTAAATCCATCTGGAGAACTCGATTGAAAATCGATGGAGACTCACAATAGCCTGGAGGTAATCTCGTGCTTTTTAACTTAGTCTCTCTGAACTTAAATGAGTCTTTGAGTAAGGGGATTGAGAAAAACGCATTTTTCAAATCATCACAGTAAAATATCATGCTTCAATAGGTATGTTACATAAGATTGTAGCAGGATTAGGAACTAGAGGGAACTCTGCCTCTACAATCTAGATAATCGGCCGTAAATCTTGAATTAGCCTCCATGGCCCCCCTTAGATGTCTTGATACGGTACACTGATGTATTACACAGTGACTCTGACGTCACCAAGATGCCTTGATCCATCATGGCGTAAATCATATTAAAAACACCTTTATCTGCCTCTCGAGACATAGGATACTGTTGTGCTTGAGGTGAAATTGCCTCTGGTTTCAATTTCATCTTTACTTCTCCAACCCCCTTCAATAGGCCTAAGTCATAGGGGCCTGTCGTCCATAATGGTGGCACTTTTGCCATGTCTTCCTCATAATACTCAGGGTATTATTGTGCAATCATCATTTTTTGAGGACCTTCTCATTTGATGGCTTGTACCCAAATATTAATGCTCATTTCAAACACCACTTTGTCATCAGATGGATGATCTCTTAACAGTCTTCACCAGTGATGTCAGTTAATCTGTATCCCTCCCGATGGTGATTACTTTGCACCATCGTCTTCCTTCATAATCATTTCCATCAAGCAAAGTCAATTTCTCCTCTCACTATGGCTGCTTGTAGTTCTAAGGGTAAGATTTGCCCTTCATCTTCATCCATAGGTAACTTTGGTCTGACTAGAAACTCATCAGGTATTCTCATAGTTCTGCCTACTTGGCCTGGTAGCCATGTCAACAAAATACGTACCCCATAATGAAAAACTTGAGGTTCCAAAGGAACTGCTCGCATGGTCACTTGTCCTGCAAATGCCATAATGAATTTGCTCAGGTTTAAATAATGATTTCCTGGTTTTGGACACACTATATCTTTATCAGTAAATGGAATTGCCATATTCAACTTGGTCATTAGATCTTGACCTAATATATTGACAGCTGTTGGCCTTGAATACAGCAGTGGCACCAACATGTCACATTCTCCTATAGAGACTGGTAAGTCTTCAGTAAAATGAACTCTGCCTGTAGCTCATGTGAACCCTTGAGTATTCATGGCATTGCCAGACATTGAAAATGTTCCCTCTTTTATTCACAAGCATGTTGCACCCATGTCTACTAAAAATTTAAAACTTTTCCCTCCTATACTGACGTCTACCCTCGGTTCCTCGTGAGGATTTGGCGTCACAAATAGTATTGAACACATTAATTTTCCCAGTGAGCTGTCCTATTGTGGGTACAGCCACATTCCTGTACCTGTAAAAGGATTTCCTCCCTCTACAGTGACACCCCCTATCCTAGGAGTCATTAACTACCACATACTTGTGCTTTGCTGTATCTGCATAGGGGAATGCTGCGACTGCCCTTGCAGTGGATTCACTGCTGCTTGCTGCATTTGAAAACTTTGTTGCATTCTCTATGCTTGTGCCTGTTGGACTGTTAGATTCCAATCAAACCCATCTCCACTCTGCTGTGAAATCCCCCTTCTTGAAAATTGACCATTCTGCACAAACCCTTGACTTCTACACATACCAGCTAAATGCCCTATCATTTCGCATGCCCAACATACAGGAGGCGGAGATCTCTTATTATGCCCATCCTGTATAACTTCATTGTCATTCTGCATATTTTGAAACCTACCTTGATTGCTCTGAAAATATCCATGATTGTTCTGCCAATTCGCTTGATTATATGGAAAATGTCTACATCAAAATCCTCCTCTTCCTTGTGGAGCAAATCCATTATTGCCTTGATCAAACTGCCTTTGATTTTTCACCTGCAGCATGTTTGTTACCGGCTGTGAACTCGATCCATCTCCACTAGTTAATATTGTCCCCTCAATAGCATACTTAGCTAACTTTTTTTTGCACTAACTTCGTCTCTTCGCCTTTCCTAATATCTTTTTTGTGATTCTTTTCCTGCAAGAGTCTGTAATAATGTGCGCCGGTCAGCTGAATTTCTGACCACGGTTTTGCCTCCATACCCACTAACTTCTTGAGCTGCTTTTGTACCGGGTCTGGCAGCCCTTGGCATAGTATATGATAGAACACAAGTATAGATTTTTCCCAAGCTTCGCGTGTCTCGAAGCTCTACTGCTCTTGAAAATTCTGAATGTAAGCAAGCTGGTCTTCCCCTTCCTGCATCTTTTTCATCATTATAGCTCCCATATCGGACGTGTCTGGATACAGTACTCTAAGTGCTTTCCAGACTGCCACTCTACAGTTATTGAACGGTGCTCCATCATGAGCAGTGTTAACCAAAGTAACACCAGCATACCCTGCTCTGGATCAAAAGTCATCAGCTCTCTCTCCAAGGATCGCAATCAGGAGACCCTTAATGTCCCCTATAGCCAATGTATTTCCTCCTGTCATCTTTTATAAATCATGCATCCATTTCCCAGTGCCAGAAGTTAAACTCAGAGGTTTACACCTTAAATTATATGTCTCCATCTGGGGCCAAGGTATATACTGTGGTATAGTTCCCCCTTTCTCTAGCAAGGGAAACTGTGAAACTCCAAACTCACTCTCATCTCCCATCGTCTGTCTATTCATGGCAGGGACAATATTTCTGCACTGCCTTCTTCCTGGCAGCGACCTTAATCTGCTCACATAAGCTGGCAACTCCCCCCTCTCACCATGGGGTTGCCCTTTAGGTTGATCTGACTGCATCAATGATTTTGACGCACAAGGTATAGGCCTGTCTGATATCTGACCATCTCACTTCCTTATCCATTGTAAAACAACCCTCAGGATCACGCACGTCACCCGTCCCTTCTCCACAGAAGGTGTCTCTGTCTTCATCTGACATTTCCTGTGCCCAACTCGTATAACTTCTCTCCTCCTCATCTCTGTGTAGAGTCAGTCTATCTAAAGATAACTCATTGGGCCTCATACTAGATGAGGCTCCATCTATGTCACACAACTGTGTACTCTCAAGTCAATCATTTTTCCCTTCCCTTTTAATTCTTTCTGGGCTCTCATGTCAGGATAAACTTTATCAATCGCTTCACCAATACTTCTAAAGTCAAACTCGTCCTCTAGATTTACTCTAGACGGGCCAGGTAATGACTCATATTCCGGGAAGAACTCCTCTATGACCTCCCATGCTACTTCTGGATCGGGATTCCTTACCTCCTTCTTCAGGCGATCGAGATTGTGTGCTCTTTGCCTACTTTTTCATTGTATGTCATCATCAAGCTCTCTGCCCTTTCTTGCTTCCTCCCTTACCCTGTCTTCCTCCTTTTTTTTCATGTCCCTTCTTATGTTTGCCCTTCGTATCTCCTCATTCTTTCATCTTTGCATTCTCTTATCCCTTAACTTCTGTTCCACATCATCTATACTTTTTCTTTCTAACCTTTCCTGCTCATTGATTGCCCTTTGTCTATTATCTCGTTTTCTCTGCTCCTCTGCTTTTTCCTGCTTCTTCAACTGTTCATCTTGATATAACTGCTCTCATCTTTGTCTATCTTTTCTTTTTGTCTGTTTTTCTTTCGGTCGTTCTTCCCTTTCCGTATCCTTTTTATCTTGCCCATCTTGATCTTCCCTTTGTCTTACATCCTCGATGCCTTTACCATTAAGATTAACCAAAATCTAACCACCCATCCATTTGTTCTGTAGAAGTGCTAACTCAGTATAAAAAAGGGCACCTGGAGGATCAACCCTATTCTGCCCAGGAAGGCATTAGTTTATGAAACACAGATGAAAGGGTCAGGAAAAAAATTAAATGAGGTCCTTCACCCCTGTTGCTCATTCAAAACATTCACACATCAAAGTGCAGAAAAACAACACCTCAGTTTCAAACAAAACTCATTTTTATATAGTTTTTGATATTTATTATCTCTGTAGTTTAGATATAGTACTGAACATCATTAATTACAAAAAACAAGCAACAAAAGTTTGCACAGTAAGACAAAACAGAAGCAAGTTGGTTCTCTTGCACAACATTCTATACAATGGACATAGTACAGTTTCTACTGTCGCGACCCAAGGGGGGCGACAGGGGTCAAGATCCGATAGACAAGTGAAAAACAAGTATATAATACATACATTAGTGTAAAACAGTCAACATTGGTAACACTGTGTTTGGAGGAAAAAAAGGTCTACACCCAGTGTTTCGGCCCTATATCAGGGCTATGGTAGGCCAGTTTCTTCTTGGGACCTTCGTCAGGACGGAAGAGGACTATGTAGCCTGGATGTTCAGAGGTGCTACGGAGACATGAATAAAGCCATAGGCGTAAGGGTGGAAATCCCGTGGCCAATGGTGCCTTTGGGTAGGGGTCACAGAGGGCGCCTATATTAAGGCAGCCACGGAGTAGAATTAATAGTATTCTGCAGTGTGGTTCTCATAGATGTGCTCTATCCTGTGGTAGCCACGGAGCAGAATTGTTGATTACTTTCATTTGTATCGATATAAATTCGGGGAAGTGTTGTTTTTCTGCACTTTGATGTGCAAATGTTTTGAATGAGCAGCAGGGGTGAAGCTCCTCATTTAATTTTTTTCTCGACCCTTTCATCTGTGTTTCATAAACAAAGTGCTAGCTCATCAGCTTTATCTCTTTCACCCTTCCATCTCTTTATTTCCCTACCTATATCTAAAGATGTGCTCGCTCGATCACTTCTCTCCTTGTCGCATCTCTCCTTGTCCCTCGGGACCTTAGGAATTACATCTTTCTCAGTTTTTCTCTCTGAGCCCTCGTCACTGCTTTGCGCAGGTGACTCATATGCCAGGTTACTATACCCTGTTGCTGCCTTAAGCTCCCTCAATGGGTATAACCCATCGTCTTTCTTGTTTTCGCCGTCCATTTCTGGTCGAGCAGAAGGCTCCTCACCCCCATCTGCACATACATTAAGGATCCAATCTATAGGAGGTGGCTCTTCTCTTTCCTCCTGGTACATTTCCCAAAGCTCTAAGCTCACTAGTCGCGTGTGTAGCTTTTTTCCTTGTATATGCTGCATGCAAATATGTCGTCATATGCTGAAGGACTGCCTTCAACAGTGACCTTCCTTTTGGCCATGGCATAAACATTTTGTCTGTGGTTCCCTTAACCCATTCTGCACTATACTGTCTAAGCTTAGGTGCATGTTTCAGCAATTGCTTGCAGAGGTGCACAAGTGGAGTAACATCCTCCATTTTTGACTAGTTGCTCTTGACTATCAATACTTGTTTGCCTTTGTCACAGATATTAAAAACAATACTTTTAAGAAAAGCAATATAATATGAGCATGCACCAATCGTTGCAAACTCCAATCGCTTTAAATCACGTTTTTTACTTTAATCTTGCTGAAAACACCATCAACTTAAAGGCAACCAACCAATGAAATTTTTCAACCTTGTGTTTCTCCTTTTTCAACAAATCACTTTTAAATATTACGTCATCACCAACACATAGATATATTTAAAAAACAGACAAACAGACACACTTGACTGGTCACATATATCTCTTATCTCTTACAATATTTTCTCTAAGAATCGTGTTGCCCTCTAAATCAATGCTCCTATGGATTTAAAATCAACCGCTTTAAGTTACGTCTTCAACCAAACTCGTAGTCTACTGCTTCTGCTATGGGATTTTAGGTTAAGAGATCTTCTGTTACATTCTTTAAAATGCAGCCACAGGGCGTATTCTATTATCATGGCGCTCTCCTCATGATACCTCTTAATTGATTGGCCTCACACAAGTCAATTTCTATTCAATATTTGACACTCTTATTCTCGAGTTATGTTATCCACCTCCCTCCATTACACTTCTTTCCCTTATCACTTCTCGTCACTCATTACCCATACACAGTTTTACCAACTTGCTCAGTTGTTGCTCACCATTTGCATGTTCGCCTTCCGACTCGCAGGATCATACGCATCTTTTACTGCATCTCCAACTTCCCGTTCATTCAGCTTCTCGTAGACCGTGGGAGGGGATTCCGCCTGAAACTTCAAGGATCCGTCACTCCCTTCTTGCAAGATTTTAGAAATTTGAACTAAACCACTATCTACAGGGAGCTTCACGTCCTGTTAGCCAAATGGCAGAGGTCATGTAATATTGCCGGGACTCCAAAGTTTACTTATGTCGATGGAATTTTTAAACCATCCTCTCCACTACCAAGTGAACTAAATAACCTCAGCCCTTTAAGATGAGTAGCAATTACCCTGGAGATGGATGGGGATGCAGATTTTATTCATACATCAATAATCAAAATGACTCCATTATTTGGTTAAAAAGATAACTGTTTTATTTTAAATTGTCTAAAACAGGGAGCACAACGAACATCAACGAATTTGCTCAATCCTCTCACTCAACTACTTTAATAAAGAACTGAGCTTTTATATCCAAAACTTGTCATCATTGACGTTGACCTACCTCATTACCAACGTCATCCTACGTGGCAAACTACAAAACCTAGTGGCAACTGTGATAGGCTCTAAGTGAACATCTAAGAATATGATCTATACTAGTATAGGACAGTGAAGAAAAGTGATAGGTTTCTTAAAATCAGGGAAGGCAACCAAGCCCTCGCCTCAAAATGGCCACTATGAACTTCACTAAATACACAAGGTCCCATTGGCTACACATTGCTTTCTGAAAGTGACACTGTTTAGCAGCTCTGACTTTCACAGAAGCATCCATTTACTAGAGCTCCTACAATTTCAGGAAAAATCTTGGAATTTCACCCTAACAGATGGAAATCTTTCACATAGGGGCAGAGGATTTTCTTTTTGTATCTCAAAATTAAGGTGTTGGGCCTCATTCTTGATGACTTGAAGTCACTGAAGCAAGTTAACATAACCATACTTACCATTTATCTAATCACTATTCATCTTTGATGACATTGAAAACTCGGCAGAGTTGACACATCCTAAACATGACTCCCTACACAACCGTCATGAGCCTGAAATTCATTGAAAGCTCTTTGTTTCTGATCATGCTAGTGTGTTTTAATTTATTAACACAAACTGGACCTGTGGTATTTCCAAACCTCAGTGGGGGAGGTCATTTTTATTGAAGACATATGAACTCCTTTTCCCTATTATGTTTTAAAGTAACAGCACGTATCCATTAACAAGTCCTTACAGCATGCCAAAAACACTGCTATAAATCAACAAGCTCTCTGTAATGAGTTTCGGAGTCCAAACATAGCAGTTAGCTTCTGGAGAAGTCCAGCATTGGTGAACTTCCAGAGGCTCTAGCAGGGAGTTTGAAAACATTGTGCAGAAGTTGGTGGCGATTATGATGCACGTGTCCTCCTTTTAACCTTAATATTAGCATTGCTAGCGACGACATATATTCGATTTTATTCTGTGAGAAATGTGCGTATAGTATCACATTTGGATGTTTCTATTGACTGCAATTGTATGCCAAATGATATGTTCAAATGGTATTTTCGAAACCTGTGACAACACTCCTGCAGTGTTTGCTCAGACAATGCTTTGACACTCTCCTTCGGAAGCACATAGTAGCCAGTAGCTCTATACAGCCAGGCACAAAGTTTCTGAAAATGCTGATTTCTTGTAGTTTGAGGAAACTTACAGTCAGAAGTAGCATAATCAATGCACTCATTTAAGTGGTCATCTCCCCCCTCTCCCCACACAATTTTGCTTCTCGCTTCTTGGATTGGTTAATCAGTGGAACTTGTCAATGGTTCGAATGTCCCTCATGGGTTGTAAGAGTTTGACCGAAGAATTTGTCAGACAGTTGTCCATTCCAAATAAAACCCCTCAGCTTCATCACGCATACTGCTTAAATTGATCAATTCCTTTTTATTTACAATAGTGTTTTCTCAGAAGCAGGAATTTGCCCTGATGAAAAACACTGTCAATTTAAGATATCCCACCGTTACACTTTCTCAACTACGAATGGAAATTGAAAGTGAGTCAGACCTCCAGTGTTTTTAGTAAATATATACGCGTAACTGAAATAATATTTAACCCAGGGCTTATGTTATAAAACACAAACTTATCTTGGTATATGTCAATGCCATGCAGGGTGCTGCTGGATCTTTGTGGATGCCCTCACTTTCTTCTTTAAAGATATTCCCCTTGGAATAGATTGAATAGTGAAGAGGGGGTGGCAGAGCAAGAAGTATGTGTCCACCTTTCTTCTACTTTTGCCTTCAAGAACCACATGGTTTTACGCTAGCACGTCATTTTCATGCTTGCGTAAAACCAATGGATTTCTATGGAATCTGCCTCCCTTTTACAGGTGGAAAATCATGATGACCCCATAGACACCTGAAGCATCTTCACTCATAACAGAATCAGCTATGGGCGTATATACGTTGTTAGATGTGTAAATCGGATTAGGTAGGTTCCAGGCCCTTGCTCCACTTTACGAATCAATTCAAAGTGTACGTACCATACAAAACACGTTTTTAAGCACTGTGAGCCTTTCCACTACTAGCAAAATGCGCCCCTTTCTTGTCTCCAGCTCTAGGCTTATTGTCATCCTTTTCGCTGCCGGGTTCTTGCTTCTAAACCCACACATGAACAAACGTGTCAGCTAATGCATTATCAGATGGACCAGTTAAGTGAAATGTCTGAATGACATAATGGTTTATAAGTAGAGATGTAACGAAGAAATCAAACGGCGCAGAGTGCATGCACAAAGGGGGTAGAGAAAGGTTTAGAACCGATGGTGGGATTTGTATAGATGACCTCGGCCATTTGCATAAATCTGCGGTGCTGTTTCTAGAATACATCAGTTACTTAAAAGCAGCACACGAGGAACAGGGCTCTGCTATTGACTTCCACTCTAATTAGAGTCCTAGTAAGCTGGATTCCGAATGTGAAGCTTAACTAGAATGCAGAGACAATACATTCAAATCTTACTCAAAGGTATATTCAGATATATTCGAGAGCTGCAACGTACAGAAAGGTTTACGCTGGCACAGGCACAACAGGCCCATACGTCAACATGACTTCCAGATCTACAATGGCATATTGCCAGGGGCGTGCTTGATTTATTCGCCATCACAAGCAAAGCAATGGCACAGCTGACAACATGCGCATCAGGACATTTCAAAAGCAAAAATGTCCGCGCCCGCAGGTCAAACCATTGATGCAACTCCCAAGGTAGAAAGATTTCTGATTTCTTTTGATCATCAGTTGTGTTATCATGGCAGCCGTTCGCTAATGGAAATTAAATTACCTGCATTGTCCAGGCCTTTGATGTGGGTTTGCTCTGCATTGAATTCATTGGAATAGTATTCATGCACTCCACATTTGCCCTGCGTCCATCCAAATACCATGGTATGTCGCAGAATTGAAATGATTGTCTTTTCATGTTACACATCTATTAACACTTGGAATTCACCATATCAGTTTTAATAGGAAGCATACACAGTACCTGCTTAGCAGGGTATTACACTAGCAAATAACATGGAGAAATAGCATGCCATTATGGACGTAAACATGGCTGTGGGGTTATTTGAAACAGTTCACAAGGCAGGTACAAATGGAGGCAAATAAGAAACATAATGATATGACCCTCCCAGCAAGAATGGGTAGAGTCATGCATGTAGCATGATTGGGAGCATTGGGTGCGATTAATGTAGACATGTGTCATGGGTAGACCAGGAGGAACTTTTGTTAAACGTACCCACGGTAGCGGTGACATCTTTTAGTCAAGTTTCCTCCCTATGAGAATGGAACCCGTTTTTGGCAAAGCTAATGCCCTGATGAGCTAAAGGTGGTCTGTTGAGTCCTAGGATCAGTAAATCAGAACCCACAAGTCTTCTAAAGGACACGTGCCTCCTATAACAGGTGCGGCTCCTTTCCTGCCGCGTTGTAGGTTTTCTCAGGCTGCAAGGGAAGATGTTGCACAGGACCTGCTTGTACTTGAATGGTGTTGGCAAATTTGAAGCTTTGGAAAAGTCTTTTGAGGAGTATAGAGGAGTGTCATCTGTCCGTTGTTTGTCCAGCGTGTGGTTTCTTGATGCTTAATGTTGTTTTTGAAGCCATTTTCATGTTCCTGTTTACTCATTATTCAGTTATGCAGCACGCCAGACGATTTGAACTACAACTCGAATGGTCAGTCACTACTGACTATGCTGGCTAGGGATACTGCTTGCTGAAGTATGAAACATCAGGAGGGTCGCATATTGAGTAACCATGAAATAAGTATTCGGTTTGTGATAGTGTCCTGGGTTAAATTCACAAAAGACAAAAGAAAATAAAGCTTGCTTTCTCCTCGAGACGTTCTTCTTGTGTTGCTATTTGAGATGTAAAACAGACACAGAAAGATTCCTTCACCTTCTTGTATGCCCACAAACTACAAACAAGCCTACTCTTTTCCATCTGTGTATTTGACATGTACTGTTTCAATAGTAGCTGACTATTACTATTGAGTAGTGTTTTAGTTTTATTTACTTACCATTTGTAGGAGTAGCATAGTTTGTTCATTTCTTTTGCTGCGGGAGTAAGAGGAATAGGTGGTATCCCTACAAAATATCCACACCAAAAATATTGCCATACATATGGCTGTTTGTCTCGCTATCGGCAATCATTTTGGGGGTAGAATATTTTGTGGGAGCGGGGGTTGTGGGGGTGTCCCCCGCCCATTTTAAAATAATGCAGGGGTTGCGGGGATGTCCCCCGCAGGGTCAATGGGTCAATATAACCACAAAAATATGCCGATATTTTTGTATCGCAATATTTTTGCGGGGATATTAACATATGGAACCAAACAGGTAAGACTCCGAGTTTGGAAGTAATGGAAAAACGATGCCGGTAAAGGATTACTGGCATCGTCTATCGCTACGGGCTATTCTGACCAACCAGACCACTATTAACGGCATCGTAATGGCATCTGGGCACGCGCACGCGGCACGCCATGCCGGTATTAGCGGCATGCTGTAAACCAGAGAAGATCACAAGTGAGGCGGACATGCAAATAACGGCCTCATGAAGGCGGAAAAAGTGCATACGGGCATGGCGTAAATATTGGCATCGCCGACCAGGCGTGAAGAGCCCTGAGCAGTGCTTCTAACTGCCACAGGTGCACACAATCAGCACAGGTGGAGGCAATGGAGTCAGGGCCAGTACAAAAGGAGCACACCCACACACCACATTTCCTCCCACACCAAGATGATACCAAAAGTAGTAGCATTACTGGAGCTGGAGGCCCTGCTTGCAATGCCTCAACATCAACAACAACAGCCGCCACCACAGAGGAGATGCAGGAGGAGAAGGAGGGTGAGAAGGGCCAGCATGCCCCACCAGTGCAGCCACCGTTACCACCCCGGCAGCCCACAATCCCTTGCATCAGAGCCAATCCATTCAATCTAACCCCTGAGGAGATCCACACCCTGTACCGGCTTGACCAGGACACCATCACCACCATAGTGGACCTGATACACAACGACATAGTGAGCCTCAATGAAATACACACTGCCATCCCCCCTCTACTGAAAGTAGTGACTGTGCTCCACTTCCTCGCCACAGGCACCTACCAGCACACAGTGGGGCACATGCATGGCATATCACAACCCTTATTTTCCCGTATTCTGAACCAAGTGCTGGATGCCCTCCTCAAGCACACAAGGGACTACATATCCCTACCACGGACTCTCCAGGAGATATTTGCTACAAAAGTTGCCTTCCATGCAATAGCAGGCATGCCAAATTGTGTAGGTGCCCTCGACTGCACCCACGTGGATTTGGTGGTCCCGCATGCCATGGAGGTGGTGTATCGCAACAGCAAGCAATACCACTCCATCAATGTGCAGATGGTATGCGACGCCAGCAATATCATCACACATTGCTGTGCCCGATATCCCGGATCAACTCATGACTATATGGTCATGCGAAACTCCACGCTACCACGCTTCATAGAGTGACATGCTGGACGACATGCCTGGCTGCTTGGTGAGTTGCCTGACTGGGCCATGGCAGTGCATTGGTGTTGTGAGGTGGGTGGATGCACACTCCACCTGGGTGGGAAGGGGGGGATGCATACTCCACCTGGGTGGGAAGGGGGATGCACACTCCACCTGGGTTGGAAGGGGGGGATGCATACTCCACCTGGGTGGGAAGGGGGGTGCATACTCCACCTGGGTGGGAAGGGGGGATGCATACTCCACCTGGGTGGGAATGTTGATGTCAGTGCACGATGTGCACATCACCGAACACTGTGCCCCAAAGCATCAGAAACGGTACATGACACCCAAATCCCGTAGTGATGAAGTAAGGCCGACAACTATCATTACATGACTAACAGGTAACCAGCCCACATCCCACAACACATGCACAACTCATCAGCGGCCCTCACCCACCATAAGGCCATCCGGCACCATGCAGTGCATATGCATTATGTTGCTGTCTCCATCATATCACCAAACAGGACAGTCATCCCTGGGAGTGCACTGCAAAAAATGAGCCAACCAGGGATTCCACAGTGTGTCACTGGTTCGGCACACCCATAGGAGTGCTGCATGTCACAATGGAAATGATCAGTGCAGAATGCCCAATATTGTACAGACTACAGCCAACGCTCCCTACTAGTAGATCTCACAGAACTCAACACATCACTAATTTTACTCCAACAGTGCTGTATGCATATACGATGCACGTGCAACAAGATGACAGTGCACACCATGAATCATCTTGAGGATGCAACCCACACCATTAGTCCATTGCACAGGACACATATCAGGACCTGAAATGGGGTCAATGCATCCAGGGACATGTGCATGTGGGCACCAATAACCTGCAGCCTTGTGAGACTAGTACAGTTGTCCGACATGAATGTGCGAACATTCACCTTCATTCCCCTCTCATGCAGGTGATGGTGGCTATCCCTTGAAGCCGTGGCTCCTGACCCCTGTCCGAAACCCACAGAACAGGCACGAGGAGGACTACAATCTTTCCCATACCCGTACACCTGTCGTAATTGAGCAGACCTTTGGCCTGTTGAAGGCACAAGTTCGCTGCCTCAGCCGGTCGGGTGGGGCACTCCTCTACAGACATGAGAAGGTGGCCAAGATCACCATGGCATGTGTAATGCTGCACAATATGTGCATCCGCCAAAATGTGCCCCTGCCCCCTGACATGGAACACCTACCACCTGATGAAGGAGGGGATGATGAAGGTGTGGCAGGACCTCATCACGGTGGCGATGCACAGGAGGGACGTGCTGTGTGCCTGTCAGTGATTGCACAATATTTCTGACTTACATGTCAGCAGAGGGTGACATGATGGTAGGACATAGGGCACTGGGTGTGGGGGTACATGTACACTATGCACTGTGCAAGATTAAATGACACATGCGCAATGATGAATGTTCACTCTGGTTCTTTTTTTTTTAACACAACTGGTGTATTGAAAGTAATAACATTAACGTGAATAACAAACCCTCGACCACGCCCACCCCCCTCCCCGCACAACTCCACCACACACCCCCACCCCCTCCCCCTCGCCCCCACAACTCTCCCACACACCCTCACCCTCCTCCCCCTCCCCACACACCATCACCCCTCCCCCTCCCCCCACAACTCCCCCACACAAGTCCCATAGGGGCCACGGAGCCCACATGAGGCTGCCAGTACAGTCACTCTGCACTCCCAGAGCCAGGGGGAGGCATGTCACGTCGGCGCAGCACACGGAGTGACCGGCGAAGCGGGCTGATCTGTGTAGAGCTGCTTGTGGATGGTGTGGCCTCATGCTGAGTCTGTTGGGTAGAAAGAGCTGCCTCCAATGCATCAGCGATGCACCCAAGCACCTCACAGAGGCAGTTTGTGTTGTCAGTGATGGACTGCCCCAGTGCCCTCAAATCCGCCCGCTACTCCTCCCTGGCCTGCCTGTTGTCCTGCGCAAATTCATGGATTAGGGCAGTGAGCTGTTCAGCCCGCTGTGCTCCTGCGGCTGCACCAGTGGCCCTGCTGGGGATCGGACTGGCATGTCCAGCCTGCTCATCCTCCCCGGGACTGTATCCGGGACTGATATGTCCCTGTGTCTGTTCTTGCCCAGACTGCTCCGGTGTGTTGGTCTCTACAGTGTCACTCATGGATACCTGAGGGGATGACAATTGTGCTGGGGTGTGGACATCATCCACTGATTCATCCTCAATGGTGCCCCAGTTGTCATTGGGGCTGTCCTCGACTGCGAGGGGGGCTGTGGCTGCCACCTCCCCAGCCACACTGGACTCCTCCGACCATGGCGTTGGACAGGTGTCTGCAGGCATTGCAATGATGGGTAGGAGTGGTGTGCCCTCCACGGGCCTTGCTGTTGCTGGTGGTATATGTCCCAGTGGTGGCTTCCTTGCTGGGACACAGCGCCCCCTGGCTTGGCCCCTGGATGTGGAGGGACGGTTGCTGTCCTGTTCCTCACTGTCGTGCTCACTGCCTGTGGGGGTGAAAGAGAGGGGCGGCATGAGTGATGTTTGGATAGGCAGCATACATACATTGGTACGATTGCACATCCACACAATTGTGGGTAATAGGCATTTGTGTAGGGAACGGCACGTCATTCCATACATGGGTGGTAAATGCAGGCATATGTCTGTGTCACTCATGTTGGCCAGGTACTGTGCTGTCTGACATGCACACTATTTAGATCATGGACGCTGTGTGCCTCATGGTATTTACTACTTTGTGTGGTATGTGTCATGTAAGTTACGGCCTTGCACCAGGCACCGGCTTGTGTCACACTTGACTCGGCATACTTTACAGGGAGTGTGTGTGTGGCCGACCCTGGTGTCACTCTTTGGACAGACATTGGCATTGACTTTCATCACATTTGGCTTAGCAGTTTTTACTTTGGACACTCACCTCCATCAGCAGACGACGTGGTGCCACACTCCATCTGTCCGACCCCTTCTATGGATTCTGGCCCAATCATGCTTGCACATGTTTCCTCCCACGGTGTGAGCTTAATTGGAGAACTTGGTCGTCCTCCGGTCTCCAAGGCCTGGGCCCGGTGTGCCGAAAGATTGTTCCGCACCCTCAGCCGCAGGCCATCCCACCGTTTGCGGCAATCCTTGACCGTGCAGGGGGTGTTGCCCAATGCACTGACCTTTTGGCATACTAGTGCTTAAATTTCCTTTTTCCAACATAGCCTCCCTCCTCATGTTGCTGCTGAACACTGTCGCAGCATGCTTGTGTAGGGTGTCTACGAGCATCTGTAGTTCATCCTGGCTGAAGCACTTCTTTCAGAGGTGGGCAGATCCCTTCTTGGGTGCTTGGATGAACTTTCCGGTCGATCACCAGTGTTCCAGGGGTCCTGTGTGGTGAGGAGGGCAATGGATTGTGTTTTTAAAGATGGCCTCCGTGCTCCTTCCCGTTCCTCTGTGATGAAGCTATTTCTGGTTCCGCTATTTAACGGTGACTGTAAATAGCGGTGACCGCTAATGCCGCTTTGGACTATGGCGGTAGTGTTATCTACGGTGCGCTTCATGCCGGTAAGGGCTTTTTGGGGCCCTTTTGCGGCATGGCGCAAAGCTCGTGCACGCAAAGTCGTAATAGTCCGCTTTTAGCGGGCTGCTGCCAGCTCGGACACGCTATTTTAGCCATTCCAGTAAGGGACGGTACTTACCTCCAAATTCGGAATGAGGGTCCTTCTCATTTCAGAATTTCCCCTAGTAATAGAAGAACTATTTTAGCATTGGCTTTATAAGACTGAGTAGAATATACTGCCTTGAAGGGAATAAGCACATAGATTCCTACATTATGTCCTGTGAGGAACAACAGCAACTCTAGTGCTGAACGCTGCAAATGTACAGTCAAATCGCTTTAATGATCAAATGGGCTTCAAGAGGCACATATTAGCCTTGTATTGAAAATCAGCTATATTGCAAAAGAGCTTTAGTATCACTGACATAGACACACAGTGAAAAGTGTTTTTTCATGTTAACATTCATTCATTTATATAACCATTTAGTATAGCAGGGTCGACCATATCACATCATAGATGCCTATATATGTAATGTAGTTTTGAGCAGTCCAGTACATTCATCCTACATGCATACATAGAGTTATAATGAGTAGGCAGTGAAACCAAATCCATTCCATTTTCTATTTAGAATAATATACAGCAAGAAAAAGCTAAGAAAAAAAGCACCTTGTGCCATTGAAGCCTTGAGGTGGGGACATTTAGGGCAAGTTAGACAGATAAATCCTCTTGGTGCCGTTATTGACAATTCAGCTTGGTGCTGCTATTGGTAAGTCAGCAGAGTGCTTAGGGATGTTACCAACCAATATTGTTTACCATTATCATAAGGCGAAAGGGGGAATTCCAAGTGAGAAACCTTATAGATAGTTTGTTGGACCATAGACCAGAGCTGCTGATGCCAATGCTATGCCAGATATTTTGCGGCCGTGAGCTCTGAGCCTCATCTTAAGTAATGAGTAATGTTTGATTTACGCTTTGAAATGCATTGCGTTTTGCTTGACTGAATTGTGTGTAATTTGGGTGCTGTGGACTTCTGCTTTGCATTATTTGTACAATTATTTAGATGCACAATATTGCTATATTTAATTAAGCTTTTGGTTTTGCTTTGAAGTAATAGAAATGGGTTTGAGTACTCTTTCACAGTATTGCTTCATTTAATTAAGCTTTTGGTTTGTTTTAGAAGTGTTGTACCTTTTCTTAGAGAAAAGAGGAATGGGCTTTGTTTATTCAGAATGTGAATTGAGCCCGACTCTGGGAGAATTGATGCCAGTTGTTTAGTTGAAGACAACTGATTTGATGCTCATCTCAGGTGGAGATTTGAGCTGTTACAATCGTAATGTTGAAAATGACAAACAAATGTGTTTGAACCACATGTTTAGTCAGCGGGAAGAAACCGAGGGACTTATGTGATTGTAAACAAAACATTTACTTTATATACAATGCTGGTCATTCTTGACTCTGGTATATTACGGGCACAGTGAATATTGTGAGAAAAGCTTATCTGAAGCACTGCATTATTTGTATCGTTGCCTCTTCTCTCTCCACGTCTTTCTGTCTCTCTTCTACCAGTGTGTGCACTAGGAAGTGTCACAAGAGACGTGGAACAATTGCAGAACCCCTGAGTAAACTGCAATGTTCTGAGGGTTGTATATTAATGCTGTGACAGTGAGGGAGTGAAACCCCACCTTCAGGCCCACAAATGACACATCTAATAATGTTAGTACGAACACAGAACAGCTCTGTAGTGGCCTGGGGAGAAATCCTTTTGTAGTTAGCCCAGTGGCCGATTGCTCCTTCTGTTCACATAAGACGATATACCTTCTATCTTGGCTGAGCCACATTATCTCGGGGCAGAGCCCTTAACTAGCAGGGGGCAGGTGGTGGGGTCGTCAGCCACAACATGCAACAATTTGAGATTGTGCTTTGCTGCTCTCTGGTTCTTACTCTACTCACTAGTCTACACACTTTTTGATTCTCAGGTTGAGCAGTGCGCACAGAGACATGGGACCTCATTACAACTATGCCACTCCGGGAACAACGGTGCTGGTAAGCTTACCAGCACCGTTGTTTCCGAACCAGCATATTACAACTCTGCAGGCAGGTGCCGCCCCGCCCGGCAGTTCAGACCTGCCTGGTGGAACGGCACCCGCCCGCAGAGTTTTCATGGAAGCACCGGCACTGTTGTTAATGGTGCTGGTGCTTCCATGGTCCCCATTCCCATAAAGCCTGATAGGACTTTTAGAGAAAGGTGACTTACAATTTGCCGGTGCCTGACTTCCCGGACCGCCAGGGATGTAATACCCCAGTGTTACCAGGAAGTCAGGTGGCAGTAAATCAATACCGGTCCGGCAGCAACCTGCCAGTAGCACTGGCACGGTTACTGCCGGACCCATAATAAGACCCATGGTGTCCTTAGTCATTTCCATTGTGGCATTTGGAATGACCCACGGGTTGTGATGCTGCTGGGAAAGAAGAACATGGTGAGGTGGGAGGAGGAGGAGGAGTAGGAATTGCATTTCCCATTAAAGAGGGATCAATATTCCACTATGATCGATTTGGAAGAGGGGCTTGTGCTCTTTATGCCTGCTGGTTAGCAGACCCAAGACACACAGCACCACTAATTCTTTGAATAAGTGGAGGAGGCTCAGGCATTGGGTGGAGGCCTCTGGGGTAGTGGGGAAGGCAGAGCAGGAAGACTAGTGCATGTTTAGCATGTAGGAGGAAAGGTTTTCCACATCAAGCTCGATAGACCAGGTGCTTGGGGTGGATACTGACTGAGTGGAGGGCATAAAAGAAGACTTAGGCTCCACCCAGTAGAATGAGGATGCTCCTGTGGACAACGGGAGGACTGCCTGGAGCACGCTCAGGTGGCAGAAGGCCTGTGGAGTTGAAACAACACAAGTGAATCTATGAGAGTTGTAGAGCAAAGTAGGGAAGGTGATGGAGGAACCTCTTTCTGCTCCTACCATATAGATGATGGGAAGCCATGCCCGGGAGGAGAAAGAGGGAATGCTGCAAAGTAAGATCATCCGTGGGTGGACCCTGTGGTCTTCTGAACAGTGGAGGGCTGTTGGAAGATTGTCAAGCAGGGGACTAAGGGAGTGGGAAGGGGTGCTTTGCTCAACAGATGATGGCAATGAGTAACCATGTGCACCTGTGGCACAGTACGGTGTACCAGGTACACCTGCACTAAGAGGCTGCTAGAGACCATGCAGTCACCACTGTCACATCCAGCTGTGGTGAGTAAGATGGCCATAGCATATTTCCGGGCTGTGGTGCAGAACAGCAGCAACATTTGGAATTCTTTGTGCAAACACCTGCACCTGTCCAACATGCACAGTGTTAGTGGCACTGGAAATGCAACCAGAGGGAGGCCCCCTTTTTTTAAGTGATGCCCCCACAAGTGATGGTGGTGTACCACCAGTAGCATGCACTTTTGGGCAAGAGCTCCATAGACTATGCATGGGGAGCCCTACTCCCTTCATTGCAGGCAGTCGGTTACCTGTGGAAAGCTGGAGCGGGAAGTAATAGTGGCCACCCTGAGATGACATATGGTTCTCCACCACCCTTCCCTCTTGTAGCAAATTGAGCCTTTTGATAGGCATTAAGCAGGTAATGGGTCGGACAAGCCTCAAAGAGGATTCCCTCACTCATGAGAGTGCAGTGATCTATGAGAGAGGGGAATACTTTATGAAATGCTCTGTAGGAGCCTCTGAGTCACAGTGACTAGTTGCAGAGCAATCAATTTCCCAACCACACACCACACGAGTTTGATGGGGTTCTCCCCTTGAGACAATTTCTAAAACAGAGTGAAAGGATGCCATTTTACAATACCTTTGTTTGCTTGAAATTGAGTACATATCCATTAAAATTACAATACATTTTGTAAGGTGCCATCGAAAAAGCATTTAAAAAATGTTCAAATTACCAACAGTGCACACCAGCATTTTCACAACACATGTTCATAAAGCCTATGTCCTAAATATATGCCAACTCTGTCACTTTAAAAGAACATATGTGTGATGCCTGCGTCCACAAGCTATGTCATCATTGACATTGTAAAAAAAATCATGAAGCTGATGTCTGCATTATGGGGCCGATTCTTGGAACAAATGTGCACCGAAAATCGTGGCGCAAGTTGGCGCAACTGTGAAAAAGCAAGCGCATGCGTGTGATTCATGGAAGGGCCTGCAAGTGTTTTCCCTGGGATGTGCGCCAAATCCGTGTCCGGCGCACAAAGGCGCACACGTCATTGCAACATCCAGAACGCCACAGCAAAAGCGCACGTTAGCGCACACACCAAAAAGGGGGCGGAACGCGCGGAATGGGGAACAACATGTGAAAATAAGGGGGTAACTGGGGATGTACTGCTGGGAAGTACACGGAACGCCAACATGCACGCAAACCACACGTATTCATGGAATCGAATAGGGGAAACCCATGCACAGCCAAAGACACGCACAGGCCTAAACACGTCCACCACAGGAGGGCAGGCAGTAGCGCCCCTGCACATACAATAAAAGTGTGCGCAAACAACAAACATGTATTTACATCTACGATGAATGTCCCATTCTGTGGCCCCCTAGGAGAAATGACGTGTTAAGCAACACTCAGGCATCCCAAAAAAGCAGGAAAAAGAGATAAGCGACCCCTGTAGCCTACTTGCATATAGAAAAACACACGCAGTATGCTGTGGCAGCCAGGAACACAAAAAATATGTACGTGATCAACACGCAGGCTAGTATGCCCAGAAAACAAGGGGTATGTGAATAACGTGGACACCCGCATTATGAAAAATAGCGTGTGCGACTCACCGTCTGGCTTGTGTGTAGGAGAAGAACGTGTAGCCAACATCCACGCCAAAAGAAGAAGTACGCACTGTAGCCGCTGTGAAGTAATTGTGTGTGAACCCCAACACCTGGAAAACACACGCACCGCTTTCCACGAAAAGCACATACAGAGCGATGGAAACCCACGTGGGACCTTCAACAAGTGCCAGGGAAACACCCGCACGCACGTTCCGGCACCTACGTGCTTACGCGCCAAGGGCCTTTCCTCAGAATTCATGCAAACGTGCCATTTTTCACGTGCCAAATCACTCTGTATCAAGCTGGCCACGTGACAACACACGGAAGATCACGCTCCTGCCCAGAAAGCTGAATTACTGCCCCCCAGAGCCCTGAAAAGCCTCCCACAAGCCAACTGCTGCTGCCTGCCTGCCTGCCTGCCTGCTGTCACCGTGCCCTGCCGTTTGGTGCCTGCACATCTGCCATCTGCAGGGGTCAAGTTGCTGTGGCCACCCCTGCTGGAACAGAAGACTCCCGAATGGTGTTCCATCTCTCCACAGCCCAGACCCAGGACCCAGTTGCCCACCCACACCTGCCTCGGGGGTTGCCATGTCCAACACAACACCTTCCGGCACCAGTGGCAACCCCCCAGCACAGAGGCAGAGGGCTACCAGCTTCAGTGAAAAGGAAGTTGGTATCCTGGTGGAGCAAGTTCTGGGGCGTTATGATGCCCTCTTCACACCATTGTGTGCTGACAATGAAGGACGGAAGAGGATCTGGAAGGACATAGTGGGTGCCATCAACATGAAGGGGGTGGCACCCTACAACATGAAATACGTCCAGAAGCACTGGGAGGACTACAATTCCAGGACCCTCAAGAAAGCCTGGTGCCTCTTGGAGGCAGCGGATGCAGTGGGGAGCCGGGCCCCGATTACCAGACAGCAGATGAGGGTCCTGGAGTGCATTCGCCCAGTGCTTCACCACCAGATCCTCAGGATGCAGGCCTGTCTGGATTCGAGCGGTAAGTGGCAATGCATTCACGTTTAAAACAGTGCATGTTGCAGTGTGCTGGTAGTGAGCTACCAGGCTGCATGTGTGACATGGGTAATGTATGGATGTGTGTGTGCAGGGACATGATGGTGCTGCATGTGAGTCCAGTCAGGCGTGACCCACATGGATGGTGTATGTGTTAGAATGCATCATTCGGAGCAGCATGCAGAATGCACACATGTATGCATGCCTGTGTCTGTACTTTGACATGTTTGGGGTGTGAGAGATGTGTGCTGCACATGCATGATGTACATATCCATGTGTCTGAGTAGTATGTGCACCATTGATGCATGACACATGTCCGTGACGATGTGTTGAATCACTGATACAGCCTACTCATCCTTTTATCCACTGTGTCTGTGGGCATATGGGGCCAGATGCATGACCCTCCAGTGATGCATGTGCATGTGGTCAGTATGTTCCATGATGCATGTGAGTTTCAGCCCACCATTGGATGTTTCTATGGTGTGGTGGACATGGATGCAAATGTTTGTTGCATGTGCCATGCCAGTTCCTGCATGTGTGTTGCCTGCACTGACCCATGTGTTGTAGGGAGACATGATGGAAGTGATGTTTGACAGTGCCACTCATGTGCTATTGCTTTCTGTCTAGGGGACTATTGTACAGTACCCTGATGCTTGTGTTCAATATCTCTTTAATGAGGTCACTTTAATGAAGAATTTGCTCACAGCTGTTATGTGTCCATCACTGCACACTAAGGGCTGGCCCGGCCTGTGTGTGGGTGCCCAAGGAAGCTGACCAATTTGTCACGGTGCTCATGGGGTTATGTAGTGGGTCATGGACTTGACCTCAAATCCAGAATGGCCAACTACATAAAACAGTCTACCAAGAATCTCAAGTCTAGCCAGGAGTTGATAAAATAATGGCATGACCAGAAGGACACTGTGACAGAGCATACTCCAGGACAGATGGTCAGGTTTATGGAACTTGCAAGGTCGAGCACACTTTCAGATACATGGATTAGACCCTACGGGATCTGGAAAAGATCAGTGATCGGTTAATTATCTCATTAATACAAAGGCTTCAATGAAGATGCATAGGGTCTTCCATCTCAACAGGCTGAAACCTCACTACAGTCGGAATTACTTTTCATTGGCTTTCATGTCTGAAGAGGAGACAGACCCCTTTCTTGGCTTGTTACACACAGAAACCACAGATCGGTCCATAGAGGGAATGCAAATCTACTCTGACCTGACAGAAAAGCAACTGCAGTGGCTGCTGGGCCAGTTTGCAAATCTGTTTTCACTGACTCTAGTTTGTGCAGACAGGTGTGTCCATGGCACAGACACAAGAGAAATTTAGCAGGTGACAAGTAGAATTTGCCAGATGTCTGACTAGTTAAGGGACACCAGTAAGCAGGACCTTTCCATGATTTCAGACCGTGGGGCTATTGAGCCAACCAATAGCCTTTTGGGTACTCTTGGGGTGCTGGTTCCTGAAAAGTCAAGCAATGGAAGACTAAAGGATGCTTTTGTTTAGGCCAGGTGCTTTGAACCTTTGGCTCTCCAGACATTTTGTGCTTCAGCTCTCATCAGCCTTAGTCAGCATATACAATGGTGAAGCATCATGGGAGTTGTTGTCCAAAACAGCTGGAGAGCCACAGGTTGCAGAACCCTGGTTTAGGCTATAGGGGGTTCAATTCTTTGACCAAGACAGATGTTCTCCAAATACCTCATGCAGACAAACCTATTGGTACATGTGGAGCTGCCAATATCATGCGTATACTTGACCTCAAGGATGGGTACTGGCATGTTGACCTGACTGACAGGACAAAAGAGAGGTCAGCATTTTGCACACCAGAAGGCCATTATAGGTTTACTGTTATGCCTTTTTGGATAACAAATTCTCAGTGGCCTAAAGGACTGCAGCATTGCATATCTTGATGATGTTGCAGGTTTGCAGCTACACTTGGGAAGACCACCTTTCGCATCTGAAGCAGGTGCTTCAAGTCATGCAGAATGCTATATTAATTATCAAGACTTCAACGTTTCTGATAGTACACAGTGTGTTACTAACTTAGGACATCAAGAGTTTGGTGTTTAAAACAGCTACTCCAAGCAATAGTGCTAGTGGTACAGGATTGAGATATGTGGTGTCATTGCACTTCTCTTGAATGACTCTTGTAAAAAGATGCCAAAGAAAATCACTTGGACCCCTGCCTGCCAAACCACTAACCAGAACTTGAAAGGTGGCTCATGCAGAGCCCCAGGTCAGGTTTAAAGATTGCAGATTATGAACAGGAATTCATTATCCAGACAGATGCGTGTGAATTTGGAATTGGGGCAGTTTTAGCACAGCCAAACTCATAATGGGTTCTCCAACCGTTTGCCTATATTTGCATGCCCCTGACTATAAGAGAGAGCAACTGGGCCACTATTGAAAAAGGGGCATTTGCAGTAGAATGGACATATACAAACTGAAACCCTACATGTGTGGGTATAATTTTCCCATCCAGACTGACCAGCGGCCTCTCAGGTGATTAATGACCATGCAGAGCAGAATTTCAAGTTGTTGCGCTGGGTCATGAGACTACAAGGATTGATTGTGGACGTATAGAAGAAAACTGGATCACAGCATTGCAATGCAGGTGGCCTCAATGGGTACATTCATCTAAATGGTGAGGACATCCATCAGAAGGGTAGTGTTCAACTTTTCTTTGGCTAGGTGGCATGTTATAGAATGCTTTTGATAGGGTGGGAATTCTGGTACGCACTTGTTTATGAATCTAAATGTGCGGTAACTACGTCTTCCCACAGTAGAACCATAACATTAAACATTGAGGTCGAGAAATACTATAGCTTATAATGTGGTGCAATGAATAGTTGTACAGAATTAGCAAAAATTAACTTTATTAGTAATTTAAACATTTGAAAATCACTGCATGCCAATACTCAATATACAAATACAGTTATACAGTTAATGGCTCGTAAAGTCGAGAGATGGAACACAACATTATGTATTGCACACATACTATGCTAGTTGCAACATAGTGACTATTAAGCTATCTTTGTAATTGTAATTGTTTATTCATTTATAGTGTGCACCGGGCCCCTAGGCATCTGAGCGCAGTACAGGTTACATAGTTACATATGACATGGTCATCAAATACAGATACATACTGATACATTTTGTGGCAGCAATGTAAATATTTACAAAAGATAGATTCCTTTAGTTACTGTTTCTTACTTATGTGTAGTCTGCAAGAAAAAGTACAAGGATACAAGCTCGAGAGGTCACAGGTCTCGGGAATAAAACCACTTCTTGACGTTAGTCTTAAAGCAGTGAAAGGGAGATATGGCTCGGGATAGAGTGCCATAATTGCACAGCCAGAACTGGAAAGCTAGCGCTTCCTGTTTTTTTTTCTGTTTAAAATTGGGTATTCTGAGGCTATTGGATTGTGCTTTTCGGATAGGTCATGCTGAGGTGTGTTTGGTAAATCTATCAGAGAGGTATAGTGGAGCCTTGTTGGAAAAACATTTGTGAGTGAGGCTGAGTGATTTGAACTTAATTATGTCATTTATAGACAGCCAGTTGGTGGCACGTCTCACGTGAGATATATGCTGTGTTTTTGGGATGCCTAGAGCCGCACTTAAGGCATTGTTTTGGATTGTCTGGAGTTTGTTGGTGTTGCGTTTGCTCTTGCCTATACATAGGGCATTGCAGTAGTCCACTTTGGAGAGGATTAAGGCCCTTGCAATTGTAATACAGCTTTCCGTGGACAGGAATGGTTTACATGCATGATTCAGTTTACACGTGTAGTTGGTGGCAGAAGCTGTGGCGTTTATTTGTTTATTGAGGTTGAGAGCAGAGTCCAGGTAGAAGACTAGAGTCTTGACTTCATTAGAAACTTTAATCGTAATTCTATCAATGAAGACAGAGTTGTATTGGGTGGAGAGTTTAGTCAGCCTGTTAGGGGACCCAACGATTAAAAGCTCTGTCTTTTCAATGTTGAGGCATAAACCATGGGTGGCCAACCATGTTTGTATAATTAAGTAGTTTTTGTTAATTATGGTTACATCTTTGTCATAGTCTCCCAGGATGGGGATGATAATCTGGGTGTCGTCAGCATAGTTGGTGTATGAGACACCAAGATTGTCAAGTATGTCGATCTTGCTTGGAAAACTCTTCTGAGTAGAGCCAGGTAAAATTGATAGGAAGTATATTATTTACAGTATCTTGGAGATACTAATGACTCTGTGTTGTTAGGGCTTTAAACACAAACTGCCTCTGCTTTTGGCTGTTGGCTCTTTCTCAACATGTTTCTGTTCGTATTTCAGGTAATGGTGAACATTCATCAGGAGCTTTGCACTTAAAGTCACTAATAATGCTAGTGCTCTCAGAAGAAGAACCCCTCCAATTACAATTGAATCAGCTTCAAAAATGGTATTCCATTATATACACATTACAGCCTCCACATTATAGGCTCTGGTGCTTAGTGGGGGTAGCCAGATCTCGCAGGGGAAGTCTTTTTGTTAGACTCAAATCTGTGCATGCTCGTTAATGAGTCTGTAGATCTCCTTAGGTATGGCTGTTGACTGAATTCCCAGTTGGTCTGTATAATGAAGTTGAAAAGCATAAAGGTGCTACGCTCCGCTCTGGAGTAATGTGGTGACAGTTGAGTAATTTCTCTGTGTAGTTATACAGCAGGAAGCTTCAGAATAGCACCCATAATAGTTGGTCCCTGGTGGCAAGCCGAGCCACGGGCGCCATGTCAGTTCTGTGTACATCACACGAGGAAGGGATATCCTGATTTGTTTATTGATTAATAAAAGGATCTGGGTATTTATGTTTCTGGAAGGGAGACCTGCTAATCGCACACCCTTTAATGATGTTCCATGCTCAAATCACAATGCACTCACATGCTTTTACAGTGACTACTCACCTGACATCTCCAGCATCTGCCAAGTTGTGGCAGCAAGGCAGGTTTAACGTTCAGATGTGCATTGCTGACAGCTGCTGGAACACAAAGTTGTAATAGGCAAAGGTGGGTTTTTAATTGTCTGTACCTCTGATTCAAAACAGAATGATTGGGTACTTTAGCCAGCCTAGTGACCCATTAAACTGTAAATATTAGCCATAGCTGGTTATGGTATGGTCTTTGCTGCGGTCACACAAATATATGGCCACATCATGTGGGTTTCATATTAGCTTGGTGAGCAGTGATTCAGCACTGAGAGAGATGATGTCTATTAACTAATTGTCCTTGATGTATGGCCCTGATGTATCTGCAACAATAATGTGGAACCCTTGCCCAGGAAGCTACTTCTTTCAACCCCCTGAAGAAGGTAACACCTTACTCCAAGGGCACAGGAACACCTTACTCCAAGGGCATATGAACCCTTCTCATGATTACTGAACTAACAAACCCACTTGCATAATAGGATGCTGATTACCAAAGACTATTTCAAGTTTAGCAGACAGAGGAAGGAGTGGAGTTAGAGTAACCTGGGAGCGATGCATAAGCCAAGAGAGGGGTTCCACCATCTTAGATTCGGCTAGAGCTCTGTAGACCTGCTGCCACCATCCACTTCATGCAAATAAAGCACTCTGGGTATGACATCAGACAGAAAAGGACCCTTTTTACAGCAGCATTGATTGGACCACTGAAAATAGGCTTGCTCTGGGCCAATCTGTTGTAGCAGTTTACCTTTATAATCGCAGGAATCATGCCCTTAGTTGATTAATCTTTGTAGTCCAAGACAAGAGGGATTCACTTGGTACACTGCTGGAAAAACAGCTTGTGCCCCCAGATTCTGCACACTAGTTTGATCCTCTAGCTTCAGTCCGACTTCAATGCAGATGCCACATCTTCAACTGAGCTGCTTCACTCTCTCCAAGATCAATTACCATTTTTAAAAGTCCTGCGTACAAGTGTTTTCAGCTAACAACCACCGCGCTCATTCCATTGTTGCTTTGTATCAATTTTTTTCATCCTCCTTGTCTCAGTACTTAGGTGGTTGTGGAAATTGGAATCCATTGCAGTTAACTGATATTTAGTATTAGGAAACTCATTCTCAATAACTGCATATGACAAATCAGTTCTATACAAAGGAGAATTGGAGCTTGTGCTTGTGCCAGATCCCCCTTCTCCTTCATCGGAAGACAGCAAGCACTGAGTTATCTTCGACTACACTCTTTCCTTCCTCCCCCACATTCTGGACCTTGCCAAGAAGGCCACTTTCAACTCTACCTCCTCAAAGGAATTCATCTTTCCTCACTTTCCCTCAAAATCAATGTCTCTAGAACTCTGGTCTCTCCGAGTTACACTACTGCAATTGCTCTTTCCTTAATCTTCCTGCTTCATTTCTATGACCCCTACATCTAATCCAGAATAGGGCTGCAAGACTTATCCTTGTCCTCAAGCCAAGTGATTGCATCTCTCCAGTCCTAAAAACTCTCCACTGGCTCCACTGGCTCCCGGTTGCTTCAAGCAAATCCCTCAGCATCATCCATAAGGCTGTCTGGTGCTGCAGAACACGTTATCTACAATTTGCTCTCACTAAATACTCTCCCTCCAGATCTTTACATTCCTCCAACATCAGCTCTCTGTGTGTCAAGTGCTTCACCTGTGAGCTGGTGGCCAATCTCTTTCTTCAGCAAGCTCCCTCCTATGGAAAAGCCTCCCCATGTCTCATCGTCTTGAGCTGGATCTCCTCAAATTCCGGAAGCTCTTAAACAGTCTCCTTTTCATGAAAAGTTAATTGAGGCCCAAGGCAGACCCTGTTTGCTTGCTGTGGGACAAATGTCATAAAGGACTCCCCCAACGGAAAGCCTGGCTTGCATCCCAGTGGTTTAAAAAAACAATAACATGTGGCTTGCCTGAAAGGTGTGGAAAACCAGTGTCCTTTGTTTAAAAGGACTATTATCATTTAGCCATTTTTCTCAGAATCCATAAAATGGATTTTCTTTATTTATTGTCACATTTTAGATCATTTCCAGGTGAATTTGGTGATATAAAATGCATCCACCCACGACTTAGGGAACCGTAATGGCCAGTTAAACTAGGTTCCTGGCTGATCTGAAAATGTCCCGAATGTAAGCGTTGGCGAACAGGTGGAGGGTCAAATTAGGAATAGGATAATAAATTGCCTGTTCCAAACAATTATGCTTTTTGTAAAAATGGCAGAACATTGATACACGGTTGTGCACATGGTGCAGACCTGGCTGTTGTTTCATTAAATGCCCCCTGATAAGCTGAAGCAGAAAATATATATATTATGGCAGGGACTATGAAATTTCCAATTTTTTGATACATAATTCGTGTTTGCCAAAATTTGACATGACAACAGATGGGGATTGAAAACAGAAGCTGCTATGTGATTGTTCCAGACTCCTAAACCAAGCCTTAGAGATGGGCTGGAGTTGGAAGGAGAGAGAAGGGCAACTTCTTGCAGGGTAGTCCCCCCAAGATTATAAACTTGATGTAATTGCTGCTATATAAAGATGAATGCACTAGGAGGAAGGAGAGCTGCTAAAATTACCACCAAGAGAATTGCTAAAACTCACCATCTGAGAGCAATAAGGAAACACCATTAGAGATTGCAGAAGTTGCATCTGGGTGGAGCTGTCTATTTCTGGGAATGCCTAAAAGCTGACCGATTTCGGGCTCAGGTCCCTACCTGCCTAGTTGCAAACCCGCACTGTCTCCCGGCAACCCTTGTTCTTGGGTCTGCATCTGTAACCCTACTGTCCCCCAACTTGCACTTTTGGACACCTGCTGGGATGGACAGTGGCTTAAATTGTGGACGTATCTAATGACATGGCTACTGAGCTGAGAACACAGCTAATGTCATTATTGTGGACACTTCTTCAGCAGAGGAACAAGGACATTTTTCTCAGGATACAAAGGAGACACCGAGGTTGGAGCACTCAATTTAGATAGCAGGGTTAAGTGTGGAAAGTGAGGAGTAGAACATTAAGGGAATGTCCTCAAGGTCTGGTGAAAGATCCAAGGGTGAGTCACATGCTGCAGACATGGGCATTAGACAGGGGAATTATGAGGAGATAAGAAAGGGGCACTTAGATATAGAACCTGCTGGGCTTGTCAGTGTACAATACAAAGTAAATCTGCATGGTTGATAGTGCCAAGTGGGTTCCTGTGCCCAACAGGACCATTAATACTTTGAAATTGAAATCATGCACTTTCACACTGCTTGGATTTGAAATATGTTAAATCAAAGCTCAAAGTCGACACGTGTTTCGACAATCAAGGTCATTTCCAGGCTTTCAATACGGGTTAGACTGGTCTCTACCAGTTGCTTTCAACCTTGTGATATCTCGGAAACTGAAGGTATTGTTTACAAGTTTCCAGTCTTTCCACTGCAATATCTGATACAATATATGATGCCGCCAACGCGGAGTATAGTACAAAAATGTTCTGTGCCTTTCGGCAACTACTACACCTAGAGGTGTAGTAGTTGCCGAAAGGCACAGAACATATTTATAAATAATACTTTCAGTTTCTGAGGCATCACAAGATTGAAAGTAACTCGTGCACACCAATCTATCCAGTACAGAAAACCTTGAAAAACACCTAGGTGATCAAAACACTTGTCGGCTGTGTGTTTTAATTAAACATACATCGGATCCATGCAGTGTGAAAGTGCATGATTTCTATTTCATGGTTTTCAGGAAACCGTTGAGGTGCTATCAAAGGCTTCTCTTCAAGGTTCATCTGCTCCAGTGCTACGCTCCTTTTCTGATGCCCCCACCTAGACAAAGCCCACTTCATTGACTGATGGGACCATGCAGACCAAAGTGCTACCACCATAGGACCAATGCTCTCCGTGATGCTCTACTTGCCAATCAACAGCATGCTGCCAGGCATCACAGAGAGGTGGTCAGGCATTTTTACCACTTTGTGTCAGCACTTTCAGAGGTGGTTCTTTGGACAGGCTACATTGGACAGTCCCCCCATCTATACATCTGTGTCCCAGCATAACTCAAGTGGGGCATCAATGCATGGCATCAGCACAGGTTCCACTGCTGCAGTCCGGCCATCAAACCCTTCAGAAGTGCAGTTGTCCCTGGTTGAGGTGTAGGTCCATACTGAGGCAGTAGAGGATACGCCCATGGCTGGATTGAAAGGTAAGGTTCATGGGTCTGGCCATGGACAGTTGCATGATGGGTGTCTCTCTCAGCAGCCTATCATCTTTGCCAAGGGAAAACCAGCACAGACCGAGAATTGCCAGACATCACAAGTTGTTACATCTGAGAAGGGTGGAAATTCAGAGGAAGGTAGTTGGGAGGTCAGAACTGCTATAAACCACCAGGAGGGAAAGGCAGGAGGTCAGGTAGAAGATTCACACACAGGTGCTTGCGGTGTGTGCACATATGAGGCTCAAGCAGCTGCATGTACCATGGGCATTGACAGGTCCAGGTTTGAGGTTGAGGAAGCCATTGCCCATTGTACTGCTTCTATCATGTTGGAATCTCTCTGGTCTGCCAATGACATTAAGGCTCAAAGGATATAGGCACTTAAAAAGCTCCAGATGGAGATCTATGTCCAACTGTGAGAGGCAGAGCTAGGGGCCCAGTAGGCCTGGGCCCCATTCTATAAAGGAACTGGAAGAGGCGGACAAGGAGGTGTAATCTTTTGTTGGGTGGGGTTTCTTTCTGTTTGGGAAGAGATGTTTTTTGTTTGGTTGAGCAAGTTTCATTTTTGTTGCAGCCATAGGTTTTACTAGTTGTTTCAAAGTTGTGTTTAAGATAATTACATGTTAATTATTTCCATGTTAGCGCGTGTAGTAGTGTTGTTATTGGATCATGTGGTGAATGTGGTTGCATGCTTTTGTATGGGTTTATGATGGGTTACTGACTATGTATCAATGACCTTGGCACATCATGCTGACGTGGTATTGTCTGTGGAATGTGTGTTACCAGGTAAAAGGCTGCACTCTCGTGCTTAGATGTGAAATTGGCATAGATATTCATGTCCATATATTATGATACTGTGTAGATTTATTAATGTGTAGCATGGCCACAGTATATATATTTGGCTTGAGTAGTGTTTGCATGTAACATGGTCACATTTCTCACCACGGTGAGTCGCTCTGATCATGAGTGTCAGATTCAAAATTTGGAGGTGCCTTGTTTCACAGGAGCATGGTGGTTGATGGTGGTTTTGAGAATTCTTTGTGAAGTGGGTTGCAATGATGGTCCAGTTGAGGTAGATCAACCCATGTGAAGTTGAGGTAGAAGAAATCTTCCATGATAGCTTACTTTGTAAAGTTAATGATTAACTGAAGGTGTGTTTGCTTATTTTCCAATGGACGCACTTGACAATCGTGGTGCAACTTATGGGGATGATGATTAGAACAAGGATATGACCTTTCCTGTGACTTGTGTCTTTTGTTTGTTGGGTGAGGTTCAGTTTGTCGAGAGGACAGTGGAGATCTCCCTATATTGTTGTTGTCGTTGTATTGTTACTTGGGTGCTTCCATGGCCCCCTCCATGGGATGGTGGCAGGTGGTTATGGCAGTTACCAAATTGATGTTGTGTGGGGTCCTGCTGGGTGTGGCCCTTTAAACCACACTTTACAGAGAACATGTGTGTATACTATTATGACTACTCAATCAAAATGTCCACTCAATTTATCGATCTTGGACGGATGAAAGGCTGAATCAACCTTTCCAGGATTTAAACCTGTGATCTGCAGATCACACCCAGACATCAGCAGAAAGCTCTTAACCTGCGGAGGTATATTAGTGGCTAATTGTCTAATTTAGGGATTCAGTGGTATGTATGCTGCTTGTAGAGTTTAAAATGAAATTGTGTTTCTGGCAATTGTGATGTATAAAGGTGTCACTCACACTTGGCAATTCATCTTTCAGGCTTGTTTCATGTTTCAGTATTGATGTGTTAGGTATTATAACGCCACACACTGGCTGCCTTGGCTTGTGGGGGCTGCTGTTAAGAGAAGAGGCACTCACTGGCTGTCTTGCCGTGAAGTGCCTGCAAGTTTTTGTTTTCAAAGTAGTCTTTTGAGAGTTAATGACATAATTGGGGTTGGAAAAGAGTTACTGGTGTCTACTGGTGTTATACAAATGTCTTAACCTGGTCTGCATTCAGCCACTCGATGTATACGCACTCTGTACATCCTTCACTGAAATCCTGTTAAAATCAATCATTGGCAAAGCCAACAGTTTTGGCTTGTGTATACGTATTAGGCATTTGCCATGAACTGCTATCAGATGTCCAGGTACTTGCACCTGCTACCATCAATGGCCAGTCAATGGAAATAAAGCAGTGCTTGGCACCCTTCTCATACCTACACAAAAGGCCGAACTGTTGGCATTGTCAATGCTTGTTTAAATGTGCTGCTACACACGGCCCCAGAATTCTTTTATGTAGGGTGCCACTGCAGTAAATGCTCTGGGAGTTTTAGGAATTGGCAAGCACTTTGCTAGATCAACCTTAAGGAATAGGGTGTGAGCAGCGCAGAGGCGTTGCTAGGGGAGGGATAAGGGGGCTATAGCCCCTGATCTTTTGGTTGTAGCCCCGGATAGAATCTCAGGAGCTACAACCAAAAGGCTAGCTAGCCCCCAGTCCCAACAGTTCTGACATCAGCGTAGCCCCGGGTCTTTTCGAGACCTAGCAACACCCCTGGAGCAGCGTGCGCCCTCTCTAAGAATAGTGTACAACGTGTTGAACCCCATTGCGAAGATGTGACAAGCGGCATTAGTGGCGACAGGCCCACTATGGAGCAGTCCAACGATCAGTTCAACCCATCATAAAAACACGAGCTGGTGGCCAGTGAGTACGAAGCCATGCTCGAGAAAGGGGGTGGGTCGCCTGTGGTGGAGATAAAGAGCTTTTAACGAGTCGCTGTGATGAATAATTGATGAGTGCTGCGCAGTTATCTAGTGGGCGAGGGAACGAGACACGGTGAGCCAGGAAGGAAGGGGAGTCGGTTGCGAATAAAACACTGCGCAGTAAACGAGTGGGTGTGATGAATAATTGATACATAGTTAACAAAGAATCAGGCAGGCTGGTTAGTAATTGAGGGAGTGAGCAGTACATGAGGGACGCCCCCTACATTAGGCAGACGTAGCAACAAGTCAGTGAGTGGGCGAAGATATAGATAGCAGGTGTACTTTTTATAGGGCGCATGCCCCCAGAGGTCGTTTGACGCTGAGCACAGATGTGCTTTCTTACCCAATTTAATGTGAGCCATTTTACCGACCAGGGAAAGATGGCGGCCTGAGGGTTCCAGGCCAGGGATTAAATGTACGAAGATCCCTCTAGCAGATGGTCAGTGCACAGAGGCGCGCACCCAGCTAAGGCGAAGGAGGAAGTTGGGTGACGGGTGAATGCGACAGTCTGAGCAGTGCATTAAATGATACAGAACAGGAAACAAGTTGGACACTAAGAAAGATCACTGCAGCTGTTAGAAAAGAAAGGTGATGTATGACGAGTTAATAAGAAGAGGAGTTGGACAATTGCAAACACGATTCCTACTTTTTTCTTTAAGAGAGAGAGAGGGAATTGTACAAAAGGCATGTATGTGAAAATACATCTGCTATGTTCAAATATAGGCATAGTATGTTTTGGATATCAGGTAGCCATTGATTGAAAATGCATGTTAAAGTACTTTGGGGATTTATTTTGACACGATAGTGCCTTGGTGGAATGGCACCATGGATTGCTGAATGCACTTATCCCATCAGCACATCTGAATGCTCCTGTCAGCACTACGTACGATCTCGGTCCACCTCATTTTCTTCTTCCAACATACATTGCAGTTTTCATTTTCACCTTCTCAACAGGTTTTTCATATTACGTGACCTCTTTGTGATTAAAGGTCTCTGCACTTTAACAATCCGCATGATATCTCTGCAGCCTTCCCTTAACATGCCAGCGAGCCTAATATCCTCGAAGAACAGTTATGTATGATTTTCAGACTGGGCCCTGTCTTGGAGCAAGCCATCATATCAGTAAGTGGAGACTGAACTGTCCCCAATCATATGGCATCCATCAAAACATATTGCTGCCATAATTTTTGAGCTAATTACATCAGTTCCTTGAGTAGAATATTCAACAAAACTGTCTCACATATAGACTCACTCTCTGTTATAGTTCTATAATGCCTGCAGACGTATATAACATTATTGTGATATCACTGTCAAATTATATAGTTTGTATCTTGCAATGTTCATAAACAATGTGATGTTGCAAATTAAAATACATGCAATATCATTTCTGCCTATACATAGCCTCAGACATGAACAGAATACTGTAGTAAATTGAGACCATGTTTTCAGGTTAATGGTGAGTCGCTATGGCACACGATGCATAACACAGCACTGTGACCCACACAGTCCCACATCCTGTTGGTGTCAGCAAAAGCATGACAAGAAAGACGTGTAATGTCCATCTGTTTTCCATGTGACACACAGGACGGTAAAAGGGGTAGAGGCCTATGTAATTGCTTTTTGGCCATTAGTGTCCTGTTTACATGGGTGGATGCACATGGCCTGGTGGCAGATATCCCGTGCACGCCCTATCAATTGCACAGGCCGTGGATGGGCGTGTTCCCTCCGCTCCCCCTATACTGTACCCGTTGGGGCCACCTTGCAGGTGTTTCTTATGCTTCTCTTAATCAATTAAGTGCACTAATGGCCTATGTGACAGCATATATTATTGTTAGTGGCCCAATCTACACCGCCCGATACATTGCACTACCCACAACCAATATGCTCCTTCCCATTCTCATCATCCCCCTACTCACTTTACTGCTGTCCTTCATCAGTGGACAAAAGGCACTCACCTGTATGGCACCCCCACCAATCGACCCCTTCTAAAATCTTACACTATCTTGATGCTTCACCAGCACATACATGGGCCAATAATCGCTGTGTTCATAGCTGCTCTTGCCTCTCCCACCCCTCTTGTCTCTGTCAGAGACACCCCTCCCATATCGCCATATACCAGTGCCCACTGTGTTCACTTTAGGGAACAGGAACGACAAATTCCCTCAGTAGCAAGACTAAAAGACTTCATTTCTAGTGTATCACCTTCACTCTCCTCTCTCCCACCGAGATCAGGGAAACCCATGAGACACAGCCACACCAACAGCCCATTTCACTGTTTCTCCGACACACTCCCGCTCTCTCTGAACCTCCAAAAAGAGGGCTACAGTGGGACTTGTCACCCGTAAAGTCGCATCACCCACTCTCCTGGCCATTCAACTTAATTCTGTCTTGATTTGAAAAAAATGATATTAAACCCATTGACCCAAATCCTCACAGCAGAATTATCATCTGGCAGACTCCTGGCATTCTCAACCTCTTGTTCTAGGTTTTAGGGCCTCATTACAAGTATGGCAGAGTGCAGAAAAATTGGTGGTCATGGAATTACTGCTAATGTTTCTGCTCTGCCATACTACAAGTATGGCCCTGGAGTGGGGGATTTACCTCTGGCATCATGTTGGAGTTGAATACATCAATTCTCCGCCGAAAAATCAGCAGCATTTCCGTTGCAGAATTACCACTGCAGTAAATCCGCCAAAAAAGCCCCATAGAGTCGTATGGACTCATAGAAAATGGGGATTTATACTGCCACCACCAGTTGTAATCTGGCATTAATTCCACTGGATCAAGTGGCGGTCACAATAATTCAGTTGGAATATCACCCAACTCGAAATGAGGCCCTTTACTGTATCTCATCTTTCTTCCCTCCTTTCTTCAGTCCTTACCCTCTCCGTACACCCTTTCCCTCTTACCACTCTCAACGTCATTGCACTGTATCTGACAGTCACTTGGTCTGCCCACACCCATGTCCTTTATCAACACCTGTAAATTCAGACCCAACTCCATGTTTATTTATTTATTATTCATTTAATTTGGTAGCTATTTATTGAGCATTGTCCTATCATTGAGAAGCCACATAGCACTTTATATCAACGGGTTACTAGGAATCCAGGTAAGGGGGCACAAGTTACAGAAGGGCAGCAATTAATTCGGGGTGAGTTAGGATCAGCCAGCAGGTGGGATTGGGAGTACCTATGTTGCATAACAATGGTTATGCAACAGGAGCTTAAGTCCATCATTGAGGATGATGGACTTAAGCTCCTTTCTGAATTGCAGGATGCTGTGCTTGAGTGTGATATTGACGGACAGGAGGATCCAGTGACTCGGGACACAGACTTAGAGTGCATGCTTACTGATTTTTCTGTTCTATATTGTTGCATCTCTAATCTGATATGTCCTGGCTTCCAGTGGATTGTTGACTGCCAGAGTGTGTGACCTTATTTGACAGGTAGGAGAGAACAAGCAAAGCGATGTCTTTGTAAATAATGCAGCTGGTCTTGAAAGTGATGCATTCTTGTTGGGGAAACAACTACAATTTGATGAGTGTGGGTGTAACATGTTCCATTTTGCAAAGTACATTTATGAGGTGGTTGGTGAAATGTAGGACACCTCACATTGATGCCAAGGTGGAGCTGGGTAGGCTAGTGAGCAAGGAGTTTGCACTGTCTAGGTGAGAAATGATGAGAGGCTGTATGGTGTACCAGAAGTTGTCAGGAAGGAAGAGCTTGATTTTCTACAAAAGAGAGAGTTGGTAACAAACTGTCTGAGTTTTGAATTTCCATTTACAAGTAAAGTCAGATATTGCTGTCATCTGCCCTCTCTACACCTATGAACTCCTGCAACTCCACTGAATGGTTCTTCCAAAACATCCCTTGCTGCCCTTTGCAAAACCATTATCCTGCTCTCTCTTTCACTCTTTTCTACACTTTTCCTTAAACCTACATCACCATTGCCATTCAACAGTTGAGAACTAATATGCAAATCTAACCATCCTAGTAGCTCAACAGCGGTTCCATTTATATACTTCCTTATCCTGAAGGAATTCCCCAAACTTCTTTCTAGGTGGAGGAATATTCTCTGCACCTTATTGTGTTGGTGTTTCCACACCTGTATCAGCTAAGTTTGCCTTTGGCTGGGATCTCAATTCTAACACCACTGGTAACAAAGCTGTCAGGGATCTATAACCATGCCAAGATGGGAAATGCAAGCGAATCATATATTATATATTTTGAAAATATAACATCAGTTTGACGACAAAACCACAAATTGGCATTAAACATGGACCAATAAACTAAATTAGTCTTCTCACAGCCGAGACAGACAGAAATCTGGCTGTAAAAATGTTCACACACTCTTTGGGGCCTTTCACTTAAGGGCCCCTCTCTAAAGTTTCAAATCATATTTAAGGGGTTCTCTACACCCTTATTCTATGATTTTAAGGTATATTTACCCATGTAGAGGGTTTCTGGCACCCCTCTGCCCCTCTGTTCTCATGGTCTTCAGGTTCTGGGTCTAGGTCCTGGCCTCCATCACCTTCAGACCTATGACCCTACCTCTTGCCTGCATCACCACCTCCCCATTTATACTCCCAGTCTTCACCTTCTCGATGTGATGCTGCATACCAATTTCTCTGTCCATCATGAACTCAACCATTCTGATTGGGGTCTCATTACTAACCTTTGTCGTTGGCCAAGCTTGCCCTCTTCAACCTTCTTAACCTGACTGGTGACATTCTCCATCAATTTTTCATCTAATTCCACTACCAAATGCTACATACACCTGCTCCTTCTGCCATCTCTTGATTCCCCACTTTTAACCTGTGATTCTATTATTCCGCCATCTCCTTATGTTGAACTCCCCATTACCACTTTGGTTCATCTTTCTATTGAACCATTGGTTCCTTCCCCCTCTTCATGGTCACCTCCTTTCATTGACTCTTGTGTCTCTCCTCCAAACTCACTAGGCTCACCTCTTCATGTTCATCTCTTTCCATACATTTCTTAGGTATCTCATCCAACCACTCACTAATGTTCTTTCCTGCCTTCATTTTCCAAACACTTCCAAAATATTTCCTCTTTCCCCAAACCTCTACAATCTTCATTCTTCACTCTCTACAAGCTCCTTAGTTTCCCTCCAATCCCCTTAAATCTAATTTCCTTCTCTTCAATCCCCTCTAAGCACCTTACTTTGTCTCAAACCTCCTCCACTATCCAAGCTCTGCTCTCCTCCAAACTTCAAATCCATTCACACAAATGTCTGCCTTTCTGTGTGGGGTTTATATAGCTTGTAGCCCACTCTCCCTGGACAGGGTATGGGAGATGACTTTCATCTTAGGACCATCATTGTTACCTATGCAGAATTGGGTCAAGCCTAATAGAGACTTCATTTCATGTGTGGTGGTGAACCAAGGGTTTAAACCCCGGATCTGCCATTTTAGATTTCAGACATTCTTTCTAAGGTTAATGAGCATGAGAGACAGTCTGTGTGCAGAGCCATGCTTCTTTGCATGCCCCACTGCCATTGTGAGGACATGTATGTCTCTGTAGTCACTGGTGAGTGTTGGAAAAGTATTGTGTTCGCCACAACACTAGCGTGATTTTGTCTGGAGAGCTGGTGCATGGAGTGAATTGTAATGTACCACTACTGCTGGGTCTGCTCTGCTTCTAAGTTCATTGTTGCTTGTGTGAGACTAACAGATCAGATCTCTTAAATGGTCAGTATCGTGGTCACTGGCTACTCCCTGCATGTCAACTGAGTATAGGTTTAAGGTTTAATCACAGTTGAACAGGGTATCATTGTTTTCATAACATTCCACTTCTCGTGTCCCACTTTTATGTCTATATGTAGCCATCTGATGATCAGTTGTTTCCTTTCCTGGCGTGGTTCTTTAAAGACGCTGATTTATAAGCTTTCCCAGTTTCAAGACAACAATATATACAGTCATATATGCATGTAGCGAGCATGACCTTACTGATCCTCACCTGTTTAAGCTTTGTAGGGTAAGGGTCTGTCTCCCTTATTGCTAAAGTACAATTTATTGCCCAGTGAATGCACACCATAAGAGAGTTTTTTGCAGATGTTTTGCCATGTGTGTCTATATTTTGGGTCAAGACTTGTTGGGCGTAAGGTCTGTGTCTGGAAAAGTGGGCCACTTTGTGGTGCAGGATTGTTTTTGGCAGATTACTTCCTCTGCTCAGTGATGAGGAAAAAGTGAAGGTGATCAGAATATCTTCCCCATACCACCCCAGGGCTCATCAACTGCTGATTCAGGTGAAGCACCTGGTTCCATTGGTTACTGCACTAGATGTTCCCAGAGTCAGGTTAAGGGCAATTACTATTTCTCCAGTGTTAAAAGGCATTGTTTTTGTACACCCCAACAACATTTTCTTTTTGATACTTTCTTGTATGTTATACATAATCCATAATGTCAATAAGAAGAGGTGGGCTTTGTGCATAAAATACTCCAATGAGCATGCATGGTCTACACAGTAATGCTGTTCACCAATTAACCATTCATCACAGCAAACTCATTTTGTAGGATGGCTTTGGAAGAGATGACCACTGTCTACTACTCTATAACTTTAAGTAGAGGGTAGGAGTAGTGAGTATAGGGCAGTGGGCCTCCCCTGGGTTAGGTAGTATCTGATGGTTTAAAAACAAGGTTTTTAGCTTGCAGCAGATCTTGGAAGAGACTGATTCTCACTGGTCAGTCAGATTTAAGCGTTTTTAGAGGGATGTGCTGAGTTCAGTTCATGCGCCTAGGCTTTCCTATATTTTTAGAGACGAAAATGTGCTTGAGTCCTAATTTTGTATACTTAACTTTTGGTTTAATGCTAGTCTGATATTTTCTTAGTATGCACATAGTGCCAGCAATCTCCTTTTCGGATGCACATGCATGTGTTTCGACTTACCCAGGCTTTCTCAAGGCACAGTAAATCTGCTTTAGAATTACCCAATTCGGGTTACGGTGTACATAGTACAGAATTATTCACGGTTGATCCCATGTGTTGGGTTTACATTCAGATTAGTGACTTTCCATCATATTCAGCATTTATTATTGACTGGCTTCATTGTTGTTCTACATTCTATTCCTGCATAAAAATGTATACATTTGCATTCTTCATTGTGTTTCACTATATTGTTTTTCTAATCTTTTAGGTTGTTTGAAGGCAGTCCTTGTGTAACAGAGTTTCTTCGATAAGTTCCTATATGGAAACTATTTAGAAACTGGTCTCCTCTTTTCTCACGTTCTTTTATGATGGCGGCGTTCTGCGTTGTTACTACAACTTTGCCATACATTGAAAGTCCATGTTTGTAGGGTATCCCTAAGCATAACACAAGACTGATTGTTAGCTTCAAAGGCATAATAGGCACAGCATTCTTCAAGGATAACATTGTCTTTTGGGGTGCTGATCATACCTGTGAAAATATTTTGTGCTCTAGCACATTGAAGCATATTTTGTGCTGGATGGAATTACAAATAAAGATCTCAGATTAAATAACCGGACAGTCAGAAAATATGGCAAAATGCTACTTTATTCTCAATTCAATAAAGCAGGTCAAACTGGAGAACAATGGATGGATGCCCACACACTCACACACAAACCTGATTATACAGAGGTTATATACTCCAATATGCATCATCTATGATGTTATCCTACGTGGCAAACAACAAAACCTATTGAAGGTAAGGTTTGGTTAGGGGAACATGTGTACCTATGGCATACATAGGGGTTAGTACATAATTGGCTGCCCCTTATCTGTAGGGCATGCCTTAATCTTCCTCTAAATATGTATAATATTGATTATAGCAGAGAAACTAGCAGCTGATTGGTCTATGCAACATTGTATAGTACGTTGACCCATAGACCCTCTGATTGGTTGGCATGCTCACCCAACCTTAGACTTTTGGCTCACTAGCACGTAAGCAAAACGAAACCCAGGTGCTCAAGCCACGTCAGATCACTCCCCACTTTCCCAATTAGTCCATCATCTCTCATCAGTCCAACCATAAGCCAAAGTTTCCTGTCTGTAGTTGACCTTGTAGTTGCTTTCTGTTCTGGGACATTTGAGGGAGTGCAAGCACATCACTATCTTCATCTGAAGCTTAATGAATAGTCCTTGGTTTTGACTTCTGAATCAATTGTGAATAGATTGCAAATGTATCAATTTCCATCTCTCATTTACTGCTATTTGATTTCACTGTACTAGGTGTACTTGCTCCTTTTGACCTCTAGAGACTTGCTAACTCCATTGAAAGAGAAATGTTTTGTGTACATGGCTTATTCATCAGCCTCCCTTTGTGCCTTGTAATTATTCCTTAAAATAGCGCCCTTTATCCGAGACCAACAGAGACTCCTCTTTATTCTGCACATGAAGCTATTTCTCCAATGCCTCCTGACTCTGCATCCCATGTCTGTCTCTGAGGTAGCTGGATTGAGTCTTAACACAAGCCAACTTCCATTTTCCGATCATGGTCATCCTAGCCACGTTATATTCTCCTCTAAAGTGAGCTTAGATACTTCTCATCTACCTTGAATTACTGCATATTTACACTTATTTGTCAGCAAGTTACTTTATCTTTTTTTGTATATATGATTGCTTTATCATTTCGTACATGTTTCTCTTGTCACTGCAGTTACATTGTCAATCTTAATTATTTTCATATACTTTCTATATGTCCTCATATATCACCCTGGATCTTCAACATCTTCATGGCCCCCTTGGCCCACAGGATCTCTTCCTTTATCTCTAACTTTCAGTGTTATGCAGATGACACGCAGCTCTGTTTCAGGATGTCCTCTGCTTCCTCCTCCTACCCGCGTTTCTCAAATTTGTGTATCCACAATTCAGGCTTGGTGTGCTGCTAACAATCTTTGCCTGAATGCCAGTGAGACAGAGATCATACCCATTGGGGACCCCTGCTCCTGCTTTCCCACTTTCTCACTGGCCTGCCTCCCTTGGTCCTGTGCCCTCGCCTACCAATGAGGCAAAAAACATGTGGGGTCATCTTCGACTCCACTCTCTATTTCTCTTCTCACATCTCAGACATCTCCAAAAAGACCAATTACCAACTGCACCTCCTCAAAGTTATTTGGCTTTTTCTCACTTTGCCCCAAAGGCTCCTTACCTCGAGAGCCCTGGTTCTCTCCAGGCTGAACTATTGCAACAGCCTCCTTCTCAATCTTCCAACTTCTACTCTCTGTTCACTACAACTCATCCAGAACAGAACCTCAAGAATAGATGGGAAGCCGTTTTCTTCAGGACCCATAACTCAGCAAACCACAGAATTACTGCTTTCAATAAACAACCACCAGGAGATGTTACGTTTTGACATAATAAAGGCAGCTCATTATCCAATGGTTATCGGTATGCCCTGGCTTCAAAGACATAATCCATACAGCAACTGGGCAGCCGGATCCTTATTTTTGCCTGTCCCAGAACGTGTTGCAAACCATATCCACAAAACCCATATCCCAGAACAACAACCTATTTGTGTTTCCAATATTTCCCAGGTACCTGAGAACTATCATCAGTTTTCAGATGTATTCTCAACAGTCATTGTTCAGTCTGAAGATTCTGTGGTTATACCATTTGGAAGGATGTTTATTCTTTCAGAACCGGAACCGGAAAAAGGAGCTCTACGCGAATACCTGGACATCAATCTCACCGATGGAACCATTCGTCCGTCTAACTCTCCTGCTGGGGCCTCCTTGTTTTTTGTGCCCAAAAAGGATACCAAGGAACTCCGACCATACCTGGACTACCGGGGTCTTAATCAGTGTAATCTCAAGGATCGTTATCCATTACCACTCATCTCTGACATCTTGGAAGCTGTACGTGGCGCTGTAATCTTTACCAAACTCAACTTGCGAGGTGCTTACCATCAAATCTGCATAAAGGAGGGCGATGACTGGAAGACTGCCTTCAGAACACCCTTTGGACACTTTGAATATCTGGTTTTGCCATTTGGTCTTACTAATGCTCCAGTGGTATTCCAGCGCTTTATGGATAGAGTCTTCTCAGATATGTTATTCCTTTTTGTTATTGTCTACCTGGATGACATATTGATTTATTCCAACGACCCCATCCTACATTAGGAACACATTACCTTGGTTTTACAACACCTGCGGGAGAATAAGCTGCTGGCCAAACCAGAGAAGTGTGTTTTTCATGTCCCTACAGTCAATTACCTGGGATTTGTTTTAAGTCCCCAAGGAGTAGCAATGGATCTCGCCAAGGTTGCATCTATTCTTTCATGGCCTGCTCCCACATCAGTAAAACAGAAACAATCCTTCCTGGGGCTTGCACATTTTTACATGAAATGTATTCCTACATTCTCTGCCATAGTTCAACCTATAGTTTCATTGCTACAGAAAGACGCACCCTTCAATTAGACGGTTGATCAGGAAACCACCTTCCAAGAATTAAACCAAAGGTTTACTCAAGGTCCCAGTCCTGGCTCAACCCGCCATTAATAAACCCTTCCTGTAGAAACAGATGCCTCAGAGTACGCCATTGGGGCTGTATTAAAACAAGAATCTGAGGATAATGAAGAACATCCCATTGCATACCTATTTCGAACATTGAATCTGAGTGAAACTCTTTACTCAGTACTAGTGAAAGAATTGCTCGCCATCCAACAGGCTTTTACAGAGTGGCATCATCTACTGTTGGGTGCCAAGTTCCCTGTACACGTTCGTACTGGTCATCGGAACTTACAGGTCCTGCAATCACTGGAATGCAGAAATAGTCGTCAAGCCCGTTGGGCCTTTTTTTTGCCCAATATCAGTTTCACATTCAACATGTACCCGGGACAACCAATATAATAGCTGATGCTTTATCTGGACGTCCTGATTATGAACCAGATGAAGACCGCGCCTTTCCCAAGATGTTTCCTGACACTGTATTCGTAGCCCAGGCCGACTCACTACTGGATAATGTCCAAACTGAGACCCCACTTTCTGATCTTTGGAAAGAATACTCAATCAATGGTCCCTAATTGTTAAAGATGGTTACCTTTTTAAAGACAAGAGATTGGTTATACCTACACAGATCCTAAGAACCAAGATAACAAACCTCTGTCATGATACCTTCCATTCCGGGCATCGGGGCATCAAGGCTACTCTTCGGCTCATTCAGAGAAACTTTTGGTGGCCCAAAATGATTGATCATATAAAGGCATAAATCCAAGCCTGTTCTATTTGCAGTCAGAACAAGTGCGACAATAGAAGACCAGCTGGATTACTCCATCAACCTGCATTGCCGGACCGGCCTAGGGAGGTAATTGCCACTGATTTCATCGTGGATCTACCTCCTTCCAAAGGTTTTACCACTATTATGGTTACCATCAACATATTTTCCCATATGGCCCATTTCTCTCCTTTGAATAAGTTACCTTTGCAACATGAAATGGCAGGGATTTTTTTGAATCACATCTTTAGACTGCATGGTCTTCCTTCCAAAATCATCTCAGACCGCGGGTCCCAATACATTTCCCAATTTTGGAAGTACCTGTGTCAAATGTTAGATATTCAATGTGCCTTATCTTCAGGATATCATCCTCAGTCTAATGGAATAACCGAACGAGTAAACCAGACCCTTGAGCAATACTTACGATGCTTTGCTTCCAAAGTCCAGGACGATTGGTCAGTTCTAATACTAGTAGCTGAATTTGCATACAATAATTCTGACCACTCTTCAATCAAGACAAGCCCTTTCTTTTGCAGTCAAGTTTTCCATCCATCTGTTCTGGCTACTCTCCTGTCTCACTCCACCCCGGTTCCTTCGGTTGACTCCTGGATAGAACATTTAGTCACTGTACATAAGGACATAAAAAGACATCTAGAAAGAGCTAGGATGGACGTTAAAAGACATGCTGATACCAGGAGGAGACCTGGTCCTATCTATGCCATATGCGACAAGGTCTGTCTTTCTTCTAGACTTTTGCTCGACACCTACGGCCCAATAAGCTCATCCCTCGACCCTATGGACCTTTTGCAGTAAAGGAAATCATTAACCCTGTGGCCATTTTAACTCCAATTACCAGAGTTGTGGAAGAGCATTCATCCCGTTTTTCACACTTCCTTACTCAAACCCTATTCTCAGTCAACTAGGATGTTTCTTCGACCTCCCCCTGTTCTTGTCAATGATCAGATCGAATTTGAGGTTTCCAGGATATGTGATTCCAGATATAGAAGAGGTCGTCTTCAATACTTGGTGGAATGGAAAGGTTATCCTGCCAGCGAACAAACATGGGAACCTGTGTCCAACATTAAGGCCCCACGTTTGATGCAAAGATTCTACCTGACTCATCCGGGTAAACCTGGTGGATCGACATTTAAGAGGGGGCATGCTGTCATGATTCGCCGTTTCCACCCTTTCTGGAATACCTGGTCTATCAAGCACCGTAATATCATGTTCAGTATACTACCAACATGGCCGGCGCTGTTAAGCAGACCACAATCTAGTGTTCCAGCTACGTCTGCCACTTTCTAGAAAACAGACACTCCTCTGTGTCTCTGTGCGTCTCAATGCTAACTTTCCATGTTACCAGCAAGTACGTTACCTTATTTTCTCCTCCACTCCCGTTTCCATTACCCTTTGGCTCCAGCTGTACCTTAATTCCTTCCCAGTATTCATTCTGTACCACTCCTTGCACTCTCTGCTTGTGGATTTGTGCGAGTCTCCTACCGTTCCCGGACCCTGGGCTTTGATCCAAATCCTTTCTTCCCATTTCTGCCTTCGAAACTGTGCGAGTTCCCTTATTCCTTCGTGGCTCCTGGACCCTTCCTGGACATTTTGCCCATTATTCACCTGACCCTTCTAGGAACACTGAATGTCTACCTTATCATCTCATCGAGGCTGGTTTCCGGACTGCATACAAAGACCTGCATACTGGCAAAAGAGTATACTCGTAAATTCCTTGAACGACCAGGAAGAAAGAGAGACCTCCAAGAAAGAAGACGTCAAAGGACAAACAGGTGAGACAAGAGTCAGAGTGTGACACTCTGCATTACACAGAGAGTTAAAAGCATCAGAACTAAATAACAAACTAAACCTCCAAGTGCCCAAAAAAGAAAAAGAATACAAAAAGAAAGAAAAGAAAGGAAATGAAGAAAAGAAACAGAAATACTGAGACCATAACATGATGAAAGAATAGCCAATAGAGAAGTAACAGCTGTCCCATATTATATAACAACTCATTTGAGTGAAGATGATGGAGGTATAGTGCTTAACATTAAGTTCATCATACATTAAAATAGTTTCATATACTTCATCAGCATTAAAATAAGTAAGGATGCATTAAAGATAGTCTTACATTTTAGTGAAAAAGTCGATCGTGCATTAAATATCCCCCAGAAAGGAAATCAATATATACATACCATCTATTGCCATAGTCACTTCACAATACTATAGAAAATGACATGAATCAATAAATAAGACTTGATGGACCCTCAACCCAAACCGCACCCCTATATTCATGAATACATCTTTAATATAATCATTAACAGTCAGCTGTTTGTAGTGACATCTAGTATTTATGCACATGTTAAATCAATAGGCACATATCTCAGCTCTCGCTATAATTATACATTTTGAGATAATCAGTTTCAGACTATAATTTATTTATTTCCAAGATGACAATCACACAACTATCTATGTGCTACCCTGAAAGTACATCTCTCCATGTGGAAAAAATGTAAGGTTTAGTATTCCACTTATATAAGTTACATAAACAAACCTCCTAGAAAAGTATCTTCCTACTTTTCCATGTTAAAGAAGAATCTTAAGGCAAACTAATTGCAACACACTATAGTGCCTACATTTAATCTAGGATCTATATATTCATAACTGCACAGGCATGCAACTACACAAGATGGATTGAACTAGTGACATGTACAAACATGCATTCACCTTTCATTAATTTGATCTAAGATTCAAAAATCACAAGTTTAAAGTTCACATCAATCCACTCAAACAACACCCAAATCGTATAGCTGTCTCGGTACTAAGCTTCCTCTACTAGTTGATATACCTATACCTCTCAACCAGGGTAGAACAATTTACATCAGTAAAGAAAAGCTCACTACTTTTTTGAACTAATTCAACTAGCAGATTGCAGTTCTGGGCAGCTAAGGCCTATAGTTCCCTTTAAGCGTGAGAAAAATGTGCCCCTTCAATTGTGTACACATCAACTAATTACCTTTTGAAGCTATATATATTATAAGGAAGGAGTACATGTCAAGCCGCCTTGCGCCGTCTTACCGATGGCATCGCGTATTTCTCCATGGAGGTCTGTTGCACAGTTTCGTATTTCAAAACCCAGTCATCGAGTCGGAGTGCTTTGGTCCTCCTATTGGGTTCCACACACTGTTTTCCTAGCTAATTGAGGCGGGGGCTGGGAATTCACGTGTGCATACTTTGTTCATAAATTAAGTCATGGACCTGAGCTGTGCACGTACCGAGTCAACAAGAGGGATTTCCCAGTGAGGCTATGACAGACATGAAGGAATACATCTGGGTTTTGGAGGTGTAAGTGAAACGTTAGAGGAAAGTACATAGAGGAATGGATGTCGCGTTGGGAGGCTTAAAATTAACTGTCAAATTCTAACGAACATGTTAAATCCAATAAAATACATTTTAAACAGTAATAAAAATGAAAAGCAAATTTGTAACCAATTAAATAAAACAAATCTAGATTAACTGTTGAGTCAACCAAACTATTTTAGACATCAATGTCTGTGCTTTCTATAAGTCAGTCTCTCTTCTTTCCCCTGTTGAAATGTTTTTTTATAAAATCCATGGCTTTATTGTGGTCTGGAAAGCCATGGGTAACACCATCAACAGTAATTTTAAGAATAGCAGGATAAACCATGTAGTAAGTGGGATTTGTTTCTCCTGCCAGACATTTTGCCTTCATAAAACATTTTCTCTGAGTTTATATGTCTCTGCTATAGTCATTAAAACACATAATTCTGTATTTTTTGCTCCATTTTATGTCTCCAGGCTCTCCAGCCTTCTTTGAAAGCATTTCCTTTACTGGACATCTGAACAGTTTAACCAGGAAGGCTCTAGGAGGCTGGTCAAGGGCAGGTCTAAGAGCTAAGGAGTGGTGTGTTATCACAATTTCCAGTAGATCCCCATGAGGTAGCTTCAATAACTTCGGTAGAGTTTTTTGCAGGAACTCAATATGGTGACCATTCTCAACTCCTTCTTGGAAAAAGTTATTCTTTTGTTGAATCATTTTCCTGTTCAGAGATCGTTCTATGATGATCTTCCAAATGCAGAGACAGTTGTGAAATTTTGTTTTCCAAGACATGCAGGTGATCATTTTTCATCCCTAGAATTGTCGGTTTGATTTTCCCAATGGACAGGACCGTGCTATCCATAATATGAGTGAGGTAGTCTTCAGCAGATTGGCCCTCAGCTCGGCAAGCAATCAAGCCATCTTCTTTGAATCTTTTAGGAGTCCGAGTATCGCTCTCATTAAATTCATTTGATTCACCTCCCTGTCTGAAATTAATGACATTTTAACAAATAAAAAAACTTTAAGAAAAAATATCAATTTAAAATAATATATATATTTATATATGTGAGGGTGGTGTAAGGGGTTAATATGGGTGGGGAGGGGTTGGGGTGGGGTTTTAAACATATGGAATGGGGGGCTGGGAGGGGGCCCAGATACATTTTTAATAAATTTATATTTTTTCATTGTTTTCGGTTTGTTAAAAATGCATTCTTCTTTTATTCATTTGTTAAAATCACATGTAACCTGCTAGGACTAGCACCAAGAAACAGCGGGTGGTATATGTGAACTGTAAAATGACCAGAAATTAAAATAGAAATAGATACTGAAATGGTACACGTAATGTCAATTATACCATATTTCTCTTAAAAGAAGCCATTTTAATTATCTCACCAATTTTATCCACAGAATGATTCTCATGGTTTTGGAATGTCTACCTCACCAGATGTGTTGAAATAGAGACTTGCATGCTCCACTGTCCTCTTCAGGGCTCTTCTTGTGTTTCTGGTTAGGACAAAAGGTTGCATAATGTCGTAACATGGTTTGATGATGCTGATAAGCACTCAATTATGGGGCAAAGGATGTTCACCCATTTAAGAACAACAGACTGTGACAGTGTTAGGGACTAAACAGCAAACATTGCCCTAGAATATGGTTCCAAATGATCTTATCATATGAAGACCACACCCCACATCTGTATAGTTGTAAAAGGTGTCAATCCCACAACATAGGTTGGACTTAAGCAGGAAAACTGTTTCAGTGTAAAAATGACAACTTTGTTAAACTTTCAAAAAACCTTATTAGCATAAGTTTATTTTTGATCAATCGTTTTGGTCCAAAATAAGGGTTGCATCCGCATATGCCTGGCCTGTTCTTCTCCCCACCGTTACATTGTTTTATCTTTTTTTCTGGTTCTTGTTTATACATTTTCCCTTTCATTGTATCATTTTGTGAGTTTATTTTTTAATTGGCAGCCACCTTACCTTATATGTGGTATATGTTGAGCCATCAAGAATCTTTTATTTCTCAATACTGACTGTTGAGCATTCTTGCACATGATAGAGCTTTTTAGAACCACCAGTTATTTACATAACTGAGATTCTGCTACTAAGGAATTTTGGAACTTTACACATGAAAAGCGTAGCCAGACACACGAAACTAAACACAGTCATGTCCACATATTATGAGGAACCATGTTTAAGTTCAGGTTCCACCTCAGCAGGGATAGTTCATATATTTCCATTTTATTGTTATTCAGACATAATTGCCAGAAGAAATGAAGTAATGCATTATGTTTGGAATATTGAAGATACACATTTGGGAGAGAATGTCCTGTTATGCATGTTATGAGGGCCCACGAGAGACATAATTCCGCAGGTATCAAACAGCTTGTTGGATAACATAGGCCTGATTGATCTTTGGTATAATCCCTAAATGTATGACCTAAAGTTAAAGTATAAAATGATGTTCTGCAGCACCTAAAATGAATGGTACCTGAGGGAGCTGTTCATGAATTGTGTCCAAAAGAAATGATGCCTAGAGCAACTGAGAATTAAAACTGATGCTAGGATTAGAGCCATACCTTGATCATCCCTGTAAGAGAAACACGAAAAGCCTTATGAACAAAATGGGAATGGGCACATTACCTCTGTGCTCTTTTGTCTCTCATTGGTCTAAGGATTCTGGAACTTGCCCTCTGCCTGTCAATTGGGAGGAAGACATTTGTCATTTTAAATTAATTTGTCGATTATATCAACGCACCAGGTAACAATTACTTAAACCTTTATTCATTTTACGAAATATCAGATGTATGAAGGAGGTGCAAAACCTTTTAAATACTACCTTCAGCCCAGAGGAAATTGAATTTATTACATTGCCTGGAGATGTAAATGGTACTTTCACCAACAGTTTTGAACTAACACTGATGCTCCCTGATTTATTGTTGCTTTTAAACCTGTGTGCTGGAATGATGGTTTATTAACTGAGATTGGTAATGCATGTATTTAAATGGCGTGTTTCTTCTCCTTTTTAGTATGTTTATTCCAACAAAGCTGTATGGTGATGACGTTTAACTTGTTGAATTTTGATGTATGGATTTTACGAAATTAGGATTTCTCAGTTAAGACGGTACCTCATTAAGAGTGTTTATATATACGGCACACTTGCACTTTACACTGTTTTAAAAGACCTTTGCTACGTGATGATGAATTTTTCTATTAATAGACCATATTTAAGGCTTATTGCTGGAATAAAGCTTTATTAATGATGATAATTCAGCATTTCCAAAACATAACAAACATGTAATATATTCAAAAGTATATGTGACATAAAGAAGCCAACAACACAGAACACCAAGACATACAAACCGGACTATCAACTGTGAACCGTGAAGGTTTCCCACTCAAGTTCACCTCCTGCAACAAATCCCTCATTTTCCACATTGACAAACACCTCTCCTTCAAGACACACATAGCTAAGAAAACTCAGACAGTTTGTTATCAGCTCTCCCTCCTGTGGAAATGTCAAGCTGTTCCTCCCTCCAGACAGCTTTAGATCCACTGTTCAAGCACTGTTCCTATCCCACTTGGATGACGGTAATGCCCTCCTCGAAGGCCTCCCGTTGTCCTGTCTTGTACCCCTGAGAAGTTTCCTACACACGGCTGCATGCCTCATAAAGTGTCTATGCAGATAAAAGCACATCACCCGGCCCTAATTGACCTTCACTGGCTCCCACTGCATGCACAAATCACCTTCAAAACTTGCTGCAGCCCCCCTCAAGTCACCCAGCTACCTCGCTGAGAAACTCAGCATCTCTGGTGTGTAGCACACCACCAGAAGCCAACATATGTGCACTTGAAATCTGCTGCTGTGGAAAAGAAAGGACCAGAAAACAAGCCTTCTCTGTCTATTCCTTAAGACTATGGAACCTCCTCACAATCAGCATAAGAATCGTCCCCACTCTCCTACAATTCAGAAAAGAACTGAAGATCCACCTCTTCAAGAAGTCTCTCCTCCTCAACACCTGGGCCATCATGTCACCCCCTGCACCACCTGACTCACTAGACGTTGTCCGGCCAGCTCCTCCCTGCTACCCTGTGCATCTGTACTCCTCCTCTGTGCCCCTCTGTATCCTACCCCTGCTGTAAATCTGTTCTGTTACCTCTGTAAAGTGCTCTGTTGTCTATCTGTATTGTTGTATAACTCTGTAACATACTCCTTTGTACCTAGAAGCTAGGTTTGCGCTCAATAAATACAAAAATAATAATACTATTAATTATTATAATAATTATGTTAATATATGTCATATTAAATTACATAAATCATAGTATGACATGTGCATTTCTGGTAATGAAACATTGAATGGTGAACTAGTGATACCCGAGACCGACAATTCCTTTTTGTTTTATAATGAAAAGGTAAATGTAAGTGAGACCATTATTTCATATACTAAGATAATCATGCTCCTGACTCAAAACATTATACTTTATTTTGAAAATGATACACTATATGGTCAAAAACAATGTCTATATATTGAAATCCTTGAGTGGCAGACATTTTGCATATATCCCGTAATGCACGTACTGAAAATTACAAATACATTCTAATTTTCATTGATTAAATTCTATATTTCATGGAATGACATATAGGCTTGTTCTACTGACTGCAACACAATGTTTTTGCTGACTGAATTGCATAAGCATAGTAAATGCATTTTCATATAGTGAGATTTGCCATAAATCAAATGACCCTGTTACCCTGGCACCTTCTCTCTGCTTCTGACAACTCAATGTAATTGTGTTGGAGCAGAGATCGGCTTCAGTTTAGTTTGCAAGCTGCTGTTCAAAACAGGCAGTGATACGCCAATGAACTCCAACTGCTGTTAAAAGAATTCTTTCTAATGCAGCCCTTCATAAATCCGGGCTAGAGCTCAACAATGTTGAAGCATGTGTCATTGTTCTCTAGTGGTGCATTTTAACGGTTGGGTTTCAGGGCAGTTGACTTCATTTCTTTCACACTGATCTCTGCAGAAATGTTTTGAAGTATAGATTTACTTTTTGCTTGCGTTTTCAAACAGAGACAAAATAGATATATATGTGTGTGTGTGTGTGTGTGTGTGTGCGTGCGAGAGAGAGAGAGAGAGAGAGAGAGAGAGAGAGAGAGAGAGAGACCCTTTACTGGGTTTATCAGAAGATTGGGCCTCATTTTGACCCTGGTGGTAGCCGTGCATGTAAAAATGTGCTACCAGAGTCATTTTTTTCTGGCGTCTGGCAATGAGGAATTACCGGGACATTACAGCCCGGCGCTCCCCCCGGTAATTCCCCATTGCCAGGCACTGGAAAAATGCACTCCCCATTCGAGTCCCACAGGACTCAACGGGAATGGGGAGGACAGAAGCACCGGCACCGTTGATAACGGTGCTGGTGCTTCCGTCAAAGCCTGCAAGCGGGTGCCATTCTGCTTGCCAGGTCAAACCTGGCAGGAGGGAAGGCACCCGTCCGCAGGACTTGGAATATGCCGGTCTGGTATCAACGGTGTCGGTAGCTTGCTGGTACCGTTGTTACCGGACCGGCATACTCATAATGAGGCCCATTGTCTTTTTCCTAATAGTAACTATGCCATCTCAAAGCTCAGCCTACATAAAATAGCTTCCTGGAGAGTAAGCATTACCAATATATTTACTCTGAGTTTTACTAAGAGTACTGCACCACTGAAGCACCCTAAGGGTTGGGATAATAGTCCATGCTATGGCAGGTGAGTGACTGACAATTAAATAGCTCTACCGGCCTTTCTTAATACTACTTGCCGGTAGTCATCGCCACTGTGGGTGGGCAGGAGCCCAGCCCAGGATCATCACCGCCACCAGAGAAGCGCCGCAGCACCCTCTCATCACCTGAACGAGGGTAAGCAGGCTGGAGACCAAAATCTAGCCTGAGCATCGTGATCCGACCTTGTTTATTGTGTGCAGCCCGCATTTTATCTTCATTGCGCCCTTAAGGCTCATGAAAGCACACTCCTGCACGAGGAGCTGCTAAAATGGTTGTCTCACGATTTTGTGTATCGGTTACCAGAGGAAGCTCACACGCGATTGGGCCAGCCGACCTACATACTAGGCCCATCCTTGCCGGAAGTTGCGAGCCTGCACCTACATCCAAGGCACACCAGCTAAGGCACGGAGCTGTGTGTGCCTGTCCGTGACGGGCCGTCATGCGGGCCACTTGATTCTCACACGTGAGTACTGTACTCATATCCTCACTCCGTGCATCTTTTCACCGCCCTCTCTACCTCCCAGGCACCACCCTGACAACTATGAGAGTCTCCTACTCCCGAGCACAGTAATTGACCTCCCATGACCTACCCACAGGAACCTATCGCAGTCCAACGCCCCAACCTATATGCACTGCTCTTTGCTCACAGCAATCTTCAAATGTGCCTTAGTAGGTCTCGTTTAACCGTGACATTTACTTGCTCCGGTATATATTGGAACACAAGAATGTGCTAGACGCCCCCGTGCACCATCTGACTGCCCACTGTTTTCAGCCCTATGTGCATTATACAGCACATGCCCTTACTATCTATGTACTGCTTCACCTGCGCCTGCATCCTACAATTGTGGACCTCTTCTGCACTCTGCGATCGTGCCTTACCTACATTTTGTGCCTACTAATAGCACTGCTCTACTTCTCTGTACCACAACCTATGGCATAATGCATAACAGATTCTACTCAGGCGCTCTTGTGATGCCACTGTTGTACTCACTAACCCATTGCTCAAATTTGAACTAGCCTAATGCAAGGTTACAGCCCAATGTCTGCTTCATTGTTGGAATAGCTTATGCAGCCTATTGTTAATTCTGGAATAACCTATACACCCTGCTGTTAGGCCTACTGTTCTAATTTCAGAATAACCTATGCACCCTGTTGGGCCTGCTGCTCTAATTTTGGAATATCCTATGCACCCTGTATGCCTTATTGTTGAAATATCATATGCACCATGTATGCCTTATTGTTGGAATAACCTATGCACCCTATTAGGCCTGCTGCTTTATTGCTGGATTAGCCCATGCACCCTCTTGTTAGGCCTGCTGCTCTAAACTTGGAATAGCCTATGCACCCTGTTGTTATGCCCACTGTGCTAATTAAGGAATAGCTCATGCACCCTATTGTTAGGCCTGCTGCTCTAAACTTGGAATAGCCTATGCACCATGTTGTTATGCCTGCTGAACCAATTTTGGAATAGCCCATGCTCCCTGTATGCCTTATTGCTGGAATAGCCTATGCACCCTGTTAAGCCTGCTGCCTTATTGTTGGAATAGCCCATGCACCCTGTTGTTAGATCTGCTGCCTTAACTCTGGAATAGCCTATGCACCCTGTTAGGCCTGCTGCCTTATTGCTGGAATAGCCCATGCACCTGTTGTTATTCCTACTACCCTAACTTTGGAATGGCCTATGCACCCTGCTAGGCCTGCTGCTTTATTGTTGGAATAGACTAGGCACCCTGTTGCTAGATCTACTGCTTTAACTCTGGAATAGCCTACGCACCCTGTTAGGCCTGTTGCTTTACTGCTGGAATAGCCCATGCACCCTGTTGTTAGGCCTGCTGCTTTAATTTTGGAATAGCCTTTGCACCTTGTTGTAAGGCCTGTTGTGCCACCCAGACCTCTAACATAACCTTAGGCCTAATCACAATGTTCCTCACTGAATATAGCCATCCTTAAACATCATGCACGCTGTGTTTCTGTCATTGGCAAGCGTACTTACTGCGCTATACCAGCTCCTCTCCATCACACATAGTGCTCGATCCATGCACCACCTTTGTCCAACAATGCACTGCGAACTGAAGGAAATGAAGGCAACACCATTCTTACCTGCCTTAAAACTTAATGCCTTAGTTGCAACCATCAGGCCCACACACTTCCTTTTGAAATTAAACTTAAACTTCAACTATCAAAAATTAGATCCCTCGAGTAGTAAATTCCAACCTTCAACACTACCTATCAGGCATGTAAACAGATCCCAATTCAAGTTAAGACCCCTAAATCATCCTTGACTGATGCTAATTAGAAACCTCAGACTTGGCGACAGACTCCAATCATTATATCATGATAAGGGAACTTATACTAATACTGAAGCCTCAAGCCATCCCTGTACGACTCGAGACAGAAATAAGAGAGTCAGAACCAGACTCCTAACCTCATCAGACACACCCAATGCTAATCTGTCACCAGATACCCCCATAAAAGATACCATTGTACCAAGGAAAGTCTCAACTAAACCAACCATAATAAGTCTCGAAAACAACATAAACAAAGTACCATTTCAACTCAAGTCGCCACACAGACCATTAAGGGCGGGTTAATCAATGCCAGATCGCTGCAAGAGCATGCGACAGACATCGCGGATTGAATCACTGCCGATAACCTAGACTTCCTGGCCATCACAGAATCCTGGCTGCATGCTGCAGCAGGACCATCAATCCTACTCGCTGTACCAGACAATTATACAATTGTAAGAGATGACAGAGTAGATGCCAGAGGCGGCGGAATCGCCATCATAGCCAAATCAAACCTAGATCTTAGATTAGCCACTGTGCATAAACTGTCATCTTGCAAACTATTGACTGCCAAAATACCAACTGACAACTCCCACAAAACAACAACCCAGCTAGTATACAGACCCCCCGGCCTATAGGCACCATTCGAGGACTATCTGATGCTACTAATGACAGACAATGTCAAAACATCCTCCCAAATCCTATTACTAGGCAATTTTAATCTGGGACTGAACGACCCTAATGATCCCAAAGCACTAATAATTTCCAACACAGTGACAGAACAAGGCATCAACCTAAAAACTACCCAACCTACCCACAACAAAGGTAGGACCCTTGATTGGGTAGCCGACCTTAATTGCAGCACCTTAATTATCGCCACCACTCCCCAGTCTTGGACAGATCACTATCTTCTATCATTTACCCTCCCAATAAACCCCCCAAAAACTAAACTAAACCTAACAGTACCTCCATGTCAGACAAGAGAACAAACCGAACATCACAGTGGAGGCTATCCTGCCACTTGTGATACCCACACTAAATGCATCAAAGGACATCACCGACCCTGACAAACTAGTAGAGATATACAACTCCTCTATGACCAAAGCCCTGGATATCATTGCCCCCCTCAAATTGGGCAAAGCCAAACCAAGAGCGCTTCTGAACTCATGGTTCACACCTGAATTAAAAAATCTGCGGGCGGACAAAAAGAAAGTTAGAATCTATTTGGAAGCTCAGACCCTCTGCGGAGCACAAAACAAATCTGAGGAATATATCTGCTAAATACAAGGAAGAAATACTGAGCACTAAACGGGAATCATACAATAATAGAATTAATCAGTCCAGCTCTAGCACCAAGGATCTATTTGTGATCCTTAAAGAGATGGGGACGCATATTACCCCAGTGGATACATGCGTTAAGGACCAACTCTGGTGCAAGAACATTCAAAATGCTCTCACCAACAAACTAGCCATTCTGCAATCCAAAATCTCTGAAAATATTAAAAAACATATTAAACATAGGCAACACCCACCACGACACAAAACTGAATACCAATCCACCCCAGGACTTTACATTTTCTAAAATCTCTGCCTTAGAGGTACAAAAATTCATTGCCTCCCTGAAACCCACACAATGCCAAGGTGATAGCTGCCCGGAACAAATAAATAAAGATGCTGCTAGAGATCTAGCACCTTTCATATCCAAACTAATCAATGCCTCATTTACATAAGGTATAGTACCTAGTAACCTAAATGAATGCTGGGTTTTACTCCTACTTAAAATACAATCTCTGGACCCAACCTTCCCTACAAATTATAGGCCAATTACGACAGTCCCTTTCTTATTAAAGATTCTGGACAGAGTAGCCTATCTACAGATCCAAGAATATCTGGAGATTAACCACCTCCTAGGGACCCGCCAATCAGGATTTAGACCTCAACATAAGACCGTAACTGTGCTCAATGACCTAAAAGCTCAGATTGACAAACTGAAGTACAATGGGAAAATGGCCCTACTACTATTATTGGACCTATCAGCGGCGGTTGATTTGGTTGACCATAAGGTACTATGCAACCACCTTACATCTGCAGCCCACTTCTCCCAGAAAGCCATTACTTAGATTCAGTCCTTTCTAAATAATAGGACTATGAGAGTCTTCACCCCTTCAGCAACAGCCAAGCCTATTCCCATCACATGTGGAGTCCCCCAAGGCTCCTGTGTATCACCTACTATGTACAACATCTTCACTAAGCCCTTGTTCGACAAACTGGATTGTCTGGGTGTCACCTACACCAACTACTGTAAGAGGATTCAATCCAACACTACAGCTAAGTCAATGCCTAGTCTGGGATACTGAATGGAAACCCTTATTGATATATCTTTATGTCCAGTTCATGAGTTCTGGATGACTACCCCTATATAACACCCCTCTCCTAGAATCCCCCTGATCCCACTGAGCCAAGAAGTAGTTCTGTTTTGCAAGTTTAAAAGGTTTATTTGAGAAATAAAACAAAATATAGATACCACGCTTTTATAATAAATTAATAATCGATATCGCCCTTATAAATAAAATGTTAATCAACAATGGGTAATCTGACACTAGCACACTTCTTTATAATGAATGAGGAGTGGGTGTAGGATGGATAAAGTAGCAAAAATACTTTTATGATTTCAAGGGAAAAGCAATGGGGAATAAAATGCAGTACAGAAATACTTGATATGATTTTAGCAAAAGATAAGATAATCACTTTTTCTCTGGCAATTCACCCCCCTCCCCTGTGCAACGTAAGAAATGGAAGGAGATGGAAAGAGGAGCACACAGTTCTCAGGAATGCAACCAAATACAATACGAAATTCAGTTCCCCCCCCAGCAAGCTTAGAGGGAACAGGTAGAAGTTTGAAACACAGGCCCAAAATGCTTTGAATGTGATGACAATGAAGTGAGAAATGTGCTAAAAATGCTTTTAATTCCCTTTAGGAGGTTCAGGGTGAGTGAGAGATACTTGGGATGAGATCAGGCTCACTTTAGCAATGATTCAGGGATGGTTATTAAGAGACAAACACATTTTTAGCAAAGGAAAGTAAAAAGCTGCTATCTTTTTACAGGTAAAGAAATCAGGCCAAATCGCAAATCGCGGAAAAATTCGCGAGTGCGTGAATCGTGATTACGGCAAAAGTATAAGGAGATTCTAAGCTTTCAGGGGCAAGTTAAATTTCGTTCCCAGCCCAAACGGTTCCAGAGATACGGACAATTAAATAAAGGTAGATTTTCGGATTTAAAGTAAAACTCAAAATGACAGGTGACAGCTTGCAGCTGCAGAATTGACAGGTGACAGTTGTGCAGCTTTAAAAATGACAGATGATACGATTTCTAGGAGGCAGTTCTACTTAGGTTAAAATAGTTTGGATTAGATTATTTTAACTAAGAGATTGGTTCTGCACAGTTCTGCTAGGTACTCACAATATAAATTTGAAATAGGCCTCACCACGGATCTGGTCAGGTTTTGGACTGGACTTCGGTTCTGGTCTCGGCACTTCAAAGTGATCTGGGTCAACTCTCTGGTTCTGCTCACAGCGGTCTGGGTCACTCTGGATCTCTGGTCTGGTCTCTGGCAATTGTTCTTGGCAAAAGAATTCAAACAGCTTGCCCGGCTGTGGAATAGTTCGCAAATGATTTTAAGGTTGCTGAGGCCTGCTGAGAAGAGTTCTCAGTTTGTGGGTTTAGGCCCTTGCTTTAAGTTCTGAAGTAAAGTTCTGGTCTTTGGAGATTGATGGATTTGAAGTCTGGATCTCTGGATGTGAAGTCGTCGGTCAGCATGCTCCGCAGCAAATGGAATTGAATGTCTCTACCTGTCCCAGCAGTCTCTTTTTATGTGTTTTGAAAATGGGTGTGTGCCTGGGCCTAGCTAAGCCTGCCCCTCTCTACTTGTCATTGGCCCAATTCTCCCCTCTCCCATGATTGGGGGAAGGAAATGGATTGTCAGCATGATGAAGTCTGTTTATGGGTCAGAGGATCCTCCCCTGGTCAGTTTGCCCACAAATCTAAATTTGATTCAAATACATCCTTCCCAGTTATACAATTTGTTGAAATTACATGTGCACATTATATATTCCTTATGGTCCATGCTTGTCCGCCTCTGATCTTCCTGGGGGCTTGCATTAAAAAATGACAACATTTTGCGCTTTTTAACTGGTTTTGCAATATCGGACATTTACCCAAAATTACACACATGTGTGCAAGGAGTATGGACATTAATTGATGAAGTGTTAGATTTTTAACATGCAGACATTTGGAGTGAGACCCTATTTTCCGCTAGCAACTCCCCAGAATACACCACAGGGTCCTAACGCCTCTCAAAATGTTCACAGAAAAATCACAAAAATAATGATATTACTTATATAATTCTGACAAGTCCGCACTATGAGTTATCTATCTTTTTAAAATTATGCCCTGGTCAAAAAGGGGTGTGGCTTCCCACATCACAGGGTGGAATAACTGGTTTATCCACTTCCCCCAAGCTCAGCTGCTAGCAGAGGCACTGCCCCTCCCAGTTTCCCCTAAGAGGAAGCCACTTTTACGACGCCCCCAATATAACATTTGCCTGAGTCCAGGACAGGCCTTTGTTCAACTCCCTGTAGTCCCCAGCTGCCACTCCCCTTTCAATCAACAGGGACATGTGACCTCAGGATGCAGCCAGGCCAGGCAGGGAACACAGCTGTTGATCCAGTTTCAACTCCTGTCGGGGGTAGTTGTCAGGCAGAATCCAGTTTCATTAAGCCAGGTTTCAGCTAAATGTCACTTTTTGTTCCCAGTTTTCTACATTCAAATCAAACTGACAATTTTTACCTATACATTAAATAATTACTTCCTTCAAGTAATTTCAGAATATAGTTTTACATTGTATCCACCTCTTGGCAAGTCTTTCCTTGGTCTGGTTTTGTTTCATTTGTTCAGTTTTACACAAAAGTCTGGTGGTTTTAAAACGCCGGCTTTCTGATAGTGGTGAGTACTGGTAATGCAACCATTTTTGGGATTAAGAAAATGAATTCCCCACAGTTCTGAGTTGCTTTTTTTGGCAATCAGCATTGCCATTCCCAATGGTTTCAGGCTACTGTGTGTGTGTAGCCCGCTGGTGGTTTTAGGCAGTGCCCTCCTGTGCTCACAACATAGGCAAAAATGGGTGGCAGCCTATTCTTCATGTTTTCCCTGTGCACTCTCTGGGGAGTTCTGGCCATCATGATGTTTTCCATGCCAGTACTGCACAGTTTTATTGTAGGGCTTGGATGCATGGGTAAAAACATCCCACACTACGCCTATGACACCCAGATCCTCCTTCAGTTGTCGGGCACCCATGATGATGATGTAGCATTAGTGAACAAAATTGCTCTCATCATTCAGGCATGGATGGCCACACACAGGCTCTGCCTGAATGAAGACAAAACGGAACTGCTGATTGTAGGCTCTACAGCAAACCTAAAAAAAACTGAACTCAGACTACACCTCCTTCAACATTGATGGAAACAAGATCCCAGTGGCCAAAAAGGTAGAAACTCTAGGTTTCTATCTCGGCGCCACCTTAAATCTACATAAACAGGTGAACACCACGGCCGCTGCCACAGCAGATACCGGGAAACTAATCAGGGCATGCAAACCCCTGCTCTCTAAGGAAAGCTGTATTACACTAGCCAGAGCATTAATACTGTCCAAGTTAAATTATTGCAATGGACACTACTTGGGAGCTATTAAATATGTGCTCAATAAACTACAAACCTTGCAAAACAATGCTCTCAGATCAGTTCTAAGCATCTCAAGGAGAGCTCACATATCTGAAACAAGTACACAATATAAATGGCTGTCAATCAAGGACAGGATTCAACTCAAAACTATATCCCTCACTTATGAAGCACTAAATCATGCAGCCCCCCTGTACCTAATAGAAAAGTTTAAACTAAATCCATCTACGCAAGCCGCCAGGTCAATCAATACACTCGGCTTAATAGTCCCAAGATATTAATTACAAAATTCTGGTGGGATTAGTTTCCCAGTCATGGCTGCCCAGCTATGGAACTCGCTCCCTCTATCCTTAAAAAAATCTAACTGATTTGCTAACTTCAGAAGTAACTCCATCGAATAGCTAACTGAGCAGTATTAACTTTAATACTCCCCTCTACTACTCCACCTCTATACCTCCAATCCTAACCTATAACTGCAAAAACGTGAATAAAGTAGTATCCTTAGTATTGTTTATGCTGTAATGATGTAATTAGGTAGTTATGATTATTACCTCTGTACATTCTGTTTTATATATCATCTGTATGTCTGTAACCACTGCAACTGTCGAATGCGCCCAGATACCCCCGGGTTAAGGTGCACTAAAGAAAGAAATAAAACAAACAAACAAACAAAACTACAATCTAGTGCAACTGATGACTAACCTCACTATATGAAAATGTATTTTTCATTCCATAACACTGTTATTCTATGCTGTATGGTACTTAGTTAAGAGAAACATGTATTTGGTTTCCGCCAATATAATTTGTATTGTTTTCATGTTATTATGTATATCATAAAAACAATAACATATTTGTAGTTAGTGCATTTCATTACAGGTTATTTGCAAATAATATAATGTCACATAAATAATTAAATGCTCCAAAATTGGGAAACAATACAATCCTGACCCTCCTCTATGCAGATGATGAGATCCTTATTTCCTTGTCTTTTACAGGATTTAAAGAGCAAGTGAATCTCTTTTATGAGGGTTGCATGGAATTAGGATTTGAGATTAATATTGAGAAAACAAACAGACTGGTTTTGTTTCCCACACACAAGACGAAAGTACCAAGACTTTACATTGAGATTGGATTAAAGTTGATTAAACAGGTGGTTAAATTCACTTATTTGTGTATGATATGCTATGATATTGATTTCTCGAGCACCTGCAAATGGCATGCACACTTTGAAAAAGTCATTTTTAAATTTGAGCAAGCATGCAATGCAACTGCATGCTTCCACACGAGTTCTGGGGGTGAAGCATTTACCCCGGCTCTGGGTGTTTATAAATTAAGCCATCTTAAAAATATGGTGCTGAGAATTGAGGTTATCGTGCCAGTTGTTCTAAAAAAGTAGGGCTACAGTTGCCAACTCATACTTCGGTATGATGACTCAGAATCATGCTGTCATCAGAATTAGGCCAAAGGAGCATTATGGATGATTTAATCATCAAACCCATCCTTTATTGGATTCGGCTTTGGTCATCACCGCAACTATTTAAGTATAATGAGCCAATGCAAGATTAGAGGACAATCAGTTCTGTGGTGTTTGTATGTGAAACTTGAGGCAAAGGTAATAAAGGGCATGATGAGAACAGATGTAACCTCTACGCTGGTGGTTGATTATTGGTCCCAGAAAACTGTTTTGGGATGAGAAAGACATATTGACTTGATTGAACCATCCCAGGCTAGTTGACTGTTTATGAAATTTCATTTTGGAATATTACCTGTCGCAACACTAATGAACAACTGGAATGCAGGAACTAGTGACATATGCCTGACCTGCTTTTTGGCAATTTTTGGCACACTTTCTGTTGTTATGCATAGGCTATAACAAGTTAAGATCACTTTACTAAAAACCTCTACTGAGAGAGAGAGGTGTTTAATAATGGTAAGGGATGCTACTGTATGGTGGAAATCTACTGATGATGAGATTATGGATTGGGTAATCATGTATATTTATAGAGCATGGCTTTTAAGGAGATCCTTAATAAAATAAATGATTTAAAAAATGGCACCAGAATTGCATTATGAATAGTTTATTGATAGAGAATTCACAATGGCCCATTCCGAAAGAGGTGAGGGCACCCATCTGCAAGCGAAAACACAGCATTATAACCTGTTCCGTGGGAATGTGCCCACTCAGATTCGGCAGCCACACATATGAGTTCACTGTACCTTTCACATAGGAGGAATATCCCTTTAGGTCGATCACCATTCCCCGCGATTGTAGTTCTTGCAATGATGCTACAAAGCCAACTTTCTCCATGGCCACTGAGGATGTACTTTGTGACACCTGCACGACCACCGAACTCACAATTTTCTTACTTTCCATGTCCTGAAAGTGGTAGGTGCAGTACTTGGCTGAAAATCCTGGGCTGTCGCACTGTCCATCACCGGCTAGCCTGAACCGTTTGCCTGCGAATGTACTATCAATAGACATTTTTTTCCATTCTCCAAGCTTCGCTAATGGCTGGAAATAAATAATCGGTTTGGTATTTGTAGAACTGAGTTTTCGCAATGAAATGGATTCCCACAAACTGAAAGAAAGACTCTAACTTTTTAAAACTTGAACCACTAAAAAGTGCAGCCGCTGCACAAAGTAGATTGCCTGCTGGCAGTTGCCCCAGCATGGGTTGTGCAGACTATGAGAAAGGATGATATTTTGTACAGGTGGCATGTATTTTAAGGTTAGTGCCTCGAATTGCACGAGTCACATTAATCAATGGCTCCCCACATACTTCCCCATCAACCGAATGCCCACATTTCATCCGAATAATAATATCAATCAAACAACTATCGAATACAATGAATTTGGCCTCTTTCCTTATACTGTCACTCTGCATCCCAGCTGGTTCGGCCTGTAACGTTGAGCACAAGTCACTCACATGAAAGGTAGAATCTCTGATATCGTCTTCCGCTATGTTCAGTGATATTGATGGTGTTTCATTGTAGTCCACTTCATTCTCTTCCATTGCAACATCTGTTCCTTCTCCGGCGATGGGTGAATAAGACAATTTCTTCAACTTTCTCGCAGTCTTAGTTTTTGCGGGTGTGGATTCTGTGAACTGATCTCCGACTGCATCCGAACTACCAGGAGAACATTCACTATCAATGGCTGGATGTGGTATAGCTCCGTTGTCAATCACTTCATATTCTTCCCATTGCCACGATGCATCTCCAGTCTCAAGTCCCTGCCAAAAGGTTTGACAAGCAATATCTCTTGTTCGCTTCAATGTCTGTGTAGATCTAGTTCGTACACCCACTCGCAACTAGAGGACAGATTGGAAAAGGGATGTTCAGTTTAAACACAACTTACAGTATTGAACTATTAACAGTGAAAAACAACATAATATAGTGACCAGGACACTAACCTTCTTTTGCTTTCTTTTCTTTGAAAGTTTCTTGCCTCGAACTTCAACATCAGGACGCTGTTGCTCCGACTCGTGTGTGCATGTCTCCACTTCCTCTTGCGCTGCAATGACTATATTTTCATGATAAGCACATCCATCACGCACTGACGCTCCATCGACTCCCTGAAACATAGAACTTTCATTAGTATGTATAATAATATCGAAAACACAAAATGTACTTGGGGACCAATACCCACGTACATCTCAATAGCAAAACATGAATGAACGCTTTGTGTAGAACATTCAAACGACAATTATTCACGCATAGTTGATCTAGTTAGATGGAACTGTCAAGATCCATACCTTGTGCTCCTCATAGACTTCCATTGATGATATTATTGAAGATGATGCTTCAGTAACTCCCTGAAACACAGTAATTGCATTAGTATGGTTTTCTATTTTGATAAAAAAAGAACAGAAACTTTGTGCAGGCGTCAACGGCTCATCTAAATAGACCTGCACAAATGATCAGTTGTCTAAAATAAATAATGGATATGTAAATATGATTCGATTTGCTCGATCGTTGGAAGTGTCACCACCCAGAGATCTGCATCAACTACTGGGGTTATGTTCTTGTAGAAGAAGCTCCGTCATCTCCCTGAAACATAATACTTGCGTTAATAAAGAAGGAAGTATAGCGGATGTAATCACGTCATATGATTTCGCTTGATCGAACTGTCAGTATCCATACCTCGAAATGCATAAGAACATCAAGGGACGATGTAACTGCGGTGCACACTTCTGCAAGCTGTTGCGCCGACCCGTAACTGCATGCTCCCCCTTCTTCTTGGACTAATGCTCCATCGACTCCCTGAAACATAGGACTTTCATTAGTAATGAACACAATATTGAAAAAAGAAGACACATAGGAGGGCGACGACAGAAGGACATATCAATGGCCAAAAACGAAAGAAACATTGTGTGTAACAATCACGCTACAAGAATGCAAGATCTGATGATCTCCATCGATGGAACTGTCCGGAAACGTACCTCGAGCATCTGAGTGACATCAACGATTGTCGTCAATACGTTGGACTCCTCAGCATCTCCCTGAAAGACAGTACTTGCATTATTTTGGATAACAATAATTATAACTGAAAAGAAAGACTAGAGGACGAGTACAAGGGTGTACCATTAGGTAAAATAATTACACGATAAATTAAAACTATTGATTTACATGCCTAAAACAAGTCAGTGGCAGAATAGACAAGTAAGATTACCCGATAGGCGCTTGAAGTGGCTGATGACTGCAATAACGACACGGATGGAGAATCTTCCGCCTTCATATTGAGTGGATACATAAATGGGGAAATTATTGTTAGCTAATGCTACACACTACCGCAAGGCCGAGAGATAAATACGTAAACTTGACTCACCAGTGGAGGGATGTGGACGAATAGAGTGGGAATAGCGGTTGAGAGCAATTTTCGCCTCGCTCGCGGTGTGTTCTTCTTTATTAGCAATGATGTGGAGTACATGTCAGAGGTAAAGTGCCTGCTGCAGATGCGGTATCGATAACCCCTCTTGTCCGCAAAGACTTCTAGGACTCTACTTTCAAGCTCAGATGGTGGATATCCGCAATATCGGACCCATTCTCTTATATGATCTATTGTCTTAGGGAAAACATGCATTATAGTACCTTCAGATTTAGTATGGGTCTTCGAAGGGCAACCGCCAATGGAACAGGCAGGCATTGTGGAAAGTTCTGAAAAGTAAAGATCAAAAATTCTCTATGAATACCAATGTAAACTCAGAACATGTGACTAGTTCCTTGCATGTACTGTCTTGAACGAAAAGAAATTGGACGCAAAACGATTATGGTACATGGCCTTACCTTGACGAACAAACAGTTAGATGCAGGGATCAGAGTAGTTTCTTGTCGTAGAACAGGGAGCAGTTCACAGGTTGCAAACTGAGGAGTTTCCTCGAAGTGGTCACGGAAGTTCACAGAGACGAAGAGCACATAACCAGCACCTTCACGGGTTGACTAGCAAAGCGCAAAGAAGTGCTCATTAGAAATATGAAGTGGGTTATAAAGAATTCGAAACAGGGGTGTGTTTGTGAATGAATGACGTGTATATGTCGTGGCATTCTGCGGTTTGCAGAGGGCCGTCCAGCGTGAGGGGGGATGCTTGGCAGGAGACACGGGGTCTGGAGGTAGACATGGGAACAACAACCCATGCTCTATAGACCACTTTGAAGTGTACATGGTCTTTGGCACCTCTTGGCCTTTATCGCTCCCCGACAGCTCCACTTGGCAGCGCAAGTACCCCGGTGCGAACTGCCTTTGATAGGGCGGGGGGGGGGTGGATTAGGGCGCTGGTCGTGCAGACAAGACTCGTTTGCCGCAGGGCCTCACCAAGGAGAGGCCATCTAACTGCATGTAAGAGGCAGGCTGAAGGATCTAGTACATGGAAGGCAGGGGGGTGAGTTTATAAATACCTCGGCCTCCCAGGAGAATATATGGGTGCAGTTCACCCTGGAGACCCTGGATGCCTAGGCAGTTAGTCAGCAGCAGGCTGGCCTGTGGTGGCAAGGCGGCACGGGCCAGAGGGGGTCATTTCTGTACCCGGTGCCCAAAAGGATGATTTATTATGATCAACCATATTGATTATTTACCTATAACCATGTTTTGTATGAATAAAATCCAACGGCCTTCCTTTTATTGCCAACGCTTGAACAAAGTGGTGTGGTAAGTATTTTTGGGGGGGGAGGCAAGGCCGGGAGGCTTGATGCCAACCCGCAAAATAACATATGTATGTCTGCTGCATATGGGTTCAAAGGTTATGTGGATTGAAGGTGGGCGGCCAGCGTGAGGGAGGATGCTGGCCGGAGACATGTGGTGTGACAAGACAAGGCACAGGAAGACTATTCAATGGAGACACACTAGATTCATTTAAAAAATCAAAACAACCATTTTTGAAATATATGTTGGGTTTTATTTTAGATCTTAATTTCAATTGAACATAAATAATAAACATTACACATTGTAAAGTTCCGGTCGCAGCACATCCAGGGAAAATCCGCGGTATTGTCCACTGTCGCTGAGGAAATGTTGTCTAATGGCAAGTACCGCACAGGCAGGCATTACTCTCCGAACGCGGTGTCCGAGCCTCCCGTGAAGCCACCAAGTGAAGCAACGATAGGCCACCAGCCTGTACCACCTGTGAAAATGAAAGATGCAAACTGTATTAAAATGACAAAACTTTCTTATCACTGTCGATTCAGGTAAAAAATGTCATTCTGCTTTGAAAAAAATTCTATCTAGAAAATGCACAATATGGAACCAATTTACATGCATTCGAATGATATGTAGATGTAATTTTATATGTGGGAGACGACCATGACATAGTAGTGGCATCACTGACATCACAACCAGAGTATACTTACTCGTTACTCGGATTACACGGACGAACAGTGCTGCGAAGTTCGTGCATAAGCATCATCATCATCCTCAACACGGTCCGTGAGAGGCAGGCTTCCCTGAACTCTGGCAGGTCGGTGATGCATTGCGGACTTGGCTCGCCTTCCGAAATGTAGGCCAAGCACCCGGAATTTTCACGGCAGCAGCAGTTCTCCTCCTCAGTTGGCATTAGCTCGCACCGATTGCACGTGCACCAGGTGGAGACGCCGTCCATGCGACATGGCCCAGGCTCTTCATCCGTTGACTGGTCCTCCCAACTGCCGTCCGAATCCCCATCGTTTCCGCGTGCTTGCCTTTCCAGTAGTTCCTCCTCGGTGTACTCGGGCTCGTACATATACGGCATTATTGTAGCCATTGTGTGGTAAAGAAAGTAAAATAATTTACAGAGATGGTACAGGTGTTCACAAGGCCTAGAAGCGGCGAAGGTAGCTGACCAGAGCACAGAAACGAGTCACAGAATACTCAAAGTAACACAGAGAGAGGAATGGAATCGAAAATCTGCTGCTGTGTGTTGTGAAACGGTGTGTTTATACTTATTGAGGAAAGAGGCGTCCTGCCATTTCCATGGCGACACTTCATTAGCTGAGGCGCAGCGATTGTTGACACGAAACGTGCTTTGGCGTTGGGAAATGGGCGGTACGCGTCTGCTGATGTCAGGCTCAGGGGCGGGGGGTTTGATTTAGTGCCGCAAAAGCAGGTGAGCCAGGGCGATGGGGGGAAATGATAGGATTATCAGAAAATGGCGGCTGATTTCGAGTGTGTTAATGGACGAAAAGTCAGGTAAGGTCCATAGGAAAGTTTTCTACGATCTACCGATTTATGCTTAAAAACACATGGCCGAACCGTAGGAACAATAAAAAAAGTCCCAAAACTATCCTTTAATCAACTGCAGAAATTCTTGGAGGCTTAATCATACCACAGTATTCAGGTGATGCTACGTAATAAGACATTCCAGATGTAATGATTACACAGAGTTGGCACATTTGTCTGTGTGTTAATGCATTAGGAATCTGCAATCAATATTGCAGATTCCTTTCCAATGCCATATGGGTATGTCCACAACAAATCATACAAGGAATACAATGCAAAACAATGTTAGCCAAATGATTTCATTTGCATGTCGGTGGTAATGTTCTGTGATTTACAGTACTTCGCTCCTTCCAGAGAAAAAACCTTTTCAGAGAAACACAATCATTTTGTGTTTGATATTGAGGCCATTTTGAGTGCCTCTACATTTAAATATAAGTTTGGATCCCATTTGGCGCTACTTGAGTGTACGGTTGCCCCACATGTGTTGGTGGTGGCGTTCTGTAATCCCATAAACTTGATATCTCTCTTGTCTGACAGTTGATGCTCTTTCTGCCAATGTTGCGCTAGTGGTAGTCTTGGATCCTGGCTGTTTAGATTTGCCAGGTGTTCTCGAATATGGATTCTCAGTTGTCTTATAGTGCTATCTATTTAGATCTTTTGGCAGGCACATATAATGACATAGACCACGTAGGTGTTCTTAAAGTTGTGAAGTTTTTTTATCACAATCTGCTCTCTATGTGTTGGGATAAATCTGTCGCATTAGTGTGTGCATGCCACAGCGGTAATAGCCAGGCAATGGTGTCAACCAGTTGGCAGCATTCCCTGTGTTAGCTGAGTCACTGCTTAGAAACGAAGAGGAAAGCACATTTCGAGGCGTGGGTGCCCTTGTTTATACAAATGTAGGTTTGGGAGAGATGGGTTGGTTAATATCTTTGTCCATTCATAGTAAGTACCAATGCTTCTGCACAATTTTATATAATCTGTGGGCATCAGTTGAGTACTGATGTTTGTAGTTGTCCTATTCTTAATTTGGTCACTCTGTTTGGGTTGCAGTACCTATGTCCTCGTACATTGCTTGATTTTAAAGCTATGTGTCTGCTTAACATTTGAAGACAGATGTAGAGCAAGTGATTTTCAAGGACGCCTGCTTTAATTTTTCACCTGCAGCAGTCTTATTTCTGCTTGCCTGGGTTCTAAATTGGAGAATCCTGCTGATAGAGAAATTTCCAAGTGGACCCCCCGAGGGGTCGGTCCAGAAGGCACCCTGCAGCAATGAAGAGACTGAACACAAAGCTCATAGGCAAACCAAGTTTTCTTATTGGAGAGAACAGCACAGCAAATAGAGTATTGGCAAAATATAGAATGACAAGTGATTGGCAGTTGTCAGGTGGAGCGCTTTGCCACCATTGGGTCAGATCTTATCTTATATAACATGGCATAGCATTATCACTAATATGTTCTAACAGATTCATAATGGTAGGTGTTACTTTCCATGACATTCGTAGACATTGGCGCTCATTACAAGTCTGGCAGCAACCGTGCCATGTAAACTGGCAGATAGCCGCTAGACTGGTAATGATTTACCGGTGCCTGACGTGCCGGAAACACCGGGGCATTACAACCCCCGCGGTCTGGTAAATCAGGTGCCAGTAATTGTAAATCTCCATTCCCATTTGACTTCCATACGACTCAATGGGAAAGGGTACCACAGAAGCAGACGCATTAATGATGCTGGTGCTTCCGTGAAAATCTGCGGCCGTGTGCTGTTCCGCTCACCAAGTCTGCTCTGGTGGGCGGCATGGCACCCGGCCACAGACTCGTAGTTTGCCGGTCCGGAAACAACGGTGCCGGTAAGCGGATATGGGATATCTACCCAGGGGCACCGATATTTATGTTAGTCATGGGGGCTGTAAAAGAAGGGATGGGACCTTCTCTGCAGGGAATATGGTCATATAAGATCATAATACAACAATTCATACATTTTGGCATCTGACTGTTGACCTAGAACATCAATAATTTCCTTATCTTCGGGTAAATTTGCTTTGTGGGTGTTTCTATGACTAGGGACAATAGTTGTGTGGCTGCTGGTAGGTGACATGTCTGTTTTGCACAGCATGACAGCAGGCAGCAAGTAACAATGATCATAGCAAAGACAGCAATTATAACAATTATTATTAAGACACCATGTAAAATTGATGAACCAAGTGACCCAAAAGTGTTCTAAATCCATGTCAAGAGCGATCCTTCATTCTCTTCATTACTATTATGGAAAGTTGTTTCAACCCCATGGAGGTTTTTATCTCGCACCCAGGTGCAGCATTCTTGTCTGATCATTTTGCATGTCTCTCCTTGAGCAGTGAGCAGGTAATCTATGGTCATTTTTTTTTGGAGCTGGAGCACCATTATTAGGAGCGCTACTTGTTCAGTTCTGAGAATAGTCATGCCTTTTGCAGTGTCACTTGCTACTTGTTCGATCAGTAATGCAAGTGTGTGTAGCTATGCTCTGTTTATGGCTCTACCGATTCTCGGGACCAGGAAACCGAAGAGGCCCTTGAACCACTCCCAGGCATTCCCTTTGAAACATCATGGTGTGTACTGGCATCCGGGGACAAGAGGAGTGTGTCTGATGGCAGGATGTATGAACCCGATGGTGCATACACCCGTCCGGTCGTTGGGCAACCATTGGTAGGCAACAGAACCACAAAGGAAGTACAGTCCCCTGTATGTGTACTCTGCCTTGTAGGGTTTAAGGCGTGTCCCTGGGAGCGTTACATTCACATGTAAGTGGAAGGTGAGGCTGTTGTGGGGGTCAAACCGGTATGTTGCTGGTGTATTTCCCAACAGCATAGTGCCATTGTCTGTGAAGGATATAACGGCTTGTGGGATATACACCGTCAGTATTTTGGGCGGACGAATGTTGCTGCCTTGAGGAAAGAAGTATAACTGTGGGAAGGAGTAGTTGCGGGTAGGGCAACTAGGGTCAGACAAGTTGAGATAGTAGCACCATTCAGCTAAGTCAAAGGGAATGGGATTAAAGGGAATCCCACCCCTGACGTGAGTTACATACGTAACAATCAACAATCTGATGCATTCATCAGATCTGCATAGGCACAGCAGAAGTTGAGGAATGTATTGGTGTCTGGGTGTAGAATTGCTGAAGTGAGGGGTAATATTCCCAATGATACGCTGAGGAGCAGCAACATGTCTGCCTGTTGGGAGCGGAGTGGTAGTGCCTGGGGTGTTTAATTCATGAACTCCCCTGCTTGGTCTGTGTATATAATGGCAGTGTACATCGAGAGACCGGTGTAGAATGTAGTGAGGAGGGAGAGAAAGAGCAAGGTCCAATACTTCAGAATGAACGGTGCTGCACAAAAAGCAAGCAGATCAAGTAAACTTATTACAATAAGAAATCTGTCCCACCATTCTTCATGGAATGTTTCCTTGTGTAGCCTGTAAACATGAATAGTGAGCAGTAAACATTTGCATGACATTGTGAGCATGAAAGCCATGCAATCCGACAGTCATCGATTAAGCAATGGCCATAAAATGGCAATGGTATTCCTAGCTAGAGCAGTCCAGCCCTACACAGATTGGGACCTTGTGCCCAAAGTTCCAAGCAGTTTCAGTGATTCCCGGGCCTAAAAAGCTAGAGATATAAGGTACCAAAGATCAAGATACCAGCAGAAATGATGATGAGGCAGTCATGGAGCTTGAAGATATTAAGACGGCATGCAGCAATTGCTGCCTGGTTGGTAGCTCTGCAAAGGCAGAAATGGCTTGTACACCTATGCTAGAGGTGTGCAGCTTTATTGTGGCTGCATGAAGAAGGACAATTCAGAGTGTTGGGCACCTGCAGAAGGCAGGCGTAGCAGTAACTCTGTGATGCTCACCTGCCGGGGGCAGTGGTGTTGGGAGCTGAGCTCCATAAATTATACCTGTGGAGCTTCACAGTGTGCCCTGGACAAAGATATATACTGGGGTGCAGTAAGAGATTTTAAACTGGCAGTTATTGCAGCCAAAAAGACTACCTATGATGTCACGATCATGAGTGCACATTCCAGTTCTAAAGAACTGTTTAAAAAAATAAAGGAATTGGAATACCCTTGTAAGGGTAAATCAGACACCATTGTTAAAGATGCTGCATAGTGTACTATGATCTAAGAAGCCATGCTAGGGAAGCTAGATAATATAAAAAGGAGCATAGAGAGTAACAGGAAAGCCTGCACTCTGGAAGCGAGTCCCGTAGAGGATCATAATCGGCCATCCGATACGCAAGTGCATCAATTAAACGTTAGATCTATTTCAGAAAGTGAACTTGCTGTAATCATTGCTAACTTAAAACCTACCAATTGTAAAGGAGATCCATGTCCAGCCTTGATAATTAAGGAATGTTCCCCTCTATTGATGGGCACACTTAGTAAATTTGTGAATGCCTAATTCCCACATAATGATGTCCCATTGGAACTTAAGAACACTTGGATCACTCCCTTGCTTAAGAAGTCTAGTTTGTGCCCAGCAACTCTGGCAAATTACAGGCCAATCACCAATACTGTGTTTATTCTGAAGAATCTGGACTGTGTGGCAAATTTGCAAATTTCTGTATATCTCAATGAATGCAACATCTTGAACAAATGGCAATCTGGTTTCAGACAGGGGCATGGAACAGAGACATCCCTTCTGGATTTGAAATGTAGATATTTGCAGTTTATGGATAAGGGGCTACCTGTAATCATGATGCTGTTAGATCTATTGGCCGCCTTTGACCTGGTAGGCCACATTAAGTTGGTCACCAGGTTGAAGGAGGTAGCACTCGTTTCGGACAACGCTGCTCTCTGGATCGTGTCCTTTTTAAGCAATCGTTCCTGTAGAGTTTGTAGTGAGCAGGGGGACGCTCCCCCAGCAGCCCTGAATTATGGTGTGTCTCAAGGATCTTGCTTATCTCCTTCCTTACATAATATTTTTACAGTTCTTTTTTTACTGGAAGAGAATCATTTGGGTTTTACAAATATGACACACAATGGGCCTCATTATACGGTAGGCGGTAGGGATTTAACGTTACCGGTAATGGAATACCGGTAACGCTAAATCCCCATTCAAATTATGACCTTGCTCACCGCTATTTGCGGCACCGCCAAGTACGGTGCCACTAATAGCGGCCAGTCCGCGGGCGCGCGACCCTAGCGTCCGTGATTTACGCCATGCCGCTATTAGCACATCATCACAAGCCAGGCGGATGTGCCAATAGCGGCATGGAGAAGCACCCAAAACCCCTTACCGGCATGGCGCTAATACCGCCATCGCAAACCACCCGTTAAAAGAACTGTGCAGTGTTACCACCTGCCACAGGTGGCCACAATCAGCACAGGAGGAGGGCAAGACAGGCACAGCAAGCACCACCACGGCACCTAATCATACCACAGAGGAACCCACCAATTCCCAGGATCAGAGCCAGTCCATTGAACCTAAAACCTGAGCAGATACACACCCTGTACCGTCTGGACCGGGATACCATCACCAGCATTGTGGACATGATACACCACGACATTGTGAGCCTCATAGACATCAGAACTGCCATCTCCCCTCTACTGAAGGTGGTGACTCTGCTCCAATTCCTGGCCACAGGCACCTGCCAGCATACAGTGGGGCAGATGCATGGCATCTCCCAACCAGTATTCTCACGCACACTGAACCAGGTACTCAATGCCCTCCTGAAGCATGCACCTGAACACATATACATGCCACGGACTGCCCAGGAGATTGCAAACACCGAAGTCAGTTTCTATTCACTGGCAGGCATCCCAAGTTGCATCGGGGCCATCAACTGTACACGTGGAATTGGTCGTCCCACATCACAATGAAGTAGTGTACCGAAACAGGAAGCAATTCCACTCCATCAATGTCCAAATGGTATGTGACGCCAACAAGATAATCACACATTGGTGTGCCAGATTTCCCAGATCAACCCATGATTCCATGGTCCTGCGGAACTCAACTATCCCCCACTACATGGAGCGACAAACGGGACAACGTTCGTGACTACTTGGTGAGTAGCAGGCCAAGCGCATGGCAGTGTGTTTGGGGGGGAGAGATAGATACTCCAACTGGGTATGTTTGGTGAGGGGAGAGATAGCTACTCCAACTGGGTGTAGCCTGTAGTCTGTCGGCCAAATGCACATACAGATGTAAGCCAATGTCCATCTGGGAGGGCCGCAATGTACTTGAGATGAACGGACATGCAAGTATATGCTACACAACACAGATGACTATCCAAGTTTAGAAACATCAAACCACATCCACACTGCACAACATTCCACGCCACAAAATACACCAATGTCATCCATGCCGTCAACATAGTCATGCTGAATTCGTCGAGCACGACATCAATAATGCAATGTGCCCTTCAATGCATGCTAAGGGATACCCCCTAGCCATAGCAATGCAGCACGAACCCATAGCACCACTGAAGTGATGCCTCTCAGCATGGAAACGTCAATGTTGGAAGGGCAGTACACCACCAGTGTGGTAGCAAATATGCCTGGGCACAGGGTTACCTAAGACCTGGCCTCACACAGGACATGTCAATTACTGTTGGAGGCATTAATGGGGCATGTCTACTTGCAGGGTTGAGCCCACCTTTGCGCATTGCAGTTACACAGACCATTTGCTTGTATGCTGTTGATTGTGTACTTGAAACTCAATGCCAAGTCAATGTTTGTGAAATGAACAGACCACACTTGAGGTGAACAGTAACAGGACCCCATTCCTTCCCCCATATAGGTGATGCCGGCTTTCTCCTGAAGATGTGGCTCCTCACACCTGTACGGAACCCACAGAACAGGCACGAAGAGGAATACAATCGTGCACACACCCTTACCCGCATCGTGATCGAGCAGACTTTTGGACTTTTGAAGTCACGGTTTAGGTGCATTAGCAGGTCTGGTGGCGCTCTCCTGTATGGCCATGACAAGGTGGCCAAGATCACCATTGCATGTGTCATGCTGCACAATATGTGTATCAGACGGAATGTGCCACTGTCCCCTGATGTTGAAATGGAGGCACCTGATGAGGATGATGATGATGGTGATGAGGATGGAGGTGAAGGGGATGTAGGTCATGCAAGAGGGGATGGCCAGGAGGGACGTGCTGTTAGACAGCATCTGATCAACCAAATATTCTGAGTAACATGTTCTCGTACTGTCACCTGGATATTGCTAGTAATGCACTGGTGTCTGTTTGTGTGCTCACAATGGACCCTGGCGTCAATAAAGTACACATACACAATGAATGAGTCCAGGCCTGTGTTTTACTCAAACACCAGTGTATTGATGAACTTAAACAGGAAAATGTGAATGTCCCCAAACATACCCCTACCCCCACAACAGTCCCATCACACCCTTCTCCCCCACCCCCCACAACAGTCCCATCACACCCTTCCCCCCACAACAGTCCCTCATGTGTCTTCCACAATGTATGCGTCCAGGCATGCACGCAGAAGCACGAACATTAACTCCCTATTGGTCATTGCCAAAACCAGAATTGGGAGGCTGCCTAGAGCTGCGCCTGGTGGTGCGTGCAGAGCGTCGGGGTGGGCTTCACTGCCGCGAACTGGCGGACGAAGAAGGGGCAGACTGTCTAGGTGGTGGTGGTGGTGGGAATTGCCGGTCCATAGCATCCGCAATACGTGTGAGAACCTCACAAACTCGGATGAGCTTCCCACACAGCCTGCCTGTGCATGCCTCCATCCCCTCCCTGGACTGCCTGGATGTCTCTGCAATCTCCTCCCTGAGACGGGCAGCCGCCTCCATGTGCTGCCCAACCAGCACAGTGAGACCCTGTTGCCGCTGGCTGATGCTGGCTAGGTCAAGGGCAGTGTCGGGCTCTGGTGGTGTGGCTGGTGTGCATTGGGGTGCAGGCAGGTGAACAGATGGAGGCACCGGGGGGCTACTGAAAGCTCCCATGGTCTCATCACCAGTGACGTTGGAGCCAGGTGTGTGTGGTGGTGATGGCTGGGGAGTACCAGGGGGGCTTGGAGTATGCATGCCCAGGTCGAATTCTGTTGTGTCCTCCACATCAAATAATGGAGCAGTGGCTGCCGCCTCTCCTCCCGAACTGGCTGCAGCTGATGGTGGTCCCTCGATGGCTGTGATCGGTGGTGGTGAGTGGACCTCCGGAGGTGGGGCAGTTGGCTTTGGTGTGGCCTTGGCAGTGGCACTCGACCGATGTTTGAGACTCTGCAAATGGAGCCTTGTGCCTTTTCCCCTGGATGTTGTGGGGGTGTCCTCTGTGGACGGTGACCTTTTTTTCTTCTGCGCAGGGGGTGCCTGGGATGCATTCCCACCATCGCCACTGTCTGTATGTGACCCTGTCGGGGACAAGAAGGGGGATGGCATTGGTTACGGTTCGATGTGCTTAATGCAGGATACATCATCAATGCAGTTGTGGGCATTTGGACTTCATTGTGAAGGATGCAGGTGATGTGTCAGTTCAGTGGCTCATCCATGCAGTGTTGTGTGTGGCACTTGGCTCTGTTAATGTGTGCATGTGTGTGTGTTTGGGTCTGGCACTGACATTGGCAGGTGGGATGCATGTGTGGCTGTTTGGCCATCCATGAGGTGATTCTGGGCTGACATTTGCGGGGACCAGTAGATTCACATTGCATGCTTTCATTGGTACACTTACCTCCATCCGAAGTGCCTGCCACGCCATGCTCCATCCTCCCGACTACCTCAATGCATTCAACTCCTATGAGGTTGGCACATGTCTCCTCCCATTCTTTTAGTTTGATTGGCGACCCCGATCCACCGGCTGTGGCAATGTTGTGATTTTCTGCCAAGATCATTCTGACCCGGAGTCTAAGGTCATCCCATCTTTTCCGGCACTCACGTACAGTGCGGGTGCTGGTGCCCACAGCACTTACTTTCAGTGCCACCTCCTCCCAGATTGCTTTTTTTTGGAGGAGTGTCTCCCACCGCATGTCGTTTGCGAAGACCAGTGCAGCATTTTCAGATAGGGTCTGTGTCAGCATTAGTAGCTTCTCAGTCGAAAACATTTCTTTCGGCTGGCGGTCAGTTGTTTTTTTGAGAGCCTTGGGCATGGTAAGGGTGTTCCAGATATTTTCCAACAGCAAAGTCCTACAAACAGGTCCAGGGGGAAGAGGATGGCAATGGATTGTGTTTTTAAAGATGGCCGCCGTGCTCTTTCCCGTTCCTGTGCGATAACGCTGTTTCCGGTCCCGCTATTTAACGGTCACCGCTATTAGCGGTGACCGCTATTTGCATGCTGCGTCGAGGCAGAGGTGCTATCTGCACTATCGTCGAAGCCGGTAAGGGACTATTGGGGGAGTTTAGCGGCATGGCAGTTGGGGCATTACCGGCATGGTGCGATGCTCATGTCCGCGTACTCGTAATGGTATGCTATTAGCGCCCTCATGCGAGGGCGGACACGTTAAGGGCGTCATGCCGGTAATTTGCGATTTTTAGCGCGCAACGTGTAATGAGGCCCAATGTGTCATCACACTGTTAGGAGTGCATGGGGATGATGAAAAAAACATCAAGAAGGTTTTTGAAATCATCTAGTTATGGACGATGGATAATGGCCTAGCGCTGAAAAAGAAAAATGCAGAGCTGGTGGTGATAGTTATGGAAAATAAAATTAAGAAGTTGGGATCAGAGTACAAAGTACAGACATTTCTTAGTGGCAGGATGTTATATCGAAAGTATAAATAAGGTAAAGCCCCTGGGCACTGTTTTAGATTAGAGTTTGAATATGAAAGCTCAGATTAATAGCTTGGTGTCTTCTTCCGCATACCATATCGAATTTCTTAAACAGCTGTGGCCTTACGTACCTCAGACTAATTGTGAAACTGCGGCCATGGCAATTGTAGGATCAAAAATTGACTAATGTTGTAGTCTTTTGGCAGGAATTGCCAAAGCTGATATTGCATGGTTACACATTCTACAAAATAGTATGGTCAGGATTGTCAGCCTGAAGAAGAGAGATCATGTATCAGATGCTAGACACCACCTACATTGGCTGCCTGTTGAAGCTAGAATCCACTTTCGGTTGTTGGCGATTACTCACAGATGTGTTGAGGGCACCAACCTTGGCTACTTGGTTGAGTCTCTGACCAGTAAGTCTTACACCAGGACTCTTTGGTCTAATAATTCTACTCAGCTAAAAACTCCAAAGTGTAATCTTAATCAGGTTATGAGGTGTGCATTCTATGTGGCTGCACCTAACGCCTGGAATTCTATCCCCACTGATCTCAGGGATACTAAATCTATTGTAACTTTCAGGAAAGGGATTAAGACACTTTTATTCAAATAGGGAATTTTCCACACTGATTTTCTATCCCTGCCTTTCTCATTATTGTAGATCTCTGGCCTGTGTTCTCTGTCTGTTGTCATGTTTGTCTGTGTTTATTAATTGCACCCTTAAACCTCCGGGTCCTGTGTAATGTAAAATAAATAAATGTTTGGTTGTGGATGGTACAAACAGTGAAAGTTCTGAAGGAAACCTAGGGCCTTGACAATGTTTTGTAGAATCTGTCCGGTGAAGTGTATGCCTCTGTCAGAGTTTATGGGCACTGGGAGGCCAAAGTGTGGGATGAATTTATTGAACAGTTTCTATGCTACAGTGATTAAATCTGCATATTTACAGTTGTAAGTCTCAGTCTATCCAGAAAATGTGTCTTAAATGACCATGACATACTCAAAGGAGGCACACTTCTGCAGGGAGATAAAGTCTATTTGTAAATTCCTGATGGGACCATGAGGCCAGTCGTGTGCTCCGGGAGTAGGTTTAACAGGCTTTCCCGGGTTGAAGGTAAGACATGTGGTACAGTGAGCACTTCCGTGCAATGGATGGCACCCTGGGAGCAAACCAATATCTCTGGACCTCTGCAGTAATTATCCCCTTACTTGAATGTGATACAGCATGAGCAACACGTGCTAAGTACGGTAGCACTTAAAGTGGGGCCACTAACCACCGGCCCATGATATCACACCATGGGCAACCAGAGCAACAAACACATCCTTTACTTTTCCAGCTCTATTTCTCATTCCGGGGGGGGCACCGCTTAGAGGTCTGCTAGGATGGAAAGGGATGCTAGGGGGTCCTCAAATGAAAGGAGAAACAGCGGCACATAATCAGGACCCTTCAGGGCTATTTAGGGCCATGTTTTTGGCATGGTGGTCTGCCAATGCATTTCCCTGTGATATGCTGTCTGCAAACTGAGTGTGGGCCTTGCATTTCACAATGGCCAACTAGGTGGATAGCAAAATAGCGTTAAACAGTGCTTCAACATAGGGTGCATTGAGAATAGGTGTACCTTGGGCAGTCAGGTAACTTCTCTGTTTCCAGAGGGTTCCATAATCATGTGAGATGCCAAAGGCATAGTGGGAGTCTGTGTATATAGTGGCTGTGCATCATGTGGCTATTGTGCAGGCCCGGGTACGGGCAATGAGTTTGGCAACTTGTGCTGATCTTAGTGATGAGAGGTGGAAGGCTTCTAATGCCTCAAAGGTGGTACAAACTGCAAAGCCTTGCTGGAGACTCCCTGTGGAATCCTAAAACAGAACCCGGAAACATAAAGTACTAGGTCAGCATTGGGGCGTGGGGCATCTTTGAGGTTGGGTCATGGAGATACAACAATGTCAACCACGGCAAGGCAATCATGTGGATGACCGTCATCCGGAGTGGATAAAAGGGAGACAGGATTGAGAGGGGCGCATCCGATAAGGGTAATATTGGTGGTAGAGAGGAGTAGTTCTTCATACTTGATGAGGCATACAGCTGAGAGGTGTTTTTCCTTGAAAGAGTAGGGCAAATACAGAGTGTAGCATCTCCACATTTATGTGGTGTGCTACGGCTATGTTTTCAGATTTGAAGAGCAAGAGTGTAGTGCAGCCGCTGCCCTTACACACTTGGGGAAAGCAGAGGCTACAGGGTGTAACTGTGAGCTGGAGTACACTACAGGGAGTTGCTAAGGCATACCCCCCTCTTTCTCATCACAGAACAGGGTGAAGTATTTAGGGTAGTCAGGGAGATAAGGGCAGGGGCAATGGAGAAGTCAGTCTTTATTTTGGAAAAGGCAGTAGTTGGACCTGGTAAGTTTATCAGGTAATGAATCCAGTAAGATCTTTTGCATGGGAGCTACATTGGAGCTACAACAGAGACGTAATCATGAATCCAGCAATGGCAAAAATTGCTCATACCTAAAATGGAGCAGAGTTGCCTCTTGCTGTCTGGCATGGAGCATTGAAGGATGCATGCAACACAGGAGGGTGCAAATCACCTGGCACCATGTGAGATGTCATTTCCTAGGTAGCGAACAGTGGGGAGACATAATTGGAGTTTGGTCTTATTAACCTGGTGCCCTTTGGCAGCCACAGCTGTGAGGAGAGTATGGAAAATCGAATAGCACGCTTGAAAAGAGGGAGACGCTAGAAGGAGATCATCAAAATAGTGAAGCATTGTGGAACCTTCGAGGCCTTTCTGTAGTATTTGGGAGACGAGGGAGGGGGAGTCATCAAAGCCCATGGGCAGTTATCTGTATGTGAGCTGGAGTCCTTTTTACATGAAGGCAAATGGGTATTATGAGTCTTCATGTATAGGGACGGAGAACAAGGCAGATGCCAGATCAATGTAAAGAATGTGGCATTTGGAGGGAGACATGAGAGAATGGTAACAGGGTCTAGAACCACTGGATGAGATGCTATGACAGCTTTATTGAGAGCTTGCAAGTCATTCATGAAACAATATTTGTCTGTCCCCTTTTTGTCCAGAAGGATTATGAGGGTGTTGCATGTGCTGGTGGTATAGTGAAAAATACCTTGGTCAATGAGGGAATGAATGACAGGTTTGATACCTTTTTCTGCTTGGGGAGATGTACTTTACTGGGGCACGTATAGCAGAGGAAACAGAATTTAAGGTGATGCACACTGGTTTGGCAGAGATGATGTGTCCCACATCATTGGCATGAGAAGACCACACTGACACATGGGAGTGAGTGAAAGAGGTGTTGGACCTGCGTGCCTGGGTGGGTGTGAGTGAGGCAGGAGGTTCCAGAAGGGTGCTTGTGAGGGTGGACTGTCGGAGGATAAACAAACTTTCAGCCAAGTAAGTAAATACCATCTGGTGAACAATCAATGGTACAAGACATTGTGCACAATAGCTCAGTGTCCAGTAAAATTGCAGGTGAACACAGGCTCAGGAGAAAGGCATGTTGGTCAAAATGGGACCAATAGAAACAGATAATTAATTTGACACTGGGTGTGGGATACTTGTTCCAGACATTCCAATAGCATTTACAATTTAATTAAACACATCAACACGCAGAATTTCCGGGTGATGGAATGAAGGTAGAATTGCCAGGAGGAATGATGAAATCATTTATGTGAAGTGTGGTAGCATATTGCCATGCTCTGGAGGGATTGGTAGGGCACTGGTTGAGGCTGATGTGTGGGCAAAAATTGATATAAGTCTGTTGAGGCTGGAAGCCCTGGCAAAAAGGAGAGGGTGTTTGAGGGCATGGCTGGTTTGTGTAGCCCGGGCGTCCTTGGTTGGTTGAAGCAGTCTTTTGTTGAGCATACTGTATTTGTAACACCATTAGGCAGGTGACACCATCGTGTTCTTGCCTTTTCTTTTTGTCCTAAAAGTGTTGGGCAGCTTGCAGTGCTTTTTCAATCGATTCAGCTTGCCACCCAATCTGCACATTTTGAATATTGTTTGAGATTTCATGGAGGAGGCCATTAACAAAATAAGATACAAGGGAAGATTGAGCGTGTTTCCCCACATTAGAAATGCCGGAGTGTTTGGTCGAAAAGTCAGTTAACCTAGACAGGTAGAGGGAGATTCTGATTGGTTCTTTCTTTCTGATTGATACTTTCATGGGATTTAACTCACAGCTATACTCACACGAACACTTTGTGCCCCAGGAAGAGATACTAGGCACACTGGAGGAAATTGGGTTGCCCAGACTAGATAGAACACAATGTGAGGTGCTAGAACAGGACATAACAGCTGAAGAGATAGGTGAGACAATCAAGTCACTGACCACCTGCAAGTCCCCCGGAAGCGATGGACTCCCCCCAGAATTTTATAAAACATATCCTTCTATCCTGAACCCTGTGCTACATGAGGTATAAAGAAGCCTATGCTACAGCGATGCTACCGAACAGCATGAGAGAAACGTTAGTGATCCCAATACCCAAACCTGGGAAGGCCACAGACGAGGGCGACTCATACCGGCCACTGGCAATGTTGAATTATGATATTAAGATCCTGACGACTATATTGGCCACGTGGATCTCTAAGGTCATCGGGGGCCTGATACATGGGAATAAAAATGGTTTCATCCCGGGGCGCAATACGGCAATAAATCTACTCAGACTACTACATGTTAAAGCACAGACGTCAGGTTCACAGACACAGCATGCACTAATCTTGCTTGACACAATAAAAGCGTGTGATTCAATATATTGGCAATGGCTGCTTGCATTGCTAAGGGAATTTGGGTTTGGTGAACAATTTGTCAAGAGGATACAGTTGCTCTACACTTCTCCAGTGGCAAGGGTCAAGTCTGGTAGAATGGTGTCGAAGATCTGGGGCATACAAAGAGGCACCAGGCAGGGATGCCTGCTTTCACCCATGTTATATCTGTTGGGACTGGAGCTGATAGCGATTTACCTTCGGAGGCAGTTTCCAGAAGCGGGCATTTAGGTGGGAGATGTTGGCCACTTTGTGTCGCTGTACGCGGATGATGTACTATTGTACCTGACCGACCCACAAAATAACATGCCTGTGATTCTTGAAATACTAGACAATTACACAAAGGTGTCTTGAATTTGCTTTAGCAGAGAAAAATCATGCATATTTCATTTAGCAATAGAGGGTTTTTTCCTGCATATCTAGCAGTTAGTTGTTTTTTGAAAAAGTTGATTTTCCACGCTTTTTGCGTTTGGTGGTAGGTGTTCATTTTATTGATCAATTATAGTGTGGGATCATAGTCCCAATTGTGGTCAGCCGACACGTGTTTCGACCTTGTGGGTCTTTATCAAGGTTGGTACATGTTTAAAATTGCACACATATAAACACCAGTTGTTTTGTTTAGGGTGACATTTGTGCCATGTTATATGTGTGTGGTGAGATGATCAAGTGAGTATGTATAATAACAATATTACATTTTTAACATATCACATTGTGGTATTTGGTACATATGGTTCAATGGTCAACAATGGGGAAGGAAAAAGAGAAGAGAGACGGAAGGGAGAGTACAGGGTTAGTTGGGTGCAGTTGAACCCGGACTATTGTAGTGCTATGTATGGGAGCACTCTTACCTAATGTCGGCTATGTCTTGCCGCCAAGGGGTCATGTGTATGCTGGATATTCCTGCTTGATACACCTGTGAACAAAAAAAGCTGGTTTGTTTACCTCGAAAAAGCTCATTGGTGGTGTGCTGGTCGGTGGCAAGTGGTTGTCGGACCAACTGAGTTAGGAGTATTTTTTGGATCATTGTCACTAGGTTGGGCCCATTGTTGCTTCTGGGGTCCTGCACTCTGTTGAGGGAGCTCAGGATCGGTCAGTCCTGCTTCGTCGGAGTTCGGAAATCTTCCTGGAGCTCTTGGCCAACTTAAAAGCAATGCACACAAACTGGTGTTCCTCTCCCTGGCTGTACGGGTTCCAGCAGCAACTCTGTGGAAATTCAACCAGCTCCAAGATGGATGTCCAGGTGGCTTACTTTGGAGTTGATTGGCCCCACCAACTCAAGGGGAGAAGTCGTCCTTGGCGTTTTGGCACTGCAGCAGGGCTTCAGCGGGCAAACCAACGGTCCAGGATATACAGCAGGCATCCTCTTCAAGTTCTTCTTCGGTTCCTTCGTCCAGTGGTCGACTCTCCTTCCAAGCCAAAAGACTGCCCTTTTATACAGTTCTCTCCCTTTCATTAGAGCCTAGCTGTCACTCACCCAGCAGGGTGGCTGTCCTTGCTGGACAGACAGCCAGGAAATCACCCCCGGGTGCATTTGGGTCTCCTGGGAGACGAAGCACAGGATGTTTTCTGGCACTTCCCTCACTTCCTGCCTACCCCAGACACCCTGGAGCCATAGGTGGGCTTCACTTGTGAATCCCACCAAAAGAAAAATGAACAAACCTGGTTTGGCACACAGAGTAAATCCCAAGAAGGACTTTTCCACAAAAAAATGGCGAAAAAATAAAAAATGGCGAAAAAAGAAGACCGGACCATTTTGACAAAAATGGCATCCCTGGGTGCCTTACTGCAGCTGCAAACGCAGCCCACAGTAAATGCATACCACAGTAGTAAAAACTAAACCACTGCCACCAGACATTCAGTGAGGAAAGGGTAACATAAAATATGTTACATGAGAAGCTAGACAAAGGGTATACTAAGTAACCCCTCCAGAACCCTATTGTAAGATAGTGTGTGCTGGGTCTGAAAAGTTACACATGTAAGTAAAGTCAATTTTACTTTACTGCTCTGGGAAACAGTAGTTTATCCCAGAGAAGGTATTTAAACCTTGGGGAAATCTAAGAGACTTCCCTGTGTCACTGCACTAAAGGTGCTGTGTGCCACAATGTAAAGGATGATGCCTATGGTGTTTGTAAGACTCCACAACCAAAAGAAACACAGAGTACAAAAATCACATTAAAATACATGAGAGAGTGGGAAAAAGGACATCACTCTCTCCAGGTTAAAAAAATCAAGTCCTCAAAATCCAGCAAAGTTGCTGGGGGTCTCTAAGGTAGAGGGAATTGGCAAATGTTTGAGGATTCTCCCTAACACTCGTTCTCCCCAGGGTCAGGAGTATTAAATCCACCCTGAATGAATCGCCTTACTCCAGTCGGTCATAATTTTTGGAGAGACCATCAACATTTTGTTGATTACACCCTGACCTATGTTCATTGGTAAAAATCAAACCCCTGTAGGCTGATTTACCATCTTCATAATTTACGATTCCCCCCCATCATCTGCATTAAAAACCTCAAGGGTTGGTGGTCTGTTTGAATTACAAAAGTAGATCCATACAAGTATGGTCTAAACTTCTTCAATGACCACACAATGGCAAAGCACTAATGTTCTATGGTTGCCCACCTTGTTTCAGGGTCCTTCAGTTTCCTACAGATAAAGCAGATTGGGTGTTCCCTACCTTACTCATCCAGATGACTCAGAATTGCACCTATACCTGTTATGGAAGCATGTGTTTGAACAATAAAGGATTGGTTGTAGTCAGGAGCTCACAAGACTGGAGCTTGACAAAGGGCTTTCTTAAGTCCTTCAAATGCCATTGTGCATTCCTCATTCCACCTGTCTTCTTGGGGAATATGGGAGAAGAGAGCACATTCAATGGAGAAGCTATGGTGCCATAGTTATCTTTGAAGTTCCTGTAGTAACCTGTGAGACCTAAAAAGGCTCTCACTTGGGTTTGAGTAGTAGGGGTGGCCAAGTTTTGGCCAGCTTGCACCTTGCTAGACAATGGGCCTCCGGACGGCGGTAAGGGTTAACGGTCACCGTTAATGGCAACGGTGACCGTTAACCCTTACCGCCGTACTACGAGGTCCCTTTGCGGGTTGGAGGAATTAACGCCTGCTTCTTGCAGGCGTTAAAATCCAACCCGCTAAGGGACCTCGGAGCTAATTACGGCACCGCAAAATTGCGGTGCCGTAATTAGCGCCTTCCCCATTTCCATAGAGCCCTATGGGGCAGAAATGGGAATGGGGAAGGGCAATGGCGGAAAGGGGATTTACCGCCCCTCCAACCTTGGAATGGGGCGGTAAATCCCCTTTCCGCCAAGGCGGTGCCGGTATTTTACCGGCATGAGCCATGGCACTAATAGCGCCATGGCTCACCGCCTACCGTCCTTATTACACTTCCTCCTACCTCTTGTCCAAGGTAGACCACTTTATTCTGACCAATTTGACATTTACTTGCCTTTATGGTCAGATTGGCCTGCTCAAGAGCCTGCAACACATATCCTAGGTGATCAATATGATCTTTCCAAGTAGGGCTGAACACTGCAATTTCATCCAAGTATGCCATGCAGAAGTCCTCCATCCCATCCAGAACATGATTGACCATCCTTTGGAATGTAGCAGGTGTATATGTTAGTCCAAAGGGCATCACCTTAAACTGGTAGAGGCCTCCTGGGGTTGAACATGCAGTTTTCTCCTTGGCATGGTCTGTCAGAGCTATTTGCCAATAGCCTGAGGTTAGGTCAAATGTACTGAGGTACTTGGCTGAACCAGGTTTGTCCATCAGCTCATCTGTCCTAGGTAAATGATGGGCATCCATTGTGGTGACTGCATTAAGAGCTCTATAGTTCACACATAATCTCATCTCTTTGGATTCTGCCTTTGATACTAGTACAACTGGACTAGCCCATGGATTGGTAGAAGGATCTATTACCCCAAAGATCAAGCATCTTCTTGACTTCTTCCTTTATGTGGGTTCTTACAAGGTCTGACATACTGTAACCTCTGCTTTTAACAGGTAAACAGTCACCAGTGAGTATCTCATGCTGGACCCAAGAGGTCAAACCTGGTGTCAGAGAAAACATGGAGACAAACTGATTTAACAGAGATCTGTACTCTACCTGCTGTTCCAGGGTCAGGTCAGACAAGAGAGATGGACTCCTATCTTCCCATCTAAAGGTTGTCCCCTGGGGAGATCAGGTATAGATTCACTCCCTTTCTCCTCTTGAGCAGATGCTAAGAGCAAAGCTGCCAGTTCTGGTAAAGAGACATAAGCCTTTAGTTGGTTGGGTTGAAAGACCCTGGGGGCCTCCTTAGGATTACCTAACCTTGAAGGGTCCAATCTATTTGTCCTGTAAGGCCCTCTGCCTTGTAGGCACCATAAGAAGAACTAGCTGGTCTTCAGTAAACTCAACCATGCTGGCCTTCTGGTTGTGCCAATGCTTCACCAGAGCCTGACCTACTTTCAAGTTATCAGAAGCTTCTGTCATCATGTGTGTCATTCTCCTACGGAGACCTAACTCATAGTCAGTGACTCTCACTCGCTTGTGGGAAGGAGCACTCTCCAACCCCTCCTTGATTAGGGCCAATGGACCTCTAACCGGATGGCCATAAAGAAGCTCAAAGGGGCTGAAGGCAACCCCTTCTTGAGGGACTTTTCTATAAGCCAAAAGAAGGCATGGCAGTAGAAGGTCCCACTTTCTTATAAGGGGTTCTTCTAAAGCACCTATCATGATCTTCATAGTTATGTTAAACCTCTCTACCAACCCATAAGTCTGAGGATGGTAGGCTGTTGAGAACTTGTAGGTTACTCCACGGTTTTTCCACATGGCTTGCATGTAGAGGGAAGGAGAACATACACATGTATATCACAAATCAATACTGCATGATCTACTTAATCCATTCCTAAAAACAGTATCAGCTGTAAGGGGTTGGTTACATTAATAAGGCAATGACTTAGTTCACTTAAGCAGTGTTAAGATACCAGACTTCAATAATTAGCGAGTCTGTTGTCAAGTGTCGACATGTTTCGGCCCTTCTGGAGATTAAGGCACTATCTCTAGTGTCTCTACATCCAATGATTTTTTGCAGCCTTCTTCAGGAAAGCCAATTTCTTTTAGATCAGATAGAAAATCTCTTTCATATACCCCAACAGGTTTAGCACAATATCCTGGATGGACATGAGCTCAAAGAACCGGCTCAATGATAGTCGTAATGGGTCATATTTTCTTGTTTTCTTATTTCTTATCACCGGGTATTCGCAGATCACCCTTTGTTCACAGAACCCAACCTGTATTAGGAACTTGAGTCTGCTTGATGTTAGGGAAGTTATTCCCCAGCGTTGTTTTATAAAACAATTGTACACTCACTCGCCCTTCGGGGCTCCACACTATTCACGTCTCAGGGTCGGCCTCTAAGGGGCTTTGCTAATATCCGCAATCTCGTCAGTAACACCACGAAGACAGCATCCAAACGGTCGTGTTCCATCTGATCTAAAAGAAATTGTCTGTTCTGAAGAAGGCTGCGAAAAATCACTGGGTGTAGAGAGGTCCAGCTCTCTATCATCAGTAGCTGACTCACCATTCTCTATCCTCTGGTGGTTTCTCACACTCAGCCTCAGCTGGTGTAGGAGTCACAGGTGTGACTTGGGACTGTCCTCTCGGGGATGCACTGGTTTTGTGACCAGGAGTGCTATCCTTACTTCCTGAGACTTTAGGTTTCCCCCTTGTCTCTTTCTTCCTGGAAGTAGAAGTGTGTCCTTACTGTGGACTGTGTGTTATAGGTTCTTCTGTAACAACCCACTGAGAGTCACTCAAGGTGAGCTCTCTGGCCTCCTTAGTTTGGTCCTGCTTCCTTTTACTGGGATGCCTGGGGGTGCTTCATACAACTCCAAGAGTCTTTAATTCATTCTCCAACAGGACTCTCCCAAGCACCTCACTCTGAACATGGACAGGTATTCTTACAGTCATGTTGAGTGGCAGGGGTCTCCTGATTATTTACAAGTGCGATGTCCTTGTAGTATTCTTTTGTGTTATCTGGTATAGAGTCATACACATCCAAATGCTGTTGTTCCCACAGACCCAGGGACATAAAGAAATACTGGCTGAAATCCCAATGGGGTCTTCAGCCAATAGATGAAGATTTCACTTGCCATATGTACTTCTCCCTCAGGGATGAAGGCTAAGGAGGCAGTGAGGACCCCTGAAGGTTTACCCTTGTATCTGGGATCCCCTTTCACATGGTCAGTAGACCCACAAGCATAACATTCACCAAATGCTTTCTGGAATGGGGGTTTCTGCTGACCCCCCCCCCTGGTTTGGCACTAGAGGTATCACTAGTCTGTCCTGGTTTCCCATGTGGCTTACCCTTCTTATGTTTGTGGCCCTCTTTTGGATAGGAGGTTTTAAAAGTCTCTTTGTTATCTTTCTTGTGCTGTTTCCCCTCATCCTTTGTGTGAGTGGCCCCAGAATCCTTGTGAGTAGTCCTATTGGCAACCCATAAGTCATCAGCTTTTGCTAGCTTCTTGGGATTAATCTCTTTTGAGTCAGCCAAGTGCTGTCTCAGCTCAGGAGAGAGTAGACATCAAAAATAGATTCCAACAAAAATAGACTTCACATAACTTCAAAAGTGGTTACTCTGTAACCCTTAACCCAACCATCTATCTTCTTCAAACATTCACACACCCAGGTAGCCAAGGGGTACCATTAGTCTTTTTGAGGGTCCTAAATGTTGTAAAGTACTGAGGAGTTTTCCCAAATCTAGCTATCAAAGCTAGCTTTACACTTACATACTCTTTTTGTTCAAGTTCCCCAACCTCCATTACAGCATCAGCTGCAACCTGGGGGAGCCTAGACAGAAGCCAAGCAATCAGCTGATTCCCTGTGTAACCCTGAGTCCCATAGTTATACTCAAAATCACCCAACAATCCAAAATATCAGGTTTTGCATCATACATACTCACTGCTTCTTTAGGCATGCAAGGTCTCTTAGGACTGGAAGACCTAGAAGACTCTGGGATAGAAACATGTTCAACAAACAATTTCTTCATCTCAAGAGCATGCTGCATTTTCAATTCACTTAACTTGATGTCTTGATGTTTGGCCTCAGCTTGAATTTGTAATCTTTTGAACTCTAACTCAAATCTCATTCTCTCAAGAGATACACACTCTGGACTCAGTACTGAACCTGGTAGGGTCCCGGTGGCTAAAGGTTGAGGTGGAAGGGCTGGTTGAGGACAAGAGGGGCTCTTCTCATGAGACTGCTCTTCCTCTTTTGACTCTTCTAAGACATTCGAGTTGACTCTGAATTATCATCCTCAATATAATTATCCACATATCCTAGGTTAGCAGGTGTAACAGGTCTACTGCCCAGACATTGATGATTCTACTAATGCAGCCTGATAACAATTTGCAAGCGTCAGCATTAAGCATTCCTCTCCAATCCACACCATTCCTCACTCTCTCTAATACAATCCCTGTCTGATTTCCCCTTCTCCAAACCCAAAGCTCTGTGTGAGTGCCTGCCCTATTTCCCCATGCACATGTCTTTTTCAGATCAATTAGGCCTCATATCAGCAATACTCCCCTTCTGCCATATGCAATCTTCCCAATCTTGTCTCTCCCCTCTGCAGCTAACTCTGCCAGTCTGGTCACTCAAACTGCCTCCGTCAAGCCTCTGCAAAGCTCATCAATCTCTCCCAAGCTGATCTGCCAAGGCTGCATGCCAATGCCTCCATCAATACCACACCAAACGCCTCTCTCTCAATGGCACCTTCCTTTCATTCGCCTCTCGATCTCATGCCAACCAAAGGTCTCTCAATCTCCGTCTAAATCTAAAAACTCTCAAAGGCTCACCTCTGGTTATACTATTCAATAACGTACATAAATATCTATGGTTACATTAAGAATTCACTCATCTCTCTGTCAGCATTTCTAAATCCGAGCAGTGCCTGAAAGTCTGTGATGCATGTCTTGTTCTGTTCAGTTACTGCGTGTTCTGTAATCGTGACATTTCAGCCTATCTTGTATATACTATCTGTGTTATATGTTACCATACCATTCATCTCCCTCCATATTCCTCCATTCACTCCATTGAAATCCCTCTCTTCTGTCTCTGTGTGCAAAGCACTCACTCCCTGCCACATGGCCCCCATCTTTTCTTGTCTGCGAGCATAACCCAGAGCCTTATAAGCCAGCGCTTCCCCACTCGGACAAGAGTCACGTTATCTCTCCTGTCTGAACAACCAAACTGTTTACGCATTCCTCGCTCCAGTATAACTCAAAACAACTTTCACAGTCCGTGGCGCTTCTGTTCTGTCTCATTCAGGATGGCTTAGGAGCCAGCTACATTCTTTCTATTCTCGAATGCAGTGCCTAACACATTCACTCATACCAAGCGCTATACCAAAGCTCAATGCATACTTCTAAGTGCACACTCATACGTGTCTCTACAATGCATACATAATACATATATCTAAACATGTCTTCTACAAGGCACTTAATATAACAGGCCTCATTCTATAGCAATTGCAAACGGCTAAATAATATGTGGATAATGGATAACTAATATCACTACTAATCAGAATGAATGATGGATAAATACTCACTAAATGGGTAATGCTTCTCTAATGATAACATACCAGGCTTCTCCATAATATCTGGTTTCATAAATCTCTACTCTTATTTTTTTTATTTTTTTATTGTTTATAGTTATATAGAAAAACCTTTACAAAATCATATAAAAATAGGTAACAAGATGTAACAAATACAAGATATAAGAAATACAATTAAAAACAACAAAAAGAAATTACAGGTGATCGTGATATAGAAAATAATTCATCAAGAATATGTTTGATTGTTAGAAACTTGTTTTACGATAGGAAAATACATAAAATATAGTTATTTAGAAGAAGTAAACAAGAAAAGTGATTAAAATACATCATCAACTCTCAACCCGAACAGATTATAGATTTTTCCATTAGTTTAGTTTCCATAATTGACAGAAATCTGGTTAAATTAAGAATCAAGGTTTGGCTGTGACCCCACATGCATCTTTTCCATACACTCTCTCTACTTAGGCTGGAGACGGAATACAAATGTTCACCTAACATTTCTTGCCTTTCATTTAAAAAAAACAAGCAGTACACAGTTAAGTGTTTCAAAGATTCTTTGATGTTGGTGGTTTCACAAAATCGGCATTGACCAGAATTTATTTCATCTTTATTTTGATGCCAGGTCATTAATCTTTCATTTGTTCGTAGCTGATTTAAACAAAATCGTAAATAGGATTTCCTGGCTAGGTTACAAGGAAAAATGTCCTGGTATCTAGGCCGAAATCCCCACTGTCGCTTGAACTTGGAATATTCATGGAATGATTTGTAAGTGTTGATCTTCTCTATTAAGAGGCACCAATAATATCGGCAAAATTTAAGTTTGGAAGAGGGTAAGCACATTGACAGATCAACCTTATCAATCATGGTCGCGGACAATAAGTCCTCCATTTTAGTTCTAAATTGTAAAAATGAGGGCGGGTGTCCTTTCGCAATCATGATCGCCAGATCCTCATACAACGAATGTTTAGGTGGCTTTAACATTTTACCATAAATGAGAAGCGAACGCCAGTGCCATTTAACAGAAAGGGGTAGGAGTCCCAATTCATGGCAGATGATCACATTCTGTATAGATAACGCCAAACCCAAAACACTTTTCCACATTTTTCCTTGTATCAAATCCAAAACCTTTTCTAGATCAAATAAACACAAGTCTATAGCATAAAGTAAAACAGGCTCAATTTTTTGGAGATAGAACTTGAGTATAGGGAGGAGAGAGAATTTCCCCAGACGATGATGGATTAATGGATTATCTTCATCTGGGAACTGAGTGGTTTAACTTTATTATTCAAAATCATCCTCCAGGTGTCAAGAGAATATGTGCTTGTAAGGTGATAGCCTAAATAACGAATCGAAAGAGACTGTGGAATGGACTTCCCATCCAGACACCATGTGAATTTAACACATTTTTCCTTCCTTGTGCAAAGGTAAGAATAAAGTATTTTTCAGGGTTTATTAGCAAATTATGTTTGCTAGCATAAGAGTGGAATAAAGCCAGCTTGGTCTGCAGCCCAAATGGTGTCCGATCAAAGAAAAGCAAATCATCAGCAAAACCTAGCCAATTTAGGGAAAGACATCCTGGTTTGACAGGAAAGATGATCGATGCATTCCATTCTTCATGTAGATCTAAAAGATATAAGTTGAATAGGACTGCAGCAAGGTTACAGCCTTGCTTTAGTCCTATTTCAGTAGGAATAGAGTCAGTGAGAAGACCGGCCTTGGACAGGTGAATTCGATAAGTAGTTTGGTGGTGAAGTGCAGCAATAGTTGTAACAAGTTGGGGGGAAAATTCATACTTAAGCATTTTCACCCACAATAATGATCTAATCACTGAGTCAAAAGCAGCAGTAAGATCGAGAGCTGCCATATAAATGGGTCCCGATACAGAAGATTTAGCAAGTTGATATAAATGGGCCAGCATGGTGGCATTTAAAGGACATCCCATCTGTCGATGAAAACCTATTTGGAATGTGGACAGTAAATTACAATTGTTAATATGTTGCTGTACAGATTGTATCAATAGTCCAGAAAAAATATTAGCTGCAGAATCCAGCTGGATTATTCATAGGCCCTTTCTTGTATACCGGGATAATTATCTCCAAGCACCAGGAGCTAGGTATGTTTCCTAGATAATAAATGGAATCAAATTTAATTTTGAATATCACAGCCTACAATTCCGGGTTAAGTTTAATAAGACACGAGGGGAGGCCATCAGGCCCAGGTGCTCGTGAACCTTTAGATTTTATTATGGCCATGCGAATTGCCTTAATAGTCCACGGGCAAGTGGTGGAACTGAAGCTGATCAAATTAGGTAGAGAAATAGGGCAAAAACCCTGTGGCATTGCAAACTTAGATTTAATGTAGGCAACCCAGGTATGAGGAGAGATAGTCGGTTCCTCAATGCTGTCTGTAGTTCCCATCAATGTACTCATAGTGGCCCAAACCTTCCTAGTATCATTTTTTAGTAATAGGGCAATAAGCTGCTGATTCTCGGTATTTACAAATTCATATTTCAGCATTTTCAATTGTCTTTTATAGGACTGGATAATACGAGCTTTCGAGGCAAGATAATCAGTAAGGTTTAGGTGACCTAGACCAAGTGATCGGATCATAAACCGTTTATCTTTTCGTAAATTCACCACCTGGAAGTTATATTGATGGCGATGATTAGGAGGAACACTAGAATCAACAGTAGCTACAATAGACAGTAAATGAATCGCAATTCTTGCTAAATTCTGAATTTCTGCAAGTACACAAGGAATCCCACCTTGAATCGCAGTCAAATTAAACAATCAGTCTTCTTTCATATCAAGAATAACCTTTTGACATTGTTTAGAAGTCCATTTAAAGGATAGACGAGAACGATCAAATTCGATGGCAGATAATAACGGGCCAATATCATAGGTGCCAATCTTCAATTTGAACTGCGATTTCAAGGCAAAATGATCCCCTCGAGATAAATCACAAATTTAGACTGGCTCAATAGCCGACAACAAAACTGTCGACACAAAAATATAATCAATCTTCGAAGTAAAACAGCCTCTAGCCCAAGTGGAATGAATAGATCCTATTGCAAAGGGGGCCATTTGGATATCCCATGTCATGAAATATTCGACCCACTTTTTGCCATAGCATATCATCTTTGTCAAGACATAAGCAGGTGGAATTAAAATCCCCCCGACAATAACATTCAAGGCTGAATTAAGGGATAGGGCTTGTTCGAGAATATTGGTCAATTGTTTGGTAATATTTTCAAAAGAAATCTTAGCATTATTCCAATATAGATTAATTACAAGTAGCTTTTGACATTGGCTATCTTTATACATAATTCCAACTACCAATAACGCATCATCAGCCCATATCACAGTTGATTCCAACCTTAGGTTCTTGTCGACTACGATGGCAAGTCCACCTGCAGGATGACCCGCTGAGCCCCTTGTTGCAGGCTGCTGATGAATACAAAATCCATCCAAGTCAAGATCACCTAAAGCCATGGTTTCTTGGATTAGACAGATCGCTGGACGAGTTTGAGTTAAAAGTGATGTGGTCCACGACCTCAGGTTGCAACTACCACAAGAATTCCATGACAAAATAGTAAAACATTTTATTTCTTCCTATCTAATGATTTCGGCACTGGAATCTGATTCAAAGTGCCAGTACCCGTCATTCCTGAAAATGTGGCAGCAAAATTCATAAATTGCTTGAATAAATCCTCACTCATGGAAGGAAAACCTCCTGTCTGCGCTGAGACAGGTGTAGTGTCTGGTGGAGTCGCAATAAAGATTTCTGCATGTTCATCTGAAGCAAATAGGCATGGAAATAATCCTAATAATTCCAAATCATCACACTGTGCCCAAATTAGTCTAGTGAACAAACAATTAGTCTAGTAAACAAATGGTAGCCGCAAATCATCCGGGTCGGGTTACTATGTGATAAGCGCACCCAATCGACATCATCACTTCTGATCGCACGCGGAGCCGGGATTGCCTGGAATGCCTTAAGCATTGCAGAGCGATTCAGGCTTTGTTTGGAAGTAGCTTGAGGTTTTGTTTCCCAACCCATGATTGGAGGCATATCAGGGGTTAAGATCCTTAACTCAGTCCTATCCTTGGACTCGGCTGGGCATGCATGGAAATCATGTTTACAAAGGTAACCTTCTGGATTGACATTATCTGACGCAGTGATTAGTTGAGGATTATCTTGATCATTCAATGGTATACCCTCAATGTGGTGGTGTTCATTGTCTAACTTAGACAGGGGTCCTTTAGGAATAATGATTGTGGACCTTCCCTGGATAGTGGAATTAGCTCTCGACTCTTGATTAAGTTGCAGAAGATCGATCTTCTCGTCTTCTAGCATAGTATTTTGTGCCTCAACGTTTAGTGCTTCAAGAATTTCTTTTTATGTGTTTTGTTTTTTTATAGATTTAATGTTTTTAGCGTGGAGGACCTTACACTTGGCTGCTCTGACCATGAGTCTTTTTTGTTTTCTGGTTAAAACAGGTTCATAGCCTGGATTGATAAGCTTATCTGCATTGGTTGCCTCAGCTACATTGTGTTCTTGCTGAGACTGATCATCTAGATCAATTAAATTAGTTAAAGCTGATGGACTGTCAAGGTGCTCATCTGTAGACCCTCCAACCACATGTGGCAATGGTCCAGGTAGAATATGAGCATCCTGATGGTTACATGATGGAATCATTGGAGTATTAGAGTTATTTGATACACCCAATAGAATCTGCTGGATTGCTGCAGCATTTGCTGCTACCATCTTCTCTAGTTGAAAATTTGGCTGATTTTTCTCAGCTATTTCTTTATGACCATCAGTAGCCGTGACTGCTGCAAAAGTTATCATGGGCTTAGGCACATTTCGTGAATCAATTAGGGTTTGAGTGTCTTTATTAACCATCTCAGTGGTAGTCATTTGGTTCCCATGAGATAGAGCTGCTATAACATCACAAGTGAACAGGAGTCCTTCAATCCTATTTACCTTAGCAAGAACCTCCATTAATAATACATTAAAGTGTGCAATTTGTGAATGGGTCTGCTCGTGCCCTTTATCGAGGAGATTAAGAATCCTAGTCAGAACCGGAAAATCCGGACCTAAGGCTGAGGTCCCCTATAAGTTACGTTCCACTTCTACATCCAATTCAGAAGGACTCGAGCCCCGAGCAGGAGGAAAGCTAGGATGTTCAGGTTCAGAACTAATGTGTGGACTAGAAAAATTTGGACCATTACGAATCTCTACTCTTATCATTATATAATCATTACTAACAATTTGTCAAAACAAAATCTCAATGTGGCATGCTAAAACAAGCAAAATTGCAAAGGAAAAACATATCTCAATAATGCAAGCAACCCCAAAATTCAAGCATTACACTCTATCAGTGTCAAGCTAAAACTCAAATCTCAAATGCATAGCTGGAAGCGTGCCAGAATTCAGAATGGCATATTCAAGCTTCTAATGCAAATCTCTAATGTCAAATCATAATGTAGCAATTCAATCAAAAAGTCAAGTCAAAAGTTTCTACAAGCAGAATATTCAGAACTAAAATAAAGCATAGAATCAATGCATGTGTTCTGTGGACATCAAGATGTATTAAATTTCAGTGTGTCAAGCACAAAATGACAATATCACTTTCACAGGTGTCAAGGTGTCAAAAAACTCATTTCATGTCAGTGCATACATTCAGTGTATACATACCAGTTAATTAATTTCCAGTTCAAGTTCATTCCAGTCTCTCACTGCATGTCAGTCTGTGATCATTCAGGTTGTAGCCAATCAGAACAGTATGTGTGTCCTCACATCTGTGCGAAATTCTCAGTCGGGACAGCAATAAAACCATTGCAAAGGATTCAGCCAAGGAATGTCAACAAAGTGTGTCAACAAAGTGACGTGTAAACAAATGGTTCACAAATGTCAACAACGAGCGTGTATTCAGCAAAACATGTGTATGGGCATGAAAGCATAGCCCAAAGCAGAAGTGTGTTCCAGCTGCAAACGGAACTAAAGTGTGTGTCCTCGTAAACTGACAATTTCAGTGACAGATTGCAGAACCTCACTGCATTAGCTCTCTCACAACAGGTGTCAGATCTTTCTTCAGAGCAAACCATGCTCACTGCTGAAAGCTTCCTTCGTTGATACCGCAACTTTCCCTTTTTCCAAAGCTCTCCCTAGTCCATCCTCTTTTGATACTGATGTATCATTCACGTGGCACTCATTCAGAGTGTTGTAGCAAAACAATGCAGGTGGCAACTCTCCAGTGGCAATTCCATGCAATTTCATTGGCCCTTCACATAGGCTAAAACTCCAGATTCAGAGCACTATCAGGCTCTCTCCTTCCATGCCATGCCATGCCTGTTCCTGCTCTTCTCATGAGGGACCAGCCAACGTTGGATGCAAGTGCAGATTTCAAAGCACAATGGTGTCAGATCAATGCTCTCTCTCTCACTCCCACAAGAGACAAGGAACTTCATTGCTCTTCAAACGTGGTTTGCACCGGGAATTCAAATGCTTTCAGCAGAGCGTCTTCCTGCGCATTCGCATTTCTCTCATTTTCCCTAGGCCCCAAACTTGTATCAAACCAGGAGAAGTCACATGGTAAGGCCTTCCAAATGGATTCTCTTCTCGCTGCAGATTACAAAACAGCCCACAAAATGGCTTCTCTCCTTTGCTGAACATCTTTCACTCTTCTTGTCACAGAATGATGCAAGGTGTCGATTTTCAAAACAGTCAGCCAGGATCTTCACTTCCCATGGCTTCAGTTGTCATGCCAGGAAATCAAGCAGCAAACAGGTCTTCTGAGTACCTTCTCAGAGCACAGCCATTGACAAAGCTACACCCTAAGGCCTCAAATAGGAGACATTCCCCAGAAGTGCGCTGCAAAGCATATGTGTCAATTACCAATGTCTTTCAGATCTGCTTCAAAACAGCCAGGATGCAAAGTCAGAAAGGTTTCACATCATCATGGATCTCGAACTAAGGTCTGGTCAATCTTGCAGTCTGTCATGCTGCTGCCAGTTCATGGTCTGGTCTTTTCATGCAATGCAATCTGGTCAGTCCTCAAGGCGATCTGGTCAATCAAGGTCTCACGGTCTGCAAGTCTCGGTCTGGTCAACGTGTCTCTCTAGGTCTCATGCTGTTAAATGGAAATTATATAGTGCCTCATTTTGATTTATATTGGCCTAAGCCTAGTTGCTCTATGGGCAAAACCGTGTTGCAAAGTTCCGATTTTGGATCGACTTCTCCGCCAGTTTAGAGCCATCTGCCATTTTAATTTCTGTATGTATGATTCTCTGTTCTAAAATGATGGACTGTGTTTTCAACTTGTAACCAAGCCTCCCGACTTTGAGTTCTGTTAATGTTTAGGCAGTCTAAGAGGCGACTGTTTAGATTAAGTAATGAGGCCTTGTACTAACCATGAACTGTTCTCCTAGCATTGTCTACACTAACAAGCTTCATCCTCGAATACACATCTGGGACAATACAGAGTAAATCTCTAGCGTGGACACAGGCCAAACTACATTGTGAAGGAATATAGACTAAGGCTTACCGCGGGATCCGAGAATATACATCACCATTCTAACTTGATAGAAATGCAAACTAATGTAATCCGTCTGCATATTATTGTAAAAGCTGTGTGTGAACTAGGCACAAACTCTAGACCACGAATTATTAACATGTAGAGGGGCTGGACAATATTTCTGAGAACTGCACAAAAGTACGACTGTCTAGATGTCCAGCATCCTCTCTCCTCTCTTTGATCGGCTGGTACTCATTGTGGGGTGTTGAGAGCCAGACAGCTATCTATACCTATGTTTCTCTCTAAACTGCGCATAATAAAAGATCTGTGAATCTTTATGGCCCATGTTAGGTGTATTTCCTTTGTGGTACTTAGGCTCAATATTTCTTTTTTGCTTTTACAGATGGCGCCCAAATAGGGACCCTCAAGATCGATGCCATCTCGTTGAAGAGTTGACATGGCTATCTGACCGGGATCGGACAGTGAGAAAGGGTGCTCCTTCTTGGATGAGACACGACACCTCAACACTACTACTGCCCGAACCCCGGACTGTGAACACGCGATCCGAGACGGCATCTTGACGAGGGTCCATATATCGAGGCGGGCAGTTTTGCTGAAATCACCAACCACGAGAGTCCTTTGTTGTCTTTAGTATTCCGATCAGACTTCCCTTTGTCCTTTGATCAGGTGAGACGTACCCCGATTCCTAAGTATCCTGATATTTGATTTGGCGCATTGTTCTCGCGAGTACAATTATTGACCAGGTAACACCAGTAATCTGACATGCCTGGGAAATTGTCTGCCTGTTTCAGGGCGTTATTCCACAGAGACAGACAATCTTTGGAATTTAGCCGTCCGGCACCACAGGAGGGGTCGCCGGCATGTACTATGTACTGTAAGTATGGCATTGGTAGTATAGTGTTTAACGATATTTGGCACAGACAAACTAGACATGCTTCCGAACTTGGGTGGCCAATCAATGGTAGTTTTGAGATTTCTTATATAGAATATTTAGAATCTATATTGTTAAGGAAAAAAGCTAGACCTGCAGCATTCGATGTATTACAAAATTGGAAAAAGGAAGCTATGCAGCAAATTAAAAGTAGAGAGAAACATGCACGTCGACATATGTCGAACGCCGAGAAAGCGTTACTGTACGATCAACAGAAACAGTCAGAGTCAGTTAGAAACGGGCATAGGGCTTTTCAACTTGACATTCAGAAAATATACCTGTCTAAAGATTTGAATGTATCAGATGAACTGATCAATAAGCTTTTAAATGAACGAAGGCCTGGTGCCACTGCGCCACCTCCTTATGTACCTATTCCTGTTGCTTTATCTCTTCCTGCTGTTGTTCCTCCTCCCATAGTAATTTGTGCACCTCTTATTACTCCTCCTATTACTCCTCCACCACCAGCTACTGCTCCACTTACTTTTGTCGCTCCTCCACGTGTACCTTCACTTTTGCCTGCTGCCATGGGTCCGTTAGATTTGTCGTTGACACCAGTGATAGTACCTACATTATCTGCTGTACAAGATTTGTCTACTCTTTCTCTTCCAAGTGGTTCTGCTCTGCTTGTAGTTGATAAGGGAGCAGAATCGAAGATTGTAACTCGCAATACAGTTTCTAAAGATAGAAAGTGAGATCTGAATGCATGGGCTAGACAGTGCATGGAGAAGGGTGAACAATCTGATGTCTTTGCTACACTCTCTAATCTGGAAAGTTTTCCTGAGAAAACTGTTTTTATTGAAGGGATGGGAATCCATTTATCCGTAATGTGGAACAGACTGAATGATGTAGATATCCCACAAGGGTTAAGGGATGTAAATGTTTTAGCATATTCAAGAGATACTGCGGAGAACGTATATGAGCCAGTCGAGAGGGTATTGAGTTTAGAAGGGAGTTAGAAAAGTTACGGAATGAGGAAATAGATGGCGATAGTTTGGGCGCTATTTTTGTACAGAAACAATTCCTTCCTCTTAGTAAATCGATGAGCGAAGAAACGCGAATTTGCACGAGAGATGCACGTAGATGGGTTTCAAACTTGTTGATATCTCCCGTAGAAGTATATGACATGTACAGTCAGGATACGCCAGAAATGCAGGGGAAAGTGATACAGGTAATGGTAGAGTACCTACAGGATTAATGTATACAGAGAAAGATTTGTTGTCCCACAGAATTATTGAATATCTATAAGAGAGATTTTTCGTCTGACACTCCTCCAGCTGCTTTAGTGCTCAATTTAGCTTTGTTGGTAGTAAGGGTTCGGAGTTACCAATTACTCAGGTACCTATGAGAGAGACACCTCCGGCATTCGTCCCTAAAGTCGAGGTTCCGGCTAATGCCGCAACAGGTTTTGCCGCCTATGATATTGATGCACATTATGTTTCGCAGTTTGTTCACGTCACGTTCTCAAGACAGGAAGTGAATACCATTAGACAATCTATCCCACATATTAGGAAGAATCCGACAGGATTTTATAAAGAGATACAATCTGTCTTGCAGTCGTCATAGATTTGTTATTTCCTTTGCTCCTACCTGCCAATTTGTGGAAACAGATTAGGACAGTAGACGAAGCACCTGGGTTAGGGGACACATGGGATAATTTGACTAGGCAAGATAGAGATAGACCAGCTGGTGAAAGAACACCGCAGGTAATACTTGCCTGATAGAATAGTGACAACATTGAAAGCCTTAATTCCTGAATAAAAAGGATAGTTTGGGACAAACTCACTGCTTGTATCCAAGGAAGGTCTGAGGGTGCTACCGAATTCTTTAATCGGTTTGAACAAGTATTTTCAGATTTTAGCGGACAGGATTTAAGCACATAGTCTGGAAAAAGATTATTTGTGGATACATTTGTGCGTGGATTGTTACCTGACATCCAGTCACAAATTATGACTTCTGAGAATGCATGGCAAGCTAAGTCTCAGTCTGAAGTATTGCATATTGCTCAGTATTATGAAAACCGAGTCAATAATGAGAAGGAAAGGATTGAGAAAAAGAAGGGAGACTTGAAAACTAAGGTATTCTTGCAACAGATTGTTAAATGACCTAGAGGGGGTAGTACACAGTTTCGGGGACAGTATGTTCCACAAGGTAATGTACCGTTGGGACCTGTACACATGAACCAATGTGCTTATTGCAGACAAGAGGGTCATTGGCGAGCACAATGCCCGATCCTCCAGTAGAGGTCAAATAATACATATGGTATCATGGGTAGATGATCCAGAGGCCGTCCTTGGGTAGGGGGTCCTGGTAGAAGCCAGTTTTTTCAGAATTCTCAGTCCTTTTTTCAAGACAATCAGCCTGAGTATGGATAATAGAAATATTTTAGATCATCCTTCTGCTGCTTATCTCTCTGAAGACATTCCTTTGATGATATATTGTTTCGCTAGGATTGCCTGAAGCAGGGATTGGAACCTACACCTACTCCCGTTAATCAGAAAGGTCCCTACATTGAAATGGTAGTGGGAAATAGGAAACATCTATTCTTGATAGATACAGGAGCACAGAAATGTTCCATTGACCATACGCAGGTTCCAGACATTCTACTGTCAGGGCAAACCAATGTTTCTGCAGGGTTTTCTGGTACGCCAGTGGTTAGTCCGGTTTCTTTGCCGGTACCTATTTCACTGGGTCCATTCACGAATCACTGTCCGTTTCTTTTGACATCAAACTGTGGTGAGAATTTGTTGGGGTTGAATCTGTTGAAGAAATTAAATGCGGTAATACATTGTTCTTCGGATGGAGTGCGTTTGACGATTTCACCACAGCAATTTTCTGTTTCACAGTTTCTGAATAGACCTTTGCCGCCAGAATTTAGTGACATTCCGGAATATGTATGGGCAATTGACGACAATGATATCACGCGTGCACTCGTGGGAGTACCTGGAGAGTACCGCTTGTCCGCTACACTCTCTGCTGCTGCTATTGGACTTGACCTGCTGTCCACGACATCAGCGCTTGCCTGTTTCAGTCTCAAGGATTGTGGAGGACCGCCATGCCCTCTGTCAGCGTCATCACCAAACTCCCATATCATGGGCGCACTCGCGCACTTGTGGGAGTACCTGGAGAGTACCGTTTGTCCGCTACACTCTCTGCTGCTGCTATTGGACTTGACCTTCTGTCCGCGCCATCAGCGCTTGCCAGTTTCAGTCTCAAGGATTGTGGAGGTGACTGTGGACTATTGTCTTGCCCACCAAGCTCTTGTTTCACCAAGCTCTATATCCCTATGTCCCTTTACTGATTGCGTTCTCTGTGCTTCCCCCTAGGACCGCCACGCCCTCTGCCAGTGTCATCACCAAACTCCCATATCATGAGCATGCACACGCACAGCGCGCGTGCACTCGTGGGAGAACCTTGAGAGTACCGCTTGTCCGCTTAGCCGCGTGGTGGTGGCGCAGTGCTATATGGTTGCGTGTTTTTCTCACTTTGCGAGACCTGTTTTCTCCTGAGCAGGTATTTCCTGTAAAGCAAAACGCAATCAGTGTTTCCTTGACTCACTTTCCAATTGTACACATTGTGCATATTTCATTTGAATCTTGTTCAAATTGTCTACATTGTTTTGACTTGTTAATAATTTTACTCTGTGTCTTGCCTACTGTCTCCCGTATAAATAATTGCATATAAATGAACAACAAGTATGCCGTTTAATATTTCACATCTAGCATTAGCGTCTAAACAACCCAGTGAGGTTGAGTCTGAAGTTCCCCCCCAAACATTCTACTCAGCCACTTCTACTACACCAATTTGTGTGTTCGCCTGTCCAAAATCAAAATTTACTTTTGATGAGCACCCATATTAATCCATTGTTTCCATATCATCTATGTCCACCTCTCACATTGATAGCAACAATACATCTTGCCCTGCTGGGGTCAACAATGTGCCAACTTCTCTGTATATGCCACGTGTAAGAGTTAACCCCCAACTACTTTCTGACAATACGATGTTAGCGTCCACTAAACATTGCCCGCGACTTTCATCTTCACGTATTGCCATATCTCCAATTCATATTAAATCCTTGTCTCATGAGCAATCGCTCCTGTCCATTCATGCAAGTCAATGTGATTCACCAATATTATGGAGGGGAAATAACCAGCATGAGGAGGATTTGGATGATGGTGATGATGATGCAACTCACCTCCAATCCCAGGCAGATCGCCATAATTCCATGCTACATTCTTTTGCTCTACCTACACCCAGACCAATAAAAGCAGTACCGTCTGATCTCCTTCTCCAATATTCCTCTACGATTCAACCTGCCCTTACAGCTATTAACACAAGCATTATGAGTTTGTGTAAACTCTTTGAGTCACTTGACACCAAGGTCACTCACCAGTCAAAACAATTTGATGAACTGACAAAGTGGTTATCAGCACATTACTCATCAACACAATCTAAGAATGCCCGTTTGTCCAATTGGACAAATGGGCATTCTTAGATTCTCTAATGGTTGGGGTAATTCGGTGGAATATGTTGATGTTCAGTACTCTCCTAAGGCTACCAGACAAGTATCTATTTGCAATCAGGAGATGGCTCAAAATTCTTGTGTTCTACCTTTGATCTCTGGTATTATACACCCTAGTGGCAGCACATCCCCTACCCACACTCCTGAATTAAAGAATGCACCTATTGCCCATGTGCCTCAAGTCAGTTCGAATGAGGCAGAACCTGTGAAGTTGATACCAGTACCTGAGCGACCATCAGGCCAAGGCCTGAGCCACCTAGATGTGCTGAAAGTCTGGAATCCCAAAGTTGCACAAAAGAAGTCCTTATCTCTGCTAAAAAAAACAAAAAATATGGCAAGTGTTAAACACACTAAAAAAACACTCAATTCTTTTTTAAAGCATTGAGTAAAACGACTGAGTCGCAAGCCAAAGCGACTGCTATAATTGAGCAGACACCTATTCCAACGTCAGTACCCCAACCTTCTATAACCTTACCTTTGGTTCCCTCAGCTACTCCAAGCTTACTGCACAAAGCCCACATAGGTGGCCCTCTTTTGCCTCTATCACAGTTAGTATTTTCCTTACAACGAAACAAGGAGGTTGAGAACCACCAAGTCCAATTAAATAAACAAAAGGCTTTGTCGCTTTACACCACCTCTGCCATGCCTACTGAACTCGTATCAGTTCTGACTGCTCAGAGTTCACTAACTAGGCCAAGTCAGCCTTTAATTGCACAGGCTCCTTTAAATGCTACTATGCCTGTCATTAAGCAATCTGTAGCCTTTTGTCCGCAGGCTCATGTCACTACGACAGGTGCTGTACCAACGTCACAAGATGTGTTTGAGAATTTTAAACAGAGTGGATGAATATCTAGCCACTAGCATGGCTAAGGTTCTCTCAATCTCTTCTGAATCACAAAGAAGATTGAAAACTACTCTTCCTCCCTCCGCGGTTGGTTGCAGTGGTCATATTCCATATACTCCTTTACACACTGACCAACACGCGCAGGAGGAATTGAGTCATGCGTATCCCAGCACAAGCCCAGGTTGGTCAAAATTAGAATGGATACCACGGAAACATAATTTACAATCAACCTCACGCCACTTGCACCCGTGTCAAGCAAATTTTCATACTTTCATCTTGAAATGCAGAGATGGGAATTTACCTGTTTACGACCTGAATCGCCAGAGCGTTTTAAATCTCTTTGGTGACGTCCCTGAGTTGCGTAACCTGACAACACAGGACATCGACCAAATAGATTTCATCTCTGACTTGACTCGCTCGGTAGTGCGATTATGGATCGCTGCCGCAGTAGTTTGGGACTTAATTTGTCGATGTAGGATGCAGTTGTTTGAAATGGGTTTTCTCTTAGCAGAAGACCCGGAATGCGCCCCATACAAATTCCAAAATCCCATCTTGAAACCGAACATTTACCAAGGAGTGATAAGAACCAGCCAAGATATCCAGTATGTTCCCACCCAACAGCATTAACCACTCATGTTGGATGCCTCTTCCATCTTGAAAATTGCTATCTGGAACACTAGAGGTCACTCTCATTTATACACATCCATTAATAATCTGATAGGCATCCATCATGTGATAGCTTTACTTATTACCCCCCTCTATGGGATGGTTATGACATCACTTTGCTCCCAGCTCTTCCTAGTGGTGGTAGACCATCCGCAGGCCTGCTTGTCGCTGTGAATATCTTGAGTGGTTTTAAGGTTAAGTCTTGGTCATCCGTTGGTGCCCAGATCAAACGAGTCCAAATTACTAGTAATTCTCAGGTAATAGCCTTAGTCAACATCTATTGAAACACTGCTACAATGTCTGATGAAATATTTTATGAAGGCCTAATCATGATTTTGAACATGACATTGCTGAATCGTACAATCGCCACACAACTATTGTGGGTGACCTTAATTTGGACTGCTGGAACATGACTGGTAACACTCAAGATGTACAGAAATGGACCAATGTTATGAAAGATCATAATCTTTATATGCTTAATGGTTCTGTCATCGGGGATGTGCCCCCCAACCACACGTGGCACCGTGGGATGAGTACTAGTATTATCGATTACATATACATGAGCCCTCAACTATTTCAAAATGTAAAAAAACTCCCCATTAATGACCATTCCCACAGCGACCAATTAAAGAAAAATCAGTTTTTTCAGGCAGAGGCGACAGTTAACTCAGCACAAAGGTGTCTTCGGTGGAACAGAATTACATTAAATGCTTTCAAAAACACAGCTGATTGTAATGCACTACAGTTCAATAGTGAACAGTACTCTGATCTGCTAAAACCATTTATAAAGACTGTTACAATCCTACGCCATAATCAAGTTGGACATCCACACATTTTTGATGCAGATACTCAGAGTTGAAGCAGAGTTTAAAAAACTTAAGAAAAAATTGCACTATCACAAGACAGACTGGCAGCATTTGAAAACAGCTAAATGCTGCTACAAAAACTGGTTAAGGAGTCAGAAAGCAACACAATTTCAACATGATAGTTAAGTGATGCAATCCGCCATTTCTAACAAAAACTCCTCTGAAATGTGGCAACTGATGAACATCTCATCTCCAAAACGCAATTAGGCCTGCAGCATATTTTGGATGCTTTTCATGATTACACCCAAAAGAATGAGTTAAAAATTAACATAGGAAAAACACAAATTGTTGCCTATTCACATAGTCGTGTTGGACCATTATCCTATGTCTGTACCTTCGACCAGTCTCCCATAAAAATGGTGCCTCAATACAGCTATCTTGGCCTACTATGCGAGGGTTCCCCACTAGCAACAGGCCATTTAGCTCGATTGTAAATGAGACGTACTTCATTTATGTCACAAGCCAGAATTCTCATGTATAAATACGTCAAATTCTCTATCCTGCCTGCATGGCATTTCTGGAACATGAAAGTAATACCAGCTCTCTTATATGGCCGAGAAACACTAAACACCAATTCGCCTTTTCATTTTTCAAAATGGGAAGCAAAATACTGGCGGAACATATTACACCTACCTAACTGCATACCCGCCGCCTGGGTAAGGTATGAGTTGGACTTGGTTTCCCTCCAGGCTGTGTATAATTGGCACTTGTGTTCATTTTTCAGGAAATGTTTGGTCTCGACTAGTTTAAATGTTTTGTTAAAAACTCTGACTAATTATATGTTTGTGACTAACCATTCATTCATTAAAGTATGGCTCTCGAGGGCCTATGATGTGTTAAATTCGGCAGACATTTCTCTGGAATTACTATTACACAATCCAGCTAAAGCTAAATTAAAATTGTTTAAGTCAGATTGGATAATCACAAGGTCATTGTGTCTCTCGTATCATGACAGTGGTGAATGTCATTTTCCACATAAAAAACTATGTATTTTGCCCACCTATTTGATACGATGTCCTTCACTCAAAATTCGTAATGACATTTTAAGACTACAGTTTAATTTATGGATTACCAGGGACATACAAGCCAAACGAAAACTCTTGGCCATAGCCAGTAATTTCTGCCGATTTTGCCTAGTGATGGACACTTGTGAAACTTTAGTACACCTTATCACAGAATGTAGTGCACTACAATCTGCACGAGAAATACACTTTTCAAGACATTGTAAATATTTGTGTTTAAAAGATGTATATTCTTGCTGGTCATTAATCTTGGGTGCATGTCATTTACCATTACAAATTGCAACTGTAAACTTTGTGTCAAGTCTAAACTTGGACCCTTTAAAAAATTAATACCATTGAAGCCCAAATTAGGGCTAATTATACATCACGCCTTTTGCAGGCACTATAGACTTTAGCGCTTAAATTTTAGCAATGATGAAATGACAAACGAGTAGAAAGCATAAATGTATTTGTTTTTGTTCTAGTATGTATTGTCAAATGATGAAGATTGTCTTTGTGATCTTTCTTAGTTATGTTAAATGTAAATAATTATGATTTTGTATATATTTTCATGCATTTTGTATTTGAAAGTTTGATTTGATTCAACTGATACAAATAAAAAAATAAAAAGATGACAATGTTGTTGGTATTTTACAAATTGAGCTTGTTAAAATTGTTTTGAAACCTGGAGTAAAGTTGCCACGTATTCCTCAGTATAAGATTTCGATTGATGGCGCGCAAGCTTTGAAGTGTATAGTTTCCGATTTTTGACACTGTGGGGTAATTGAAGAAATTGCAGGTAGTTTGTGCAATAGTCCGATTTTACCGGTGTATAAGAAAGGGGATAATGCAATTCCTTTCCGTTTCATTATGGATTTATGCGCTATCAATAAGATCGTCGCTCCACAATTTCCTATTGTGCCTGATGTGACAACGATATTAACAATGATCCCAGCTTCTGCTACTCATTTTAGAATCGTTGATCTTAAGAATGCTGTCTTCAGCATTCCTATACACACGATAGCAGATACCTGTTTGTGTTCAGCCTATGGGGACGCTCGTTTACATTCATCCATGCGCTACAAAGGTACACGGAAAGTCCGAGCATTTTCAGTAGGGCTTTGAAAGAACAGCTCGACACACTTGAGTTGCCCACTACTTGTATATTGCTTCAATATGTTGATGATTTTCTTTTGGATGCAGATTCAGAAAGTGCTTGTAAAGAAGGCAATGTGTTATTGCTTATTCATTTGGCAAAACATGGACATAAAGCTTCAATGAAAAAGTTTCAATATTGTCGACAGGAGGTCGCCTATTTAGGCTATCTCCTGTCAAAGGAGGGAAGAAGATTGACACCTCAACGAATTAAAATCATTTCTAGCATGTCTGTCCCAAATTGTCACGCCCCTTCGAAGGCGGTGGTCCTTGTGGCATCGATGGACCGTTGGACGACAGGTGGCGGCCATTTTTCCTAGTAAGATGGCCGCCGTAACTGGAGTTGTGGGTCTAGATTCTGCTCGACTCGGTTTCCAGGAAGTGCTGTCTCCCTACCCGAGTGTAGGTATATCTGTTCCTGTGATTAGCAACGCAATTGTGTGCTGCTCTGCTTCAACAACGCTACGTAAGTTCGCATCTAGGAATCCTGATACGGCTTGCTAAACACTACCTTTCAGCATTCTAAACTGTTCTGCTCTGTCTGAATTTCAGTGCATTTTCCACTGCCTCTCTGTCTCCCGATTCCACGGACTCCATCTCCTTCTCACCAAAGTTTGCCTACCGGTCTCGTTTCGGAGGGCGGTAAGCTTATTTCGGAATTCTCCGACATATCAAATGCCCGCTTTCTCTTCCTTTCCCGACTTACTGATCTCTTTTCCTTCGTATAGCTACAGGCTTATGTTACCCCGGTATTGAGACCGCCCGTGCAAAACTCTGTTCTAGCGAAACAACTCCTAGCTCCGCCCTCCATTCCTCTCAGGTAAAGACTTCCCAGTGGCTTTCCACTATTCAGTTTTAGTTATCTTACTTGTTCTCATCAAAACCTTCCTTACTTTCTCAGAAGTCCTCTGAAGTCTCTGGCTGGCACCTTTTCCCACATTTCGTTCCTGTTTAAGGGTAATCACCATACCTATATATCTCATATATCCATTTTTCCACTTACCTGCCTGTACTTACCAGTCTCTTTCTCTTTCAAGACAAGCGTCCTCCGGACTTCACCGGAATCTCCACCTGAAACTTGAAGACATCTTACCGCTACCATCGGCACAGGGTTTTCTTCCCCAGAGGGTTTCCCGGGGACTTCTTCTCTTACCTGGTTTATCCGGGAGGGGCAAGAGGTACTTGGGAGGCTTTCACTTTCATCTCCCCGCCTGGAACAAGGAAAGTCTTCCCCTGCTAGAAGGTGTCAGTCACAGGACAAGAAGAGAGCTAACGGTGAGTCCTTGGGGTAACCTGCCAGTTGTTTAAATTGTAAGATCATTGTGACATTCATCACTTTTGTTACAGTTAGCAACGCCTACTTTAAAGAAGATATTATTGAGATTCGAAATTTAAACTGAGCTTTCAGAAATTCTGAGCAGGTTATCTCAGGGGTTCAGGGTTACAAGGAAATATGGACGCATCCCAACAACAACAAATAATCACCGCTGTACAAGCGTTGACGGCCGAAGTGCAGGCTCTAAAACAGGAGAATGCCTATCTCCGACAACAGGTAGGCAGAGTCCCTAGTTGTTCTGAGATACCTCCTGGCCCAATTCCGGGTGGCTTATACGACGGTAATCCTCATAAACTCAAGGCCTTTATTGAAGCTTGTACCGTTCAGTTCTCATTCAAGACCGCCTTTTTTCATAGTGACCGTGATAAAGTAGGACACATGATTGCAAATTTAACAGGTCCTGCTTTAGCATGGGCCACGCCTCTTGTTACTACAAATAATGCCTTGCTAGATTCTTACCCTGCCTTTTTGAATAGTCTAAGAGCCATGTTTAGCCGTCAAGAAATCACGGTTTCAGCCCAAGAACAGTTATTGGATTTCAAACAAGGATCTCAAGATCTGTTGTCCTACATCACCAATTTTAAGCAGCTGGCACATCTTGGGCTGACGATGCTCTGATCACTATATTCCGCAGGGGGTTAAATGAGGAGTTAAAAGATGAGATCTCCCGAGTACCCAGACCTCCAAATCTGGCAGAATTAATCACCATGGTCATGCAGATGGACTACAGATTGCAAGAAAGAATAAAGGAACGACGTCGCGGCCGTCCCGTGAGACAACCTGTTACATACTACCCTAATTTAGGAAAATCTCAGACGGAAGAACCTATGCAGATAGGAACTACCAGAGGTCGTCTTACTCCAGAAGAGCGCAATAGACGTCGAGTCAAGGGGCTATGTATGTATTGTGGTTCCAAGGAACACACTATACAAGATTGTCTTCTAATCCCAGTCAAAAGACAGGGAAACGCCATTTCCCAACCGCAAGGGGAACCGCGGCTAGGGAATCAGTAACAGGTTCCTCATCCTCTATGATACCATCTCAAGTAACAGAGATCCCCGATCTTACTATGATGGCTTTGCAAGTCCAAATCAAATGGGGAGATTCTGTTCCCATTCTGGTCACGGCCTTAATAGATTGTGGGGCTGCAGGGAATTTTGTTGATACCCTCTGGAAGACCGCTCATAATATACCGTGTTCTGTTAAGACCTTGGCAATACCAGTTGAGTCCGTGGATGGTAGTCCGTTAACTTCAGGACCCATAAAGGAACAAACAATACTTTTGCGGATGAATATTTCCTCCAATCAAGAATCTGTTGTCTTTGATGTAATCCGTACAGCACACTCCAGTAATTTTAGGGTTACCTTGGCTTCGTACCCATAATCCTTATATCAATTGGAAGGCGGGCACTGTTTTTCTGGGTTCTGAACATTGTTTGACGCACTGTCTCTTGGACGGAGCTGGGTTTCGTCCTACTGTTTCCGTGTTGGAAAATACGGGTTCCATCTCTATGTTGAACCATATTCAGGAATTACCCCTCGAATACAAGCAATTTCAGACAGTATTTTCTGATTCAGAATATGCCGAACTACCCCCACATCGGAGAGATGACTGTGCCTTGGAACTAGTTCCTGATACACCGATTCCTTTCGGTCGTATGTACGTCCTATCAGGACGAGAACGTGAAATTCTTAAGGAATATCTTCAAAAGAATCTTCACAATGGACTTATTCAAGAATCCACCTCACCAGCTGGTGCTTCCTTATTCTTCATCCCCAAGAAAGAATCTACGGAACTCAGACCGTGTATAGATTATCGGGGATTGAATAAGATCACAATCCCTGATCGCTATCCTATGCCTCTCATACCCGATATACTCGAAGCCGTTAAAGGAGCTACCATTTTCACAAAACTAGATCTCCGCGGGGCTTACCATCTCATCCGTATACGAGCTGGCGATGAGTGGAAGACGGCTTTCCGCACTCCTTTGGGACATTATGAATATAAAGTAATGCCGTTCGGCTTGTCCAATGCCCCCGCTGTCTTCCAACGCTTTATGGACCACCTATTTTCAGACATTCTTCTTCATTCAGTAATTGTCTACTTAGATGATATTCTGGTGTTCTCTACATCCCCATCGGATCACTGTCAGCACGTAAAGGAAGTCCTACGGAGACTGTTTAACAATCATCTCTATTGCAAACTAGAGAAATGTGAGTTTCACAGGAACCAGGTTGCCTACCTAGGATACATAATTTCTGCAAATGGGATAGCCATGGACCCTAGGAAAGTTTCAGCTATCACTGATTGGCCGATACCGACGTGCATCAAAGATCTACAGAGATTTCTGGGATTTACAAATTTTTATAGACGTTTCATCCCACATTATTCGCAAGAAATTCTCCCACTGACAGCCCTTCTTAAAAAGAATGTAAGATTTTTTTGGTCAGAGGAGGCTCAACTGGCATTTGAGAGACTGAAGGAGCATTTCCTCACAGGACCCATTCTGATTACTCCAGATCAATCCAAGAGATTCATTGTTGAATCTGACGCGTCTCATCAGGCCCTTGGTGCAGTTCTGCTCCAAGAAAATGATCAAGGAATGCAATGTCCTGTAGCCTATCTTTCTAAGACTCTGTCTCCCTCTGAAATAAATTATTCAGTGCTTGAAAAAGAACTACTAGCCATAAAGAGGGCATTTGAAGAATGGAGACACCTGCTGTTGGGGGCAAGACACCCAGTTGAGGTCAGAACTGATCACAGTAATTTACGTGTTCTACAATATGCTCAGACCCGAAATAGCCGACAGGCACGTTGGGCACACTTCTTTTCACCGTATGAGATTGTTTTTACCTTTATTCCCGGAAGAGCCAATCTCAAGGCAGATGCTTTGTCTAGAAAGGATTATAACTCCCCTACGCCTTTCCGAACAGAGCCTCTGTTTCCCAGAGCCACATTCGTGCACGTAGTTACCACATTTCTGCAAAACGTGGCTAACTCAACTTTGCAATTTATCCAGTTGAATCCATATTTTCTGACAACCTGGAAACTCATTTTGGTCCAAGGATGTGCTTATAATAACAAAAGGCTTTTCCTCCCTTCGAGTGAACTACGAAGAACGGTTCTAAATCTTTGTCATGACTCCTACCTAGCTGGTCACAGAGGTGTGGATAATACTAAAGAATTGATCCGGCGTAATTTCTGGTGGCCGGAAATGAATCGAGACATCCTAGATTATGTTTCCGCTTGTGCCATCTGCTTGCAATCTAAATGCCCGCGAGCTGCCCCTTCGGGCCTCCTCTCAGTAATGCCAGTTCCTAACCGTCCTTGGCAAATGATCTCAACAGATTTTATTGTCGATCTGCCACTCTCGGACGGTTGCACAGTAATCATGGTCACAATAGATTACTTCACGAAATTGGCACATTTTGTTCCACTTCCGCGGATTCCTGCCGCATCCCAGATGGCAAAAGTCTTTCTTTCATGGATTTTCTCTTTTCACGGACTTCCTGAGACCATTGTTTCTGATCGAGGTTCCCAATACACATCTCGTTATTGGCAGCAGGTATGCAAGAGTTTGCATATTTCCCGAGCATTGAGTTCAGGATTCCATCCGCAGACAAATGGTCAGATGGAACGTCTAAATCAGACCCTTGAAGGTTATCTGCGTTGTTACATCTCTTCATCGCAAGACAACTGGTGTTCATTGTTACCTTTGGCAGAATTTGCATATAATAACTCTCGACACTCAGCCTTGGGGTTCAGCCCTTTCTTTTGTTCCTACGGATACCACCCTCAGTGCTTTCCCAGCGGTCCAGTCTCCGCATCTAGATTTCCCGATGTAGACAATCTCATCAATACTATTCAGCTGGGACATCGAACAGCCAGATCCTCTCTTCTGGATGCCCAGGCCCGTGTCAAACGCTCTGCTGATAAACATCGCACTCCAGCTCCAAAAATGGTGCCAGGAGATTTGGTTTGGTTGGCTTCCTGATTTTTGCCTCGTCATCTGGTGCCGTCCAAATTGTCCCCGAGATACTTCGGTCCCTTTCCTGTTTTGCAACGAATGGGGTCGTCTGCGTACAAGCTCAAGCTCCCTCCGTCTTGGTCCAGGATTCATCCTGTTTTCCATGTGTCGCAATTGAAGAAGGACGTGGTGGATGGTTTTTCCCGAGTACGGATGGGTGCACCCCCTCCTGTCATCACCCCGATGGGTCCCGAATACGAAGTGGCTGGTATTTGTGATTCTCGTCTCTTTCGGGGCCGTCTGCAGTTCTTGATTGACTGGAAGGGGTATTCTCCAGCTGATCGTTCTTGGGAACCTGCATCGGCTGCACATGCTCCGGCTCTGGTCCGCCGTTTTTTTCGGTCCCATCCGAATAAACCGGGTGGCCCGGGGCATTTGAGGGGGCATACTGTCACGCCCCTTCGAAGGCGGTGGTCCTTGTGGCATCGATGGACCATTGGACGACAGGTGGCGGCCATTTTTCCTAGTAAGATGGCCGCCGTAACTGGAGTTGCGGGTCTAGATTCTGCACGACTCGGTTTCCAGGAAGTGCTGTCTCCCTACCCGAGTGTAGGTATATCTGTTCCTGTGATCAGCACACAATTGCATTGCTACTCTGCTTCAACAACGCTACGTAAGTTCGTATCTAGGAATCCTGATACGGCTTGCTAAACACTACCTTTCAGCATTCTAAACTGTTCTGCTCTGTCTGAATTTCAGTGCATTTTCCACTGCCTCTCTGTCTCCCGATTCCACGGACTCCATCTCCTTCTCACCAAAGTTTGCCTACCGGTCTCGTTTCGGAGGGCGGTAAGCTTATTTCGGAATTCTCCGACATATCAAATGCCCGTTTTCTCTTCCTTTCCCGACTTACTGATCTCTTTTCCTTCGTATAGCTACAGGCTTATGTTACCCCGGTATTGAGACCGCCCGTGCAAAACTCTGTTCTATCGAAACAACTCCTAGCTCCGCCCTCCATTCCTCTCAGGTAAAGACTTCCCAGTGGCTTTCCACTATTCAGTTTTAGTTATCTTACTTGTTCTCATCAAAACCTTCCTTACTTTCTCAGAAGTCCTCTGAAGTCTCTGGCTGGCACCTTTTCCCACATTTCGTTCCTGTTTAAGGGTAATCACCATACCTATATATCTCATATATCCATTTTTCCACTTACCTGCCTGTACTTACAAGTCTCTTTCTCTTTCAAGACCAGCGTCCTCCGGACTTCACCGGAATCTCCAGCTGAAACTTGAAGACATTTTACCGCTACCATCGGCACAGGGTTTTCTTCCCCAGAGGGTTTCCCGGGGACTTCTTCTCTTACCTGGTTTATCCGGGAGGGGGAAGAGGTACTTGGGAGGCTTTCACTTTCATCTCCCCGCCTGGAACAAGGAAAGTCTTCCCCTGCTAGAAGGTGTCAGTCACAGGACAAGAAGAGAGCTAACGGTGAGTCCTTGGGGTAACCTGCCAGTTGTTTAAATTGTAAGATCATTGTGACATTCATCACTTTTGTTACACAAATACACAGAAGGAAGTCAGAGCCGTGATAGGAATGGCTTCTTACTGTAGACAGTGGATCCCGAACTTTTCGCTAGTGATCAAAGAAGGGCATTTCTTTGCCATTGCCATGGAACTTGGAACACCAGAGAGCTTTTGATTTGCTCAAGACTGCACTGTGTTCAGCACCGGTTTTGGGCACACCAAATTATGAAAAGGCCTTTGAGTTCTATGTGCATGAACTTGATGGATGTGCTTTGGCTGTGTTAACGCAGGAACATGGGGGAAGAATAGGCCATGCGGTTACTTTTCCTCCCACCCTTGATCCAGTTGTATGAGCTTTGCCGAGATGTTTGAGAGCTGTCGCTGCTGCGTCTGTAAAACAGAGCGAGGGAATGGTCCAAGGCCATGCTTTAACCTTGTTGTTACCTTACTCTGTAGACGTTCTATTAAACAGAATGCAAACACAACATCTTACCTCCACACGATTAACGAGATACGAACTGATCTTGTTTGCACCGCATATCCAAATTAAAAGGTGTTGTGTATTGAGTCCGGCTGAGCTATTACCTCTTCCGCAAGATATTGCTTGCAGTGATGAAATGTCACATGACTGCCTTTATACCACAGAACAAGTAACTAAAGGCAGGATTGATTTGAAAGATACACCTCTGAACGATCCACAAGGAGAGTTGTTTTGCGATGGCTCTTGTTTCAAACTTCCAGATGGTACATCCACTGCTGCTTATGCCATCACTACATTAAGCACGATTGTGGAAACCAAAAGAATTTCGCATAACTCCTCGAAGGTCGCAGAGATTATTGCATTGACCCGAGCTTGTGAACTTTCTGAAGGGCTTAGAGTAAAGATATATACTGATAGTATGCTTTTGCGGTGGTTCACAACATCGGTAGATTTTAGGCAGAACAAGGTTTCTTGACCTCACATGGAACAAAGATTCAATATGGCACCTTGATAGTTCAGCTACTCTCAGCGCTTGCACTTCCCACTCAGCTAGCGATTATAAAATGTGCGGCACATCCGAAAATCATAGACTATGTAGGAAAAGGGAACGCTTTAGCTGACCAGATAGCCAAACAGACTGCTACTGATCTCTATTCAGATATGTACACTACAAAGGTAGCCACAAACGTCTGTACTATAGATAAGGGAATCAATTCCATAAAAAATATCCAAGCAGATGCCACTCTAGAGGAAACTAAGCAATGGGCTGAGGGCTTGGCGAGGTTGGATACTGATGGGTGTTGGGTGGATAATTTAGAGGGAAAATAGATTCTGCCAGACGCTTACATCACTATGATGGTTTCAATGGCTCATGGTCCCACCCACATATGTGCTAGGAAAATGTCTAAAATGTTAGAAACTCTCTGGGTAAATGTTAACATCCTGAACACTGCGGAACATTTTGTCCAGAGTTGTATGGTCTGTCTACAACACAATGTGGGGAAGGGTACATCAACACCAAGGTTTAGTTTTGGTCCACCATCCGTCCCTTTTGAGGTAATTCACTTTGATTTTATTGAAATAGAGCATTGCAATAACCTCAGATACGTTCTGATAGTAATTTGTGCTTTCAGTAAATGGGTTGAAGCCTTCCCTGTAAAAGATGCCACAGCAATGACAACAGCAAAAAACATGCTCAAGGAATATTTTCCTAGGTTTAGTTTGCTGAGGGTCATCTGGTCTGATAATGGTCCACATTTAATCGCAGCAGTTATTCTACAAATATGCGCAGGATTACTGATCGATAAATAGTTCCATTCGGCCAGACATGCTCAGAGTGCTGGATTGGTAGAGTGGCACAATGGAATTTTAAAGAACAAATTTGCTAAGACTTGTGCCGGCACCAATTTGAAATGGCCGGAAGCCTTACCGATAGTGTTACTCTCTATGCGCTCCACCCCGCAGACTAGGACTGGGCTCTCCCCATATGAGGTGGTGATGCGGAGGCCAGCTAACATTTGGAATCTTCCTAAACCTAGGGCTTTGAGGGATATAGAGCATCTACTTCTTTCTGAATATTGTGAACGGTTAACTCAAAATCTGTATTTGATTCATCAACAGGTGCGAGAAGCCCTCCCAGCCAAATACGAGGGGCCAGGTCACAGCATCTGACCCGGCGACTGGGTACTCATGTAAGCTCTTGAGATAGCATCCTGCCTCGCACTGTAGTGTAGAGGGCCTTTTCAGGTCCTATTGGCTACACAGACCGCCGTACGAGTAGCTGGAAAGAAACATTGGATTCACGCAACACCTGTCAAGAGGATACCATTCCCTTTGCCACATGACGAAGAAGATAAGGAGAAACTTACTTGCCCTGGTCGCAATGATCGATCAGCATTGAGCAACACAGAGGGTGTTCTGGAGGCACTCCCTGAGCCCACGGGGCCTGGGGAAATTGCTGCTTCATCTCCACACTCCTCTACAGATCCTTTTGCACCTTTGTCTGGTCTTGCTGCAAATTCATCACTTCCATCAGGAAGCAACGGCACACCGTTCGCAGATCACACTGTACCAGGAGTCACAAGGTACAATCTGCGTCACAGAGCTAGACTTACTGCACAGTTCGGCTGTGCCTACAGGGGAACAAGTGAAGGGCTTGTCCTTCACCACATCTTTTGCATCTCAAGCAAAGTAGGGGGCTGGGTATAGGGAAAGACTAAGAAAATGACTACAGAGTTTTTCGCAGGAATCTTTTAGAAGAAAAAGAGAACAGCTTCAAAGGAACAATGCCTGTTATCATCTCTACTCGTGCGGAACACACAAGTGACTGTGTGACCAACAATGACAATGGACGATCAAATACACAGGCCCTCATTACGACCCTGGCGGAAATCGAAAAACGATGGCGGAAATGCAATACCGCCATCGAATAGCGCTCGGTGCGACTATGACCCGTCACCGCAAAGTACGAAGCCATTAGCGACACCGTAGTGAACGCCAACGCTAACTGCACCAAGCACGCGCGCGCGCGCCATGCCAAACCGCAAACACCACCATGGCGCAACGGTACGCCAATTCCGACCCTAGCGGACATGTACCTAACGCCATCAGGCATGGCGTAATGTACCATTCCGCCATGGCGAGAAGTACGGCATCGCGAATCAACCGTAAACGGCCCCACTGAGTGCCTGTACACCGCTCCCTGCCCACAAAGTACAACCCCCCGTAGGTGCAATGAAGCCACAATGCAACCATTGAAATGTACAAGTCACCCATGCATGGCAACGAACAAAAGAAACACAAGAGGGGCCAATGGGAGCTGCAGGGCACAGATGGCACGAATACAGAAGCCATCCCAATGGACATGACCACAGTCCCCCACCAAGAAACGCACGCAAACACAGGCACCTGTGACCAGCAATATTCCGAAAATCACATCATTCCACCAGTCCACCTGGCTGACCGGCATCTGTTACACAAAACCCAATCCCCCGCCCCTGAGCATGACAACATTCAAACAGTCATATTGGCAGCCCCCATCCCTGACCTCACTGGGCTTCGTAGGCAAACGCGCCCAGCACAGTACCACGCAACTAAACCCCGAAGCTGGAACCCAATGCAGATCTCCTCACAATACATCGCCCCCCAAATAGGCATATGCCACATCACTTGCAAAGAAAAACGCTACACGGGCCAAATCAGAATAGAAATTTTATGCACATCAAAATCACCAAGCCCATACAGCCATCAGGCCATGAACTCCAAAACACTAATCACCATTGTGGGCTGCTTCCGCAAGAAATGACCAGCCACTACCTGTGTGTCGCCCTGTTCCCCCATGGTACACAGAGCCACATTCACGTACGAAAAGGCAACATGGAAGCGCACAGAACCACAGGGCCGTCCCAATGGGGAGGCACTAGTCCAGCTGAAAGGCCGAAATGTTGCTCCGAGCCACCAGTACTGCGTAAGGGCATGTGGGCCATTGGCGATCGTCCCATAAGATCGTAATGCTGCTCCACTGATTAACACGAAGCAGCAGGTGTCGGGAGTAAAATCCATCTGCAGGAGTGGCATACAGATGGCAGTGGCAAAAGGGGAGGAGATACCTGTCAACCAAAAGAAAAGAAAAAGAACAGAATGGCCATCAGAACTACATTCCAACAACTCACTTCAATGATCACACGAAATCCACAGCCATATGCATGCTAGCCCACTCCAAAGGATCATCACCACCCCAAAACCACTTGCGACTCATAACCATCTATATCGAGGTGCAAACACCATCACAAACGAGTGTACCTGTGCATGCGTCTGTCAAAACAGATTCCATCAGATGGGAATGTTAACGTGCATGGACACAAGTGTCTGAGGGCGCCTCGAGACAGGGAGGGCTCAACAAGGCCAGATGGACGATGGTCCCACTATGGCAGCCCTGCATCACATAGCGTAGGGGAGGCGGATAGATCCCAAGAAGCCCTGTACATGGCAAACTCTGTATCAAATCACCTGCCCATGCATCCATCCATCATTCCCTCATCCCGGGATCAAAACGCCTGAATAATTACTCACATGACATTAGAAACATCCATTGAGTCTGTGCGTTATGCAGCCTGCTAAATCCACAGTGCCCCAGCCCGTAATTCCAGTGTTGTGAAGTAACATGTATTTGGGAACGGACGGCCTCATCGCCAACGTAGCTATTGCGCATCCCAAACTATTCATATCAATCATTGCTCCCTCGCCATGGGCCCTGTCTCAAGGACATAGAACAATAGAACGTTATATTTGCAGTCAGACCTGTGGGCATCTCCTCGCCGCTAGCTGGAAACCGAAAGCGCCGCCCTTCGAATTCCTCATTTGCAACATCACGTCGAAAAGGCATCTGTGGCCGTTTGAAATCACTAATTATTCCATCGAGTGCGGCTGTGTGTGAAAATGGCAACTGCCTTCACCCACGAATGGGACGCCCCGCCCGTCGTTGCAACTCGGTACAGTGATGCATGAGGGCCCACCGTTACTCGAGTACTACGTTCCACTGACCCCTCACAAGTCTGTTCGCGACTGCACAGATAGTATGTGAAACAATGGGACCACAGCAGAATGAACATATCAACCAATCTTACACGGCCATCGGGTACAAATACATGATTGCAATAGCAAGATACAATTCCCCGAATTGCAGCGTTGTGCGCGGGACGTGCTCGGCCAAAGGGGAGAGCAGTTTGCACAGGTGGAATCAATCACCACAGGTGGAGGCCATACAGCCTGAAAACACATAAATTGCACAGCCAGTCTCCTCCCACAACCACACCGAAATGCTACCGGCAGGACTCGCGATGTTGGCCCTGGGGGACCTGATAGCACTGCAAGTGCTCCGACTCCAAGAAGAAGACGAACACCAACTACAACCAGCCGCACGGAGGAGACGCAGGAGGAGGAGGAGGCCAAGGCAGGGCCAGCAAGGCCCACCAGCACAGCCACTACCACCACGCAGGCAGCCCGCAATACCACGCCTCCGAGCACATCCGTTCAGCCTCACTGATGAGCAGATCCACACCCTCTACCGTCTGGACCGGGACACCATAGCCGCCATTGTGGACATGACACAGGCTGACCTTGTCAGCATGATAGATAGCCCAACCGCCATCCCACCCCTACTGAAGGTGGTGTCTGTACTACACTTCCTGGCCACAGGCACCTACCAGCACACAGTCGGACAGTTGCATGGCATTTCTCAGCCACTGTTCTCACGGACACTATTGCAAGTGCTCGATGCCCTCCTGCAGCACGCAGACGACTACATCTCTCTACCACGCTCGGAGCAGGAAATAACCAACACAAAAGTGGGATTCCATGCACTTGCCGGCATACCGGGTTGCATTGGTGCCATCGACTGCACCCATGTTGAATTGGTCGTCCCACATGCCATGGAGGCCCAGTACCGCAACCGAAAACAATTTCATTCCCTGAATGTACAGATGGTGTGTGACTCCAACAGGATCATTACACATTGTTGTGCCCGATTCCCTGGATCAACCCATGATTCTATGGTCTTGAGGAACTCTACAATACCACGCTACATGGAGCGACACGCAGGGAACAGATCCTGGCTACTCGGTGAGTCTCATTACATGCATGATGATGTGGGGTATGTGAATTGGCAATGACCTGCCAGGAAGGGGGGGGGGTGTGCGTACGTATCAATGGCATTCCACATCATACGTTTCTCGTCCACATACAGGTGATGCTGGATATCCACTGAAGAGATGGCTCCTCACACCAGTCCGGAACCCACGGGACCAGCATGAGGAGGACTACAACCATGCCCACTCACGTACCCGTGTAGTCATTGAACAGGCATTCGGCCTACTGAAGACTCGTTTCCGCTGCCTCAGCAGGTCTGGCGGGGCACTCCTGTACCGCCATGAGAAGGTTGCAAAGATGATGATGGCATGTGTCATGCTCCACAACATGTGCGTACGTAGAAATGTGCCCATGCCCCCTGACGCAGAACTGCAAGCACCTGATGATGGTCATGATGAGGGTGGGGATGTGGCAGCACCTCATGGAGTCTGCGAGGCACCGGAGGCCTGTGACATTCGTCAGCATCTCATTGATGTATGCTTCTAGCACTCACGCCTGGTGGCTGATACATGGACACGGGACTCGTGGCACTGCGTGTGTCTGGGACATGCACAATATGGACTGTACGCCTATGATGGCCTAGTACACAAAGATCAATGTCCACACTTCTCATTGGTTGATCTTGCACTTTTTATGGCATATGTGATATCATGTTGAACACCCTATCGACCCGCCACCCAAGTGAGCCCAACACACCCCCTCCACCCTCCTACCTCCCCCCCGAACACCAGTGTCCAAAGATGCTCATTGTCAGTGGGCTGTCGCTATTGCATGCCCCCTCTGCGGGTATCAGGGGCACCCCTGCCTGTGGAGCGCAGGTTCCTTCCAGATCTACGTTGGGGGCTGCCCTGGACGGAACTTGCAACGGATGATGTGTCTGCCTGCTCACGTCCATGCATGTCCCTAAGGGTTTGCGAGAGCTCAGTGAGCACACGGCGCACTGCGGCAAGTTCAGCACATACGTCTTTGGACGTCGCATGCAGTTCCCCCCTCAGGCTCTCGGTGCTTCTCTCAATTTGTGCCCTTAGCGTCTCTGTACCTCTCTCCATTTCTGCCCTAAGTGTCTCAGTTGATGTTTCTATGTCTGCCTTAGTGCCCCCACATTCATCGGCATGGTCCTTGAGGAGTGTGGCCAGTTGCTGCTGTTGTTCGATCAACTGGTCGAGGGACTGTTGCCTCTGCTGGGCCATGGCCATTTGCGGGGGTGTCACAGAGGGGCTGTTGTCCTCATGTTGCCTTGCCACAGGGCTTGTGGGGGATGGCCAGTCGTCGTCTTGTGGGTGCCCCTGCGTGGTATCCTCATGTTGTACGGGATGGGACAGACAGGGGGATTGGGACAGGTCATGGATGGATCTGACTTCGGCATCCCCGTTTTCTGTGTCCGAGCATGCTGCCATCAATGGGGTGTCACCTATGGTGCTGCTGCCACCAGAGGCAGTGCCTTCTGTGGCATCCATTGGGGGGACCTTTGGTGGTGGTGTTGTGGGCATGCTGGCTGCTGGGGTGCCTGTTGATGTTCCCTCCTCTGTGCTGCCACCTGATTTGTGCTGCTGCCGTGTCTTGATGCGTGCAGCTGAGGTGGAGGGTCTCTGGCCGTTGGTCTTGGCCCTCTTTGCAGGTGTGCTGGTAGGGGTGTCCTGTAGCTCGTCGTTTGGATCGGACCCTGTGGTGGAGTAAAGGAGGGCGAGGGTTATTGATGGGTCTGTGGGAATTGGAATGGCATTGTATCACATGCTTTGGGGTGGTACCTGAGGGTGATTTGGGTCGGGGCCTTGGAGGTGCTTTGATTTGTGTGTGGAGTGAGGGTGCAGTTGTTTGGCAGCCTGCAGTTAGGGTGTGCCTGCTGCACATGTAGTGCGTGTATTAGGGGTTTTTAATTATTTATGTATTTATTGTGGGTTTTAACGTGCGCTATCAGGCCGATGTGTGTGGCCGTTCTCCTGGACATGTGTTTCTGTTGCACTATGTGGACGCATGGTACTTCACATGGATGGACTGTGTGGATTTGGCATTGTTTTATCTGGCCCACCTACCTGAATCTTCGGATGTCTGCACTCCTTTCTCCATCCCTCCGACTCCCTCTATGCTCTCCATTCCGATGGTGGAGGCACAGATTTCTTCCCAGGGGGTCAACTTGATGGGTGATTCAGGACCTCCCCCGGTGGCTGTGGCAATGTTGCGGTTGGCAGAGAGTATGCTGCGGACGCGTATCCGCAGGTCGTCCCATCGCTTGCGGCATTGCTGTGGGGTGCGGGGTGCGGTCCCCACCGCACTTACCCGCTGTGCCACCAGAGCCCATATGGCCTTCTTGTTTGCAAGTGCCGTCCTGGTCATTTGCGTGCAGAAGACGACGGCAGCATTCTCCTGGAGGGTCTCTGTTAGCACGGTGAGTTCCTCACGGGAGAAATGGACCTGCCGCTTGCGGTCGCACGCTTTCTTCGCTACTTTTCCCATTTTTCTTGGTTTCGCTAGGGTGGTTGACGGGTTGGGGTGTGTTTCAGGGTAGTGATTTTAGTGGTTGTGTGGTTTTAGTGTTTTTATAGGTGTACGCCGGGATGTTTCCCGTTCCGGGCCCATGTTTTAACTTCCGTTTCCGTATATTTCCGGTCACCGTACTTTCCGGTAGGCGCACACTGCGGTGACCGCTAAGAGGGGTGGCGGTATTGCACCTAGGGCGCCGTACGGCGGCGGTGTGGGCCGTTTTGGGGTCATTTCCGCCATCGGGGACTTTGCACTTCCGCCGTGGCGTGGTGCTCGTGCCCGATGGGTCGGAATGGGCCGCACTTTGCTCCTTCGTGCAATGGCGGAAACGCTATTTACGCTGTGGTGCTCCGGTCAGTCGCTTTCCGCCAGGGTCGTAATGAGGGCCACAGTCTTTTAAAACGTGTTGTTTTCTTGTAATTGCTTTAACCAGTTTCATAGTATTAGCTGCCTTAGTATTTTGGTATATGGAAGAAGTACGCCCACTTGAAACTGAAAATGTTCCTACTGTATCTACACCTTTCGTGCACCTGCACACTATCTACTAGAGACACTCAACATAGACAGAGCTATCATAACAATACATTACTGCTAATAATGACTTCAACTCATGCCATTTTGAATAGGACAAACTGATAGGTTTGCTCTCATTTACCGCAACATGGGGAAAAAGGGTTGGGCTGGTATATTCATCCTTTGCCTTTAACTACTGCGTGTTATGCTTCTCTACGTGCACTATTATTTGGCCGGTGGAATGATAGTATCTCAGGGAATTTTGATGGGACAAATTTGAACGAATTTGAAAGGCGAGTTTTAACACCTCTGGGGTGCTCACTCTTTGCAAACAGGAGCGAGCTTCATGTTGCTTCTATTCGGCCTTCTGATAGACTGTCCTGACCTTTTCAATCTCTGATTTCTTTTAAGATGGCTCCTATAGGTAATAGGGATGTCACGCTACCTTCTTATACTGTTAACCCTAGCCTCAACTCTGTTTCTTTCTGCATACAGAGGAATGGTACTCAGTCAATGGGTGATTTCAAAGGTTGCACCAATGTTGCAAACTTGACCAGTGAGGACAGACCTTTGTATGTAGGTGAACCTGTCTCATTTGTTTGTGGTAATGAAGCTTTTCCATAGCTACATAGGGATTGGCAGGGAACTTGTTATTTGGAAATTCTGCTACCAGGGGTATATGTAGCTAGTACCACTGAAATCTCTAGGGCTCATCCAAGGTGGGACGAGAGTGGTGATACTCCTCCACAAATTCTGGGCGATGTAGCAACATCTTTTCTACCATTTTGGGAGCAAATTATGAATTCCGAGGACATTAGGAGACTAGCGAGAGTACTGGAGAAAATCATCAACCGGACCAGTGACATACTCTATAACATGACTCTAGAGCAAAAGGTAATTAGATTAGTGGTGCTACGAAACCGGATGGTATTAGACGTCATCTTGGCTGAATGTCGTCGAGTATGGGCTTTCGTTACAGATTCCTCCTCCACCATATTTAAGGCAATACAAAATCTGCATGTCCTGAATTCTGAAGTACACGTTCCCGAGGGGAATTGGGATCTTAGTACTTGGTTCTGGGACTTCTTACGATCTTGGGATTGAAAGCTTCTCTCGGTTTTATTGATAATTCTGAGTATTCTGTTTTGCTGTTGCTGTATACAATGTCTTCCTGCCATATGTTCAGTGTTAGGGGGATTTTGTGCACAGACTATGGGAACGTTAGGACCAAAGCTACATGCACCGGGAAGAATAACCAAAGAATTTGTGATTTTGGAAATTTCCACCGCAGATCTTATGGCAATTGATATACCTGATGAATGTGATTCAGGATGTATGGATATTGAAACGGGGAGTTACTCGTGAAGCAACTAATTTCTAGTTTAGCACTTGGCTTAGGCCAAAATGAGGGTTTGTTAAACATAAATAATATAGTGCCTCCTTTTGATTTATATTGGCCTAAGCCTAGTTGCTCTATGGGGAAAACCGCGTTGCAAAGTTCCGATTTTGGATCGACTTTGCTGCCATTTTAGAGTCATCTGCCATTTAGATTTCTGTACATATGATTTCTGTTCTAAAATGGTGGACTGTGTTTTCAACTTGCAACCAAGCCTCCTGACCTTTGAGTTCTGTTAATGTTTAGGCAGTCCATGAGCCGACTGTTTAGATTAAGTAATGAGGCCTTGTAATACACATGAACTGTTGTCCTAGCATTGTCTACGCTAACAAGCCTCATTCTCGAATACACATCTGGGACAATACAGAGTAAATCTCAAGCGTGGACACAGGCCGAACTACATTGTGAAGGGATATAGACTAAGGCTTACTGCGGGATCCGAGAATACACATCACCATTGTAACTTCATGGAAATGCAAACTCATGTAATTCGTCTGCATATTATTGTATAAGCTGTATGTGAACTAGGCACATACTCTAGACCACAAATTATTAACATGTAGAGGGGCTGGAAAACATTTCTGAGAACTGCATAAAAGTATGAATGTCTAGATGTCCAGCACTCTCTCTCCTCTCTTTGATGGGCTGGTACTCATTGTGGGGGTGTTGAGAGCCAGATAGCTATCTGTACCTATGTTTCTCTGTAAAAAGTGCAAAATAAAATATTTGTGAATCTTTATAGCCCGTGTTTTGTGTATTTCCTTTTTAGTACTCAGCCTCAATATTTCTTTTTTGCTTTTACAATGCAAGGAAAACAAAAGTGCAAGTATCAGTTTAATCAGTTTTCAGATGTATTCAGGCCAAACAAAGCAGCATTTCTCTTTGTGCTTCAGTGCACATAGCTAGTTCTAACTCCCCATGTCTCTCAAAAGACATCAATGCTAATTTTTCAGTGTCTGCAATATCACTCAGTGTCTAATTCAGTGTGCCAGTGCATCTGTCTAACCATGCCTGTCTCTCCATACTGCATGATGCATTACTCCCGCCTCCATCTCTGTCCTTCTCAAAACAAAACAGGACAGCCCATTTCACGTAGTTCAGAACATGCTAATTCGAAAGTTGCACAACTGCATTCCTCTGTGTATTACTCTCTTTCTCATTTTCATGTATTCTAACCATAGTTCTAGTCACAGATTCCTCTTTCAACATGATGTATTCACAGCGTTGAATCACTAAATGTTGACAAAACAAATTGATTTCATTCAAATTGACACTGCTTCCCTCATGTGCAATGTAATTCAGATTCAATAAACATTCATTCCGTTCTCGGCCTACTCCTTTTTCAAAACAACAGTCTGCTAATCCTGCGTGATGTTTCTACATCATTGCTATCAAAACAAACACCCGTTCTCTCCATGCGTTCATTCGGAAAACTCAAAATATTCAAAGAATGCAATATCTCAGTACATCCAACTTTAGCACGATTCAGTCGATTCACTTTCCATTCACTTCCTATCCATGTTTCAAAATCGTTAGTCAAAACAATATTTTCACTTTCTATCGTAGGCAAACCACTGCTGCTGCAAATTCTGCCAAAAATGCCATCATAACATTCTCTGTCAAAGATCTTAACATCTCATCTCTTCTCACAATTCTACTTTGCAAATGCTTCACATAACTGCCTCCATGCAAAGGTGTCTCCAATGATACAGTTCCATAATGCAAATCTTCAAAGGCAAACCATCTATGCATTCCTCTAGGCATACTGCACATGTCTAACAAAAATGCACTCTCAATTTCCTCTTCTTCATAGCAAACATCTTGTTCAATTTGTTGCTCTGCTGTTGCTGCAATTATTGCTGCACTATCACTGGAACAAACTGTCTGGGTCACACTATCTCTATTATTATTCTGAGGTAACTCTCTTGCCTCACAAACAATATTCACATTTTCTCCATGCACTACTTCATGCTTCACCCCTGCCATAGGAAATCTGTTCCTTTCCATGACTATGGTTGTCAATGGTTTCAATGGTTCTTTCAATGGATCTTCAGGTGCTGCTGGGACATCTTCCGAGTTATTAATTACATGTCTGAGATGATATATTACTGCTCATAAATCAACAATATTTGGTGTCATTTCTGTTCCTGCTTCTTCAATATTCACTCTCAACCCTCCCATCATTATGGTTGGTGCCGGCAAAACTTCTCAGGCATCAAGCATATGTCTAAGCTGATTTATTATTGCTTTCAAGTCACTAAAAAATGAGCTTATTCTACAGTATTAATTCACCCTCTGGATTATCTTCAACCAAAACATCACAAGATTTATGTGAGTTTAAAAAAACAAGCTTCAAGACTTCTCTAAACATGCAGATACAGTCGTCGACTTGCCAAAAATGTTCACAAATTCCAACCAACAGAAATCCAAACAATGGTCAGATTTCCCCAAAAAGTGTCAGTCTCTGCGGATTCCAAACAAAATACCACAAGCGTCGTCAAGAAAAAAAAACAATTCTCTAGCTTGGCCAAATGGATGTACATTCATTCCCAAAAAATGCCATTCATGAAACACTGCTTTGGGTCAATTCCAATTCAAATTCTGGATTCAAACAAAGTCACAGTCAGACAATTATGTTCCCCTTCCTACGGTGAACAAAATTGTGGACAAAGCATCCTTTAATTTATAACATCCCCAAGACAAAACACAAAACATAAAACATCTATTCCCACGAACAAACAGACAACACAGCTGCACACGATGTTCAAACTTCTTCGACGTCAGCTCATCGATAAGTGGACCAAAAGCCAGCTGCAAAACTCTGCAGACTAAACCCTCTGATCCATGTTATCAATCAGCATCAGTGAAGCTCCGCGTGACGGGTGCCATTTGTTAGTTCTAAAACAAAATTACCTTTTGCCTAGCCCTTATGGGCAACCACTTGCTAGTCTCCAAATCTACCACGGCGGTGTGGATCACTATGCCACCCCCGCTCATGTATCTCAGGGTGATTGTGCACTGTGCTACCCCTAAATTACTATGCTTTGGACACACACACATAACCTAACACTAAGAAATGATACGACAAATGAGATAACACTGGACACAAATGAAACCACACAAGTCATTTTCAATTATAACAATAGAATACATTCATGCATGCACAGCAAGGCATGATGCAAACACTACTATAATGCAAATCTCGAATTTGCACCTTTTATGCTCTGGGTGCAAATCTACAATGCAATGCAATACATGTAAGCCTTACAGGCATCTAATGCAAGCCATCTAATTAGCTGGATTATGATGCTAATGCAGCCTAATAACAATTTGCAAGCGTCAGCATTCAGCATTCCTCTCCAATCCACACCATTCCTCACTCTCTCTCTCTAAGAAAATCCCTGTCTGATTTCCCCTTCTCCAAACCCAAAGTTCTGTGTGAGTGTCTGCCCTAATTCCAAATGCACGTGACTTATTCAGATCAATTATGCCACATATCAGCAATACTCCCCTTCTGCCATGTGCAAGCTTCCCAATCGTCTCTCTCCTCTCCAGCTAATTCTGCCAGTCTGGTCACTCGCACTGCCTCCCTCAAGCCTCTGCAAAGCTCATCGATCTCTCCCAAGCTGGTCTGCCAAGGCTGCATGCCAATGCCACACCAAATGCCTCTCTCTCAATGCCACCTTCCTTTCATTCGCCTCTGGATATCACACCAACCAAATGTCTCTCTATCTCCTTCTAAATCTAAAAACTCCCAAAGCCTCACCTCTGGTTATACTATTCAATGACGTACATAAATCTCTATGATTACATTAAGCATTCACTCATCTCTCTGTCAGCATTTCTAAATCCGAGCAGTGTCTGAAAGTCTGTGATGCATGTCTTGTTCTGTTCAGTTACTGTGTGTTCTGTCATCGTGACATTTCAGCCTATCTTGTATATGCTATCTGTGTTAAGTGTTACAATACCATCCACCTCCCTCCATATTCCTCTATTCGCTCCATTGAAATACCTCTCCTCTGTCTCTGTGTGTAAAGCACTCACTCCCTGCTGCATGTCCCCCACCTTTTCTTGTCAGTGAGCACAACCCAGGGCCTGATAAGCTAGCCCTTCTTCACTTCTCCACTCGGACAAGAGTCACGTTATCTCTCCTGTCTGAACAACCAACCTGTTAATGCATTCCTCGCTCCAGTGTAACTCAAAACAACTTTCACAGTCTGTGGCACTTCTGTTCTGTCTCATTCAGGATGGCTTAGGAGCCAGCAACATGCTTTCTATTCTCGAATGTAGTGCCTAACACATTCACTCATACCAAGTTCTATACTCAAAGCTCAATGCATACTTCTAAGTGCACACTCATACATGTCTCTATCATGCGTACATAATACATATGTTTAAACATGTCTTCTACAAGGCTATTAATATAACAGGCCTCATTTTATAGCAATTGCAAATGGCTAAATAATATGTGGATAATGGATAACTAATATTACTACTAATCAGAATGAATGATGGATAAATACTCACTAAATGGGTAATGATTCTCTAATAATAACATACCAGGCTTCTCCATAATATCTGGTTTCACACTGGACGCAAACCAGGTGGAGGTCAGAACAAGCCCCCATTCATCAAAACAATTGGTAAATTTTATGTTTGTGGGTCAACTGACCATGTGAAAGGGGATCCCAGATGTAAGGGCAAACCTTCAGGGGTCCACACTGTCTCCTTAGCGTTCTCCCCAGAGGAAATAGTAAATATGGCAAGTGGAAACTTTCACCTACTGTCTGATGAACCCATGAGAGTTTCAGCTAGTGTTTCTTTAGTGTCCCTGGGTTTGTGGGAACAACAGAATTTAGATGTCTATAATTCCATCCCAGATAAAACTAAAGAGTATTATAAAGATAGTGTTCTTGTGAATGGCCAGGAGACTCTTGCCATCAGAGACACTGGAGCCAGCATAACAGTGGTTGATGAATCATGTTTCAAGGTGGGGAATGTTGCTAAGGCACCCAAACCCCTAATCTCATCCAGTGTAATGATATTAGTATCAAGATACCTGTTGGTGTGCAGAGTGAAGTGCCTGGGAGAGTCCTGTTGAAAACTCTTGGAGTTGTGTCTAGTACCCCCAGGCCTCCCAGTAAAAGGAAACAGGAGCTCACTAGGCCTGCAAGGGAGCCCAAGAAGCATATGTTGCACTGGGAAGATGGCCTCTTCTACAGTGAACCGACGGAGTCTATACCTGGGGACTGCAAAACACTTGTAGTGCCCCTAGCAAACAGACTCCAGTTCCTACAGTTGGCCCATGAGATACCTTTGGCTGGTCAGACACCTGCCATCAGAGAGTTTCAGAAAGACCAAGGAAAGGCTCTCCTTATACTTCTACTAGCCTAAAATGGGTTCAGAAGTTGACATATTCTGTAGGAGCTGTCACACTTGCCAAACCTCTGGCAAGAGTGGAGCCAAGAATGTGGCACCCCTGGTGCCTCTCCCAGTGGTGGGAGTTCCTTTTGAGAGGGTGGGCATCAACATTGTTGGTCCCCTTGACCCTCCCACATCTTCAGGGAACATGTTTATCCTGGTTGTAGTAGACCATGCTACTAGGTACCCTGAAGCAATACCTATGAGGACTGTTACAGCTCAGGCTGTGGCTAAGGCTCTACTTGGTATTTTTACCAGAGTTTAGTTTCCTAAGGAAGTGATATCCGACAGCAGATCCAATTTTATGGCCCACTACATGCAAGCCATGTGGAAAAACTGCGGTGTCACTTACAAGTTCTCTACAGCCTACCATCCACAGACAAATGGACTGGTAGAGACGTATAATCGTACTATGAAAAGCATGGTAGGTGCTTTAGAGGAACCCCTTAAAAGAAAATGGGACCTTCTACGACCATGCCTTCTCTTTGCTTATAGAGAAGTCCCTCAGCAGGGAGTTGGTTACAGTCCCTTTGAACTTCTCGATGGCCATCTAGTTAGAGGTCCATTGCCCCTGATTAAGGAGGGGTTAGAGTGTGCTCCTTCCCCCAAGCCAGTCAGAGTGACTGACTATGTGATAGGTCTCCAGAGGAGAATGGCACAAATGATGGCAGAGCTAGTGATAACTTAAAAGCAGGTCAGGCTCTGGTCAAACATTGGCATGACCAGAAGGCCAGCATGGTTGAGTTTACTCAAGACCAGCTTGTACTAGTTATGGTGCCAACAAGGCAGAGGGCCTTCCAGGACAAATGGATAGGACCCTTCATGGTTGTGGGCAAACTTGGAGAGGTGAACTATTTGGTGGACTTAGGCTGACCTAAGGAGGCTCCCAGAGTCTTTCACACCAGCCATTTGAAGGCATATGTCTCGATACCAGAAGTGGGAGCTTTGCTTCTAGCTTCTGCTCAAGAGGAGGAAGAGAGTGAACCTCTACCTGACCTTCTCAGAGGCCATCCTTTAGATGAGAAGGTAGAAAAGTTTAATCACTCTTCTAATCTGACATCTGAACAGCAGGATGAGTGCAAGTTTCTGTTGAATCAGTTTGCCTCCCTGTTTTCACTCTCACCAGGCTTGACCCCTTGGGGCCAGCATGATATTCTCACTAGTGACAGTTTACCTGTGCAAAGCAGAGGTTACAGAATGTCAGAACATGTAAGATGCCACATAAAGGAAGAGGTCAACAAGATGCTTGATTTCGGGGTTATAGAGCCATCTACAAGTCCATGGTCTAGTCCAGTTGTTCTAGTACAAAGTCAGGATACAAGGAGTTGAGATTCTGTGTGGACTATAGAGCTCTAAATGCAGTCACTAAGACTGATGCCCATCCTTTACCAAGGACAGATGAACTAGTGGATAAATTTGGTGCAGCCAAGTACCTCAGTACATTAAACCTAACGTCAGGCTATTGGCAAATAGCCCTGACAGACCATGCCAAGGAGAAAACTGCATTTTCAACCCCAGCAGGCCTCTACAAGATTAAGGTTATGCCTTTTGGAGTAAATAATACACCTGCTACATAGCAAAGGATGGTCAATCAAGTTCTGAATGGGGTGGAGGACTTCTGCATGGCATACTTAAATGACATTGCAGTGTTGAGCCCTACTTGGAAAGAACATGCTGATCACTTAGGATATGTTTTGCAGGCTCTTGAGCAGGCCCATCTGACCATAAAGGCAAGCAAATGTCAAATTGGACAGAGCAAAATCAGAGCAAAATTCTCTACCTTGGTCATGAGGTAGGAGGAGGTGAAATAAGGCCATTGCCTAGCAACGTACAAGCTGTCTGAAACTGGGCCACCCCTACTACTCAAACCTAAGTGAGAGCCTTCCTAGGTCTCATTGGGTACAACAGGAATTTGGGTCCATAGCTTCTCCTTTGAATGTAACCTACAAAATTCCCTAAAAAGGTTAGATGGAATGAGGAGTGCACTCAAGCCTTTGAAAACCTGAAGTAAGCCCTTTGTCAAGCTCCGGTCCTAAGACCTCCTGATTACCACCAACCCTTTATTGTGCAGACAGATGCATCCAATCCAGGTATAGGTGCAGTCCTTAGTCAACTGGATGAGAGTGGTAGGGAGCACAACATTTGCCTTATCAGTAGGAAACTGAAGGAACCAGAAACAAGGTGGGCAGCCATAGAGCGTGAGTGTTTTGCCATTGTGTGGTCTCTGAAGAAGTTTAGACCATACTTGAATAGATCTATTTTGTGATTCAGACAGACCACCAACCCTTGAGATGGTTAATACAAATGAAAGGGGAGAACCCAAAACTTCTAAGATGGTCAATCTGCCTTCAAGGGTTTGATTTCAACATTGAGCACAGGTCAGGATGTCACCAACACAATGCTGATGGTCTCTTCAGGATGTTTATAACCGACTAGAGTGAAGAGATTTATCCAGGAGTGGATTCAATCCTACTGTCCCTTAGTCGGGAGGGGGGGCGAGTGTTAGGGAGAATTCTCCATAATGGCTAATTTCCCTTACCTACTGAGTCTCTCAGCAGCTTTGCTGGATTTCTAGGATTTCTTTTTTTTCACCTGGTAAGAGTGTGAGCCTTTTTTCCCACTCTTGTGTTTTGCTGTGTGTGTTTAACATTTTTATGTGTTCATGGACTGTGGACTCTCACCTACTCCACAGGCATCATCTTTTTACTTTGTGTCACACAGCACCTTTAGTGCAGTGACACAAGGTTGTCTTTTTAGACTTCCCAACTCAGACTCCATTTTCTGGGACTGACTACTGTCTCCCAGAACATGTAAAGTTGCCATTGACTTTATTAGTCTTTTTAAATTCACAGACCCAGTCCAAACTATCTTACATAGAGTTCTGGAAAGGGTTAATAGTTATCCCTTTTCGTCTGTTTCTCATGGAACATTATTTACTTCCCCTTTCTTTAAGATTTGGCTGGTGGCCGCGGTATCTACCTTATTTTTCCTACTGCGGTCTATTTAAGTAGCCGCTAGACCCCATTTACTTTTATTTGGTTTTGGCTGGGTTTGTTCACCATTTCTTTTTGTATAGGTCTTTCTTGTGTTTTACTCTGCGCGCCAAACCAGGTTTGGTTACTTTGTTCACCGTCCTTTGGTGGGCTACTGCACAGAAGCCCTCCTTAGGTGGCTGAATGTCTGAGGGGGACAGAATGTGAGGGTGGGGTTTGAGACTCTCTGCACAGGGTCTACTTGGAGACCCATGTCACACTCTGTATGATTGGCTGTGGTGACTGTCCGGCCGGGACAGCCACCCTGCTGTGTGATTGACAGCCAGGATGTTTGAATGGGGGAAAATTGCATAAAAAGCAGGTCTCTGGGACTGAGAAGGCAGAGTCGCCACTGGATCGAGAGAACCAAAGAGAAGCTGACAGAAGAGGACCTCTACCATGACTGAACCTCCCAGTAAAGCCCTGTTGCGAGTCCGAATCTCCAAACTTCGACGACAGGGAAGATCTGCAAGGAATCTTCTCCCCTTGAGCTGGTGGCAACAACCATTTGCCAAACTACAAGCCAAGCCTCCCTCCTCTGGTCGAATTTGCTGTGCACAGCTACAGTGAACCAGATAGCCAGGAGGACCGGACCCTGCTTGGGTTTTAAGGAGCGCACCTTTTATTTGTTGCTTTGCTCTGCTGCTGCTTTCTTCCCTGGGCAGTGCAGGAACCTCCAGTCTTCCTACTCCGTGTCAGTCCAACAGTCGCTTCAGGAACCGTGAGCCTGCAGTACCTGACAGGAACGTCTGCCTCAGCTACAGCCTTCTTCTTCATTTAAGATACTGTTCAAACCCGATTGTTCGTTCCGTCCGACCGCGGTGAAAGTGTTTGAAACCTTTCGCCAATCTGAGGGCTTGTCCTTCACTATTCTTTAAAGTAAATTTTCATCCGACCGACTTCGATCTGAACTCTTGGCAAAGACTTAACCGCAAACTAACCTGAACTGAGTGATCCTATGCAAAGACTTTGGTCCATTGATGTTGTCCCAGGCCTCTTGATTTGATTTCTTCACTGTAGTTCCTTATTCTAGATTGCCCTGCTTACTTACTTGTTGGTGCTGCTCATATTTTGTCTAACCTTGTCTTTCCATCCCTTTTAAATTGCTGAAGTGCCATTTTGCTCACACTTCATTTTGAGCTTAACTTGTCCAGAATCTATTGGGTGTGGTGTAGTGTATTAAGAGTGTGATTTTCTACTGCTTTACTTTGGTGAATTGTTTTACAACTGATGTGTAAATAAATGTATATTCTTTTACTCAGAAACCTTGAGTCAGTGTTTGTTTGAACCATAGTAACTGCTGTTCTTTGTGTAACTATTGGTACTGCTCACTTTACTCTTGAGATAACTCAGGCTGTTCAGCCATCGCTACCACTTTACTGTGTAGTACAGGCTTGTACTAAAGGTGAATTTGTACTGTCACTTGTAATCTTAATTGTGTGTGGTGTTCCCAAAGGGTACTGCATGTGATTCTGCCTAACAGTCTGTACTACAGAGGTTGGTTGTGTGGACGAGTAGCCAGGCTTATTTCAAAAGGGGTCAATGTGAGCTGTAGGGGAGTTACACAGAGGTTCAGAGTGGTTCAAGTATTCAAGCAAACACTTACACACAGGGTTTCTTGATAAAACAATTGCTAATGTATTTACCAGTCAGTTTATATATGACTTCTTCAGAAGGGAGCACTGTAAAACACCACACAAATATACTTCAAAATTACACAATCTCTTAGTTCAAAATCAGTAATTACCCATTTGGGATAACGTACATCAGAGACCTACACCCACGGGTGACTTCAGTTGCTAGGGTGCTGTTGACATTCATGTACTATTGTTGGTATTCAAAATTAGTTTAAGATCAAGTAAAAAGGAAAATATATCTTAAGCAGGCAAATACTTTCAGATCACCCAAAAAGAGTCATTCTGTAAAAATAGGCAAGAGTCAATATGGGCTGAAGCACTTCTTTGAAGGTGAGAAGAAAAATCTTTGCATAATGTTTCAGAAGTCTTTGAAGAAAAAGATTAATCAATGTAGGGGGGCAAGCTGTTTAGACTTGTGAGTAGTAGAAGATGCAAGCAACTCTACAGCAAGAGGAAAGTTCTCTTCGACTTTGTACAGTACCCTTAAAATGAAGAAAAGATGCAGCAGATGACTCCTGTTCCTGTACAACTGTGCAGATATACTGTTCCTGGGCCTCAGTCGTGGGGACAAGAGAGAGGACGTCTTGGGACTCCTGCACTGCACTGGGACGGTCAAAACTTGCAACCAGCAAACTTCACTTTCAGTGGCTGTTCAGTGTTTCAGCTCCTCGTGTCCACTGCAAATAGCAACACCCGCACTCTGTTGAAGGGGCTCAGACTCGGTCAGTCCTGCTTCCTGGGAGTCCGGAGGATCTTCCTGGAGCTCTTGGCCAAATTAAAAGCATTGCACACAAACTGGTGTTCCTCTCCATTGCTCTACAGTTTCCAGAAGCAACTCTGTGGAAATTCAACCAGCTCTAAGATGGATGTCCAGGTGGCTTACTTTGGAGTTGATTGGTCCCACCAAGTCAAGGGGAGAAGTCGTCCTTGCAGAGGTGTCTCTGTTGATGCAAACTTGGCGTTTCAACACTGCAGCAGGGCTTCTCCAGGAAACCAATGGTCCAGGATTTGCAGCAGGCATCCTCTTCAAGTTCTTCTTCGGTTCCTTCTTCCAGTGGTCGACTCTCCTTCCAAGCCGAAAGACTCACCTTTTATACAGTTCTATCCCTTTCATTCCAGCCTAGCTGTCACTCACCCGGCAGGATGGCTGTCCTTGCGGGACAGTCAGCCAGCCAATCATCAGAGAGTGCATTTGGGTCTCCTAAGAGACTAAGCACAGGGAGTTTCGGGTACCTCCCTCACTTCCTGCCCACCCCAGACACCCTGAAGTCAGGAGCAGGCTACACTCGTGAATCCCACCAAAGGCAAAATGAACAAAGGGACCAAACCTGGTTTGGCGGGCAGAGTAAATATCAAGAAGGACCTTTCCACAAAGAAATGGTGAAAAAAGAAGACCAGGGCCATTTTGAAAAAAAATGGCACCCCTGGGTGCTTTACTGCAGCTGCGAACGCAGCCCGCGGTAAATGCACACCACGATAGTAAAAACGAAACCACTGCCAACGACCATTCAGTGAGGAAAGGGTAATATAAAAAATGTTACATGAGAACCTAGAGAAAGGGGATACTAAGTAAGCCATCCAGCACCCTATTGTAAGATAGTATGTGCTGGGTCTAGAAAGTTACAAATGTAAGTAAAGTCAATTTCACTTTACTGCTCTGGTAAACAGTAGTTTATCCCAGAGAAGGTATTTAAACCTTGGGAAATCTAAGAGACTTCCATGTGTCAGTGCACTAAAGGTGCTGTGTGCCACAATGTAAAAGATGATGCCTATCGAGTTTGTCAGACTACACAACGAAAAGGAATACAGAGTACAAAAATCACATTAAAATACATGAGAGTGGGAAAAGGGTCTCACTCTCTCCAGGTTAAAAAAAAATCAAGTCCTCAAATTCCAGCAAACTTGCTGGGGTGTGAAACTATATTTGACATAATACCGCCTGATAGTAAATATTGGCCTAAGCACATTCGCATTGCACTGTAATATCGCATTGAATGAACCTGAAACAGACTGACTACGCTACCATTTTGAGTTGTCCACCATTTTGATCGTATGCTGTTTTCTGTTTCATGTTCCGAATTTGTGTTTTCTGCTTCAACAGAGCAAAATGATCTTTGTGCTGCTTTATGATGTTAACATAGATAAGAATTTTAAAGCTGCTAAGGTGGATTGTTTATACTACACTGAAGAACCTTGGAGCTAAACAAAAGCTGTACTAATCAGTAATTTAGATACCATCTGCCCCAACAGTGCCTTCCCTGTTCAAACAGCAAAGTAAAATAATGAATGGCTAAACGTGCTATTCTACAGAAATCCTTTTTTTTCTCTCCTTGGAACTAACAGACTTTAAGCTCAAGAACAAATGGTAGACAAATATAAGTGAGTAAAATGAAGAAAGTTACTTTTGTGTCTTGTATTTGGAAAACATGTAAATTGTTTGATGGAAAACAGCAAACTATGCAAAAATGTTTAAGCATGAAGTAGTTATGTAGTTAGTTCACAAACCCTAGGTTATGTATTACATGAAGAGGGGCTGGACGATGTGTCCAAGGCTGTGAAGAATTTGTATAAATATGTGCATTTGTGGAATGTTCAGCACTCTCTCATCTCACAGTGTCTGCTTGCACACACTGCGGGGTGTTGAGAACCAAACAGCTTTTTGTCAATAAAGTACAATTTTAACTTTGACCTTGTGACTGGCGTATTTCTATTATGCAGTAGTAAGCCTTCAGAGGGTCTGCTGAGACTGCTGGTAGGCCTGCATGAAAATTTCACAATTCAGGTATGCTTAGATCAGAAAGGCATATTGTCAAGGCCCATTACAACTTCCCGGGGCGTTCAGTAAGGTTGCATATTGGCTCCTTGCCTCTACAATCTATACATGGCAGACATTAATAGCCATCTGCAAAATAAGGCCTGGGTAACTCTGAAATTGCATCATCTTTGTCCCCTGTGGGTGTCTTATGCAGATGATTTCTTAATATTTGACAGCACAACTTTAGGTCTGCAATATCTACTCAAGGGTTTTCATGATTTTGTGGAGGCACACGTGTTAACTATTAATCCTTCCATGCCCAAAGTGATCCAATTTTCCAATGCTAGGAAAAGATCTTCCTTTTTTTGGCATGTTCAAGGGGAAACAGTGCAGAGCGTGGACAAATTTCTGTATCTGGGCTTCCTGCTCAATTAAAAAAAATAGGCATAACCACCAAGAATTGGTTTCAATCTTGAACTGTAGGGCTGGCTAATCAATTACAGAGAATAGACTCAAAATTCAGGAAACTTTCCGCTACACCTTGTATTTGTTTTTACGATTTAAAAGTTGTCCCAAAAATCCTGTATGGGATCAAAGTCTATGATCTACCAACTCTGGTCTATTTGCCAGTTCTGGTAGGACAAGTGTGTAGGGGTGTTTTCGGACTACCACCCTCTTTTCCCCTGGCCGGGGTCCGATGATTTGAGTTTGACTTCCCTGTTGGCCAGAGCCCACTGGAAGCACTTGACATTCTACTGGACGATTTTGGTTGCAAAAGGTGCATCTCTTTAAGCCGACCTAATATGGTTACTCAGGACAGGGTCCCAAAGATGCTGTCTGAATGGACAGGCTACTGTAACCAGCTTCTCTTAGACATGGAAAGGGCTCTCTTCAAGAACTGGCAGGAAATCCTGACAGAGTTCATACACCCTTGCTTTATTGGGATTGTATCCAAACAATCAAGGCCTTCAATGGGTATCCTTCCATGATGCATCTCGATGATGAACACAAGAAAAGTGGATTTCAAGAGCAGTGTATGGAGTGGCGTTGGCATGGCAACTTGCCAACGCTTGGCGTTGAAATGGCCGAAGCACGAGTTGGGTCTCGTTTTTCCCCATTTGATTGTCAGAGCTCTGGCGGAGTGATCTGTTTTACAGAGGAGACGCCTGCAAGCCAGCAATTAGCTGCTTACATCTCCGTCCGCATTCTGTGCGGGGGAGGATCGAGTCTGGCGCCTGACGGAGACTACTACCTTCGCAAAGGCATTTTCTGGAAATGTTGTTCCCGTTGGGAATTTTAAATGACTACTGGTAGGTGGAGCACATTCTGGACAATTTAAATTGGTGCCCAGCATGTTCTTTGTTTTTGTGAAGCATTCTTGACTGGCCGCTACTTCAGCAAAGCTTGTGCTAGCTCTGTGTTTGTGTCAGTTTGCTTCCACGGCTGCTGTTGCAGCGAAGCTTGCAAAGGTACTGTACCATGTGTGAGGCACAAGTGCAGCAGTACAGGCCTCTTACATTGCTTTATTCCGGCTGTGATGAGACCCAGTGGTGTTGCCATGGTGGGCCCTGGGGGGCCCGGGCCCTGTCCTCTGAAATCCTGGGGACCTCTTGTGCCCCCCTCTACATCAGATTTGATACTCTAGGAACTGTCTGTAGTGCTGCTTCCACCCAAAGATCTTGCGAACGCTCTCCGGCGTGATGTTGATCTGAGCAAGATCAGCCTGGGGATCGGATCTCATTTTGATCAAATTTATATTTTTGAATACACATTCCCACAATTTGGTTACTGCTGAAAAAACCCTCCACCACCAATGGAATTGTACAGCGAATGCTGGTGCACAGAAAACCACATGTAAATTCGGAACACCTATGCCACATCATAGCAGGTGTAAACATCATCGCGCACACTAACACATGCATAAAAAGCACATGCGATTAACAAACGGATGGATACAGCCACAATGAATGCATCATTTGTTGCAGCAGTCATATTGGGACACTGCAGAAGGAGGAGGATGGCCAGGTCCCGGATCTTCCACCCAATGACCAGCCTTTTACGGGTGCCTGACAACCAGGTCTATGGCCGATCTAAGTGCCCCCACACCCATATCACCCTCGACCTGAGCCCCTTGCAAAAGGTGCTCACTGTTCTGCTTTTTTGGCCACTGGCTTATTTCAGCGTACCACCGCCATAGTAGGTGGCATCTTCCAGGCCACACAGCCACGCTGCTTACACCAGGTGTTGGCAATCATAACTGCACGTCTTTCTGTGTGCCGGCATATCTATATGTCCAGAACACCAGCAGAAAGGCAAGCAGTGGTCCCAGATTTTTATGGGGTTGCGCACATCCCAAAAGTGCTAGGTACCAGTGATTGCACAAATGTTGCTCTATCCCCACTTCGGGCAACAGAGCACATCTACCGCAACCGGAAACATTGGCACTCCATCAATTTTCAGGTTGTGTGTGTGCCAAGGGCATCCTTACTGAATTGTTTGCCAGCTATACTGACAGTACTCATGATAGTTCAATCTTCAGGATGTCCCCACTACACCGGGCCCTGGAAGCTGAGAAGCATGGCAACACATGGCTCATTGGTGAGTATGAATGTCCATGCACATGCATGCATGTTGCACACAGGCCAATAGAACTGTCAACAAATGACAACCTTTTCACCTCTACAGAGGACAGTGCCTACCCTCTGAGAATACATGATGATGCCCACAGACAACCCCAACACACCTGCCAAGGCAAGGTACAACACTGCCCATATTGCAACTCAGGCCATAGTGGAGCGCACATTCAGAGTGCTCAATTCATATTTCCACTCCGTTGACCACTCTTGTGGTGTTTTTCTATACACACCACCAGTAGTCTGCAGGATCATTGGGGCAGCATGTGTCCTGCACAATGTTGCAACATGACGTGGCATCCCGGTGGACATGGTGGTGGCATCCCACCCACAAACACAGACCCACTGCATGCGTATAGTTGGGTAAAGGGCACATGGAGAGGCTGCACCTACCCAGTTTGTGCAATCTTATTTCATATAAAATCCTTCCCATGTGGAGAGCACACAATCCTGCCAAATCAAAGGTGCCATTCAATGACAATGGGGAATCTACTGTGCCCAAAAAACCACACCGAGAAAGTGCCCTTGGAAGTGCAAATGTGTGTACATCCCTTAGAACTAAAAATATATTTTGTTTGTGTTTACAAAAGAAACACATTGAAGAGGGGGGACACCACTACAACCATGACAACTATTTAATTAAATAACCTCTTTTGCACCAAAACCATCCCATATTTAAAGTTAAAGGATATTTATATTGCACACTATTGCCACTGTAATGGTCCCCTGGCGCTCTAGTGGATCTGACTAGCTAACATACCTGTCAAATATGTAAGCATCGATAAATCATGAAACATCATGTCTGAGCTGCAAGCTATACATGGCCCCAACAATTTACATGGACACAAAATACAACAAGCACACTTGCATATAGCTGCACACATGCTCTACAATGTGCATGATGAGCACAAACATGTCCATATTGTAGTGTGTAGAAAAGCAGTGCAGTATTGACCCACAAGGTACTCAACATGTCAACATGGTCACAATAAACCCCATCCACAAAAAAAAACTATTAGCAAGAGGTACGAGACAATTGTCACAAAGAGCCAGCAGAATTACCAAATCCAGACATACAGCAACCATAGTAGGCATTCCGTAACGATCAAGATAAATGCACATTTTACCTGTCTCCTTGGCATGCAGACGACAGTCAAATTTTATCCCATGAAATAGCCACCATTCCCTGGTGGAAGTATCTGCAGACAATTAACAAAATGAAAGAGTGCAGCTAACAAATCCATGCACCGCTCAGTGACATACAACATATGCAAACAACAGCTCACAAGACAACCATCAACATGCATGCACCCGCACACTGCATGCAAATCCAACACACCAAATACACACACTGACAAACAACAATATCCCCCACACTGCCTGTCCCCCTCAAACACATGCAGCAAATATGCATGTCACATAAACCGAATCACTAGACAATGGCATATACACAACAGACACATCAGTCAAAATGCTGCATGAAAATGAGAAGAAATCGCATATCAGATAATTGAGCCAACAAAAAACCAGGGACACCCCTGGAAGACATACAATGACATGATAGGGCATGCCAACACCTGCGTAGTATTGGGATAGTGCACTGAACAAAGTAATGGGAGCAAATGTATTTATTAATGTATGTATTGGTCACTTGTTAGGCGCTTATACAATTATCAGAACTGTTTCAAAGCATACACAGGGCAAGAGGGTGGGGACAGGGGATGGTAGACAATGAATTACAACAGAGATAATTAATAAAATTAATAGTACAAACAAATCATGCGAATAACAGGGAGGGGAGACAAACCTACTATGCCTTATGAGTGTTCAGAAACTACAAGTGTAGAGGGGAGGGGGAAAGGAAAAAGGTGCTGAGGTGCAGATGGAGAAGTGCACAGGGTGAAGAACTAAGACAAGAAATTAAAAACTTAAGTCCAACCTCCCATGGTGAGGCTGAGCCTGAGCAAGTGCAGTATATAGACAGCGGCTTGGATGGGAGATGTGGGGGGTCAGGGCTCTGAGGATACATAAGGACCCTGTATATCAGTCACACTATGGTATGATTAGCAGGGAAGAGATGAGGAGAAGGAAGAGGAGAAGAGAAAGGTACTTTTTTTTCAGAACTTAAGGAGTTTCTGCTGAAGACGCATAAGGAGAGGGAGTCTATTACACGGAAGGCAGCCCACCAAGGAAACTGATAGACCACCAGCTCTCTGTTTAGCAAACTGCTTCACACACAGGGAGTCTAGAAGAGGAGTATTTGGTCAGGAAGCATTGAAGATAGAGTGGTCCCCGACCCCAGATAGCTTTGCGGGTGATGCAGAGTGATTTGAATGTAATCATTGCTGAGACCCTGAGCCAGTGAAGGTTTTGTAGGGCAGGAGAGAGGTCCCTGGGCCTGAGGCCAAGAATAAGACTTTCTGCCCTAATCTGGGGCAGCTATAGGAATAGCAGGGTGGACTAATGAAGATTAAGGAGAAAGCTGTTGCAGTAGTCTAGCCTGGAGAGAACCAGAGCATGGGTAACATTGAACATTGAGCCTCTGGGGGAAGGTGTAGAAGGGTACAGTTTGAGAAGGAAGAGCTGAAAGTGGGACTTCTTCACAATGTCATGAATATGAGGGATGAAGGGAAGGGTGGAGTCGAAGATGACTCTAAGATTCCTTGTTTCAGAGGAAGGGGCAGGGCGGAGCCCATGGAGGAAGGCCATAGTGAAGGGAAGCAGTAAGGTATAGGGGATCCAATTGGGAGACTCTTGGTTTTGCTGGCGTAGAAGCAGAGGTCATTTGCAGTGCACTAGGCCTGGATGGCAAAGAGGCAGTTAGGGTGAATGAAGGTGTAAGTAAGAGCCAGTAGCAAAGGAGTGGTTGCAGAGATCAACAAGAGCAGGGGCGAGAGAGGAGATGTTGCCTTGGAAGATTCTGGAAGACCATTGGCCAACCTGTTCGGAAGAGACCTTTAGGTCTGGTAACTTCTTTAGGGGATACAGGAGTGAAGGATGAGAAGGAGGAGGGTGATTGGTATGGGGGCTGAGGTGGGAGGTTGTGTTGGAAGAGTGCATGACAAGGATGTTCAGTATGTCCAGTGTTTTGAATAGAAGTGAGAGGCAAATACATTACAAAGGGACTGTGAAGGAGTAGCGGCAGAAGATACTGTAGATGGGTTTGCAAGTTACCTTCACATTTTGTAGAATTCATCCATAATGCAAAGCACAAGATTGTACACACTTACTCACCTCTTGCACTCCCAGCAGGATCATGCTTGACCCATCATTTCACAGAGGGCAATGTCAGAATGGAAGGCTGGTCACCAAAACAGCTGCCATGGAAGACATAAGTATACAACACAAAGCAATGTGATACAGCAAGCAATGATAAAAACATGCTAAATGTAGGATGCAAAGAAAAAGTGCATGGTCCATGCAGACTTCATTGTGACAGCATACAATTGTTCAAATACTACATTCAATTGAATACAGCAATACCATGCACCCAGTTGCGGTCAACTTGAAGCTACAAACACCATGGTGCAGCATGCATGTTACATGCATGTGAAAACACCAACACCACTAAATGTAGTGTGCTGGTACTCAACATAGCATCTCAATAGTCTGCATCAATGTCCCCATGATTGTGTCTTGTAACTGGTGCTGCACACCATAATTGGGAAATCCTGAGCAAGAGAGGCCAAATGTGTCGTCGATCCATAACCCCACAAACATTGCAAGGGATGTGAAGTGTCTCTTGGTACACATGGTCAAAGTGCAATGAGACACACACCAGCACAACCATCAACACCTGTCACAGGCCACAATCAGCCTGACCTGCAACCCACTCCCAAACACCCAGGAAAGGCCCACACAGTTTGAACTCCCACAATGTTCAATATGAAACCAGTAGCCCCACCAATATATTCAAACAACACCATGCCCGGTCCTGTCACCAGAACCACACCCTGTGGAACATATACCCATGAATAATGACTGTTGCCTCTCAATACAACTCAATCGCAAGTGATCACACACAGTCCAAGACTCCCCGCCAAATAGCACACAAGCATCTGTAAATGCCCTTAACTTACCTGCACAGGGTACCCATCTGCCTTGCATACTATGCACCCCATCGGGAGACGCATCCCCTAAATACAATGAAATGAATAGTAATAACAGAAAGAACATGCACATCCATGACAATACATAAATTGATCCTCAAGATATGCAGAGAGCACACTCTGCAGAAACACCACAGGGTGCAAGAGGGTGACATGACATAGATTGTGATCTGCCCATGAGTGCAGCATACCACAACAGAGAGAGGGAGAGAGGGAAGGCCAAGTAAAAGCCACATCAAGGAGTACACTTCCTGGATTAGAGATGGCCAATAACATGCACTACACCACAGTGGGTGTGGCCATAGATGAATTGTCCGAGGGAGATAACACAGTGATATGAGCACCATGTAAATAACCATGGTTGCAAGCAAAGCACATATAAGTTAAGTTACACATGCAGCAAACCTAGTGACCAATGACGCATGCTCAACATGCAAGACAGTGCTCATGCTTACCTGTTGACTGCACCGGCATGGTGTGAATCCTGCATCACTTTCACCCAGAACTGTGTCTCCAAATTAGTGACAGGAGGGACGGTGCCGGGTGGAGTGCATGTTGAGCATGGGCGTCAAAGAGTGCAGGGTGTCTCCCCCAGGACAGCAGTCACCGACATCACGGATTACTGAAACAACATGGGAGAAGACATCACAACAGACCTAGTGAACTACTAATCTCACAGCACACATGTGTGAGAAAACACTGAACCCCTAGTTACCTGCACATGCCATCCTGTGTACCACCATGCAAACATGCAAGTTGACTTCACTATGAATGCCTGCATGTTCACCACTGCAAACGTCATGTCCTTGAGATGTTAACAGGACAAATAAGTAAAATAATAAAAATAAAACCTGAAAAACCCAACATCCGGGCCTGGGGTCAACTAAAGTACCAACATTTTAAAAAAATATCTAAAATGTCCATCATGGACCGGGTCGGGGAGGGTCCACCCAGAAGGGGGGGTAGGGTGCATGTCAACTTCCACATGGGTGGATGTTAACCAAAAAAATATATATATATTCACCTCCATGGGCTCACGGACCGCAAGACTACAGTGGACCTGGAGGCATGTCTCTTCTGGCACCACCAGCCTGCGCTAAATCCAAAGGTGGAAGTGTGCTGGAGGCTCACCACGCAGTGCCCTGGCCTGGTCCTCAGTGGCAGCGGCCATGTGTGACACTAATGAATGCACCAGCAGACTGAGGGCTTGGAGGTCACCATGCACAACCTCATGGTTTGCACAGAGTTCCTCCACGATAGTCTGCCTCAATGATAGCATCTCCTGGTGGAACAGTCTTCTGGTGGCTGCCTCTTCTTCACAGATTGCAGCTCTGTGGGCCAACAATTCAGGCCTCAGGGATTCCCTGTGTCTCAGATCCTCTGCAAGCAGGGATACCTGCAGAGACCACAAATCTGCCCGTCGGCCCCTGATGTTGGACTCCCTGTGCAGACTGTAGGAGCGACATGTGGACCGCATGATCTACAGCTGTTGTCCACCTGTGTTGCTGGGGGGATTGTGGAACTGGCCACCCTAAGCATGCCCTCATCCAAACTCTGAAAGGCAGCACCCTGTCAGTGTGTGGAATGCAACTTCTGCTGCTCCAATGCTGTCTGCCCAGGCTGAACACATCCCCCACATGTGCAGGGCCCACACCTGCCTGACCCAAGGGAGCATGGCCCTTGCTGTGATGCCACTGTTTCTGGCTGCAGGGCTACAACCCTCCCTTGGATATCTGCCCCAGAACCAGAAACCAATATATGGGAGTATGGCACTGCAGCTGTAACCACCAGAGATGTGTGTGACACCACTGACTGGACTTGTGAAGGCACCTGACCCCCTGCACACATGCTTGCTCCAACTGTTCCACCCATTGGTGCACTCACCTCCACCAGCATTGAGGACTGCACATCCGGTTCAGCATCAGAGCTACGGGAGTCCCAAGAGTCAGAAATGTCTACAGCAAGACTCTGGATGGACTGTAGCACCAGTGGATTCTCATGGCCTGCCACGCCAAATCCTCCACTGGTGGTCTGAAGCACAACCGACTCTTCTTCCTCCTCTTCCTCCTCCTCCTCTGCATCTGGTGTCTCCTCGCCTGCACATGGACAGAAAACACATGTGGAGTCATGTGCAATGTGTCTACAGTAAACATGTGTATCACATTGTAGTCATACAACAACATGCAGGGCATGTCATCATAAGAGAAACAGCATCCACACACTATGTACAAGAAGCTATCTGATCATGGCATATGCAGACTGGCAACAACATTCCCTGCTCAGGTCCATGCTGCCAGTGGACACATTGCCAACTAACAGGGTCGTTAACAAGAACATTATCGCACATGGCACAGCTAACTATTGACTAATTCCATTGAAATGGGCATGGCCATGTGGCTCTGTGATTTCATGACATGGCAACAGGCAGACACATATATCCACATCCAAGTCTGCATCCATCACATGCCATGCAAGTGTTGACCTTGTATAGGGACTGTACACTATGGGAACATGCGATACGTTTGTGAAAAAGGACACAGTCCCAGTTGATGTATGGTTGGAGTTGTAGATACAAACAAGGTACAGTGCACCACAAGAGGGAGAGAGGAATGAACCCATGGAGTGTGGGCTGAGTGTGGGAGGGTAACAGGGATCAGGCCTCACAACGGTTTGCCTCAGGAGTCATTGCCATAGGGGCAGCAGGGATGTGCAGTCTAGACATATGCACACTCACTCATGGCACAGCGTAAGGTGTGTTGGTTGTTATCTAGTATGTTCTATGTAGCATGGAAGAACCTACGTACATGTGTGAAAAGAGATTCTATACCCTGCAGGGCATTTAGTGTAACTCGTATTTCAGACACAAGCACATGTCTAGCAGGGCTGATTCACTGACATCAAGGATGCAGCTCACATGTGTGCACATTGTGGTATCATGTTGCAGATGTTGTGGGGGTATGCTAGTGGGGGGTGAGTACTGTCGCACGGCCATGTTCAACTGATGTACAACACATGGGTTGTATCCACTCTTGTGTACGCTGGACAGGAATCAGCACACCTGGACATGGTTCACCAATGGCAGTCTTACAAATGCAGCCAGATGTGCATCAGAATCATACATCTTGGTGATGCTTCACTACACTTACTAAGAATGCACAATCGTTGGCACTCACCGGACGTGTCCTTGTAATTTTCCAGACCTCCCATGCCTTGCAGCTGCTCCAGTAGAATGAATTGGCTCATAGCCTCTTCATGCTTGGTCAGAGCCTCCTCCTCTGATGACCCCCCTCCAGTTTCCAGAGGCAAGGTTGGCACCCAGCTTGGACTTGGTGCGACGGGTGAGGTAATTCCATCACTTCACTACCTGTGCAGCAGTGTGCTTCTCAAACCCTAAGGCATTGATCTCATCCGTGACATGCTACCAATTCACCATACAATGAGCAGGTGTATGTGTGCTCCCTGGTTGCTGGCACATGTCACGGTGGTACATGGTCTGGAGTTCTTCATCATGGAAATTCCTCTTTCTCAACGTGCCAGTGTTCTGTGCATTGTGGTGGAGCCTGTTTCTGCTGTGCAGTCTTTGCCTTCTTGCCACGAGGTGTTGGTGTTGACCATGTGTGGCTGGGACCACTCTGGGCTCCAGATGCTGGACCACTAGTGGCCTGGGTCATGGCATTACCCCCTTGGGCTGGGGAAGCTACTTCCGCTGCACATCCCTTAACCTTATTGGCTCGGACAGCTGCTTCCGATGCATGCCCCTTATCCTTTCTGGCTGGGTCAGCTGCTTCTGCTGCACGTCTCTTATCCTTCTGGGCTGGCACAGCTGCTACTCGTGCATGTCCCTTACCGTGCTGGGCTGGGACAGCTGGTTCTGCTTCACGTCCCTTACCTTTCTGGGCCAGGACTGTTGCTTCAGCTGCACATCCCTTAGCCTTCTGGGCTGGGACAGCTGCTTCTGCTGCACATCCCTTACTCTTCTGGGCTTGGACAGCTGCTTCTACTGCATGTCCCTGGACCCTTGGGGCTAGGACAGCTGCTTCTACTGCATGTCGCTGGAACCCTGGTGCTGGAACAGCTGCTTCTGCTGCACGTTCCTAGACCCTTGGGGCTGGGAGAGCTGCTTCCACAGGAGGTCTCTGAGTCTTTTGGCTGGGATAGCTGCTTCTGATGCATGTCCCTGGACCTTTGGGACAGGGACAGCTGCATCCGCAGGACATCCCTGACCCTGGTCACCTCTGCCCCCTTTCCCTCATGGTGCCTTTCCACTCATGTTCCAGGTGTAAAGGAAAAATGGAAGGAACACCAAGCAATTTTCCTGGGCAATTAGAGTGAGGGGGCAGTGTACGTGATGAAAGACGTACTTATGTGGTCCAGCAATGCTCAAAAGAACCCCAGGTGCAAAAATACAGTATGCGTAATGCACAGGCACCCCGATAAATAAATAAAATGCGTGCGTGAGACTAGGAGAGCTTCCGGAAAAAGAAAAAAGCGATACGTGATACGCAATAGCACCCAGCAACGCAAAAAATGTGTACGCCAACCCCAGAAAACTACCTGAGGTAAGTATAGAGGTACGCGATACACAGGGGTTTGAAAAATGCATACACGACTCACTGTTAGCCTTGCAAAAATCAAAAGTAGATCCGTATATGCACAGAGGGAAATCCCCCACCAAAATAAGAAGTGTGTATGGTCCCTGAAGTGAATGGATTGCGTGGCACCCCAAAATATGCAGTACTCCACTCGTCTATTTCCTCCTCTTTACATGCACGTTCAGAGTTGCTTCTACACATACTAATGTATCCCCGATTATGGCATGCTCAACGTATGCTACGTGCTAAGGGCCTTTCCTCGGATTTCACATGTCCATGGTAATTTTTTATGTGCAAAGTCACTCTGTTCCCGGCTGCTCCTGCCTCTGTGCTATTTCACCTGCCTCCTACTGCCCTGTGCTGCCTCCTACTTAGCCATCTGCTGCTGCCTGTCCAGTGTGTGTTCATGTCGCCCACCTGCACTGCGTTTGGAGTGCTTGCTGTCCAGCTATTGCATTTGGTCCTGTCTTTGGCCCTGTGACCACCTCAGCTGCTTCATCGGACTCCCACTGTGCCATTTCACCACCACCGCTCCGCAGCCAAGCTCCAGGACAAAATTCCCACTGACACCTGCCTCACGGGTTGCCTTGTCTGCACCGTCATCCTCACACCAGAAGGGCAACCCCACGGCAGCGAGGCAAAGGCCTGTCAACTTCACTGCCAGGGAAGTTGACATCCTGGTGGAGAAGATCCTGGAGCATTTTGATGCCCTCTTCAACTCTGTGATGCAACGCAGCAAGGAAGGACGTCAGCAGATCTGAGATTGGATAATGGATGCCATCAAGGCGGAAGTGATGGCATCCCGCACCTTCACGACCATGCACAAGCATAGAGGTGCACCGTGCGCACAAGTGCCAGATTTCACCTAACAACATGCAGGTCCTGGAGGTGCAATTCTCTACGGTGCATGTGCTCGGTGCATGTCGCAGCATGTTGGCAGTGACCCCCATAGGCTTGAAGCAAATATGTTTCTGAGACGGATGTCTGCGTGCATGACCCAGACATTGCTCTCAATGTGTACATTCAGATTATATGTATTTTGAACGAGCTATCACTTGCGCTCTGTGTTGTAGTGCTGTCTTTCAGACCATGCATTTGCAATGTTACTTTTGTCTGATACATGCCAGGATGGCAAGTCTGACAGTTGAGATAGTGTTGCCAATTGCATGTGCATGCATGATGTTCATGTGTATGTGCAAAAGATGGGAATGTGTGATTGGGCATCAGTTATGCCTGGATGCAACACATGCATTTGGATGTCTGGCTTAGTCACGCAGAGGCGTTACAGTTCACTGGAAACTGTTGTGATTGGTCATCACACTGCTTGAGGCCTCTCAGTTGATGTGCCTACATGCCATGTGTATGTTCTTGTTGCTGTGGCATGTTGACATGTGCATGTGCAAATGATGCATGTGTGTGGAGCATACACAATTGATTGTTTGTGACAGTGGCAAGTAGCATGTTGTGAATGTGTGGAGTGATGGACAGGCAGGTGTCTGCATGGATGTGGATTGCATGTCCATATGTGTGGGTGTGGAGGTTGATGGTTGTTCCTTGACTAGTCATGTGCATATGGACGCACAAATTGGTTCAGTACACTGATGTTTCTGTTCTGTGTCTCCTTTTCCACAGTTGCATCTGATGAAGAGGGCAAAACCAGTGCTGTGGAGCATGGCAGCATGGATGTCTCCACCAGGCAGAGGCCCAGGGCCCAGCCATGCCCCAATAAAAGCACATATTCGGGGAGCGACGTGGCTGTGGCAGTGCCGGGTATGGCCGCTGGGCGTAAGTTCAAGAAGGTGAAGGTCGGAGTGGACTCCTCAGCAGCGGTGGGGACAGGAGATGCCACACAGGTGTCATCCTTAGTGGAAGACACCCAGAGACGTCATTTCACAAAAATGCCAGGGGTGGCGGAAGTGACATTACATGACCTGTGACCTCCGGTGACATCACAGGAAGTGGTATCATTTGACCCCACCCCGAACTGACATTAAGAGAAGCGATGGAACACAACCGTTTGCCCCTTGAGAAAGCAAAAACTGGTATCACATAGCATTGTTTCTAAGTTCACTATGAAAAATATGGTTACAATATCACTGTAACGTGATATACATTTCATACAAGAATGGATCACCATATGTATTGGCAGAAAGAAAATGCTATAACTGCAACTTGCGAAAAGCAAAATATATAGTCCGAAATTGATGCATATTCTACTCTAAATGCTTTTTGGAGGATCTTGTCTGCATTGTGAATTTGAGGTGTATAAGAACAGACTAAATCAATGGCTCACCCCTGAAGTGTGCCTAAAATAAACCTTTAATGCGTCTAGCAATTATTCTATAGAATTCGAGAAAGAAAAATTCTTATTTAGGGTCACTGCTCAAAGTGTTGCATTTGTGGAACCCCTGTTTTTTAATAAGTCTGAACAAGAAAGGCAGCCGCTTTCAAAATGAAGAGGAGCCTCAATTTGTAAGGGGCAGCAAAGTAGACCACAGGGGTAGCAAGGGAGACCTCTGGCGACCCCTAAATGACATCCCTGAAGACACCCAAGGGTCATCCAGGTTGGCGGAGGGAGAGGAGGTGGCTGTTGCAGCCCAGCCCATGGGGTCTGATGGGGGTGTTGATGTGGGTGTGCCTACTGCAGTCCTGCCCCAGGGGCATGAGGCTGTGCAGGCCACCCTGGAGGTGCCTGTGCATAATCTAGTCCCTGTGCCATCAGATGCAGCAGTATGCGCCTGCCCGGATGCCTCCATCCAGACTCACCACCCCGTTTCGGCTCATGTGTCCACACAAACCGACACCCCCTTTCCATCTGGTGTTGCCATCAGGGATTATGTGCTCCCCCTGCAGGCCGGGTTGGTGAGACATTCATGATGATGTGCAGGCTACTTGCAGTCTGCTTGCACATCATCACAGTGAGCTAACCTGGCTCCTCAGCTGGCTTGCAACATGCCTGTTCTGTGTTGTGCTCCATGGGATGTTCACTGCTGCAAACCCCTCCTCGTCTTCCTCCTCTGTGTGCCAGTCATCCTCCAGGGTCCCTTCTGGTCCAGATACCACCAGGCCCCTCTGTGCACCAGTCCCACCTACATTGCCCAGTCTGGTGGAGCCAACATCCCTGCCCGGGTTCGGAGTCCAAGGCAAATCAGCTGAGGTGATCACCATGCTGACCCAAGCACCGACAGTGTCACCGCCAATGGAGGGACAACAGGCACCCAGAAGCAGTGCACATGCCGTTTGCCCTTGGGTGGCGTCATCAGCTCGGAGGGCGCACACACATAGGAGGCACCAGGCACTGTTTCAGCAGGTGGCAACAAGGAGAAGGCTATCTTTTTCATGGCAGACCACTGTGGAAGTGTTCCATGGTCACATTCATAGCACATTAGTTGTCATTGCTGAGTAAAACCCATGTTGTTCACCAGCATGTGCAGTCACACAATGCCTTCTCTCATGTGTTGCTCAACCTCTTCCACTGGAATGCAGTAGTGGGCCATGTTTTCTCTTCTGGAGTGGCAACAAAATTCTCCAGTCTCTGTGAGTCATGCTCTCTCTGACTGCCCTACCATCACCCATGCATGGCCCTGTCATGTGATTGTTCCCTGACAAGGTTTTTGCCACCCAAGTCTCTCATGCTCAGGTTGTGACATGCTTTGCCATTGTTTGGGAATATTGCAACACATTTTGGTAGGTTTGCTTTGGTCGTGGGCACACATTCAGTCACTGTGTTTTGATGCCTTGGCAATGTGCCATGGGCAACATGCACATATATTTGCATTCAGTTGCCACATGTGTATGGTGGGGGCTGATTAAGGCCTGGAAGGGTGTGTGAGCAGATGCTCCACTTATGGTTGGACCTCCAGTGATACCAGTTAGCCGTATTTGAAGAATACATGTTGGTGTTGTTCTTCAAGGTGCTGTCAGCACACAGAAGTTCCAGTGAGCAGCAGACATGCATTGCACTGGTATTGTGTGAGACTGTCAGGGTTCTGCCTGGGGGGTGTCACAGGTGAGGGGGGCTGGAGGTGGTGTCCAGTCTGGAGAGGGCTGCCTGTGGGTGGTGTTCAGTCTGGAGAGGGCTGGCTGTAGGAGGGTGTCACGAGTGTGGGGGCCTGGAGTGGTGTCCAGTCTGGAGTGGGCTGTCTGTGGGGGTTGTCACAGTTGAGGGGTTTGGGGTGGTGTTCAGTCTGGAGGAGGTTGCCTGTGGTTTGTGTCCAGTCTGGATGGGGCTGCCTGTGGGGGGTGTCACAGGTGAGGGGGTCTGGGGGTGGTGTGTAGTCTGGAGGGGGCTGCCTGTAAGGGGTTTCGCTGGTGTGGGGGTTGGATGATGGTGTCCAGTCTGTAGGGGCGGTGGGAGGTGATGTCCAGCATGGAGTGGGCTGCCTGTGGGGGGTGTCACAGGTGAATGGGCTGGGGTGATGTCCAGTCTGGAGAGGGTTGCCTGTGGGGGGTGTCACAGGTGAGGGGGCCTGGGGTGGTGTCCAGTCTGGAAGGGGCTGACTGTGGGGGTGTCACTGGTGTGGGGGGCTGGGGGTAGAGGCTAGTCTGGAGAGGGCTGCCTGGGGGGGGTGTCACATGTGAGGAGGTCTGGGGGTGGTGTTCAGTCTGGAGGGGGCTACCTGTGGGGGTTGTTACAGGTGAGGGGGGCTGGGGTGGTGTCCAGTCTGGAGGAGGCTGCCTGTGGTTTGTGTCCATTCTGGAGGGGGCTGCCTGTGGGGGGTGTCACAGGTGAGGGAGTCTGGGGGTAGTGTCTTGTCTGGAGGGGGCTGCCTGTGGGGGGTGTCACTGCTGTGGGGGCTTGGGGATGGTGTCCAGTCTGTAGGGGGCTGGGGGTTGATGACCAGTATGGAGTGGGTTGTCTGTGGGGAGTGTCACAGGTGAGGGGGGTTAGGGGTGGTGTCCAGTCTGGAGTGGGCTGCCTGTGTTGGGTGTCACAGGTGAGGGGGGCTGGGGTGGTGTCCAGTCTGGAGAGGGTTGCCTGTGGGGGGTGTCACAAGTGAGGGTGCCTGGGGGTGGCGTCCAGTCAGGAGGGGGCTGACTGTGGGGGATGTCACAGGTGTGGGGGGCTGGGGGGTATAGTCCAATCTGGAGGGGGCTGGGGGAAGTGTCCAGTCTGGAGTGGGCTGCCTGTGTGTGGTGTCACATGTGAGGAGGTCTGGGGGTGGTGTTTAGCCTGGAGGGGGCTGCCTGTGGGGGTTGTCACAGGTGAGGGGGGCTGGGGTGGTGTCCAGTCTGGAGGAGGCTGCCTGTGGTTTGTGTCTATTCTGGAGGGGGCTGCCTTTGGGGGGTGTCACAGGTGAGGGAGTCTGGGGGTGGTGTCCAGTCTGGAGGGGGCTGCCTGTGGGGGGTGTCACTGGTGTGGGGGCTGGGGGATGGTGTCTAGTCTGTAGGGGGCTGGGGGTGATGTCCAGTATGGAGTGGGCTGCCTGTGGAGGGTGTCACAGGTGAGGGGGGTTAGGGGTGGTGTCCAGTCTGGAGTGGGTTGCCTGTGTTGGGTGTCACAGGTGAGGGGGCTGGGGGTGTTGTCTAGTCGGGAGGGGGCTGACTGTGGGGGATGTCACAGGTGTGGGGGGCTGGGGGGTCATGTCCAGTCTGAGTGGGCTGCCTCTGGGTGGTGTCCAGTCTGGAGGGGGCTGCCTGTGGGGGTGTCATGGGTGATAGAGGGTGGTGGTGGTGTCCAGTCTGAAGGGGAATACCTGCGGGGGGTGTCACAGTTGAGAGAGTCTGGGATGGTGTCCAGTCTGGAGGGGGGCTGTCTATGGGTGGTGTACAGTCTGGAGGGGGCTGCCTGTGGGGGTGTCACAGGTGAGGGAGTTTGGGGATGGTCTCCAGTCTGGAGTGGGCTGCCTGTGGGGGGTGTCACAGGTGAGGGGGGCTGGGGGTGGTGTCCAGTCTTGAGGGGGATGCCTGTGGGGGCTGTCACAGGTGTGGGGAGCTTGTAGGTCATGTCCAGTCTGGAGTGGGCTGCCTCTGGGTGGTGTCCAGTCTGGAGGGGGCTGCCTGTGGGCGGTGTAACAGGTGATGGAGGGTGTGGGTGGTGTCCAGTCTGGAGGGGAATGCCTGTGGGGGGTGTCACTGGTGTGGGCGCTGGGGGATGGTGTCTAGTCTGTAGGGGGCTGGGGGGTGATGTCCAGTATGGAGTGGGCTGCCTGTGGAGGGTGTCACAGGTGAGGGGGGTTAGGGGTGGTGTCCAGTCTGGAGTGGGTTGCCTGTGTTGGGTGTCACAGGTGAGGGGGCTGGGGGTGTTGTCTAGTCGGGAGGGGGCTGACTGTGGGGGATGTCACAGGTGTGGGGGGCTGGGGGGTCATGTCCAGTCTGAGTGGGCTGCCTCTGGGTGGTGTCCAGTCTGGAGGGGGCTGCCTGTGGGGGTGTCATGGGTGATAGAGGGTGGTGGTGGTGGTGTCCAGTCTGGAGGGGAATGCCTGTGGGGGGTGTCACAGTTGAGAGAGTCTGGGATGGTGTCCAGTCTGGAGGGGGGCTGCCTATGGGTGGTGTCCAGTCTGGAGGGGGCTGCCTGTGGGGGTGTCACAGGTGAGTGGGTTTGGGGGTGGTCTCCAGTCTGGAGTGGGCTCCCTGTGTGGGGTGTTACAGGTGAGGGGGCTGGGGTGGTGTCCAGCCTGGAGAGGGCTGCCTGTGGGGGGTGTCACAGGTGAGGGGGGCTGGGGGTGGTGTCCAGTCTTGAGGGGGCTGCCTGTGGCAGGTGTCACAGTTGAGAGGGGCTGGGGTAGTTTCCAGTCTGGAGAGGGCTGCCCATGGGTGGTGTCCAGTCTGGAGTGGGCTGCGTGTAGGGGTGTTAGGCAGAATCCTGTGCAGTGCCCTTAGGAACCACTACACACAATTAAGACTACAGGTGGCAATACAAGTTTTACCTTTGGTACAAGCCTGTACTACTATGTTAAAGTGGTATCAGTAGCAGAGCAGCCAGGCTTATCTCAAGAGAATATGTATTGTGGGGAGTGTCAGATATATGGGGCCTCTCAATATGTATTCGATTATCGCCCCTTGCCCGCTCTATGCCCACACCGCTCAGAACTACGAGTGCTCGGCTCAGCCCACCTGCTCTCAAACCAAATTCATCCCAGACCCCCAACCTCACACCCAAAATCACAACTACTACTACCACCACAAGCCCCCAAATCAAGGGTGCCTTGATCAATGCTAGATCACTAGTAGGTCATGCAACAGAAATCGCAGATTTGATCCTCAAAGAAGACCTCGACCTCCTGGCCGTTACACAGACCTGGTTACACCCGGCAGCTGGATCAATGCTCATGCTTGCCATCCCAGATAATTACACTATCTTGAGACACAACCGACCAAACTCTAGAGGAGGGGGCATTGCTATTATACACAACTGCAACCTCACTATGAGAAGTGTAACCACTATAAATCTCCCCTCGTGTGAATTACTCTCTGCTAAAGTCCCCCATACCACAACCCTAACCCTCAACATATACCTGATATATCATCCCCCAGTCCCAATAGGCACCTTTGACGAAGATATCTATACTATCTTGTAACCTTAAAAGCTCTACCCAAGTACTCACCCTTGGAGACTTCAATCTGGGGTACAACGACCCAGAAGACCAAAGTGCCAATTCCATACTCAGTACCCTCGCCGTTCTAGGATTCACCCAAAGATGTATGGAACCCACACAAGCTAAAGGTAGAATACTTGATTGGGTGGCTGACTAAATTGTCTAGCTAATATCACAAACATCTCACCATTAGCCTGGACTGACCACTACTTGGTATCGTTCACACTCTCTACTAACCGACCCCCACCCCCACCCACCAGTAGGACCCCACCGACACTCACGAGAAATAAAAAGAGCATCACTGTGGAAAGACTCACCCCGAACTTACTTCCCACACTAAATACACTCCCTGATAATTTGGACCCCGAGACCCTGGTTGACGAATATAATAAAATCATGTCCACTTCACTGGATATAATCACTCCCCTTAAACTCAGATCAAGCAAGCCCAAAACACATCTGAACAAATGGTATACACCACTTCTCAAAAATCTCAGACAGCAAAAAAGAAACTGTGAAGCCACTTGGAAAAAATACCCTTCAGCATCTAACAAACTCAAACTAACCAAACTAGCAACCCTCTACAAAAAAGAAATCTACCTTGCCAAACGATCTTCCTTTGACCCCCCGCGTAGACCAAGCAAAATCTAACATGAAGGAACTATTCGCTATCATGAAAGAAGTAGAAACTCCTATTGCACGACCGGATACCTGTATCAAAGATAAAAACCGGTGCTATGAAATTCAAAAGGCCTTAGCTAACAAGATCACCACACTACAAAATAAAATCTCCTGCAAAAAAGTATCCCTGAATGACACTCCCAACCCTAAATCACATGAGAAGCCCACCTCAAGGGAAACTACTCGCTTTAAATTTTCTAAAGTCACTATACTTGAAGGTGAAAAAATTATCCGGTCACTAAAACCATCCCACTGTCAGGGCGATCTGTGCCCTGCACAGCTTATCAAAAATGCGGCCCATGACCTCTCCCCTTTCATTACAAAATTAATCAACGCCTCCTTCTCCACTGGCTCCATCCCCACTAACCTAAAACAATCCCAGGTGCTGCCATTCCTAAAAAAAACTACACTCGACCCAGCCACACCCACAAACTATAGGCCTATAACAACTGTGCCCTTTCTTTTAAAAATATTGGATAAGGTCGCCTATGTGCAAATTCAGAAGTATCTGGAAGAACACCACCTACTCGGAGCCAGACAATCATCGACCTTAAAGCCCAGATCGACAAGTTTAGAGATAACGGCCAAGCTGCCCTACTCCTCCTTCTAGACCTTTCCGCAGCATTCGACCTAGTCGACCACTCTGTCTTATGCACCCACTTACACACATCAGCCCATTTCTCTGCTGAGGCCAGTAAATGGATTAGATAATTCCTCAACAGCAGAACAATGAGGGTCTTTTCACCCACACTTGCAGCAGACCCTATTCCCATCACCTGTAGTGTGCCACAGGGCTCCTGCGTCCCTCCCACCTTGTACAATATATTTACCAAGCCCCTTTTCGATGATTTGGATCATCTTGGTATTACCTACACTAACTACGCAGATGATACCCAGATCCTCCTTCCACTTTCTGGAGATTATGGAAAGGATTTGGCCTTGGTCAATAGAGTGTACATCATCATCCAGGCATGGATGGCCACACATGGACTATGCATGAATGATGATAAAACTGAACTCATAATTTTAGGCACGACTACCAGTTTGAAGAAACTGGGTTCTGACTACTGTTCCTTTATGATTGATGGCAATTGCATTAAGGTGGGACAAGAGGTCAAAACCCTAGGTTTTTACCTGGACTCCACCTTTTCCTTCCACAGACAGGTGAAATCCCTAGCTTCATCATCAGCCTACACCTGTAAATTGATCTGTGTAGCCAAACACTTCCTGTCTGACTCTAGTTGCTTGACACTTGCCAGAGCCCTCATACTATCCCACCTGGACTACTGCAACGCTCTCTATCTTGGGTCTTCCAAAGCCATTACTAGCAAACTCCAAACCCTCCAGAACAACGCCCTTAGGGCGGCACTGGGGATCTCTAGAAGAGAGCATATCACAGCATATAATCAACAGAGCAACTGTCTCACTGTCAATGACAAAATTCTCCTAAAGACTGCCTCACCTATGCACAAATCACTCAACAATGCCGCTCCCATCTATCTTATCGACAGATTCCATAGACAGACCTCACTAAGACCAACAAGAACATTATATAAAAACTGCCTACCTGTCCCCAACTTTAAACGCTCCACTATAGGGGGTAATAGCTTCCCAGTCAAAGCAGCTAAACTGTGGAACTCCCTTCCACCACCCCTCAGAATGGACCTGCACTATCAAAACTTCCGAGCTAAGGTCATTTTTTGGTTGAAAACATAGGCCCCCTATCATAGCCATTTGCTTAACCCATCAGACTCTTGTTTACTGTACCTAATGATGCCCTCTTGTACATATGTATATATTCCTGATGCTATTACATGTTGTATATTATGTTCTTTGTTGTAACCAAGTTTCGCAATCTCTTGTAAATGCTGCGCACTGTTACCTGAGGGTATGACTGCGCATTACAAATAATAAACAAACAAACAAATAATAAACAAACAAACAAACAAATATGAGCAGTAGCAGAGATTACACAAAGTGACCACATTTACTGTGACTCAAGCAAACACTGACTCAAGGTTTCAGGTAGAAAAATATAAGTACATTTATTTTTAAACCATTTGTTACAAAAACAACACTTCTATTAATTCAAAACCACACGTAAAATATACTACAACCAACCAATTCACTTTGGTACACTCTAACTCAAGGTAAGTATCCTGTGTTTTAACGGACCGGTGTTGTGAAACAAAAGACGTTACCGGGAATACACTTACGATCACTTTTTGACAGTAATGACAGTTTGGTCTTACTAAAGAAACGCGTATCCGCGGAAAGAATTGTTACCGGGGCAAAAACACACTTAGCACCTGGGTCAACCAGAGAGAGTTGGGGGAAAAATCATAGGCAATACTTTTGTGAAGGCAGACAGAATCAGAGAACACTATTTGATGGAAATTCAAGAGTCAATAGGCCGGAGCCAGTGTCAAGTGGAACCGGGTTCCTGTTGTCAAGGATCACACAGTCGGACAGTTTGAGATTCAACTTTGCCAGGAGTACTTAGATATTGTCAACAGAGGAAGCAAAAGTTATAAGAAGCAGGGAAGACAAGGGCAAGCCTTGGAGCTGAAGAAACGGGATTCCCACTAATTCCTCAAGAAGAACACAGTACCTTATTCATTGGAGAAGCTGGTGCCCTGGCAGTTGTTCCTGTTGGTTTCCTGCAGACCCATGGTTCCTGGAGCTTCGGTGTGAGGGGGGACATCTGGAGGGGTCTGCACCACACAGGGATGAAGCTGGCAGCAGCAACGATGAATAAAAGGTGTGCTCCTTAAAAACAGAAGAGGCTCTTCAGATGGCTATCCAGACCACTACAGCAGTGTGCAGCGATTTCGACCAAGAAGAGGATCCTCTGGCTGTGGAAGATGAGCTGGTTATCCCCACCAAGCTCAAGAGAAGAAGACTCCGGACTGGATATTTTCTGGTCCTCGAAGGGTAGATAGCTCAGGACTGCAGCAGGGCTTCACTGGGACGGGATAGTTGCAGCAGCCATCTTCTTCTCTGCTTCTCTCCGGTTCCTTGTAGTTCCAGTGGCGACTCTGACTTCTAGCCCAAGAGACCTGCCTTTTATGCGAAAATCCCCCATTCACACAGCCTGGCTCTCAATCACGCAGCAGGGGGGTTGTCCAGCTCGGACAACCACCTCAGCCAATCATGGCAAAGTGCGACTTGGGTTTCCGAGGATACCCTGTGCAGGGGGTGAGTACACCCCTCCCTCACATTCAGCCCACCTAGACACCCAAGCGCCTGGAGGAGGGCTTCTGAGCAGAAGCCTGCCAAAAGACAGTGAACAAAGAAGGCAAACCTGGTTTGCCGCACAAAGTAAAACACAAGAAGGACTTTAACAAAAAGAAATGGTGAATAAACCCGTCCGGAGCCAAAAGAAACAGTATTTGGTCAAGCGGGTTTAAGTTTGAGGCTAATATAATAGCCTAAAACAATACCACGTTTATCTAATACATTTGCGGTAGAAAAGTCAGGGTAGATACCACTGCCACCAGCCAAGTCTAACTGTTAAAAGACCAAAACAATGCTCTAGGAGGTACATATACAAAGGGATACGAAGTAACCCTTTCCAGTACTCCATGGAATATGGGGTGTACTGGATCTGTGGTTAAATGACTAAGTAAAGTTAATGGCAACTTTACCCTTTTCTGGGGGACTGTAGTCAGCCCCAGAAATGGAGTAGGTGGGAGGTCTAAAAGACAACCCTGTGTCACTGCACTGAAGGTGCTGTGTAACACACAAAAGAAGGGGACTACTGAAGTGGTGTACTCCAGAGTTCACAATCACAAAAACAGGTAAAAGACACATGGCAAAACATGGGCAAGAGTGGGGGAAAAGCTCACACTCTTACCAAGTGAAAAAAATAAACTCCAGAAGTCCAGCAAAGCTGCTGGGGGACTCACTAGGTGAGGGAAATTAGCCATAAAATGATAATTCTCCCTAACAAGGGGTGTCTGTTACACTCCCCTGGTATCCACGGAGGCGCCACACCATACAGGATGGAGGTCTAAGTGCTATCCCGGACCCCTCTCTGCTTGGTTATGTGCCAGACGTTGGGTAGCACCTTAGGTTTTTGTGCTTTCAACTCTCCGTCCTGCGTCTCTGTGTGGTGAAACCCGGAGATGAGCGAGGTAAGAGAAGCGCAGGGTGCTGCCAGGACTCGCTGCTTGCCCAGGTAAGAATTGTTATTAATGATGACCTTGTTTCTTTACCTTTGCAGGTTGCGGCGAACTCCGGAGATGGGTGAGGTAAGCGAAGCGCAGGGTCGATTCAAGGCCGGTTACGTCACAGGTAAGCGTTCTTGCTCGCTAATGCTGTTCTTGTTCTTCCAGGTTATTAATGGAATCCGGATCTAGGGCTTCAGGATGGGGCCGCCGGAGAAGGAGATGAGCAGGAGCTGGACACAGTGAGCGTTGCGCTGCAGGAGTGCAGAATAACGCGAAGCATGTTCTGCTGTTTGGGTGTGGTTTAAATAGCCCAGGTAAAGTAGTTCCAGGTAAAGTAGTTCTAGGCCAAGTAGTTCCAGGCCCAGCCACACCCAAAACACTAGACCGCATGGCTCGGTTCTAAAGAACTTAGCTGTGTAATAGGCCTCCATGTTTGATTAAGGTCCAAAACTGGCATTGCTTTATTCCTGATAATATGTTTCTGATGGAGTATTAAGGCCCTTTGGGACAGTGTGAAGGGCTTTAGCCCCACTGCTGGCAGGGGGCTGTTATACCTGAGGGGGTCAGGGGCATGAATTGTGACAGTGTCACAGGTGTGGAACCCTGGGGTTTGGTGTCCAGTCTGGACAGGGCTGCCTCTGGGTAGTGTCTAGTCTGGAGGGAGCTGCCTGTTGGAGGTGTCACGGCTAAGGGGGACTAAAGGATGGTGTCCAGTCTGGAGGGATATGCCTGTGGGGGTGTCACAGTTGAGGGGGTTCTGGGTGGTGTCCAGTCTGGAGGGGGCTGCCTTTGGGGGTTGTCCAGTCTGGAGGGGATTGTCTATGAGGGGTGTCACAGGTGTGGGGGCAGAGGGTGGTTTCCAGTCTGAAAGGGGGTTGGGGTGATGTCCAGTCAGGGGGGCGGTGGCTTTGGGGGTGTCATAGGTGAGGGAGGTTGGGGGTGGAGTCTGACCTACAGTGGTTGAAGTGCAGTAGGAGGTATGCAGACAGGCTGGGTGTCGTGGGTGTAGGGGGGACTCACGCTTTGGTAAGGGGTGTAGCCTCCACTTACGAGGGGGGCCTGCATTATCGCTGGGGTGCAGCCTGGGCTTGTGAGAGAGGGCACGCATTGTCTCTGGGGTGCGGCATGGGCTTGCAAGGTGAGGCATGCGATTTCGCTCGGGTGTAGCCTGGGCTTGCGAGGGAGATCACGCGTTTTCTCTGGTGTGCGGCATGGGCTTGCGAGGTAAGACGCGTGATTTCGCTGGGGTGTGGCCTGGCCTTGCAAGGTGAGGTGTGCAATTTTGCTGGGGTTCAGCCTGGCCTTGCGAGGTGAGACACGCAATTTTGCTGGGGTGCAGCCTGGGTTGCGAAGTGAGACGTGCAATTTTGCTGGGGTGCAGCCTGGGCTTGAGAGGTGAGGCAGGCCTTCTCACAGAGGTACTGGATGCCGTACCAGTGGTGGCATGGAGGCTTGCACTGTGATAGTCCTTTAGCTTGGTTTTTGGTGTGCATGTTGTGGGCATTCCTTGCGCAGCTTGTTGTTACTTGTGCGATGGCTAATAATACATCATAAAATCCATGAATACGCGTGGTCCGCAATTCTTTTTCTGTGCAACGGCTCGCACAGGGTCCTTATCGCCGCCCATTAATTGGGCCCCTAATCTTTCCACTTATTGACTCCACTGCCTCCAGTGTCCACTGCCTCATGTCTCCACTGCCCGTAGTCTCTATTGCCTCCTGACTCCACTGCCTCATGACTCTCCTACCCCCTCACTTCACGGCCTTCAGAACCAATAGAGTTCCTGGTAGATGCAGCAACCCTACAATGCACATATTTACCAAACATGTCAATCTCTGTGTCGTCTTTCTCTCTCTCTCTCTGTGCTGTCACTCTCTGCGCTGCTTCTTTCTCTGTGTGCTATGTCTTTCTGTGTGCTGTCGCTCCTCGTTCTCTGTGCTGACACTCCTCACTCTCTGTGATGTCTCTCTCTGCTGTCTCTCTGCACTGCCACTCTCTCTCTTTGTCCTGTCTCTGTGTTGTCTCTCTCTCTGCGCTGTCTTTCTCCTCACTGTTTTTCTCTCTGTGCTGTCTCTCTCAATGCATTGTCTACTGCCTGGAGACGGCCAAACAACTGTTAACGGAGTGCCCTGTTATGGGTACAGAGTACATGACTGTAAAAGGCCAAATGGTGTCTTGCCTAAGTCAATTAAGGAGGAAGCCTTTTGGACCTATTGTTTGAATAAGGAAACTGAAAGTTTGTATATTGCACTGTACCGTTTGTGGTGTATAGTCCTAGAGCGACTACCTACTGATAAAACACATTTAGTGATATGAGAACAACATATTGTATTATGATGAAAGAAGCCCACCGATACATTAATATTGTGCTAAAACAAATGTATATTTTAGAGGATTATGAATGTGTATTTTATCTATTTATTATTTTAAAGTGCTTTTATATTAAATGGTAGGTTAACAATCTGCAATTGCAACTGGTGATGATGTCCAGCAAACGGCCAAAAGTGCAATGGAAACGCTGTGTGAGATCATTAATTAACACCCTGTTGATGCATACCGCTGTAGTATCTGTGATTGACTGCATTATGAAATGTTTTTATTAACATCCTAATTAGTATGAATTGTATAGAGTTGTATTGTGATAAAACATTTCTAAAAGTTCTTTTAGAACTATAAACAAATAAATAATACTAATGATGCACTGTCTATGCTTTCTGTTGCTCTCTGTGCTGCCTGTCTCTCTCTGTGTGCTGTCTGTCTCTCTCTTTGTTCTGTCTGTCGCCCTCTGCATTCTCTCTCTGTGCTCACTCTCTTTCTGCACACTCTGCGTCCTCTCTCTCTCACTGCATTTGCTCTCTCTGCGCTCTCTCTCCCTGTGCTGGCTCTTTCATGTTGTCTCTCTCTGCTCTGTCCCTCTGTGTGTTGTCACTATCTCTCTCTGTACTGGTTTCTTACACTCTACACAGTTCTTGGTCATATTTCCTCTTGTTCTTTACCAATGTACCCTCTATCAATGGCCTCCTCCCTTCCTATGTTCACATTCTTAATCTCTTGTTGCACACCTGCACCCCTATCACATCCTTCTTTGAATCTTTGAATTCTGCTTCTTGCACTCTGGTACGTGTAAATGCAAAATGCAAGCAACAAGAGGAAACGGTTCCATGCAATAATGTCCCCTCAAAAATATCGCCATGCAAAAATATCGCCGAAAAATTGCCGTTTTTTGTGGGGACATTATTGCATGGAACATTTTTTTTTTGCTGCCCCTGTCCCTATATATATGGTCACCCATACAATATCGCCACAACCTTTTCCCGAAGATATTATATAAGGCGACCATATATATGGGGATAATATTACCTGATACCGAGGAAACGCCAAAATTATTGGCATTTCCAATGTTTGATGGACATGATACTTTTACCCCATAGATTTACAAATTAAAGTGAAAAAAAATCAACTAATAGCATCTTCAGCCACCAATGCATTCGAAGCATGCTTCTGAATTCAGCGCATTTACAATGCATACAATACGGTTGGATAGCCTAGGTTGCGTGTGTATTTTTTTTATAAAGCGTTAACTATATGTAGAGTATAGAAATACAAACTTGAAGGGTCGAAATACAATCCTACTTAGAAAACATTTTTCAGATGATAAAAATGCAGTCATACGGATTCAAAAGAGTAAAACTAAATGCAGTGACAGTGGGAAACTAGAGCAGAAGCTCACAGACATCCTGCGATTGATGAAAGTCGAGCTGAGGATGCCCCAGGGTGTTCTTACGAACTCAACTACTAGTTTTTCACAAAGAACAGTTAAATGCAAATCGAAACAACACGGCTGGAAGTGCATGCTGTGTCTGATATCATTAAAGGAGCGGGCAAGTTCCAGCCTAAGACCCTTGAAAAGATATTGTTTATGAGCATTTTACTGTTTGCTTTCACATCAGAAATTCGGGGAGTCCCCCGAGTCCACGTTTTCTTTTTTTAAAAGTCGTTATGTTACTGTGCTCATTAAAATCTTTCGTTAATCCCTTAAGTACTAAGGGAGGGGGTGCTCATCCTTTTGCCTAGGGATCCATAATAGCTCAGCAGTGAAACAAATATTCCTGAAATAGAATGGATTATTTTAAGTAGAGAGATTGGGATTTATTTAGGGTTTTTTAAACGCTGCAAGACGGGTAAATAAGATTGGTTATTTTATTGCACTGAAAACTGAAATATTATCCCAGCGAGATAGTGTGAAGTTTATCAATGATGTTAACTGTCGTGTATTTTTTGCATGTAGCTAATCATCAAAAGGCTGTTGCATTATGCAATCCCGAAAATACTTCTTCTGTGTATGCAAAAATTGATTGGAGCAAATGTACATCTTGATCTCTGCATAGTAACGCAAAAGAATAATTCATAAAATAGGGTAGTAGGTTTTCTAACAAGCCTAGGGTAGGAAAATTAATAACTAAATAATAAAAAAAAGCAAATATGATTTAGCAAAGCCAACAGTTTTGATGTACTTATATAATGATCGTTTGGTCCCATCCATAGACCATTCAAACGAAGCATGCATTGCAGAAAAACATATGATGCCAGTTGTTGGTAAGGCAAGTGCCATTTCCAGTCTTGCGTCAGTGCAAGGTGTTAGTGCTGTTCCTTCGATTTTTGGCAGTGGTCTTCAAACATGTTTGTACCAATCTCGCAATTAGTAGAAGTAATGCGGCTTGCCCCAACTGTTAGAGACATAGGGCCTGATTCACAGAAGAGCTTTATAATGGCATAATCCCATCGGAAAATGCTCTGTTAATCAGGCCCAATGACACTAATATGTTCTAAAAATGAATATCACAAAGCGATCTTGAGCTTGATTACGTGGTCCAAGTGTTTGGTGTGACTGCTTTCAGTAGAAAATACAGCTTTTGATGCTGGAGGCCGAGGGAGGGGGAGGCGGGGGAGGTGTCACATAGTTCTTGAAGGGGCAAGAACATGTCTAAAGGAGATTCATGAGTATGCAAACCCTAGCTGGATGGTGAATGTTTGTAGTAGAGGGTTCTAAATGTTTCCTCAAATGGGTGCAAGTAACCAAGCGTAGTGCGGACGCCCCCAAAAATTGAGGGGTGTTGGGGCGGTTTCCCACCAAGATTTATTTTTTGAAATAATATGCTGGAATGATGCATTTTGAAGCACCATTTTTGTAAAAAAAAGAATTGGGAAAAAGCAATGCAATTTACAGTTGGTTTGCTATGGTAAAACATGAAAACAATCAAGTAAATGCCATGTCATGAACAGTACACCATATCGGAGCACTCTCTAACATTTTCATAAGGCTGCAGCCGCAGCCTATCTATGCCAGTAATGGTCAGAGGCTGCAGCCGCAGCCTATCTATGCCAGTAATGGTCAGAGGCTGCAGCCGCAGCCTATCTATGCCAGTAATGGTCAGAGGCTGCTGCCACAATCTATCTAGGCCAGTAATGGTCAGAGGCTGCAGCCGCAGCCTATCTATGCCAGTAATGGTCAGAGACTGCAGCCGCAGCCTATCTATGCCAGTAATGGTCAGAGGCTGCTGCCACAATCTATCTAGGCCAGTAATGGTCAGAGGCTGCAGCTGCAGCCTATCTAGGCCAGTAATGGTCAGAGGCTGCTGCCACAATCTATCTAGGCCAGTAATGGTCAGAGGCTGCAGCCGCAGCCTATCTATGCCAGTAATGGTCAGAGGCTGCTGCCACAATCTATCTAGGCCAGTAGCGGTCACTTTACATTACATGCATGATGCAATTCAGCATTCATGCATCTGATTTAAAGTCACCATTACTTGTATGGATAGGATGGTAGCAGCAGCTTCACGAATGTGATTTAAAGTGACCATTGCTGGCATGGATAGGACAACTGGGTAAAACGCCAGTTTGCAAGTCACCAACAGTATAGACAAGCATTTCCCAATGCATTTTCATGATGCCTTGGCCCACAATATATTCCAGTATAAAAACATTTTTAACATTTTCACACTGGCGTGCCCATACATTTCCGTCTGGCAGCACTAACATATGCCCACATTCCTAAATAAGAACATACTCATGTTTGCATTGCACATAATGCCAGAATTATACTATTAGAAAACATGTCCGCACTGCTTGTGCCGATACATGGCAGTATCCCAACATAAGAGCGTACTCATTTTAGCTTTGCCTTTAAAAATGCCATTCCACAATAAGAAAACATGTCCAGACTGGCTACACAATGTAGTGCAGTCTAGACATGTAAAAACACTTATTTGCTTTGTAAACATGCAGGTGAAACGTTTTAAACGTAAGAGCAAATATAGGCTTCATGAATATTATTGAATACTATGGAAGTGAATAGGTCGGCCATTTATTGAATTGAGCATCGTTTCTGCTGCACTCTAAATAGTCTTCAAGACTGCCAAGTAAGCGGCGGGGTGAGTTAGTAGCACAAAAAATGAAGTCATTGTCCCAAGACTTAGGTGTCTGCTGTATTTTCTCAGAGAAACATTTCCCAGGTATGAGAATGGGACAAGAACTAAGGGGGTCATTACACGGTTGGAGGTAGCCATGCCGCTGTTTGCGGCATGGCTACCCCCATACTGCATACCGGGTCAGGGTTCCCTGAATGGGGAAATACTGGGCCATTTTACCTTGGAGGACCTGGTATTGCTCCATTCAGGGAACACATCCCCATTCCAGCCCCCATAGGGCTCAATGGGAATGGGGACCATGCTAACAATGGGCCCGTTAATAACGGGACTGTTGTTAGCATGCTGGTCCTTTAGCTGGTCCCGCTAAAGGACCTCCTAATGCAGCGGTAAAGGGTTGACGGCTCGGCGCCTTTACCAGCGCCGTTAACCCCTTACCACCAACCTTGTAATGACCCCCTAACTGTTTGTGTCCCTGGCATAGGCAGATGAGCATGCAATAGTTACACGGACGGAGCTGTAAAGTGGAGGAGCAGCAGTGCTGGGAAAAGCATATTGTGCCAAAATGTCTGGTTGCAAGGAAGGACATATTACTGTATCTAATTTTTTGCTATGTGAGGTAGATTTCTCTCTTTGTGTTAATTGCATGGCTACCTCCAAACTTGTAATGAGGCCCTTTGTGTACATAAAGGTGTTTATTGCTAGGTATTGTTAGTAATTATGCATGTTTCTTGCTAGATATTTGTGGTAATTGTGTCAATAAAATGGTCCACTGTTAAATTGTGAACCTTGGGGACAAGAACGTCTGATGTTTTGGTGAGGAGAGACTAGTGAAAGTGGCACCCGCTGGGGTTTGCTCTGAGCACAGTCAGTGTTGTTGAGGTGTGTGAATGAAAATCTCCAGACTGTATTTAGTTGACAAGAAATATGTTCAGTGTTTGTTGATATTGTAATGATCCAGAATTAAGAGTGATGTGGTTCAAGAAATGAAAGATGTGTTCGTAAAATTGTCTTTTATAGCATTGTATCAATTACACCTCAGAGAAAGGTGAAACTTGTTTGAAATTAATACAATTATAAACACTGTTTGGTGTTACAAAGAACTTTGAGTCTGCAATTTGAATGGTCTACAGAGCCTTTCCATTTTTATTTATTTACTTAAATACGTAGTTTAGGAGTGCATTTGGGTCACCTTATGGCAAAAGTGGGTTTATTTGTTGTATATTGTCTCACTCTTTGTGGCCAGACAGTATGTATTGTCCAGCTGCACCTGGAATTGCATTTCAATTGTTACATATGAATAATTTATGAAATTAACCATTTGAATAGGCTGTGCACCTCACACATCTTCTGTTATATTTCAGACACTCACCACAATGTTAAGATCTATAAGGAGCATTTATAAACTCCAGAGTAGGGTGCAAGCGCCGGCAACATGTGTTTACCCTGAGGTTTTGCTAAGGTAACAGCCACCAGGTCGGTGTCAGCAGACTTTATCTTGAGGGTAATCAGAGCCTCATGGTAATATGGACACACTGGTGGACATATGTGCAAGCAGTTTCCAAAATACAAGGAGAAGATTTTAAAGTATCATAAGAAATAGGTCCAGGGAACTGCAGATAAAATGTTTGCATCATTGCCAAAGGAGGGCATGAGCGATAAGAGCCTATTAGATCAGGTGCATACATACCTGCTATCAACAAATAAGGGGAACAGCTAAAACATAGGAAGGGCATTCTAGACCTATGGAAAATGTTTGTGGAGGAAGACAACATCGCAGATAATGGTGGAGAGGGACCCATCACGGTGGGCAGAAAAGTTAATGCCCCAGCATGCCATAAAGCCTGCCGTAGGTTACATCAACCCCTGATTTTCTTCCCCAACTAGAGATGGGAAGTTGACACCACGAAGACAGGGATGCCACCAGAGACCCATTGATTTTTAAAATTGAGAATATGGCTTGCTGCAAATTAGATCCTCAAATCCCTGCAACTCAGATGCCCCTGAAGGAGATGACCCCCAATTTAAGGGCTGATACTGGGGGACCACAATGTATGAATGAATACAGCAGTATTGTAGACTATGATTCAGTATATACAGAGGGAGACTTAGAAGAGGACAAGGATGAGTGGGAGTCAGATAACTCAGAGGATGTAATATAATGGAGACACAGGCTTCGATCGTGGGTTGGCCCAATGGCCTAAGCCAAAAAACAAAAGAAAGACCCCAGTCTGGTAAAGGAACACAGACAAGTGTAGTCAAACAACAGGGAACGCAGTTTCCTTCATTATAGAAAGGGTCAGGGACCTCATTATGTTGCTGCCCTCACACGGATTTGGAAAATATAACACACCTTACCCTCCTTTACAGCAGGATCTGGCAAGTGGATTTATGCCCTTATGAAACACATGACAGGCATCACTGTACCTGTGGGGGTTATGAAATGTTTGGTTGCTTCCCTGTTAGGGGTGCAGGCAGATGAGATATGGAGAAAGGTGGAGTAAAAGGGAATAACGTTAAGCAATACCGCTCATGATGGCGCTCCATTTAATAACTGTTGAGCACACGCATAGAAAATATTGAAATCCATGTACCCAGACAGAGCTGACATGAAGTTCATCATGGCCCGCACAATGAGAGCACAGGAGGACCCCACCCTTTAAATAAAGCAGATTCAGAAGATGTGGTGGTTAGTGACAGTGGAGGCTTGGGACAATAACATCATCCGTTTCTACCACGTGTCACGTAAGGGGCTCCCTATAGAAGAACAAGTAGATTTAAGTAAGGTGGTAGGCATATATGCCAAATCGTGGCCAGAAATACAGGCACACATAACACAATATTGTCAACAGAAATAGGAGAAGGATAGGGATCAGGAATAGCAAACGCAAAAGGCAGTAGCAGAGTTGGCTCACAAAAAGCTAGCAATGCTGAGCATGGAATGTGTGGTACTAACTACCACAACAGAAGAGCAGCCAGCACACAGCCCCACACAACAATGAGTAGTGGGGCCAGGAGATGGCAGGAAGGAAATAGGAGATGTTCAGAAGGGAATAGAAAGTGTCTTTAGGGGCAGAGGGGGAAGTATGGGAAACATGAGACCCTGACTGGGGCTGCAATGTTGGTCCTGTGGGAAGATGGGTCATATTGCACCAGAATGTAGGAAAAGGCCGACCATACCCTCTAATTACATCATCCCAGCATACTACCCTGTCTTTACCCCACAGCCCCAATTCGAACCATATGCCCCAGGTCCCATTCAACAACATCCCATGCAACCTCAGGCTTTACATTTTACCCAGCCACATGCCCAACCACGGATATGAACAGGGCAACATCACTCACTATACGGGAGAAAGCATGTTAGGGGGTAATCCTTTCCCGCACCTGGCTCAAATGTTCACCCTCAATAGGACAGCCCACAGGCAGCTTTGGTGTTACCAGTACTAACAGTAACTACTGTGATGGATCCGATGATGTCATCACTTTTTTCTCTGAGGTAGCCTCTTCTCATTTGGCCAGGGGACGGCAGTCACTACCTGACCCTGACCCTGGGGACAGCTTTTTGGGGAGGATCATGTGGGGGAGGCAACCCTAATGGGGGGGTGAGGAATTATCGCATGAGACACGGTATCCTCCTTTCCTTTTTAGGGATATCAACACCATTCCACATGCTTTGATGGCATATTTTAATTCTCCTCAGCAACCCACAAAGCATCCTAACAATATCCTTCAATATTCCGAAACCAACCTACTGACAAACACTGACATGAGGAAGAAGGCAACCAGAATGAAGATTGCTCAACTGAAGCAAAAAAAGCAGTCTAGTAGTTGGAGGAATCTGATTGGCTCTGAGCATCTCCATTTCTCAGCATCGGAGTTCAAAGATGGAACAGGTGACCAAGAGAGTGAGACCCTACCGGCTAGGTTAAGCCAGGTAGACCAAGATGTCAGGATGACAGATGAGCATGGAAGTATGAGCAAATCATAGATGAAAGGGAGGAAGCGAGCAAAGCTGAAGAGCAGAGAGCAGACAAGGCAGTTTCTGAGTTAGCAGTGCACTCCCACAGGCACCAGAGATGCCAATTAGAGATGTGAATTAGAGAGGAAGCTTTGTGCTGGCAAGGGAAGCCAGGACTACATGAAGAATCGCAACTGCTGCAGAGTTGAGCAGTCCAAACCGAATAGAGAGAGCAAACGTGAAGGAGGACCCGAACGGGGGTCATTGTCATGTCATGTGCCCCTCCGAGGTTCTGTTATGTCCGTTCTATTAGGAATTGGCAGTTGCCATGGCACCTTTGGCAACGTCTACATTGCTGTACCCCTGTGACTATGTTCCACAGCTGGAATAGCGTTCGGTTAGAGCGTGGAACACTAGGTCCCATGCATTCCACGCCTCACCTGGAAGTTCGATACCTATTTAGTTTCACTTTCACTAGACGCTGGTGCTCCGAAACCGTTTAGCTTTTGGCACGGCAAAGCAGCATTTTCTAGTGACTCATTACTACTCGTTCTGGTTCTTGACACGGCATTGGCTTTCCTGACTACGTTTCGGATACCGATTCCATTTCTGGCATTTGATCCTCGTATAGCCCTCCCCCGCTTCTTCTGACCTCAGACTACTCACCAGATTGATTCTGCTTACTCCCATATTTCTGTTTGCCTTCCGCCCTGCTTATCATACCTTTGCAATTCCCTGTTTCTGGAACTGTTAGACTACCTCTGTGTCCTCGCATTCTTCGATGCTTTGCTGCTTGCGAGGACACTCTTGCCCCCCACGGATATGGATGCTTTCCTGGTGTTCCTCTCTCTCACTTTCACTGACACTCTGTAAGAGGATTCAATTCAACACTACAGCTAAGTCAACGCCTAGTCTAGAATACTGAATGAAAACCCTTATTGATATATCTTTATGTCCAGTTCATGCGTTCTGGATGACTACCCCTATATAACACCCCTCTCCTGGAATCCCCCTGACCCCACTGAGCCAAGAAGTAGTTCTGTTTTGCAAGTTAAAAGGTTTATTTGATAATTTAAACAATAGATAGATATATCACACTTTATAATAAATTAATAATTGAATATCACACTTAATCTGATATGATAAATATTAACAACGGAGAATCTGGCACTAACACGCTTCTTGATAATCAATAAGGAGTTGACATGAAATGGATAAGGTAGCACACTGGTAAATAGGAACAAAAGTATAATGTGGTAGAGGATGCTTTATCGGGTTCAAGGAAATGCAAGGTTGAATGAATGAAATGCAGTATAGAAAATACTCAATATGATTTCAACAAAACAATGTAATCACTTTTCTCTGGTAATCCCCTCCCCCCCTTGATGCAATGCAAGGAAATGGAAGGAAAACACACAGTTCTCAGAAATGCAATCAAATGTGATTCAGTTCACCCCAGCAAGCTTAAAGAAAACAGATAGGAGTTTTGAAAACACAGGCCCAAATGCTTTTATATGTGCTAGCAATGGATGAGAAATATGCTGGAAATGCTTTTAATTCCCTTTCAGAGGTTCAGGGTGAGTGGTATCTAGTTAATATTAGTCCAGGCTCACACTAGCAATGATGCAGGGATAGTTAGCAGGTTAAACGAATTTCTGGCAAATGGAAGGCAAGCAGCAGCAGTTTTTACATGTGAAGAAATTTGCAAATCGCGGTAAAATTCGCGGATGCGCCGAGCGCTATTACAGAGGAACCACAAGGACTATCTCTATCTTTTTGGGGTCGTAGGAAAGCCTAGGATCTCAGCTTCAAAATGAAAGTTACTGCAAGTCTCTAGCACAAAAGGTTGCGGAGATATGAGCGATTGAATAAAGGTCGTTTTTCAGATTTGAAATTTTAAAAGCTCAAAATGACAAGTGCAGCTTGCAACGAGAAAATGACAAGTGACAGCTTTACAAATGACAGGTGACAGTTAGGAGACAGTTCTACTTAGATTAAAATAGGTTGAATTATATTATTTTAACTAGGAGATTGGATCTGCACAGTTTTCTAGGTACTCACACTATATTCTTGAGTGAAATGGGCCTCATCACGGATCTGGTCAGGGTTTTAGACGGGACTCTGGTCTCTGCACTTCACAGTGATCCTGGTCAGCTCTCTCTGGTTCTCTGGTCTGGGTCTCTAGTTCTGGATAGATTGAAGTCTCTAGTTTGGCTCTCTGGAGGTTTGATGGAGGTAAAGTATGGATTTTTCCGGCAGAGCGTCCCGCTGCAGATGGAATTGAAGGTCCCTATCTGTCCTGTCTGTCTGCTTTTATGTGTTTAGAATGTGGGTGTGTTCTAGCATCACTGACCCTACCTCTCTCTCAGCTTCTAATTGGTCAAACTTCCATTTATCATTTGATTGGGGAATGAACTGTGAGTCAGAGGGATGTCATTTTATGGCTTGCAGATAGGACACTCCTCTGTCAGATTGCACACATTCTATATTTGATAATAAAAGACATATTTCACAGTTACACAGTTGCTTGAAATTCCATATACATGGTGTGGCTGAATTTAGCCATGTCTCTGTCCAAATCTGCTGTTTCTAAGAGCTTGCATTCAGAAATGGCACATAATTGACTTTTTAACTGATTTTTCACTTTCTGACATTGACCCAACTTTACATACATGTGTGCAGGGAGTATGGACATTAACTGATGAAGTTTCAGATTTTTAACATGCATACATTTAGAGTAATATCCACTTTTCCGCTAAAACCCCCCTGAACACGCCACCGGGTCGAAAAACCTCTTAAAATGTGGGCAGAAAAATCACAAGAATTATGGTATCATTTATAAAATTTTCACATGTCCGCTCTATGAATGATCCATCTTTTTAAAGTTATGTTCTGGCTCCAAAGGGGTGTGGTTTCCTCTCAGCACAAGGTAGAAATACTGGTTTATCCAGTTCTGCCAAGCCAGCTTACTCTCACAGGCAGTGCTCCTCCCCTTTCCTCAGGAGGAAGCCACTTTTTACGACCATTTACGACTCCTGCCAATAAAACCTTTGCCTGAGCCAGGACAGGGCTTTGTTCAGAGCTCCTGTAGAGCACAGGTAATTCAATTATCAGATAGATGGCATATCCTTAGTGTGAGCAGCAAAAGGGCAGCTAGGCCTGGGAACACAGCTGTGACTCAAGTTTCACTCCTGATGGGGGTAGTTGCCAGGCAGAATTCAATTCCTTAAACCAGACTTTCAGCTAACTGTCATGTTTTTTGTTGCTTTTTAAATTAACTTGCAATTTTACACATGCAGCTAGAATGCTGATTCTAAGTTTAAACTATGACATTTAAACAATTGCAAAGGCATGTGACACCAAACATAGGTCACTCATTTAATCTAAACATTTTCGATTTTAGTGTCTTTGCATCCAGTGCAACTTAAACTGCTGACTCCATAGCAGTTTTGTTATAAGCATTGTTTTGGGCTCTTCATTTCCCAGATTTTGTAAGCACACAAAACCTCATTCTGCCAAATGTCTGCTGGTGTTCAGTGAATATTTTGCACATGTTGCAATGTTTAAAATAGACACTTTGGCTTGCCTTCAGAGAAACACAGGGTGGTTTTAAAACGCCGGCTTTTGGATAGTGGTGAGTACTGGTACTGCACCCATTTTTGGGATTGAACAAATGAATTCCCCACAATTCTAAGTTGCATTTGGCAATCAGCATTGCCATTCCCAATGGTTTCAGACTACTGTGCGGTTAGTCCAATGGTGGTTTTAAAGCGCTTTGAAGCTAACCGGCGCTACGGTTTTTCCTTTGGCAACCCATTTCCCTCATGGCAACCCAGCCTTTCATTCTCGCACTGGTGGGTGGCAAGTGAGGCAACCATTTTGGTGTGCGCACAAACTGCGCAGCTTTCCTGGATTTCGGCGCACATGTGGGTTTTCTGCCATCTTGAATTTTCTAAGCCCACAGCACCAAATGTTGTGGCATGATAGCTTAAACGTGGGTCAGGACACCCAACAAGCCCCCCCACGCGACTGCACTTTGAATTTGAGTCGATGGGGAGTCGCGTGCCCAAGGGTTTTGACCCACGCACCGGTCTGTCCGCATAATCTTCTTCCTACTCTGTAGATGGCACAGTTCATCATCTTCTTCTCCATCCGGTACTGATCGATCGGTTCTCCTCGCCGGTCCCGATGGGAATCTTGGGCGGTCCACTGGGCCCATTGGATCTTCGTTCCTGGTCTCCGGATCGCCCTCCTTGGCCCGTCTTCAGGTTTTCTTTCTCCTAGGACGACAAAGGAAGAGCGGCAATACCTACTCATAGACGTTTTTCCACCACTGTTGAGATAGTGGGGCTGCATATGCATTTCATCATAACGAAACATTACATTCTTATTTTGGAAAAAAAACAGTATAACTAAGAGACAGTTTCATGCAAATCACAATATTTTAGAGACTAGATGTGGTATGTTTTATGGTTGGAACTGAATTAGTCTGAGACAGTACCCGCTAGGATTCCAGAGGATTCCTCCAGTTGTTGCAGAGTGTGCCTGGGATGGCAACATTTCAACTGGTTTATGTGGACCCACTTGTCTACCCCCGCTGCCAAAGGACCTTTGGGGATATGGATTTTGTAGGCCACAGGGGAGATCTTGTCGATGATCTCATAGGGTCCTTTCTGGGATGGTGACTTCCTCTTTAATCTGAATTTCAACTGCATAAGGTAGCAATTGAGCTGACCTAAATGCTTTTTCTGGATCATCAAAGCCCATGGGATTATCCGCTAATCGGGACCAAGCTTTGAAGTTTATTAGGTTCAAACTAATGGCAAAGCGATTGAGAATGTCACTGCCTAAGTAAAAGGCGGCAGGGACGTCTCGCACGACCCAACAATTATGGACAATGCTCTTGTTGCCAATGGAGATTTTGAGTATACACCTGCTTGGCAGGAGATGTTTGGAATTAGGTGCTTCCAGGTCCATTTCCCATTTGTCTATCAGTTTGAAGGTGGGAATGGCTGGATCTTTTGGGAGTTGGCGAAACATGGCTTCGCTGATGAAGCTCTTACCGTTGTTCACACACACTCGAGCGAGAACAGAGTCCTTCCCATCATTTAACTGAACAGGGATGAACAACTGCTCTCCAATTTGCTGAATATCAGCCAGGCTCTGAGCTGATTTCACATCTTTCTGGACTATAGGAGTGGGAGTTTCAGATTGTGGATTGGTATAGAATTTCAGAGTGTTTCCTTCCAGCGTGGAATACCACCTTAAACTGGAAGGAAGGTTGATTTTCAGAAATAGAGAGGACCCCCCATCACTAGTCTGTTGTCCTACTGCTATTACTGTCACGTCTGGAATCTGGTTGTTCTGGAAGTGAAATTCTACTTGGTCAGATTTTTGTTCAACCATGTGGCATGTGCCGTTTAAACTAACATGGTTGACACTCTGTTTTAATTTTATTGGTCGGCTAGTCTGGGTCCAGAGGACCTTGTTTACACAATCTATTAGGGGTGACAACCTTCTCAGGAGGTCATTCCCTAGTAAACAAGGGGTGCCCTCCGGGGTCACAACTATGACCGGGTGTTTCAACTTATGTCGCCCAATTTTAATGTCCAAGTCTGCAGTCCCCTCAACGGGAATTTCCTTCCCGTCAAAGTTCTGTAGTTGTCCCGGAAGAGAGGTGAGAGGAATTTGGTAATTCTCTCCCCTTCCTGCATTCAGTTCGTCAAAGGCCCTTCTGGACAGAAGGGTGGCTTGAGATCCAGTGTCCACCAGTGCCGAGATTGTACCCTGCCCCTGTACTTGTACCAGGGCATAATATCTTCCCTCCTTCTCCTCAAGGGGGCACAGGTAATGTACATTTTTGGACAACTGGTGGGCTAACTTTCTGGTTTTGGACATTGCTAGCGAAGAATTTTGGGCAGAATTCTGTGGAGAGCCTTGGGAATCTGAAAGAAAAAGTTGGCAACTGGAGATCAGAGCCATTGTGGGTTCCCCTGGTTCCGGTTCTGGGCCGCCCCCCCCTTTTTGGAGGCAGTCACCAGGATGGGTTTGAACCAGGGGGTTTTCTTGTTGTTGGTTCTGGGATGAGATGGTGGGCGGCGGTAGCTCAGTCTCCACATCTCCCCAGTCTGGATTTGCATCCCTAGGAACCCATTTTTCTTTGGGAGGAGTTCCCCCCTCTCTGAAGGAGAAGATCCTTTTCCCAGGATCCTCTGAGGATCCCTCTCCCTCAAATTGGAAGATCTGTACCTCCCCCTCAAACTGAGTCTGTTTGGGTCTTTTGTTTCTCCTACCCCCCCTCTGCTCCTTAGGAGGCAGACTTTCAGGGGCAAGAGATTTTGTTTCCGGTTCCTGGGTCTCCAGGGGCTGTTTACAAGTGAGGAAGGAAGCTTCCTCCAAGGCTTTACACCCCCTTCCCTTTGTGCCTCCTCCCTGGGAACCGGTGAGTTATCGGGGTGCTGCCCCCGTCATTGTTCTGGAGCACCAGGTCCAGAGTTGGGTGCGTTCTGCGCCGGCACGCCCATCTGAGGGTTCTGCTGAGCCCTCAGTATGTGACCCAGATCCCGCGCCATGTTTTGAACCTGGCGCTCTAACTGGGAAACCCGCTCAGGCTGATACGGGGCCCTGTTTTCTCCCCTGGGCTGATCCCGGGAAGGGTAGCTGTCCCTCCTCTGGTAGTACCCCTGGTTGGGAAGATTTGGGTACCCCTCCACCCTTGGCCTCCCCTCTCCCGGATTCAGTGGTCTGGGCTCAGGGAATTGGGGAAAGAAGGATGGATGGTTTTGGGGCTGAAAGTCGGGTGGATATCGGGGGAAAAAGTTCTGCCCAGGGTTTAGAGAATTTCTGCCCTCCTGTGGGAAGTTTGGAGGGAAGTTCCCTGGGTTAGGTGCTTGGCTGGATCCCCCCCCTTGGGCTGGAGGAGTCCACACATAACCCAGGATGGGTCTGTTTCCCTTGTAACGGGGACTTACATAATCAGGAGAGCGAGGGACCCCATTTGTGGGGCTGCCTCCCTGGCTCCCTGTCTGTGACTGGCCCGAGGACCTTCTGGGCCTAGCATTATTAGGTGCAGGTAGGTTTTTAGGCCCCCCTATCTCCAAATCCAAAACAGGGGTGACCTTTACCTCTGCCACCTTGGCAGCAGCAGGGGTGCTGTTGGCTTTGGGGTTTTTCTGGGCATTACTTTTGCTATCTACCGGTTTCTGCACCTCATAGATCCGGGTAGCCTGTTCAATGACCCAGTCTAAAGATCTTTTCTCGTGAAAATCCCTCACGAGCTGGGTCATGATATATTTGGGCAAGGCATGGAAAAACGTATTAATAAACTCTCTACTATCTGTGCGCACCCTTCTATTGGTTTGCGCAAAAGCACGTTTCAGTTCTTGCACAAATTCTTGTGGGGCCTGATCCTCCCCACATTGCAAATTGTAGGCTGCCTTGCGAGCCTCTTGAGGATTTCTGTGAACAGAAAAATGTTTCAAGATGGCCGCCTTATAGGTGGACCATCTTGAATGATTTTGGTCCTCCAGCCCCGCAAAGAAACTGGAGTATTCCGGGGAGAAGGTCCACTTTACATATTGAATACAGCTTTGGCTGTCCTTCAAATGGAAAGTCTCCATCATTTGTTCAAACAACTCTAAGTGCTCCCAAACAGAATACTTAGCGTTCTTATGGTAAGGCGTGATGACGCTCCTGATCGCCTTAATCTGCTTTAAGGGGTCCTTAAGCAAGGCCCTTTTTGCCTTATTGGCCTTTTTGGTTCGGGTAACCCTTGTCCATTCATCCTCGGACTCAGAGGCACTGCTCCCAGAGGTTCCCGTCTGTTCTTCCAGGTTTTCCCGGATTCTGCGAGCCTGGGAATGGCTGGCAGAATGTGGGGACCTGGTCTCCTGTGTCCTGCGCAGTTCAGAGGAGTCTTCAGATTCCTCCTTGCTGCCAGGATTTGCTGGGTACCCCCCCCACTGACCTAACTGGGCAGAGGTTTTCAGGATGCCCTTAATGGGCCTATTCTCCCAGGGTTCCCCACTGAATTGCACCATGCTTGGGTGCCCATACCCGGATGCCCGCCCCTCCATTCCTGGATGGTACTGGCCTATGAGCCCCATGCTTCTGGCTGGATAGTAATCTGCCATCCCTGTGGCCTTGTGCTCATGTGCGCCAGGGGACACGGGGGTGGCAGAGTCCAGGGACTGAGAGGTATGAGGGCCTCTGGTACTAGGGCTCCTGAGGCTATGCTCCGGAGTTTCCATTTCCCAGCGAACCTCATCTCTATCCGCCCCTGCTCCCTGTTGCAATGCAAGAGCCTGCATTTGTGCCTTCAGTTCCTCAGTTAAGGCCTTACTCGACTCTATCAGTCTCTCCTGCATCGCTACCTGCTGTTGGAGCCTATCATTGTGCTGGCAGAGAGCTTCATTCTCTCTCTGTGTTTCCTGATTGGTCCTGGAGCACTGGGCCAGTCTTTGCTGCAGGAGGGTTACCTCCTGAGCGGTGTCCCTATTGGCCTGCTCCTTTCTTGCTAGAGCATCCTCCACCCTCCTGGTGTGCTCTAACAAGTTCTGGTGTTCTTTTTGGAGGTCACCCAGTCCCTGGTGGGCCAGGTGATTTTCTTCCATTTTTCTTTTTAGATGGCAGACTTCCTGGCCTATGGCGTCTCTTTCCTGACTAAGAGCCTGCATTTGTGCCGCCAGGTCGTCCCTCTGCCTTTGGAAGGTACCAGCTTTCTGGCGCTCCTGGTCAAACTCTGTCTGGGTATCCAGGTCTTTCAAAATCAGTTTATTGCTCTCTGCCTTCTCTCTATCTAGGTGGCTTTGCAGGGTGACTACCTGCTCAGCACATGCCCTATTGAAGTCTAGCTGTTGCTCCAGCTTTTTCTGGCTTTGCAGTAGGGAGTCCAAACCTTCTTGGTGTTCCTTCTGCAAGGCCAGAAATCTGGTATCCTGTTCTGACTTTTCCTTTTGCAGCACATCCATATCCTCCTTCATTTTAGTGATGTACAGTCTGCTGTCATTTTCTGACTCCTGGCTCCTCTGCAGCCTCTGCTCAGAAGAGACCAGGTCAGATTGGACCTTCTCTAACACCATCTGTTGCCTATTTGCCAGATTTTGGCTTTCAACACATCTATCCTGCATGTCTCCCATATATAGGTACAGGTATGCTGCTATCCTGGCAATCTTATTGTGTTCCTCTTTGGCTTTAGGAGCCATATATAGTTCACTCAGGGCCACATGTAATGGACCCTGATCTCTCCATAAGTCTGACCCTGTTTCAGTGACCTGTCGCGTGATGGCCTGCAACCAGGCATCCTGGCCCTGCTCAACCCATTCACCTCTCACAAATAGTTTATGTAAGAAGTGCTCTCTGGCTATTTTCATATCTACCAAGGTCGTCATTCTAGAGATTTGTCTCTGTCCTGACTTACAGAAGTTAGTATTTTATTTTTGCAGAACAGAACTTTTCTTGGAGTGTCCCTTTTGAGGAATGCTTCACAGCGTAATGCAGCGTGGTGATCCGACCGGATGTATGTATCCCGTCAGTTAGCACACTGTATTAAGCTGCACAAGTGGTAAATCTAACCCAACGTCTCGGCTCGAGCCCCCAATTTGTAAGAGGATTCAATTCAACACTACAGCTAAGTCAACGCCTAGTCTAGAATACTGAATGAAAACCCTTATTGATATATCTTTATGTCCAGTTCATGCGTTCTGGATGACTACCCCTATATAACACCCCTCTCTTGGAATCCCCCTGACCCCACTGAGCCAAGAAGTAGTTCTGTTTTGCAAGTTAAAAGGTTTATTTGATAATTTAAACAATAGATAGATATATCACACTTTATAATAAATTAATAATTGAATATCACACTTAATCTGATATGATAAATATTAACAACGGAGAATCTGGCACTAACACGCTTCTTGATAATCAATAAGGAGTTGACATGAAATGGATAAGGTAGCACACTGGTAAATAGGAACAAAAGTATAATGTGGTAGAGGATGCTTTATCGGGTTCAAGGAAATGCAAGGTTGAATGAATGAAATGCAGTATAGAAAATACTCAATATGATTTCAACAAAACAATGTAATCACTTTTCTCTGGTAATCCCCTCCCCCCCTTGATGCAATGCAAGGAAATGGAAGGAAAACACACAGTTCTCAGAAATGCAATCAAATGTGATTCAGTTCACCCCAGCAAGCTTAAAGAAAACAGATAGGAGTTTTGAAAACACAGGCCCAAATGCTTTTATATGTGCTAGCAATGGATGAGAAATATGCTGGAAATGCTTTTAATTCCCTTTCAGAGGTTCAGGGTGAGTGGTATCTAGTTAATATTAGTCCAGGCTCACACTAGCAATGATGCAGGGATAGTTAGCAGGTTAAACGAATTTCTGGCAAATGGAAGGCAAGCAGCAGCAGTTTTTACATGTGAAGAAATTTGCAAATCGCGGTAAAATTCGCGGATGCGCCGAGCGCTATTACAGAGGAACCACAAGGACTATCTCTATCTTTTTGGGGTCGTAGGAAAGCCTAGGATCTCAGCTTCAAAATGAAAGTTACTGCGCAAGTCTCTAGCACAAAAGGTTGCGGAGATATGAGCGATTGAATAAAGGTCGTTTTTCAGATTTGAAATTTTAAAAGCTCAAAATGACAAGTGCAGCTTGCAACGAGAAAATGACAAGTGACAGCTTTACAAATGACAGGTGACAGTTAGGAGACAGTTCTACTTAGATTAAAATAGGTTGAATTATATTATTTTAACTAGGAGATTGGATCTGCACAGTTTTCTAGGTACTCACACTATATTCTTGAGTGAAATGGGCCTCATCACGGATCTGGTCAGGGTTTTAGACGGGACTCTGGTCTCTGCACTTCACAGTGATCTGGGTCAGCTCTCTCTGGTTCTCTGGTCTGGGTCTCTAGTTCTGGATAGATTGAAGTCTCTAGTTTGGCTCTCTGGAGGTTTGATGGAGGTAAAGTATGGATTTTTCCGGCAGAGCGTCCCGCTGCAGATGGAATTGAAGGTCCCTTTCTGTCCTGTCTGTCTGCTTTTATGTGTTTAGAATGTGGGTGTGTTCTAGCATCACTGACCCTACCTCTCTCTCAGCTTCTAATTGGTCAAACTTCCATTTATCATTTGATTGGGGAATGAACTGTGAGTCAGAGGGATGTCATTTTATGGCTTGCAGATAGGACACTCCTCTGTCAGATTGCACACATTCTATATTTGATAATAAAAGACATATTTCACAGTTACACAGTTGCTTGAAATTCCATATACATGGTGTGGCTGAATTTAGCCATGTCTCTGTCCAAATCTGCTGTTTCTAAGAGCTTGCATTCAGAAATGGCACATAATTGACTTTTTAACTGATTTTTCACTTTCTGACATTGACCCAACTTTACATACATGTGTGCAGGGAGTATGGACATTAACTGATGAAGTTTCAGATTTTTAACATGCATACATTTAGAGTAATATCCACTTTTCCACTAAAACCCCCCTGAACACGCCACCGGGTCGAAAAACCTCTTAAAATGTGGGCAGAAAAATCACAAGAATTATGGTATCATTTATAAAATTTTCACATGTCCGCTCTATGAATGATCCATCTTTTTAAAGTTATGTTCTGGCTCCAAAGGGGTGTGGTTTCCTCTCAGCACAAGGTAGAAATACTGGTTTATCCAGTTCTGCCAAGCCAGCTTACTCTCACAGGCAGTGCTCCTCCCCTTTCCTCAGGAGGAAGCCACTTTTTACGACCATTTACGACTCCTGCCAATAAAACCTTTGCCTGAGCCAGGACAGGGCTTTGTTCAGAGCTCCTGTAGAGCACAGGTAATTCAATTATCAGATAGATGGCATATCCTTAGTGTGAGCAGAAAAAGGGCAGCTAGGCCTGGGAACACAGCTGTGACTCAAGTTTCACTCCTGATGGGGGTAGTTGCCAGGCAGAATTCAGTTCCTTAAACCAGACTTTCAGCTAACTGTCATGTTTTTTGTTGCTTTTTAAATTAACTTGCAATTTTACACATGCAGCTAGAATGCTGATTCTAAGTTTAAACTATGACATTTAAACAATTGCAAAGGCATGTGACACCAAACATAGGTCACTCATTTAATCTAAACATTTTCGATTTTAGTGTCTTTACATCCAGTGCAACTTAAACTGCTGACTCCATAGCAGTTTTGTTATAAGCATTGTTTTGGGCTCTTCATTTCCCAGATTTTGTAAGCACACAAAACCTCATTCTGCCAAATGTCTGCTGGTGTTCAGTGAATATTTTGCACATGTTGCAATGTTTAAAATAGACACTTTGGCTTGCCTTCAGAGAAACACAGGGTGGTTTTAAAACGCCGGCTTTTGGATAGTGGTGAGTACTGGTACTGCACCCATTTTTGGGATTGAACAAATGAATTCCCCACAATTCTAAGTTGCATTTGGCAATCAGCATTGCCATTCCCAATGGTTTCAGACTACTGTGCGGGTAGTCCAATGGTGGTTTTAAAGCGCTTTGAAGCTAACCAGCGCTACGGTTTTTCCTTTGGCAACCCATTTCCCTCATGGCAACCCAGCCTTTCATTCTCGCACTGGTGGGTGGCAAGTGAGGCAACCATTTTGGTGTGCGCACAAACTGCGCAGCTTTCCTGGATTTCGGCGCACATGTGGGTTTTCTGCCATCTTGAATTTTCTAAGCCCACAGCACCAAATGTTGTGGCATGATAGCTTAAACGTGGGTCAGGACACCCAACAACTCTGCAGACACAAGTGAGAGGGTTTTGTGTTTTCCAATGACTGCATTATTTTCAAGGACGGTCTGCTGACTACCATTTGGACTACCTCTTCATCCCCTGTCCCAGCCGCACCCTCATTCCGTCTGGGTTAGGGATCACCCCGAGTCTCTACTGCCCGCCTGCCCAGGAGGTGTTAGTATCATTGGATACCCACTATGAGTACCAGCACTACTGCACAATTAGGTTTACAGCGATCAAGAGAGGACAACAGGTAAGACTCTGGGCAATAGGATGTGATGGGGTGTTAACAACCAAAATAGAGAGGAAGGTGTAAACTGATTACATTGTGTTTTTCTCCCATTTTAGGTCTGCTGTGTTCTCCTGCCTTTTTGCCTGAGCCCTTGACCTGCCAGGTCATTTAAGCCTGCAAGCTGTGCTCTCTGGAAGAAAGTCTGATTTTCTTCGGTAAGAGTAGGTCTGCTAAGCTGCACAGTACTCAGTAGCAGACCCCACGGAGTGTGACAGTCAGAGAAGCTACATAAGTTATTCAAGCACTGGTGAACCCATAGTAGAAGGCTGGGGCACCGGGTGGGAGTGGGAAAAGGAACTCCTCAGCACAAGTAGGAGGCAAATCCCTATGGCTTGCTACGTGGCTAATCTTCATAGTCCCAGTACCTGGGGAAGAAGGAAAATACAAGTTCCCCAAATGGAAAGGGGAACTTGGGGAAGCTAAATAACCCCCATTGGTCCCAAAGCTGTTGACTGTTGTGTTGAAAGTCCTGGTAGGAGCGTATATCAGGTGAACGGCGAGTCTGGGACTCGCACCCATAAAGTTGATATTGAAAATCCTTGCACAAATGTATACCAGACACGCCAGAGAATTGATGCAAAATAGAAAGGAAGAGTAATAACCCTTCTTTAAAACAACTGTACAACAGACCTGACAGGGGGGTATACCATGTGTTGTGTGAGTCTGGAACCCACACCCAAGTTGTGGCATTCTAAAGAGCAAATCCAAAGGAAGATTCATGCCGATACGATTTTGAACTGCATTGCATGAGAAGAAAACTTGGGGAAGGGAGTAATTTCCCCGGGAGTGAACTACAACACAAAGAGGAGCGAGTTATCCTCTTGGGCTACAGCAACTGGGTTATTCTTTTTTTAAATTTTTTACTTTGATGAAGAGAAACCAGGGGAAAGGAACCACCCCTGAAACTGTGAAGACTTTCCATTGGAGATTTATGTTGAATGTTCATCTTTTGTTGAACTTAAACATGTCTGCATTCTTTCAAGCCTTAGACATTATCCTTTAATCAGTATAGTTATTGTTAGTGTCAGCGAGTGAGGATAGGATTTCGGACAGAGGACATTTTTGCTTTGGACATCTTGATAATGAACAGACTGCTTTAGTATTTGGTTGAGGTAGGGAAATACCTCCCAGATTAGGGACAATTCAGCCTTTCTCAAACCCCTTTATTAATTCAATTAATTCAATGAAAATGTGTTGCCACAAACATGAGTCCCCTGTGTCCGCGTCTCATGCCACACTACCGAACCGGAACAGGAACCCCAAGTGGGAGAGATGATAGGAGAATTAACATTCTCTTTTTTGGTCGACATGTGATGGACCAAATTAAGGAGCTGATATTTCTGTTGTCGAACATATTAATGGACACACAAGGGTTTTCAGGGGCTGTCAAATTAGGTCCTTTTACCAAAGACTTTCCTGCCATCATAGGTACACACAAATCATCAGTCCCTTTATTGTATTCATGAGACACCCCAGTTAATCTCCTATGTATGGATATCATGAGAAAGTTAAATATGACTATTTCATTCTCAGAGGAGGGGATGGTGTGTTCTACACCTGGCTCGTATATGGCTAGGGCTGTCACAGTAATACAAGCATTATGTGGCCACAGCACCATAAGAAGTGTATCATTCCATACAGATATGTTCCTTTATTGGGTTACTGTCCTTTTAAGTCTGGTGCCAGGGATTAGAGAAGAAGTTCTGTGCATATCTGCCAAATTCATGTTCAGGCCAGCGATTCAGCAGGACAGACCACTAGGCACCACTATCACATTACATTTGGAATCAGTAAGTACCAAGGCAGGCATTGTAATCCTGTCCGGTTTGGACAAGCACAATCTTGAATGGCTCACAGTGTTATGCATTGATCCAACAGAGCAATTGAGAAATGTGTCCGAAGAGCAGCTGTTCGATGACACCAAAGACGAGGGGGAAATAGTATTTCAAATCTCCATACTCCAAACAGTGGAAAGCAGAGAGTTACTCCACACCCTGCTCCTTGCCAAAACAGTATTGTCTTACTTAAAGGAAGATCTAGACATGGTGCCTAATCAATTATAGACATGTGCCCACACAATGTAGGGCCGTTAAAAAAACATAGGGGCAGTTTGCATCAAACGGAAACCAGGTGCAGTTTCAGCCCGAGTGAAACACTATCCCATGTCAAAGTAAGCATAGGAAGGCATTTATTCCACCAACGATGCCTTATGGCAGAAGGGCCTAATGCAGCCATTGGAATCTCCATGTAAAATGGCTATTTATCCTGTGAAAAAAGCTAAAGGGTCAACATGGAGGATTGTACAGGACTTATGCCCATTTAGCTATATTGTAGAAGCAGAGTCTCCAACCTGGACACCACCCTCTGTATTATCCAAACAGAAGCCACATATTGTACTGTAAAAGGACCTAAAATGCATTTTCTCTATCCCATTACACCCTGAGTCCCTATCCTTTACAGTGTACACTTATAGGGGAACACATTTACAAAAGACTTGGTTGTCCCAAGGGTACTCAGAGTCCCCCAGCATTTTTAACAGGGTGCTGCAGATGGATTTAGGCAATTTTATAAGTACGGAGCACAGTTATCCTGTATGTGTATGACCTTCTAGTTTGTAGTAAAACAGACCAATACCGCAATGATTCAGTACAACTCTTAACACTACTGGCAAAAAAGGGTTAAAAGTGGACTGGGCTAAACTACAGTATTGTCAGAAAGAAGTTGTATACCTGGGGCAGATAACATCACCGTCAGGGAGACAAATAACTCCAGACAGGGCAATAGCTGTGCAAAACATACCACAGCCAACAACAGTCAAGCAGATGCAGGAGTTTCTGGGGTTGTGTAATCATTGTCAAGCATGGATATTTGACTGTTCCTCAAACACCAAACCTCTAGTGCAATAGTTAAAGGAAGCACAAAAAGCTAAAACACCTGTTTGGACAGCTCAGATGATTGAATTGTTTCAGGCACCTAAAAACACTTTCAGTAATGCCCCTGTTCTAACGACACTAGATTATAAAAACATTGTTGGGGAAATTAATAACAGCTGTTCTCACACAAAAGACCTCACTGGGACATAATCCCCTGGATTATTTCAGTGATTTCCGGAACCCCGTAATGCAGGGTCACTTCCCTTGCAAGCAGGCTTTGGGAGCCGCTGCATTTGCAATACAGAAATCATCTACCATTACCATGGCTTGCTCGTCACACTTTACGCGCAGCATGTAGTTTTTGCAGTTTCACCACCAAAGGAGCATCAGGGTGCGAGACAATTCTGTCAATCTGCTCCATTCATTTTGTGAGGAGCCACAGTACATGGTTGCACTTTATATGAAGACATTACTGATGAAATTGCTCATGTTAGGGAGGATCCACTCAAAGGGCCTCATTACAAGTTTGCCGGTCCGGTAACTATGGTACCAGTAACCTTGCTGGTACTGTAGTTACCAGACTTGCAAACTACGAGTTCTGCTCGCGGCTGCCTTTTCACCTGCCAGGTCGGACCTGGCAGGCGGACAGGCACCCGCAAGCAGAGCATGTCAGAAGTACCGGCACCATTCTGAATGGTGCCGGTTCATCCAACCTCCCCATTCCCATTGAGCCCTGTAGGGCTCAATGGGAATGGGGAGCATTTTTTACCGGCGCACAGGAATGGGCAAATACGGGGTCTGGCAGACCCGTACTGACTCAGTAATTGTCCATTCCTGGGCGCCGGTAAAATTCGCAAGTTCACCAGCAGCATGCCGGTTTTACCGGCAAGGCTACCGCTGAACTTGTAATGAGTCCCAAAGAAGGGAAGATGGTCTTTGTAGATGGTTCATATATAATTGATCAGAGCACTGGGGTTAGGTGAAATGGAGCAGCAGTAGTCAACTTCGAAGCAGGGGAATATCATGTGTTAACAAATGTGCCCCTGCCCTAATACTATTCTGCACAAGCAGCAGACCTCATGGCCCTAATAACAGCAGTAGAAATATCTCAAGGGTGTTCCACCACTATTTAGTCAGACTGAGCATATATCACATCCACAGTACATTCCTGGCTGTACAGATGGTACAGGTGAGGGTTCAAAAAATCTGATGGAACACATGTGCAGCATGCTGTGTTACTCTCCAGGTTAATAGAGGCGATGTCCCTCCCCACAGCAGTAGTCATGTTAAAATGCACAGCTCACGCAACCAATACAGATCCCATTGCTAATGGCAAGCGTGTAGCAAACTTTGCAGCCACAGATGCAGCTTACTTAAACAACCCCAATCTCATGATGTCCTCTGAAATATACTTACAACAAGCAGAGGATAGGGTCCCTTACAATGCCCTTTCCTTACTGAGTTACAAACCCAAGCTCCTAAGCAGAAAAAAGAATTATGGACTAAGATGGGGTGTTCTCTTTCTCCTCCCTACCTCATAAACAGACAAAATGTTTTGGGGAAACCAGTTATGCCTGAGCATTGTTTTCCATCGCCCTCGATCATTTGAACTTCCCAACACACACGTCCAAAGAGTAGTGGTTTATTCCACACCTCCAAGAGCTTGTTATAGATCACATAGCAAACTGCATTACTTGTCAAAGATAAACCACTGGTAACACTCTTAAAACGATTAAGGCAACATTGCCCCGCCCTTCTGGACCTTTCAGACACCTCTGTATTGATTACGTGGACATGGAAAAAAGATGCAGTACCTTTTGGTATCTTATTGTTGTGGTTTGCCCCTTCTCATGTTAGATTGAAGCAGTTCCCTGTGTTCACCCTGATGCTAAGTCTGCAGCAACATTTCTAGTAAAAGCAGAGTTTCCGATTTGTAACATTATCAGGTCTGACAATGGAATTTTTTCCATGAACTGTTTAAGGAAGTACGTTTTTTGCTGGATATAAAGCACAGATAATGCACTGTGTATCGCAAACAGAATTATTGAATACATAAATGGTTTATTGAAACAGAAATCTCTCTCACTTTATTTGCTGTAAGGAATCAGCCAGGGTCTGACCATCACATAACAGGAGGATGCACACCCGTCTCACACCTGCATGCACTGCATCAGATGCACATACCTTGGCTCATATTGTAAGGGAAGAATTCCAGGGATACTTTAGGAAACTAACAAAAGCTGTCAGGTTTATATCATGGCAGGTTGGGCCACAACAATATGATCCCCCTTGTAGATGACACAACATGAGTTATTGCATTGTTGCAACCAAAGCTCTTCCTAGGCGATCAGGAACTTTGTGCAGAAGTGTAAGGATCCTAAATTCAATGGATCATTCGAGGTGATCTATACTACTCACACTGCCATGAAGGAAGCAATGGATTCACCTCACAGATGTCTGGAAAGGCAAGTCTTGCCTCAACCCCCAACAGCAGGAGGAAGAAGTGGGGGGAATATCAACAGAAGTATGATTCCTATCACTGTTCATTAGTTTGTGTAGCAGGAGACTGTCTCCTCAATGCAATCTCAAAAGAACACTGATAGACTCAAACAATATATGCTTTATCTTGTTTTTCCTTGTTGCATTTTTTGTTTTCTTATTTTATATTTATTGTGCTTCTCTTCTGCAAGATACTGCTGACTATAATGTTACTAATGCTACATACACTGAATTGCTAGAAAGTATTCATGTTTCTGCACACATTGAACTGCTAGGGAGTGTTAATGTTTCTGTGTTAAGAATTAATTTGGATGTTACTGACCCAGATAGATCTAATGATGTGCATCACTGTTCAGAGGACAACCTCTGGTACTGTCACATGCAGGTAGTGGGGAGAGAGAAATTGAGTGACCCCTGTTTTGTTTATTGATTCCCTATGCAGCAACCACACTCAGGCTGTTTCTACCTAAAGAATTGCCAGCAGACGTAGCACAATGTTTAGTTCACCTGGATTTATGATAACAATTATGTGAAACAGAAAATGATCGCGCATTGAAGCTGAAACATGATCAACACCTTATTAATTTCTATTTCAAAATTTTGTAAAGGAAAGGTACTTCACCCTCATGACATCAAATGGACTTATGATAGAATTTGAAGATGACATTATCCCACCCGATTGAAAACAAAACATTCAAAGCTGAAACATGATCAGCATTCTGAAGAAGGAAGATATCAAGACCATGGAGTTGATAGAATTCAACATGCTTTGAGACAGAACAATGAAAGTGCTGAAGAACCTGAAGCAAGGCATACTAATCAGAGAATTTGTAATGCTAAAAAACAAAGCAACCAAACTGCTGAAGAAACTGAAACACAACTTGCTGTTAAGAGATTTAGTGCTGCTGAACAACAAAGGAATGAAACTGCTGAAGAAACTTAAGCGAGACTTACTGGTCTGAGAATTTGTGCTGCTAAAAAACCAAGCAATGAAACTGTTGAAGAAACTGAAGTGATACTTACCGATCAGAGCTTTAAAAATCTGAGAATTGAAATCCTGCGTGAAGCCTGGGAGTTAAACTCTTGTATATATATATATATATATATATATATATATATATATATATATATATATATATATATATATATATATATATATATTTGTGAATGTTTGATTGTATGTTCGGGTTGGCATTAGTGAAATATCACCAACTCTACCCATTTGCCCCGACCAGGGGGTGGGGGTCCAGCCCTGTGCTGTCAGTATAGGTGATTTTGGGAGATTGACAATTTTGCGTTTGTAGGCTCCAGCCCCACAACAGTTAGTGGGCTGAAATGTTGGCCTGAGTTTGGCATACCTGTCTGGGGTGTACTGGCGATAGTGAAAACTGACCAATCCCACCTATTTGCCCTACACAGAATGGGGTCTGGGCTTGTGCTGTCTGTATAGGCGATTTCGGGAGATAGCCGATTATTTTGCAACTTTTCCAATAATAGGAAACTTGGACACAAGGTCTGTGTGTACTGGTGATAGTGACATTTGACCAACCCCACCCATTCGCCCTGCACAAGGGTGGACCAGGGTCCGGCCCAGTGCTTTTAGTATAGGCAATTGTGCGAGATTGCCGATTTTGCTATTTTTCAAAAATATGAAGTTATGACACAATACATACACAAGGCCATAGCAGACCCCCACGCGCATGTCAGCTACAGACATGTGCAACGCCGGGTGGTTGCTTATAAGTGTAAGTCCAGAGTGATGCTGAGGAACAATTCAGTGTACCCTTGAGTTATCTTTATGCACCAAATTCCTCTTCTCCAAGGCTACCATAGTTACACAGTTGTGTTGAGGCTCTAAAGTTATCACCTTGACATGGTTGTGCTCAAACAACTCTGGCATAATGATTCATTTACTGACTGGCACCTTTCTAACGTGCTAAGTGTGGTAGGGTACTACTTCAAGGCAATACAGGTGAAAAGGGGACGCAGTGACAAATAGGAGGGCACCAATAGCAACATTCCCATTCATACATTGTAACAATGTATGCACCCAATGAATTTCCCCACAGAATGGGCAGTACTATATAAGAAACTGTGAGCATGTTCACACACATACCCACTCAGCCATGTCAATAATTCATAAGCTTGTGGTGTTTTCTCAATTGATCAATGTTATCTCACTAAAGTAAAAATATAATATGTGTGTCGCACAGAGTACAGAGGTTCAGAGGTTTTGTGTGTCCCTTTCTCCTAGAAGGTCATGTTATGTTATCGAATTTTTTAAAGTGCTCATTTGCCTCAGTGCATCTTGGTGCTAGAAGACATCCAGAATGGAACAGACTCCAGTCTAAAAAAGTAGCATCTTAAGAAGACCAATGAATTCCAGGTGGTTCTGGGTAGCTCTATGCATGAAGGGCTGAGCATTCTACAATTTCCCAGCAGTGGCAGAGAATGCCCGGCCTCCCACTCAAGAAAGAGGGAACCTAGGTCCACCAGGCAAACATTGGCAAAGAGAAGGTCTTGACCAGGACAGTAAGGAACACATCTACTTCCTGCTGATAAAAAGCTCGATGGTCTAAGTAGTGTTACCTGGTCCAGGTGTAGGATGAGGGGCACCCGAAGCAGCCACAAAAGAGTAGACCCGATTGAGATGAGACAAATCTTTCCTTCTCACAAATCCTCTGGGAACTCCACCACCCAGCAGCAGAAATAGCAGCGGGCTTTGGAGGAAGCAGCATCCAATAAAGTGACAGCCATCCCACCTAGAAACCTGGTGCAGTGCAAGTGACCACCCAGCAACTCCCAACCATCAACAAAAGCATCCTGACTGGTGCACAGCATTTGGCGAGCACTGGATGTACTCCATAGTAAAATATATTCTTTATTGTGTAATAGGTAGAAGTGGTACAATCTACGCATCATCATTCATGCACATCCTCAAATCACAGTCGAGACAGGGACAGCTGAAGCTCCCCTCCCCCACTCGCCACATTCTGATCAGGTGCAGTAAAGGCGTCACACGTGTATGCTTCTCCTCATCTCACGTGCACCAAGGCAAATACACACACAGACACATTGCATCATGGGCAATGCCAAGCCAATCATCGCTCACACACTGAAAAGGTGCAGAACATGGAGGAGTGCAATATTCAGACGCACATTATTCAAAACTGTTTACGGTAGGCAATATTAGAGCCATATTTGCCCACAAACAACATTTCTCTCACGTTTTCCCCAACCAGTCATGGGTGATTCATGCCGTGTTCCTGTGAATTCTGTGGCACCTCAATTCACAGAATGTAAATAATTAAAACTGTGAATGGTGACCTACTCTTGAATGTCATGGTGGAACTTAGAAACTCTGCAGACAAAGCAGAGAACAGGGGCAGCACAGGGAGCCTCAGTACAAGTGAAGAGATACAGCACGGCTAACCCCAACAGTGAAAGCATCCAGGGTTGGACTGAGGAGAAAAAGAGGCCCTGGAAATAATGCTCAAAGTGGCCCCATATTACACATTATCGGCAGGCCCAACAATTTTCCTATGAGAACATTTGGAAATAAATTAGATTACCACAGACTGCTAGTATGAGGAATATTTCGTTTTGTGTAACAAGACATGTAAGGCAGCTTTCCACGATAGAACATTTAATAATAAAGCAGCACATACTTATGAAACATATCTTCAGACTAGCTAGTGGGAAGTGGGTTTGGTGAAAGCTAATTAGGAAATAATTCATAGAGTTGGTAAGTAGACAAATGATTTTTCTAAGTACTTGCACTTGTAAACATCCTGGACTGGAAATCATGTGTATACACAGAATATGAGAGCCCCAGGAGCCTGCAAGGGTACCACACAAATGTTCTTGAAGATAAGATATTTAAGAAGTGAAGATCTTTAACACAACAGACACAAGACTACTATTGCCCCTGAAGAAAGTCCAACATTGATTTGTGTTTTATGGATAGAAACTTGTACAAGTTGGGTTGTATAATACAAGAGGAAAAATCTAATTGGAAAGGAAAAAAGGCCCCAGTATGAAGAGTTTTATGGAGGTGTGTCTTGTACCACAGGATTAGGACCCACTTCCATTGGTTAATTTGTGTTTGTTTTTATAGGTGTTGTCATTTTATAGTATGTTTTATGTAACGTGATCATTTTATGACTTCAAGAAATTGTTTGACTAATAAAATGTGTATTAATATGCATGAGAATTAAGATTGTTTAGGTTATTAATTACCCTCCTGTTGGATACCCATGAGATAGGCACTGTGAAACAGACCTCCTTTTTGTAGAATTAAAAGTTGACACCCATGTAGTAAGAAGGTTACAATCCCAGTACATGGATTTAGCCGTTTGAATTAGTGTACACAGAATATGAACCAGGTCGATGGATTTTACTGATGATGAGAAGCCATAACTAAAGAAATGTAAGCTGCCACCATCCTCAATAACCCAAGTATACATGATATGGCTGATGACATGTTTAATTGGCATAGGCAGCACCCCATGCCAATGGAAAATTACTCATTTCCAATGATACTGGTTAGGCACGTTATCAATTATCTATGCACAAGAATATGAATTAAGTGCTCATATTTGACTGATATATTTTGTTATGTCAGTATTAGTAGTTCAGGCTGCATTTTGTCCTATACTAAGCGAGGTAAAAGTCAACACAAGACAAGAGAACATGTGTTGAATGTATCAGTGATATTGTATGGGAGGAAAGGTCCTTAAGGCCCCCTACCCTCCATTCTGACTCGCTTTCACATTATGTTCGTCCAACGGATACCCGTGCACCTGTGGCCAGAGGGGCCGGATAGTCATGGGACGACCCATATGGATGCAAAACCCCATCAGAAGACCGATTATTGACTCCATTTTTTACCAAACCCCAACTCCATTTTGTACATGTTAAAGCAGCACTCATAAGTGAAACCAGCCTGCAGGGCTGCAGCTCTCCCTTCGAGATCGCACACAGTGAGCCAGTTATTTCATTCACCCTCCTCCCCTCTGTGTCCCTGCAGCAGTTCTCTTCTCATGGGAGACTAGGCACGAACAAGCTACAAGACAAACACTGTATCTTTCGCCTTCCTCTGTCCATCACTGACCTGTGAATGACCAGGCAAGAGTTTGGGTCTGGGAGAAACAATCCATCTCCACAAACATGTCCCATCATTTGCAGGCCGAACATTTAAGATATATGCTGTGGATAATCCCCCAACCTCACTCTTCTTATGATGTAACAAATGCATACCCCATGTCTGTGTGCCACCCTGTTTCACCCACAATGCTAATTTCATCTGCAAAGGTTGTAAATCCCCTTCTGCGGTTATGTGCTAAGGGGCTGAATCTATAAGATATAACAAAATGATCCTTTATTATCATGTCTAAATCATTTGCACTAAGCACAACGTTATGATCTATATGTTGGGTCCTATATTGTTGGTTACACATCATTCCATACCAAAGACGTACATTAATGTATGATATGCCTAGTAGATCGCTCGATATGATGCAAAATATATAATGCACATGCTCACTGGTTTTTAATACTATGTATATTCACAAACGTGTTCAGATTATATAAGATTCTCATGTGTACAATGTAAACGGCAAGACCACGAGGCTAATGTAAATAGAGTCATTTTGCAACATGATGATCATGGTAAATGCGAAGGCATAGGATATAATGTAATCAGAGCTTGTTTATTATTTGTTGTACATGCAGTGGCAATACCCTGGTTTTACATATAATCCCACAAATCGAACGGGACCAAGCTTAACAGGCCTCAAGGTCTTCTCTTCCCTCTCTTGCAGCACCGCACATTCAGCCCCCACCATTCTCCCCCTCAGGATGGGCCGATTGCTTAAGGCTCTTGTCTCACTGATGCCCTGACGCTACAAATGTAACCTCTTACCCTGCAAATGTAACCTCTTACCCTGCACTTCTGTAAGATAATGTGTATTTTCTGAGGTTTGGGCAGAGCGCTCTCGGATTTTGCAGAGTTCTCTGCTTGCCCTATTTGGTTTTAGATAAACTTTACTTTTTATCTTCACCCACACTTGGTCTTGATCTCATTCCCCCCTGGGGTGTGTCCATTTCTGACTCTCAGGGGGAGTTATTACTGTATTTTGGGGGACGCTCACTTTCAATATATGTGGCAATTTTGCATGTAACTTGTGTGTGACTGCATGCTATTCAGTGTGCATGTGTTTTGCATGTAAAGGACAGCAGAGCCCTCAACTGCAGAAAGTTGCCATGGGGGTTGATAAACTATTTTGTAATATCTGTTAACCCCTTTTGTGCTGCAACTCATAGAATATAGCTGAGTCCCATGAAAATGTCAGTCCTGCTGTCACATAGTTACTGACGTATATGACCTGTGCTATAATTAATAGTCACCTAATTTCTAATTAATATTAGCATGCAATGTAAAGCTCTTGTATTTTTATATTTGCACAGACTACAGTCTTCAAAAGACCTTCCACCCTACCAGTGCTTCGAGGCTGTAACACTGGCAGTAGGAATTCTACAAAAATCATGTAACATAATATAAACATTTGTGCATGCAAAGAATGCCTTCTTTGTTGCTGTTTTAAGGTTTTCTTTTAAATGGTAATCCGGTGGGCTGAAGAAAGGTAAAATTGTATCTAAACCTGAAGGTAAAGATCTTGGAGGATGAGCCAGATATCATTCCTACAACACAGGTGTAAAGATGGAGGAAAACAAATTAGGAATGAGATGGTAATTGATGGACTTTATGATCAACATCCGAGGTGCATTTAAATTGTTCCACTGTACTTATCAGGAAATCACAATTGATTACGAAGGTTTGTTGTCAGCACAGCTAATTTCATATTAGCATCTGGTACCTCTGCTTAGCATGTTCTCACACTCTTTACCTTTTAATAGGGAAGCCTTAGTCTTTCGTACAACCTCTTCCCCCCACAGTTTCTACCAAATTGTTCAGGTCTACGAGTCTTTAGGAGAGTTGGTAGAAGCTTCTGAGGGTTCCCTCTGTAAATTCGTGCTCAAGATTTTGTTCAGCAGTGATGGCACAGACATCATCAGTGATGTTATGGATGATATTATTTGTGGTGTCATCTATTATTTCATGGATTGTAGCATGAATGGAAGAGGGTAGTGGTCAAGTCATGGTTCCTTCAGGAATGATACATTGTGAACATCTGTGTGTTTTTTCTTTGTGCTACGATCATGACATCCCTTTAACAATGCTTTTTCAAAAATTTACTTGGTTTTGGTAATAACAACTTAACCCTAACAACCCTAATATATACAAATGCCTTTCACGAACATCATGTGTTATTCCTTCTGAACACCCGTGGGGGATCCCGCCAGGGGGAGTTCAGAGAAGGGCAGAATAGTGAAGGGTGAAGACCAGCTATTGGCCAGTCTCTTTGCTATTTACCTATGGGACTTTGCTTTTGTCTTACTCACTGTTGCACCTATTAGTACCCCGAGGTTCCTAATTACTGTACTGTCTCTCCACACTGTGCTACTCACCTATAATGCATTCACTCCTGTTCCTCCTGCTGCCCCTCCTACTCGCCTCTCCCTATGCTGTCTCCATTCACACTACAACTTCTTCCATTTACCTCCCTATTATAAAACTCACAACTTGAAAATCACCCACTACTCCATCTCTCTTCCACCTCCTTTCAGCAAAGCCGACAAGCTAACTATGCCTCGTCTAACAATATTCCACTGCACCTCTCTTCCTCTGACACTCAACTTCTCTACTCTTCCTTGCCTCATTAACTGAACATTGCAATCTGGAATGCTCAGTCTGAATGCAACTAAACTTCCTTTATCACTGACTACTTTCACTCCAGCTCTCCTCCCCTTTCTATCACTGCCACTCTGGCAGCCCTACATGACTCTACACTATCCTTCATTCACTCCCCTGGACTGACTAGCAGAGGTGGAGGTGTCAGACACCTACTCTCATCCCGCCTCAGTGCCTCACAAATCTCCAATGTCACGTACCTCTTTTGACTTCACCACCTATACTATTCTTCTACATTACTCGATTCACATCATCTCCATCTATCACCGTCCTTGTCCCACTGGACCATATTTTAATGATCTTGGGCAACTCATTGATTCTATTTCCACTAAACATCACCTGATTCTCGTAGGTGACTTAAACCTTCCCTCACCAACCACTTCTCAGAAATCTGAAATTTAGCCTTTTCATAGTGACCATGCTCTCCACTCTATCCATAACCTACCCACCCAAATAGGAGGTAACTGTTTGGATCTCTTATTTTTCTCCACCTCCCTCTCAGCCACTAATACTACTTTCACACCATCTGTATCTGATCACTCAATTGTTTCAACCAATATCATCTTTCCACCCTGTGACCTTTCCTTACCACTTGCTTCAACTATTACTAAAAGGAAATCTAAACCATCTGCCATTCCCCCCGTTTATCTCCAACCTACAGTTCTCACTCTGCTCTTTCACACCAAATGCCTCTTCCACCAACACCTCCTTCTTTCTCCAGCTCCCAATCCCTCCTATGTGACTCATTCTCCTCTCACTTCCCACAGCTTACTTTCACCCCTAAGTCTCAGCATCCCGCACCATGGGTCACCCCATTCATATGCTCTCTCTGCAAAGACATGAGCTGGCTGCTGTTCAAATGGAGGTGCACCCACTCTCATGAAGACCTTCAACTCTACCTCTCTGCCCTGAACTCTCTCAAGTCTACTCTTGATAGATCGAAAAGGGAATTCTATCTAACCCTTATTGACTCTCACTCCAACCATCTTTGCCAGCTTCAGGGCACCCTAAAGCCACTCCTCACTCCTCCTAAGTCTATGACTATCAACTCCACGCTCAGAGCTAATTCTGAATACTTTCTAAAACTAGAGACTCTCTCCTGACCTTCGTCACATTTCCTCCTCCTATATTTTACACTTGGCCTACTCTACCATAATTCTCTGCCTCAATCTCCCTCTTTAGTCACACAAATACTGACAAAGTGCTATCTCTACTGATAAAGGCTAACCCCTCTTGTGCCCCATCAGGCCCTCTTAGTCCTCAGCTAGTAAAGCCCATTGCCTCTTTAGTGGCCTCACACCATGCTGAACTTTTCAATCTGTCCTTCGACACTGCTTGCTTCTCTCTGTTTACAAAACAGCCAAGGCCATACCTCTTAAAAAAACAAGGGGCTGACCTGAACCTGCCAGCTAACTTTCACCCTGTGTCTCTCCTTCCACACTACTCTAAAGTGCTCAAAAGGGTTGTGTTCAACCTTATTACACATTTCTTAGACATTTGCAACCTTCAAGGTCCCCTAAGAGCAGGTTTCCGCTTCTGTCACTACACAGAAACTGCTCTCATAAATGTGTCCAACATCATCGCCTCTGCTAAGTACTCCAACTTAATTCTCCTTGACCTATCTTCTGCCCTTGACACTGTCAATCATTCTGATCTCCTTAATGCACTCTTTTTTCTTGGGAATCAAGACTTACCTCCTAGATTGATCCTACCTTACACCTCACCAATCCAATTCTCTGTCTCCTGGAGCAACAACACCTCTCTACTCACTCTTCTAACTGTTGGCGTTCCACAAGGCTCTGTATTGGGTCTGCTCTTCTTTACACTCTACACCTCTGCTCATGGGGAGATAATCTCCTCCTTTGGGTTCTTGTACCACCTGTTCATGGATGACACCCAAATATTCTTCTCTTTTCCTGAACTCTCCTATGATCTATTAACATTTCCAACATTCTCCCTGCCATTAAACATATGATGACTTGGCACTCCCTAGGGTTAAACTCTACCAAAACAGAGATGTACTTCTCCTCTGCCAAAAGCTCTCTCTCATCTTTTTCTCTGCATTTCCAGTTCCCATCTCACTCTCTCCCCTACTCTTCATCAGCTAGAAAGCTCTGCACCATCTATGACACTTCTCTACTTTCATCTCTAAAACTAGAACAGCTGCTCTCTTCAACCACCTAAACATTAGGAATATCAGGCACCACCTTCCTTTCAACACCACCAAGCATCTGTTAGTCATTCCTGTCTTCTCTAAACTGGACTACTGTGCCAGCATCCTCTTTGGTCTCCAATTATGCTGGCTGTCGGTTTATAGACATTGCATCGAAAACGATGCATCGAAAGGTCAATGCATCGGAAAAGATGCATCGAAAATAAAAGCATCGACATTCTAAAGTTTACATTAAAAGTACATATCCATCAAAACTTTTCCATTGAATGGATACGTACTTTTAAATGTAAATGATAGCATTTCGATGCTTTTATTTTCTACATTAAAACATTACATGGAGCTGTCCAGTGCTGAAATTTCGGCACTGGCCAGCTCCTTGTAATGTTTTTTTTTTATATATTGGGGTGGGTCACCGGCAGCCCCCTCAAACCCTACACACACCCCCCTTAAGCCTAACCCTAGCCCCACACCTAACCCCTAACCCTTAATCTAACCCTTAATCTAACCCTTAATCTAACCCTAGCCTTAACCCTAACCCCAACCCTATCCCTAATCTAACACTTAATCTAACCCTTAATAAAACCGTTAATATAACCCTAAATCGAACCCTAGCCCCAACCCTAACCCCTAACCCTAACACTAACCCTCTCCATCAAAATTAACCATAGAGAGGCAATTCAATGAATGATTTTCAATGGTATGGCTTTCGATAGAAAGACCAGATACACTGAAGTGGGAGAATGGGACAACACCCTCCCCCCAATCTCACCCATACCATGGCCAAGAGGATCACGACCCAGACACCCCCCACGAGACGAGTTTGTCTATTTACCAGATGACAAAATAGAGGAGTATGCCCACCAGCACGCCCGGCACCAGCCCTCCCGGCTCAAGCTGACACCTGCGACATGGATGAGCTCGACTAAGAACAACAGCGACAAGTATCCACATCGTTAGAGATGCCATAAGGACATAGCCAACTGCCAAGAACACACGTGCCACCATGCACACTGGTTACTCACACACCAACCTACACAAAGAACATACACAGTGCTATGACGTAGGTGACTGACAAACCCACTGACATGCATCGTTGTTATTTTTCCACACAGGCCTTTTCACAATACCGCAGAAAAGCAGGACGCCTGAAGAGCTCGTGTATATGCTTGCTGGCGCTTCTCCCGCCACCCACCCATATGACGACACCATCATGAATATCTAATACTGCTTGTGACTCCCTGTCAACCGGAGACCTCCATACCATGGATTATGTAATGCCACCCATCTACTAGGACCGGGTAAGCCGCAAGCAAGAGTCACCCAGGCAAGAGCCTTGCCATGAAAATCCTCTCAGAACAAGAGTACACGTGCTGGCCATGCAGAACAAGCCCCCAGCAAGAGCTCACAACCAAGGCCACAATGTTGCAACTGGAATGCCGCGAGCCCAGTGCCAAAGTTATACCTGTAAAATGCCAAGCCCACAGAAGCAAAATACAAATCTAATGCTCATAATTCTGCTCCAGCTACGGTCTCTCCACACGTGACCAAGCCAAACTGACAAGGTGCCAGGCTCACGAGGCAGAAAGCCGCCTGGGTCCCACGTCTGGGACACAGGTTGCAACAACGAAGCGGCAAGATGGACACCTACAGCGATGGGAACGACCCGCTCACAAGCCCATGAGCAGACCTATCCGTTGCCTGCACAAACACATAGTTGCACATTGTTGCTAATGACAGGTACACCGCGAGCTAGGAACAACGATGGTCCAGGCTTGGGGGCTCGCGGGAGAACCAATCAGAACACAGAGGTGCTCATCACTGGCGCCATTAGTGTTAGCCAATCACCAGGGGTCCCCTTGTAACGATTCTAAAGTAACAACTATTAGGGACAACCGAAGTGTACCACCTGACCCATCCTTACCCACTAATATCCTTCTCCTTATGCTACCTATACTAACCCTACCACTCGGGGAACCAATCCAGAGTGGCGTTAGGTTTTTTGCTAACTTTCCCAGGTGACGCGGATAGCGCGTCATACTGCTGTAAAAAGGGCCCGCGAGCCCCACTAAGAGTGAGAGTCTCATCAGACACGTACGATCCGAGACCCATCCCTGCCGTTGTTATAATAAACAGCAGAACCACCTTGCTCCTTGTGTGCGTCTCATACTCCTTTTGGGGACATGGGAGGAGTTGGGCCCTCCCCAGCCCAGAGGTCCGCGGACGGCTCTGCCGGCCCCCGGGATAATCACACCGACAAGTTGGAGGCACTGCTGAGATCTGTTTGAGGTCTATCCCTGAGGACTTTATTACAAGGCCTCTCGTAGCGAGGCCGCCCGGCAGTGTGGCCCCCTCTGCTGCTGCCCCCTTTTGATGACTACAGGACCACCGCAGAACTGCGAGAAGACCGGACAGCACAATCTGGATATTGGCCCTTGGGAGCCGGGTGAGAAGTATCCCGCCCACGGTTGGCGAGTGTCCAGACGTGATCCAGATGAGGGGAGGTGGCGAGCCGCTTGGAGGGGTGCACGCGGTCGAGCAGCCCTGCATCAAGGGAACTTGGTGAGTATGGCACACCCAACAAGCAATGTGACATTGTGAGGGAGGGGGGAGGAATTGTAATAAGGGCGGCGGGAGGTGTTATTACAGTGTGTTGCAAAGATTTGATTAATAGGTGTTGACAGACGGGTGAGCGGTAGCGGGACAGGCACAAGGGCCGTCTTCTACCGTGTCACAGAAGCAGGGTGGGTGGAGCCAGAAGGCACCACGTGTGGTTGTTCGTAGGCATGGATTGGTCTAGATCGTGGGCACCTGTAGAGGGGGTGTGTGGCTTTCCTATGAATTGGCGTTTTTGATCAATGAATAGATGAGGATTGCTATTGATCGAGTGTTAAAGCTCGATAGATAGATGAAGTTTTCCCGTAGGAGGTAGCTAGATTGTTGCCGAGTGCAGAGATAATTGGCTGGTTAAGCTCCCCTGGTGAGGGGCGTATCACACGCGAGGTGACGCAGCGTGCGCAGTCCGATTATAAGAGTTTATTGTTGGTTACCTTGTTCAGGGCGTAACAAGAGGACAGCTGTGGGTTTGATGGGGACAAGGAGTTAAAACATATTGCGCGCTCTTTTAATGTTATAAAAGTCTTACCAGTAATAATTTGAAGAAGTTGGTGACGTCACCCCTAGGGCCTCCATAGGACACCTCGACCACATTGCGTTGTTTGAAGGGTTGTAAGTAGAGGGTAAGGCCGGTATAACAGAGGTGGCGAGGCCACGCACGGAGAATGCCAGCTACCCCCAAAATACGTGGAGGGTGAAAAGGGGGAAGTGACCGCGCATGGAGAACGCTGGTTACACTGAGGAAGGTGGGCGGAAAAAAGGGGAGTGGAAAAGGTGGGGCGGCTGTAAAAGCACGTCACACGGGGCACGCAGCCGCAGGGGGCTTTGTGCACCGCGGCCGCAGGGGGCCGTACTAGTGGTATCAAAGGAGGAAAAATAAACAGAGGAACAGGACTGTATATTTGTAACTACATTACCTTTCAGCGGACGGTTGGAAGTCCCCAGTCTACGGGGCCAGGTAAAGAAGGTTGTTGCTGAGGAGAGTTAACAGTATAGTATAGCAATGTCATACGGGTCGGGGTCTGGAGGGCGGGGGAACACTCTAACTACCCCCCTCCAACAAATTTGCAAGAGGCTATCACCTCACAGGGAGAAAATTATCAAATATAGTATAGAATGGACACAAGGAACAGTCAACAAAATGACGACACCATGGCCGCCTAACAGCAGTTTTGAACCATACGTCCAACACTCGCTACTGACACACATACACAACATGTACAAGGGGAAGAAATTAGCTCATCACATGGAGGTATTTAACTTGTGGAGGATGTTCCAGGGATCCCGGCCAGGAGCAACAGGAATTTTCACCATGGAAGGGACGACAGAAGGGAAGGGGAGCAAAGAAACAAAGGATGGCAAAGAGATTAAGGAAGAAGAAGGGAACATGGGAACGGCGACTAGTAACGCACAATGCACTAGTGAAAGTGGTGAAGAAGGAGGAAGGTGGGTTGTATCCAGTGACGGAGTTACGAGAAGCAGTAAGGCAACAATTGACGGCAGCTGAGGGGTACTCAAACCCCGCATACAGCACTCTACCATATACCGCTACAGGTAGCTACCAGAGGGGGGAAGGAGGTGACGAGCACGGTGGGTTCAAGTTGCATGCAGGTGCGCGCAAACGGAGGGAAGAGAGGTGAGGAGCACATCGGGAAAATAGGACAAGACGAATGGATAGCAGCGCAGGTGCTCTTAAAGCTGCGAGGGACCTTAACAGGAGAAGAAGAAGAAGATGTGGTGAGGAGAGTGCCTAAGGACGACAAAGGTAGCACTCAGATAGGGGGTTAGGTGAGTAGCACGAGAGAAGGGGAACTGTCACAGGAAGAGGAGGAGATGTTGGAGGAAAGATTGGCTGAATTGAGGGATGCGCAGAGTTCACTGATTAGACAGTTCAAGCAAGAGACACGAGGAAGGAGGAAGGAAAGGAACAAGAGTAGGGATGAGCAGGAAAGAATGAAGGAGCGTACAGAAGAGAGGAAGAGGGAAGCAGAGAGGTTGAAAGTAATAGCGGAGAGGGTGTCCCGTGCAGAGCAACGTGACATGAAGAAGAGGGAGGAAGAGAAGGAAAAGGAAATGGAACTATGGAAGAAGAAAATACTCTCTGAAAACACCAGGAAATATGAAGAGGGTAAAGTAATAGAAAGTATATTAAAAAGGGAAAAAGAGAAATGGGAGAGGAAGAAAGAAGAAGAAAGGATACTAGCAAGGGTAAGTAGTGAGGTGATGGAGGAACTGAAAAAGAAGAGAGAGGAAATAGGTGGCGAGATAATGCGAGGAAGGAAGAGGAGAGTGGAGGTAGGAGAGTGGAGCACGGAATAAGAACATTCGCACGCCAGGATGCGGAAGTAGCTACAACATCAACGCAGGAGGCAGCAACTAGTCGAGGTGAACAGAGAGGAATGGATTTATTAGACTAAAAATGGTAACAGTGGGGGGAAAAAGAACAGAATGGGGGTTGTCGCTCCTGGACGGATTCTGCAGCGAAGAACAAGAAGAGGGTGTGGGGAAAAGAGTAAGAAGAGGCAGTAGGGAGAGTTTAGATAAATTGTACCTCACACGCGCTAACGGTGAATCACCATGGGCATGCAGGAAGAAGGAAGAGGAGAAGACAGGTGAAGAACAGGTAAGAGAGGTGGCCGGAGGAACAACATACACAGTAACATCCACGCTATCACACCCACCACGCTCACTCACACCTACACCTGAACACACACCATACGTTGGCAGGCTCAGAGATCTCCCAGGACGCAGGCAGGATGAACGGCCACACATGCTTGCGGTGAAACAAGAGGGTAATAGGAGAGGGAGGAGGAACAAAGGAGAAGATATGATAAGCAATGGCAATATAAATATGACAACAGAGTTACCTGACACAGAGGAAGAGGACGAGTACACTGACATTACCCCACGGTCACGGAGGGGACCGAGGGGTTACTATTTAATGCCACTTCTGGAAAGGGGAGGGGCCAGACCGCAATATGTCCCCTGGAAGCATGCTGATAAGGAGAATATAAAATGTAGGCTCCCATCCCTAAGTGGAGGAGCAGGGAAGTGGATATACGAGATGGAGTAACACACTGCGGGACAGAAACTAGCAGTGGTGGTACGTGAAGGGACTATTAATATCAATATTGGGGGATGCGGCAGATGACATTTGGAAGAGGGTAAGCTTCCCTGGGGTTACAATCACAGACACATCACATGACGGGGCGCCATTTGCCAACTGCAGGCATGCACTATGGCAGGCCCTGAAGGTCCAGTACCCAGACACGTCAGACATAGGAGCTATTACGTCACGCAAGATGCGCGAGAATGAAGATCCTGTTGATTACATCCAGGAGATTCAGGAGAAGTGGTGCTTTTCAACTAGGGAGCAATGGGATAAAACACCAGCCATTTCTTACCACATACTAGTACAAGGGCTCCCGGAGACAGTACAAAGACAGCTAATGAAAATAGTGGGAATGGAAGCTAAAGCCTGGCCGTAAATACAACTTACAATAATACATCACTGTAGAATGTGGCAAGAAAAGATGAAACAAAAGGAAGAAGATAGGAAGACGGAAGAGGCAAAATTAGTGCAGGAAAAAAAGAACTAAATATACCATGGAAGGAGCACTAATAACTACACCAGTAGTAAGGGCACCCACCCCCACACAAGTAGTGGTTGCACAAGACACCACACAGCAACAAGTAGCACCATTACCACAACCAGCACAACTTATAACACAACAAATGACACCACCCCAACCATACACAGCTCCCGCAGGGGGAAGGTACATATCATCAGGAAATGGATATTATAACAACTTCCGGGGGAGGGGTGGCATGATGAGAGGGAGAGGGTATGGCCAACACGCACAGCAGCAAGGGGGAGGGTTCCGAAGTTACTACCCTAACGGGCAGCAAGGGTACCAATACAATACAGGGAATTTCCCATGGCAGGCCAGGGAACCACCAGTATGTTGGATTCGTGGGTCGGTGGGACACATGTCGTGCACATGTAGAATGAGGCCCACCCCATCAGCCTGGGGGGAACAGGGGCCACAAGGGAATATGGGGGGGCAACAGGTTTACCATCAACAGCAAGGAACGCAACAGAACAACACACAGCAACAAACGTCACCACAACAACCACAGCAACAGGTACAATACTATGCCGTACCACAACAACAGGTACAGACATACACATCACCACAGCAACAGGTGGTAGTAACACAACAACACCAACTGCAACCAGCACAGCAGCTCACCAAAACACAGGACAATAAAGTGTCAACCACTGATACACCACTACCACAAACACTGTTAGGGAGGGTGACCATATTGGGGCACAACACTTACACTGGAGGCGTTCAGTCACTGTACCCACAATAGGACAGCCCACAGACGTCTTTGATGTGTCCCATCATGTTGATAACACCTAACAGCGCAGAGGAACCACGCATACAGGTAGCGATAGGTGACAAAAAATGTTCCTTCCTTGTTGACACCAGGGCCACTATGTCTTGCATAAGGAAGGGTACATTTTAAATGTCAGGCAGGGCATGCACACTCAAGGATTCTCTGGGGCTCGAGGGTTGGTTCCCTTTACTGATAACATCTCCTTAACTATAGGAGATAATGACATGTCTGTCCCGCTCCTGTACTCGAAGGAGTCGCCAGTAAACATACTTGGGAGGGACATAATGAGCAGATTGAATATGACAATCTCCTTCACGGAGAACGGCATAATTTGCTCCACACCAGGAATAAACATGCTCACCGCACGACAAATACTGCAAGCCTACTGTGGCCAAACAGTAGCTCGGGCTGAGCCAGTAGATGGAGAAATGTTCCAATATGGAACAGATATGGCATTTGCATGGATGCCAGGAATAGAGGGCAAGATTTGGAGGAGGCCAGCAGCATATTTGTTCAGGCCAAAGACAGCAGCAAATGAACCAGAGGGGAAGATGATTTCAGTGAGCATCGAGAGCATCATGGAAACTGCAGATTACATCGCAGTACATGCCAAAGACAGGGAGGGGAGGGCCTGGAGAGCAGTAATAGCACTGGCTGAGGGGTGCAGGCTCGCATAGGTGCCTGACGAAGAGCTCTTCTCAGAAAGCAAAGGAGAAGGAGAGATGGTGTTTATGATGAGAGTTGACATCTGGTTGAGAGTGACATACAAGCAAGTGGCACTAAAAATGGCAGTGGCACTAGAGGCACCTGCATCTACCCCAGTACCATTTTATGAGAAAGACATGGCTAAAGTTCCAGCATCACTGTGGACCACCAGTCCCTATGACGTGGGCTGCATAAAGAGCATTGGAGGAGTAAAAATAAAGTTGAAAAAGGGAGCAACATTACCTAGGGTGAAGCAGTAACCACTATCAAAAGAGGCAGATGAGGGCATATACAAAACTATAACAGCCCTGATAAACAATGGCATATTGGTACCATCAGAATGAACATGTAACATGGCCGTGTACCCAGTGCGCAAAGCTAAAGGAGGGTCTTGGCGTTTCATCCAGGACCTTAGGCCCTTGAATTACATTGTAGAGGCAGAGTACCCCATAGCAGGATACCCAGCCACAATACTATCTGGAGTACCAGCAGAGGCATCACGGTTCACTGTGATTGACCTCAAAAATTCATTTTTCTCGATACCTCTGCATCCAGATTCACAAGATGTGACAAGCTTCACATACAGGAATACAAAATGGAAACATACCAGGTTACCACAAGGGTACTGCGAGTCACCCTCAATTTTCAACAGGGTAATACAGATGGATTTGGGAAACATTGAAATGGAGGGCACGGTGCTGCAATATGTTGATGACATAATAATCTGCAGCACCACTGAAGAGAGGCACAGGGAAGACTCAGTAAAAATGCTGATGGTGTTGGCTGAGAAGGGATACAAGGTGGACAAGGAAAAGTTACAGTACTGTCAGGAACAGGTACTATACATTGGCCAACTTATTTCCCAGCATGGAAGAAACATTGCACCACAAAGAGCACAATCCATAACCAACACACCACACCCACAAACTGTGCGGGAACTGCAGCAGTTCCTGGGCCTATGCAACTACTGCAGGGCATGGGTGTTTGATTACAGTTCATACATAGGACCCCTGCTCGAAGCACTGAGAGAAGCACAAAAAGGGGACAAAATTTTGGGGTGGACAAGGGAAATGAAAGAGGCATTTGATGAGTTAAAACACGCCATATCCACAGCGCCCGTACTAGCCACTCCAAATTGTGAGCATCAATTTTTCATTTTTTCACATTGCGACTCAGCGGTAATGAAGGTAGTACTAACTCAGAAAACAAGCATGGGACACAAGCCAATAGCTTTCTACAGCGGTCACTTGGACCCAGTGGTGTTAGGTCATTTCCCTTGCGAACAGGGCCTCGCCGCCACAGCATTTGCGTTGGAAAAATCCTCATCCATCACAATGGGGTGCCCCACCACATTATTTGTGGAACATGCACTGTTTGCAATTTAAAACAAGCCCAGGTCCACACTGACCACACAGAGGGCATCAGGTTATGAGATCATCTTATCCAGACCCGAATTGACAATTGTCAGATGCAGTAATGTAAACCCAGCCAGGTTCATAGCAGAAGTTGTTGAAGAAGGTAATTATGCCCATGATTGCACACAGACTATTGAAATGTACTCCAGCACAAGGAAGGTCGAGGAGGATGCCCTTAAGGGGGGTGAAATAATGTACATTGATGGGACATCAACTATTGATCAGAGCGATGGGGTAAGGAGGACAGGGGCAGCCGTAGTTAGAATGACGGAAGATTTGATGTATGTCCCAGTGAAATGTGTCCAATTACCACAGCATTATTCGTCTCAGGCAGCGGAATTTGTCGCACTGATTTTGGCACTAAAAGAAAGTTTTGACAAAAGAGTGACCATATACTCTGACAGTGCATATGTAACATCAACGGTGCACTCAGGAATAATAAAGTGGCAGAGAAGGGGATTTAGAAGAGCTGATGGCACCCCAGTGCCACATGCCCTCCTACTAGCCGAATTGATTGAAGTAATTAACGATCCCCAAGAAATAGCTTTGGTTAAATGTCAGGCCCATACTAATGGAGATGATCCTATCTCGAAAGGTAATGAAACAGCAGACGCACATGCCAAACATGCTGCATATTTTGGCGAAATGTGGACTCCCCCAGAATCAGAGAGGGGCAGAGGGAGGTCGATGGCAAGACAGATGTTGATGAAGGATGGGTACACCCATCTCCCTACAACCCAGATAATGGAGTTGCAGGCAGCTGCACCAATGGCAGAAAAGGAGCTATGGGTGAGAAGAGGGTGTACAATATCACCAACAGACACACTGTGGCGTCAAAATAATACTGGAAAGGTGGTTATGCCACTGGCACTGTTGAACACAGCTTCACCATCCAGCACATAGAGGAAAGGAAGTGATTGCAGCACAAATTAAGGAAGCATGGTTCTGTCCCGAGTTAAATTCTCATGTTGCATATTTCATTAGCAAATGCCTCACATGCCAACAGTTTACGGCCGGTCACATGCTGCAAGTGATAAAGGGTACTATACCCCGGCCAGAAGGCCCCTTCCTACACCTTCATATTGACTATGTTGATATGATCAATGTATGTCAAGGACATAGGTACATGATTGTAGTGGTATGTCCATTTTCCAGGTGGATTGAGGCTGTACCTTGCTCACATGTGGATGCGTTCAGAGCAGCTGCATTTTTAGTGAGAGAGGTCTTCCCCAGGTGGGGTGTTGGAAAAGTGCTGCGGTCGGACAATGGCCCACACTTTGCAAACGAAATGTTTAAGCACATCACAGCTCTGCTGGGCATCAATCACAAGATTGCATGTGCATATCATCCACAGGCTAACGGCCTCTGTGAACGCCTGAATGGCCTGTTAAAGGAGGAGATAGCCAAAATACAGCAGACAACTAAGAAGAGTTGGTTGTACTGCCTTCCCTGGCTCTATTTGAGCTGAGGAACAGGCCAGGATCTGATCACCACCTCACTCCCCACGAGGTGGTGACTGGACGTCAGATGCACCTTCCATTAACGCCAACTTCAAGAGCCTTCACTGACTATGAAAATACTGCAAATGTTTTTGGTGATGAAATGTTTCAATATGTCTCTTCCTTGATTACTGATCGCCTTTATCTCTCAACAGCTCGAGCGCACGCGGGGTGGGTCGAAGAGCACCCAACAAGAATACTCAAATGAGGAACAAGAACAGCAAAAACTGTGCACTGTTGCGGAAGGAGATCACGTACTCCTCCGCAATTTCAATAGAAAGTTTAACGACCCAGGTTTCACTGGGCCCCACTTGGTAGAAGCAGTGGCTCCTACAGCCGTTAAACTACACGATAAACGAGCTTGGAATCACCTTCATGACATAAAGCCCTACAACCATCACACCCGCCCTTGCGTTGACGACAGGGCCATCGCAAAACCAGCAACATCAGCAACGTCAGCGACAGATAAAGACACAGCAACTACTACAAAGGACAATTGTGACACTGCCCCTGACCCCTCCACAGCCACAAACACCGCCATAGACTTTGGACAATCGTCCATAGCTCACCCCATGGTCACGAGATCACAAAGCAAACAAACCTCGCCCAGCCCAAACCCGCCCAGGCTGCCACCAAATAAAGGACGTTGTATAACAAACTTGAATGTTACGCACACACATATAAAACACTTGTATGTTCTTCTTTTCTTTTTGTCTCGCACATGCAGGTACCGCATATTATTGTATTGTTTAGTAAGTAAAGTAACTAACATCGTGTTCTGCCCAGGAGTAAATGCTGCCCACAGATGATAACACCCCCGAGGCCCTATCACACCAATTTGTATATCATATAAGGAGACCAAAGTATCTGAAAAGAAGAAGGGTACGCGTATACTACACCGCATTTGTTCTGGCCATAGAACAATCATTTCCCCATCTCCACGAGCACCTGCCGGCTCTAAGAGATAGGTCACTACGATTAGCATGGAAACAGCTTTTCACCTGGGCATTGAGCAATTACTTGATAGGGAGAGCTTAATTAAGGAATACTAACAAAAGGACGATTCCAAGGGACGGTGGTGAGACTTCAATGGAAAACAAGAGACACATATCCATATGAAAACAATTTCCTCAAAACATATTTGAGCTACCATAAAAGCAGGCTAAATGCTGAAGCCTTCAGATACATGACGGATGGCCCCGACAAAGGAGAAACAAAGAAAGTAACGCTAGAATACCTGCCGTGTGATTGGTATGCAACTGAAGTCCCTGGTGAACAAGGGTGCTGGGAAATACCTCTAATAACAATAACTGGGAAAATATATATGAACAATGAATGGGAAATAGGAGTGGTTGGGAGCAACATCATAACAAGAGAAAATATTACCACCATACAGGAGCACAACGACAGATGTTGGACAACGTGGGGTAAATATGTGCCGATGCTGACGTGGATGGAGAAGGACGAAGATCCAATAAGCATACTACCACTGACTGCATCCACACTGTGCTACCAACACAAAAGTGATGTGGATGTGGGATACAACACCAACTGTGGAAGTACGGTAGAGTTACCTGAGGGGGGTGCTGGCACGGCAGTTCTAATGGACCACTATTGGGCCTGCGGTGATAAGGCGTACCACACCTTGCCTCCATTATGGAATGGAGTATGCACCATGGTACACTTCAAAATACCATCCTTGGTTGTGCCTCAGAAACATGTCAACATGGCCAATTTCCCCAAGATCGACGAAGGGAACAAAAGGAAGAAGAGATCAGTGAAGATTGCAGAAGGTGACAAGAACAACAACAATAACGTCTTGTCAAGAGTGAAAAGACAAAGGGAAGCACTAATGGGAAACTACCTGTGGGGAAGGTCAGAAACAGCGCTCACCTCCATCCGACCAGAACACAGACTATTTAGCAGAGCAGCAATGTTCTTTTCATCAATAATACACCCAGGACTACAAGCATATGCAAATGCAAAATGGCTTCAGATCACCCGGTGAGAGCTGATGATGACATTAAATTTGACTGTCAATGGATTCAACGCCATAAAAGAAGAGCTACGAGCAGTGAGGAGGGTAGCAATGGAAGGAGGAGTTTGTGCAAAAATTGGACAATCATACTGCACATTTACCCCTGCTAACGACATAGATAATGGAACACTTACTGAAACAGTATCACAACTGGCCCTGATGCACTCCAAAATGATTGAAAAGAGTAAAGGAGTAGAGAAAGATAACAGCTGTTTTTCATTTCTATGGTCATGGATGCCTTCAAGGCTGTCAGATGGACTGAAATTAATAGTAGGAGTGATAATATTGGGTACAGCTGTGTTGATTGTGATAACGTTCTAGAAAGCTAGAAAAGCATGTACAACAGACGAAAGGATGGAGATGGTCGGCATGCACGCCTTACTACCGTCAAGCACACGGACATGATAATAAAGGAAAGAGAGAGGTTGCACATGCAGATTCTTGACAACCACATGGATCCACCATCTGTGAAGGTAGGGAACCCAAGAATCCAGAGGAGCTATGTCGGAAGATGGGTATACTGCAAACCCGGCGGCAGCTGCGTTTACATGTACTGGTCGTTCGAAGATCATGTCAACCACTATGGACACTTGGCCGGAATAACTAAAGCATGGAGAGTGAAAGGAGATAAAGAAAAGGATGAGATTGTGGTCGACAAGTCGACCAGAGGGGGGACTAAAGTGGGAGAATGGGACAACACCCTCCCCCCAATCTCATTCAGACCCTGGCCAAGAGGATCACGACCCAGACACCCCCCACAAGACGAGTTAGTCTATTTACCAGATGACAAAATACCCTGATTCAGAAACTTACACATAAGAGGAGTATGCCCACCAGCACGTCCCGCACCAGCCCGCCCGGCTCAAGCTGACGCCTGCGAAATGAATGAGCTCAAATAAGAACAACAGCCACAAGTATCCACATCGTTAGAGATGCCATAGCGACATAGCCAACTGCCAAGAACACACGTGCCTCCATGCACACTGGTTACTCACACACCAACCTACACGAAGAATATACACAGTGCTATGATGTAGGTGACTGACACGCCCACTGACGTGCATCGTTGTTATTTTTCACATAGGCCGTTTCACAATACCGCAGAAACGCAAGACGCCTGAAGATCTCGTGTATATGCTTGCTGACGCTTCTCCCGCCACCCACCCATATGACAACACCATCATATATATCTAATATTGCTTGTGATGCCCTGTCAACCCAAGACCTCCATACCATGGAATATGTACCGCCACCCATGTACTAGGCCCAGGTAGGCCGCAAGCAAGAGTCACCCAGGCAAGAGCCTTGCCATAAAAATCCTCTCAGGACAAGAGTACAAGTGCTGGCCATGCAGAACGAGCCCCCAGCAAGAGCCCACAGCCAAGGCCATGATGTTGCAACTGGCATGCCGTGAGCCCAGCGCCAAGGTTATACCTGTAAAATGGCAAGCCCACAGAAGCGAAATACAAATCTAATGCTCATAATTCTGCTCCAGCTATGGTCTCTCCGCACGTGACCAAGCCGAACTGACAAGGTGCCAGGCTCACGAGGCAGAAAGCTGCCTGGGTCACACATCTGGGACACAGGTTGCAACAACGAAGCAGCAAAATGGACACCTACAGCGATGGGAACGACCCGCTCACACATTGTTGCTAATGACAGGTACACCGCGAGCTGGGAACGACGATGGTCCCAGGCTTGGGGGCTTGCGGGAGAACCAATCAGAACACAGAGGGGCTCATCACTGATGCCAACTCACTACTGATTTTTCGCAGGAAACTGAAGACCTCTTTCCATGCACAATAATAAGTGACCTTCGCAAATCCATGTAAATATACTGCATTGCAATCTGTACAAATTTCATATTTGCCACTGTAAATGATGTACTTATGTCAATATTTTATGTCAATATTGTAATATATGCAATAAAGATGTGTCTGTAACAAGCACCACGATTCCCCCGGCTGACGCGCGCTCTACAAATCTGAATAAATAAATAAATAAATTAGTGTTAGCCAATCACCATGGGTCCCCTTGTTATGATTCTAAAGTAACAACTATTAGGGACAACCCAAGTGTAGCACCTGACCCATCCTTACCCACTAAAATCCTTCTCCATATGCTCCCTATACTAACCCTACCACTCGGGGAACCAATCCAGAGTGGCGATAGGTTTTTTGCTAACTTTCCCAGGTGACGCGGATAGCGCGTCATACTGCTGTAAAAAGGGCCTGCAAGCCCCACTAAGAGTGAGAGTCTCATCGGATGCGTAAGATTCCGAGTCTCATCCCTGCCGTTGTTATAATAAACTGCAGAACCACCTTGCTCCTTGTGTGTGTCTCATTCTCCTTTTGGGGACACGGGAGGAGTTGGGGCTTCCCCAGCCCGGAGGTCCGCAGATGGCTCTGCCGGCCGCCGGTGTTAGGGAGAATTCTCTGTTTAGGCTGAATTTCCTAACCTAGTGAGTCCCCCAGCAGCTTTGCTGGATTTCTGGAGTTTGTTTTTTTCCATCCTGCCACCAAGAGTGTGACTCTTTTTCTCCCACTCTTGGACATGAATGTGTGCAATTCCTTTGACTGTCAGTGTGTTCTATGGGCTATGGGGTCTTTTACTCCATAGGGTCTCATATGTTTTTCTATGTGTGTTACACCGCACCCTACGTGCCGTAAAACTGGGGCGTCCTAGCGGACCTCCGTCATAGACTCCATACCCGGGGACTGACTACTGTCTCCCCGGGCATGTAAAGTCACCATTGGCTTTACTAGACCTAAATTTACTAACAGAACTAGTACAAACCATCCTATTGTGGACGTACTAGTAGGGGTAATTCGATTACTCCTGGATCTGTTATTCGAGGGGGCACTGTCCCGTCCCCCCCTCGTTGAGTTTTGGTGGCAGTGGAAACTACTTGTTATGTTCAACCCCAAATATAACTCTATGGGATTCTTCCCATTGTTGGAGATTGATACTGTTTCTCGTTAATCTCTAACATACCTCCGGTCTACTTATCTTAAATAAGTCTATCGGATGGTATTTTCTGCCAGAACTTGGCTTATTAAAATGACGTCTGTGTTCATCTCTGTGACTCCTAAACCAAAGGTTGAGCCCTTTGTTCCACTTTTGGCAGGCCTCTGTACAGAGACCCTCCAAAGTGGTGCCGTTCTGTCTGGGTTACCACAGGGGTGTGGGAGGGGGTTTAGGCACCCTGGACCGAGTTGCCTTGCCAACTCCGGTCGCACTCTGGTGTGATTGGCCCAAGTGGTGAGCCTCCCCTCTCACCACTTAGCGTGTGTTTATTGACAGCTAGGCTGAATGAATGGGGGTTTTCTGCATAAAAGCAGGGCTTTTGGGACTGGATCTTCAGAAGTCGCCACAGGACCTAAGAATCCGACGAGGGTAAAGCTGAGCCGACCTGCAACGACGACACCTCCGGTGGAGCCCTGCTGAACCGACTCACCACTTCCCAACGACAGAGGAGATCTCCCTGCCGGAGAGTCTCTTCCCCTGACTGGTGGGAACAACCAGTCCCCTTTGCTTTTTCTTCGCCTCAGGACGCAGTGGTCGAATTGCCCGTGCAGAACACCTCGGCAACCGGATAGCCACTACCCCTGTACCGCGACCAAAAGGTGGTGCCTTGTGACAGAGCACTCCGCAGCTGGTCTCTTCCCTGACGTGCATCCACCACCAGGAACAACTGCCCCTGCCGGAGCTGTCTCTCCACAATCAAGGTACTGTGTCTGCCTGGCTTCCCTTGTTGCCGGATAGAGTGAGGTGTCTTAATCCTTGCCTCTCCATAGGGTCGCCTCCAAGCTTTCTCTAGCATGTTGTTCTGAACTGGTTCAATCTTCCAATAACAATTTGCTACACAGACTCAAACGCATTTCCACAAAGAGACTTTTTGGGACACATCGCCTTGCCTCTCTCCGAGTGGGCCTGGCCTCTGAACTTTATGATCTATTGTGGTTCTTGTCTTCTTGTCTTGCATTTTTCCCGTGAAGTATCGAACTGTGTTGATTTCGTAACCTACTTATTTTTCTCTCCCGTCTTAACCAATACTAGAGTGCCATCTAGGTGGCAGCATACACCTCTGTCTGCAAATAAGTGATGCTGGCAAAACCTAGACTTGTCGAGTTATTGTTAGGGGGATTGATCTTTTGCTTCGTAGAGTAATTGTAACTGAATTGTTTACCGTGATAGTGCCAGAGTGTTTTCTATAGATGTTCCGTTATAAATAAATACCTTTATATCTTTACACTGAAGCCTTGTACGTGTTTGCTTGTTTTACTGTGAAGATTTGCCCTATATTGTATACTCCACATACTGCTTAACTCTTCTTGAGGGAAGTCTGACTGCTCAGCCACAGCTACCAAGTGAATCTGTGTGGTACAGACTGCTACCAAGTGGGTTTACTGCCAAACACCTGTAGTCCTAAATCTTTTGCAGTGATCCAAGAGGGAACTGCACAGGTTTCCGCCTAACACCCGGGATAATCACCCCGACAACTCTTTCAGTCCTCTCAACAGGATCATTAACTTTGCTACCAGGACTCTCTTTAAACTCTCTCACTTCACATCTATTTCCTCTGTCCATCATCAGCCTGGATGGCTGACGATACAAAACAGGGCAAGATTTAAATGTCTTCTCTTGGTTCACAAATGTACCCACAGTAAGGCACCAATGTATATATCCTCCTCTATCTAACTCTATAAGCCTTGTCGTAATCTCTGCTCTGCCTCCTTGACTACCCTTGTGGCTCCTCACCCTCTCTGCGCTTCCTCTCGCTTATGCTCTTTATCTCTTCTTGCCCAACTTGCATAGTGTTCTCTTCCCCTGGAGATCCGCGAAACAGTCTACATGGATTTGTTCAAAACCAAACTAAAAGCCTACCTCCTTGCCTCTGAGTTACCCTCTTAACCTTAATCTCATCTTCCCGCTAGCTAACATGTTTCCCTTGCCTCAAACCTGCCTCTGTCCCTCACTTCCTTTGCCTCCACTGTAGCACTTTACCCATCATGGTGACATCTGGCGGTAACGCCTACCTGCACTTAAAAATGTCCAACGTTTGCTGTCCGTAATCTATGTATGTCCACTTATGTATTGTCCCCGGTGACTGTTCCATTTGCTCCCCTCCACTGCCTGGTCAGAATTTCCCTCAAACTCACCCCAAGCTCACTGTTTCCCTTCAAATCGATTTTGAATCTATTGTGCGTTCTTTTGTGATCAAAAGAGCACAGTTCCTCCTGTATATAAATAAATAAATACATTAGTCATCTGCTTTTGGTAAAGGCTCAATAAATAACTTATATACCAGCTGTAGAAGACCAAACAACAAAGGACATGGTGGAGTGATTTGTTTAGCGGTTGTGAAAGGGACAATAGTGGGAAATCTAATCTGAAATCTTGTTAAATTCTTTGAACGTGGCTCATCTGTGCACGCCTTATTAAATACTATTGAGACTATTTTCAAAAGATGTTCTATAAACGCCCCACTTCAAATGTGTTGTCACATTTAGTAGCTGCTTGATGTAAGCTTCAGAAAACCTTTACTGACACAACGCACAGCGGGTTTTCTGAAATATAAATGAGGTATAGAATCAAGAATTAAACTTCTGTATACTCAAGAAGAACGAGATAATTAAAAACTCTTAGGTTTGCATGAGTGAAGAAATATAACAGCTTTATTGCTTGAACTACGTGAAATCTCATTGCAGAAATATATTAGCCGAGTGACTTTCTGCAGGAGAAAGAGCCCGGGGGGGTTTGCTAAACAACTTACAACCGAATTTGTTTTCCTCCTAACTGAAACGGCCAGTCGACAACCCCCCCCCCCCCCAAGGGTTTATTGATTTTCATTGAAACATGTTCATTCTTTCTGTGTGAGTGACTCATAAGGATGTAATAGTGTTAACCGAAAAAAAGCTAATCGTGTTAGCCTTCGCTTACTTTATTACATCTGGAATGAGCCGAACATTGTTTTAATAAGGAGAAGTGTTTCAAATGAGGCACGCTGTAATGCCATTAAGGTGTGCTCTGAATCCCTTTTTCTGTTCACTTGCCCATCCTTTTCAATCCGTCCAGTGTAAAAGCGTGCCTTCAAGTGCACCCAACTCCGACGCTTTCTGTTCACCGAATATATTTCACACCGAGGGTACTCATGAGGACGGCACTGATTTAATTAGCATCGAGGCATCACTGGACTATGGGCGATGTGCATCGCAATAACACCACCAAACCCACTCGATGAAACAGCCAACAGACTGAAAATAAATCAAAAATCAAGAAACGTTGCCAAGTAGACGCAATGGTTTCTAGCAATGTTCATGAGAAGAATAACACATTCTACCGAATAGCTTTGCTAAAATAGAATTAACATTACTCGTACATAATGCTTTTAAAAGTGAAATGTCAGTATGGCACAATGCACTTACAGCCGCAGTTTACGTTGTTAAACACCTTGGATAACGTAAACACAGGCTGGTATATTTTGCACTTGTCTGGTTCACTTTTCCTTCAAATCATTCAATTTTACTGTGCACATTAACTTATCTTGCAAATCTGTATTCAGGTAATAACGCGCCAAAGTGCTGCAGTTTATCAGAACTTTACCGTCTCCCTATGGATAGCATACTTCCAAGTTTCTCCACAGAAAGCAGATTGACACTTGTGGACCAAACATTTCCGAAATGCAGCCATCAACACAACACGTTTTGCATCTGACTTTCCCACTGTCCCACTAATTAACCCCACCCTCCCTTTTCCTTACAGAGCCAAGGGAAGCAAGACCACGAATAGTTGCAGGCAGGCAGTATACAACAATAATTATATTGCATTGCATTAATTCATATGTTGCTTTATTTGACATTACACCATCAGCACGAAATGACAGAAATAGAACACCTGCAGGGAAGCACTGTACTGGCTGCTGTAGAACCTCCAGCCTAGAGTGAAAAACATGAGGAAAGCATCATTAGCATCCAGTTCAAATTGAGAACATCATTCAGGTGCTACCGGCACTAAACACAGTTTGATTGTAGTATGAATAGGTCAATGTTAAAAATTGTGACTTTTACTAAATGGTACAACTTTTGTTGTGAAAGCCTGCTTTAAGGATCCAGACAAAGACACCAGAAGGTGAAATGAGAGATGACGGTCGGCAATGGTTGACTATGATTGGCGATGGTCAACTGTGATGGGTCAAATATGGTTATGCGTATTTGACTATGGCCAGCGAACCACTGAGAAAGATTATGAAAAAAGTGTTGAGAATTGCGGAAAAATGGTTAATTCCCAAATTATATTCCAAAATCCAATTTCGATAGTACCTCAAAACATACATTAGGAACTGGAAAAAGATTCAATAAGAGAGAGGATGAAAAGTCCAGGGCTGTATTAGAGGGAAGCACCAATAAATGGAAAGAGAAGGGTAAAAAAAAATGCAAATTACAAAAATAGAAATTTTAATGAAGCACAATTCAACAATACTTCATAGATACTTCTGCAATGGGTGGCAATACTAGAGTGAGGTCAGCAATAGTTGATTATTTTTGTAGTGGTTTACTATCGGTGGGAGTAGTAGACTATGTTCATGTTTTTGAATTTCTATAGTGCACCAGGTACCCAAAGGCTTAAGGGCGCTGAACATCAAATTAACTGACTGACACAAAAAACATAAAAATTGCTGGAAGATCATAACAGTAGGTTCAAAGGAAGGCCATCTTTAAAGAAGTCTAAAGAAGGCAAGATCAGAATTTAGGAAAAGAGTACAGTTTTCAACCCTTTCTGAAAGACCTCAGTAGATGCAATGGCTCTCAAAGGCGGAATGAGGGAATTCCATGTCTGAGGAGCTGCAGAGACAAAAGCGGCATCTATGGACTTTTTGGTCTTGAAACGGGGAACCTTAAGAAGATTCGACTCGTCGGATCTAAGGGTTCTGATGTTCTTCTTGGGGATGATACTTTCTTTCAGACAGGCGGGCATAATTCCATGAACACATTTATGTGTAATGAGAAGTAACCTGAAAGAAACCCTAGCCTGAACAGGAAACCAATGCAGACTTCTACATGCGTCCAACACGTGGTCTCTTTTTGTAAAATGTTTAACAACTCTTACGGCTCCGTTCTGTATGACCTGGAGATGATGAAACTCTGATAAGGGCAGGCCCACCAAGAGGCTATAACAACAATCTGTTTTGGAGCCTATAATGGCCCATGCCAGAGTTTCAGATTTTTTCAGGTACAAAATGTCTGAGACATCGAAACAGTTTAGTGAAGTAGGATGTCCAAGAGATTAGGCTATTAACTTGGGCTTTCATATTTAGGTTTTTATCTAAATAGATGCCCAGGGTTTTTACTTTACTCATGAAGTCAATTTTACAATTGTCTATAGTAAAATTCTTATAGCTGGGTCCTAACTTCCCAAGTTTAACCTCTGACCCAACTAAAAGAAGCTCAGTTTTAGAGCCATTGATGGCTAAACCATTAGCCACAATCCAATGCTGAATTTGTTGATATATTTTGTTAATGAGTATTTCATCCTCAATATAAGATCCTGAGATGGGGATAATACACTGAGTGTCATCTGCATAGTTTGCAAATATGATCCGTTCCTGTTCCAACATCTGGAAAAAAAAAGGATTGTAAAGATGTTATAGAAGCAGGGCGACACACAGGCTCCCTGTGGGATGCCATATATCAGTGTGGTTTTGCTTCTGTGCTGAAACTAGCTTGCCTCCCCTCCAAAAAGGAGGTGATCCAATCAACGGCAGCTTGAGAGAAGTTAGCATTATTCTTTAACCTGGTGGACAAGATGGAGTGATCCACTAGGTCAAAATTTGCTGAGAAGTCAAGAATCATGAGAAGTGATAAATGACCCCTATCCATCCTGTGAAGTAGGTGGGACTTGAGAGCCAACAGAGCAGTCTCGATTCTGTGGTTCATATGGAAACCCGACTGATAATCATGATAAATATGATTCTGCTCCAGAAAGATGGAAATCTGGTTGTATGCTACTCTGTCCAAAATCTTCAACAGGAAGGTGGTATTTGTGATGGGTCTGTAGTTCGATGCATTCTGAGGACAAAGATTCGGCTTCTTAACAATTGAAGTGATCCATGCTTTCTTGATGTTGTTTGGAACCTTATTAAGGGCAAAATAGGAGTTGACTAACTTTGTCAGTGCGGGAATAAGAATTGGGGAACATTCTTTTATGATGAAGGAAGAACAAGGATCCCATTTACAGCTAGTAATTTTTAACTGAGTGATGACTTTACCCAATTCTAGTTCCACAATTGACTGGAAGCTAAAGGCGGGTTGGTTAACACCCTTGTTGACAGAAGTATGTAAATAAGCCTCCAAAACTTGTATCAGCATATCAAGATTTTTTTCTTCAATCACTGCTCTAATTTTTCTGAGCTTATTAGTCAGGGCATTCTGAATTTCCATGCACCATGACTCATTTTTAAGAATAATGTCTTGCGTAGGTCCAGGTGTATGAGATTGCTCCTTTAAGATTTTAAAGAGTTCTCTACTAGCAGACTTGGCATTTATTATTCTTGTGTTGAAAGACTCTTTTTTGGCAATGTCTATGGCTAATTTATTTTCTACTGAAGCCTTTTTGTAAGCTTCAAGGCTGGATGGATCTCTACAATGACGCCACACAAAGTTATTTTCTTTTTATTTGAGTTCCTTCAGGTCCTCATTGAACCAGGGATTGCATGCTACAGAAGGTTGTACTTCATTTTTGACTGGCGCAAACATCTCTGTGGCTGCCCCTAAAGGGGACATACATGTAGTAGAGATTTCATCAAGATTGTCAGTGGTACAAATCAAGCTATTGAGAGTGGAAGCCCAGTCGGCAAGTATGGTAAGATTCAACGTTCTTCGATTTCTCACCTTTGATGAAAGCCTGGGTGGAGTGACTTGTTTTTTTAAAATGGTCAATATTGCACATGCAGAAGTGATCAGACCAGGGACAGGCATTGACCTCTATCTTTGAGAGGGTCATATTCAGGGAGGACACCCAGTCCAATGTAATGTTATTTGATATGAGTAAGGACTCTTATGTGATGAGACAGACCTAGAGAGTCCAGGGTATTCTCCATGACTTTAGCTATAGCATCGGTAACACATTCCAGCCACAAATTGAAGTCTCTTAATAAAATGAGTTTTGTATTAGGTTTTAACAATGTAAAAGAAGGCTATTCAAAATGGCTGGAAAAATAATGTCAAATGTGGGGGCTCTATATAATAAAAGAATATTCAATGTGTTTTCCGCACTAACCACTAATTTAATTAAAATAAGTTCAGTGCCAGGTATAGTATCAATCTTACAGTCCCATGTTTTAAACTGGGACCTTACAATAGGGGCTATGCAACCTCCTCTAATAGATATTCTATCCTTCCTGATAAAATAGTATCCATCAGGGATGGCTAGCCCCAGAACAGGGTCCGTTGCCTCATGGCCCCATGTCTCCGTGAGAGCACATATGTCCAAATCTAGTTCCTGAATGTTGGTTGCTACCTTAATAGCATGTTTTAGGAGAGATCTAGTACTCAACGGCATGCATTTTACAATATTAGGATTAGTGTTATGAGTAGGTACTGATGAAGTTATAGTGGAGATTTCAGGGTAATCGGGTGAGGCTATTAATGTTGACTTTTTTTCTGGTGTTTCTTGTACATCCGTGATCAAGGACAAGGCCGGAGCAGATAGCCCGGTATTAGTTATATCTACATGGAGGTCTGTCTTGATGTGGATCAATAGATGTTCATGAACAGAGAAGGGGAACATATTGTCTTCCACTGAAGCGGTCAGTTGACTGGTTGGCAGGTTATTACAAGTAATGTGGGAGACAGAAGGATTCAATTTATCCGACTCCCTGGAAACGCGTTGCAAGCATGAAGCATCTAGTCTTTCTCTGCCATTTGAATGGCATGTAAATCTGCTGCGATTCCCATATTGCTAGCTTACCTTGGGAGAAAGAGCTTAAGCTGACTCCTGACTACCGTAACTAACCGGAACAAACCGACTCCTATGCGCCGGCGCTTACGCGGCTGACGTGAGGATAAGTAGTGGCACGGACTGCAAAATCCCTGTGATTTGTAGTTTCTAGAGTGTCTCTGCCTCAGAGAGTAATAAAGGCAGGCATTTTAGCACAAAAACACATGAATACAAATAGTTACTTCTCGAATACTGCTTGAAGCAGAATACACAATATTTAATCACAAGCTAAGAGTAATACTGAACATTATAATTTCAAAACTAATTTTAAAAGATGTTGGCTAAAATGTTCTAAAAACAAAAATAAAATTCTATAAATAGAATTATGTGCAAATGAGCGGAACAAACAATACAAACCAATGAGGAAGCGCACATGCCAGGAGTTTAAATACCGAAACAAACTGGATCCTACACGCCGGCACTTACGTGCCTGACGTGAGGATAAGTAGTGGCACGGATAACAAAATCCCTGGGATTTGTAGTTTCTAGAGTGTCTCTGCCTCAGAGTGAAATAAAGGAAGGCGTTTTAGCACGAAAACTCGTAAATACAAATAGTTGCTTCTCGAATACTGCTTGAAGCACAATACACAATATTTAATCACAAGCTAAGAGTAATCCTGAATGTTATAATTTCAAAACTAATCTTAAAAGTTGTTGGCTAAAATGTTCTAAAAAAAATATAAAATTCTATAAATAGAACTATATGCAAACGAGCGGCACAAACAATACGAATCAATGGTTGACAATAGTTATTAATGGTTGACAATGGCCTGCAATAGTCAATGATATCTGACATTGGATACCAATGTTTGGTAATGGATGACTATGGTTGGTAATGGCTGGCAATGGTTGACGATGTTCAACCATATTTGCCGATGATCGATGTGAGGGGCCTCCACACTTGGAGTTAGGAACGGCCAGGAAGATGAGTCATCATAAAGAAAAGTAGCCCCAAAGGACGATCGGAGGCAGGGGTCCACACCGGACAGGAAATACAGATTAACTTTAAACCAACATCACACGATTAAATCAGTTTCTCCAGAGCACCAGCTTCTCACCTGGTTGGGCACAAGAAGATTGTGCCCCATACAGACAGACTAAGTAGCAGAGACCCAACTCTTCACCATCCACAGTTCACTTGCCAATGTGGCTTTCAGGGAGTTGCAGGACAGAAAATGAGGAGGAGACAAGAGATAGAATCTCACACCCCACTGAACACAGAACAGGAAGGGGCAGAATCAGGGGGCACTAACCAAGGGGATCACAGTCGCATTTGGGAGACGGGTATACAAAATAAAACAAACAACGTTGTGACTATTGTTCTGGTTTGCTTGCATATGGTTGGAGCAGGCGGGGCGGAACCAATAAAGCTCACCTGGGCGTGTAAAGAGAACAATGTCCTTGCAGTCCTGGATACCCTATTCTACCCTATTCTCATACTCAGGGATGAAAACCTGAGACCCATTATCACTGAGAAGGACATAGAAACTGAACAAAGCAAATGAGAGAAAGAGAGAGAGAGAGAGAGAGAGAGAGAGAGAGAGAGAGAGAGAGAGAGAGAGAGAGAGAGATATAATACAGCAAATTGGTTTAATGGTTTCTGATCTTGCCACCAGCAAGGCCACAGTCAACAAAAGTAATTATATCAGTGGGATAGAAGAATGCCATGGAAGCCCTACTGACAGCTCTGACTGAAGGGCAGCATCAGATACAATAGGCATTTAATTTTCAAGAGCAGCAGGCACATGGATACTTCTACGCTTTCCATGGAGCCGCATTATATGAGTTCAAAGATCTTGATGTGTGGACCATATGTCTCAGGCTAGTTTCCTTTATACACATATACTCAGGAGTATCAATAATTTTTGTCAGTATGTTAAGTAGTCTAGATGTGTTTTTCAATGTAGTGGCTTCTTAATGTGTTTTAGAATTGTGATTTCTTTAAAGAATGTACTTTTTTTGCAAATAAACCAATGTTTTTGATAATGTTTTCTTACCACTTGTGTATTCATGGTGCAACAACACAGACACTGGTTCTAGCGTGTTCAGTTTGTGATTTTTGTGCATCCATTTTCAAAAGAATTGAGTAGGTGATCGGTGGGTAAACATTTATTTAGTATGTGTACCTGGAATCATTTCTGACTGAGCATCTAGATTATCCTTTCAGGAAAATTTGTATTGCATCTGATTGTATTCCCCGCTCCTTTGTGTGCTCCCCTGCGAAAGCTGTGAGACAATTAACTGAAGTAGCTGCAGTGACCAGGGTGCAGCCCAACAACCCTGTAGCAGTTCTGCAAAAGTAGAAAGCCGGGACGGACCCTACTCACTTTTTGTGAATTTTGCAAGCATGGGCTGAAAAGCGATATTGACTCAGGGGAAATGGGGCCAAAATATTGCACTCCCGATGACAGGAATACTGTTAAATGCCAACCAGTTACACAACCTCACTGGGGATACTCAGTGTGTGCAGATACAGGGAGAGCCATACTAGTGTCTTATTATCATCATACCCCGCATGCCAAAGCCTAACTTTCACTCTAAAGGCAACTAAATGCCCACCTGGGGGTGTGGAAGGTTTTGCCACAGAGAATAATGCTGTACCCAAAGCACGACTCTGGAGATATTTGGCCTCATTATGACTTTGCCACCAAAACCGGGTCCGGGTTCCCTGAATGGGGAATTACCAGGCCATTCCGAGTTTGGAGGGCCCGGTAATTCCTCCTTCAGGGAACCCTGGCCCGGACCTTCCCCATTCCCATTTGAGCCCCCATATGGCTCAATGGGAATGGGAGCGGGAGCTAACAACGGGCCGATTATGACTGGCCTGTTGTTAGCTCCCTTGTCCCCTCGCGGAACCCGGTAAGGACGCCTGGTTTTACCAGGTTTTACCAGGCATCCTTACCGGGTCCCGCGAGGGAACCTCGTAATCTTGCGGAATGGGTTTAACGGGTCCGCCTCCATTAGCGGCACCCGTTAACCCATTCCGCAAAGGTTGTAATGAGGCCCATTGGGAATTAGCGCATTAGTGAAAGACAAACCCCTACCCTAGAGTACCTGACAGGCTAACTATTAGACACGATTGTCGTGGGTATACTGTCTGGGGAAATCTATGCAGACTTCTTTATATAGGTTAAACTAAGAGACCTGTACGACAGAGGATCTGCGAACACAGGTCCTGTGTAAAAAAATTGTGTAGCAGAGAAACCCTTGGTGGCACATTTTAAGTCCGCTCAACACGGTGCATATGATATCCATTGGTTTATAATTGAGATGATCCTTCCCCAAACTAGAGGGGGTAATAGAGATCTGAAGTTGAGACAGGCAGAACAGAAATTGATTTATTCGTTAAATACCATAAAAGACAGTTTAAATATTTCCATTGAATGGGCCCTGTTTGTCCATCACAAAAAATAATTGCATTTCCATCTGCATATTTGATTACTTAATAAGGTAAATGTCTGAGGCACAACAGATGGATGACTTCGGAACCAATGGTGCCCTAGGAAAGGATCCTATATGTCCGGTGTCATCACGCCTTAAATAAGTATTCACAATGTGATACGAGCCCCCCTTAGGCTCAAAAGTATCTATCACACGTATGCATAAATCTATTCGATAGGTTTTATAGCCCAGCATTTGATGGCATTCAGAACTGCTATCTCACGGTTTCACATAGAGTAATCCCCCTTCCAAGATGGCGGGCGTAGAGACGCACTCACTAGTATGCTCCCACAACACTCTTGTGTGTTTATCACACATCATCATGTCACGGGTTTGAGATTGCTCTGCCTTCCCGTGAGCCAGGTGACGCGTACCCAGAGGAATTGAGAGATCTGAAGAATAAGCAGTTTTCCTCAGGTGAGACATGAATATCGAGAGTGTGTGAGTCTTTGAAGTCTTCTCTCCCCCCGAAGCTGACATCAACCTTTGCGTTATTTCACTAGGCTGGTGGGAAGTATTGTTCCAGTTTACACGGGCCAATAGAAGTCGGAGCGATATAGAGGGTGAAGTGACTAACGCGCACCGACATTAAAAAGGATCTTACCATGAACGAACATAGCGGGTAAGCGCAGGCTCAGAGCATGTTTGTGTTGAAGTCAGAGAAAGCACGTTTTCTGACACAAAACGGACGCATATTTTCGTTTCCTTTAGAGCCGACCCGGCAGTGGTGTTGCAGATAACTATTAAGGCTTCACTATAACAAAAGAACCGGGCATTCGCAGTACCTGCAATGGTAATGAGCAACAACAGAAATATTTTGCCTTAACCATGTGATAAATGCTAGATAGTAATAATTAGTGAAATCACGCATTTGATGCACAATGTGCACAGTTTGAGCCTCTTATCTGAAAGCGTTTGAACAAAGAATTGTAAGGGAAACATTCCATTATGGGTAATGATGATACCAAGAATAAACAAATCCTTCTGTTTCGAATTACATAGAGGTGAAGATGTAAAGGGTGCCATGATAGACCTGTCATGCTAAAAGTTGTAGTAACCATGTTTTTAAGATCAAATATGTGTTTGTTTGTTTTTGTAGAACGTTGAGAATATGGCTATAATCGTGTGATGTCATACGAGGAAATGGGAACATATGAAAAAGATTAAGTGCCCTGAAGACAGCACTAACAGGAAATGCAATTGGGATTGATTTATGTGCATTTTCTTAACATTAATTTTGGTCCCAGAAACACATGTTGTAAGTGTAGGCACATTTTCTTGCCCTCATAAGTTAAGGGGGTATCATCAGAAAAAGTAGCGATAGAGATATTAATCAGCTCTCCATCCAGGCATAGAAGGGCCTGAATTGTATGTTTTTCTGCTATATGAGTTATATATATATGTGTAGATGTCATTGTCAGAATGAATTTTGATCATGTTGCTGTTTTTACACAAATGTATTGTATTGTCAATTGAGAAAATTGTTTTTTGATAAATATTAAAATATGTATATTTTTGGATAATACATGGTTATTCGCCCTTTGTGATGGTTAAGGGGTGAACACGACTAGGTCCATAGGCATCTAAAAGCTCACCCGAAACAGAATGAAAAGGAAGCTGTTTTGTGGGTTATTGTATATTTTGGGGAAATCTATTTAACATTCAGGGCTTATTACCCTTGTATGATAAACCTTAGATGTTATCAATATCTTCCCTATACAGTTCTATTACTAAACCAGCAAGTGTTTGCACTTGCAATACAGTGTGCGTCATACACATACATAGAGTTGCCTTAATACTGCTTGCACTATCTTGTGTAGAATTTATGTACATTTATTATCTTGCAGAGTTAAAGTATTAGTATTAAAAATAGATTAGTCAAGCGATATACAGCTCCTATTATTAGCAATAAAGTAGTGGAGTATATACATAGCATCCCACTCTTCTAAAATGTTAAAATTACTGAAGGCAAGTCCCTATGTATGCACATTCCAGAGTGAATACAACCATCTAGGGAAATGGGCCAGGATATAGCTGTGCAAGGATAATAAAGTTTTAATAATACAGAATACAAATATCAGCAAAGGACTCTGCTGCTCGAGAACATCCTACTGTCATAATGCATGTTCAAGCCTTTTGAAGGGCCACAGCGTCATAAGTGACATCACATATAGGGTCTAAACCCACACAATTGATTGGGAGAGGCCTTATACTCGATCCTGCTCCACTTGTAAAGCCAGGCTACTATTGGTCGGTTTCTCCGCCATCTGTCAGGCTCCACGTGAGTCAGTTGGGCTCATCTGCGGGTGAAGGTCAGGTTGTTCAAGAAATACATTGTTAACTCTAAATTAGCATACCAAGCCTGTTACTACATCACTGTGGCATGCACCTGGGAGGCTTGGGACTCGGTGCCAGGGCAATGGAGTAAGAAATACAGTCATACTGACCCACACATTTTGGGCTTCGTTGATGCCACACCTCCCACACCCAATGCTTTCACCCTTACCTTGATCTATACTTTATCCCTCCCTGCATCTCACATTATGAAGGACATGTTTTATGCGGAGGGGTGAAACAGTCGTGCATGCTTAGATCTTTTATGGTCACCTGGTCTATGGCAGAACAGGGGGGTCGCTCGCTTATCATGGAATGCAGGGATGTGGGGGTTGGGTCAGTGGTTTGGGCTCTGGGTAGGCTGGGTGGGAGTTAGAGGCCCTCTGGAAGCTTGGTTGTGATGAATGGACTCTGCAAGAAGACTGGTGATGTCTCGTGACCTTGGAGGGAGCATTCTTCTCAAAGATACTAAATGTTTGCAACAGTGAAGGGACAGGGGGAAGTGAACTTCCATGAGAACTGATGGCACAGATGTATTTTGTCTTAATGATTTTGGGCCTAGACAAATTACTTCCATGGGGCTTGACTGTTGCAGCGCGGTCATGCAAGCCTGTGTTTCTGTCACACCTACAAAATGGCGTTTCTTTCTGTGTCTCCTAATGTTAATCAACTGACGTTCACATTATATTACCTTGGCACCTAGTGGCATAGTGCTGTTCTCTCCCCCCTTATACACTACACTATTTCAAAGGGATTTCACCTCACCTTAAAGCACCTAGGGGGGTGGGATATGCTCATTTCCATCCCATGATTCCCCCTTCATTACTTCTACAGTAACAAATTCTCCTCTGCCATATTTACGCTCATTTTCTCCTCTTACTGCTTCTTCATATGCTGGTGTCCCTACAAACATGTTTTAAGCTTTCCCCTGCTTGCGCATATTGCTCAGGTGTAGATGTCATGTAAATGCATACTCCATCCCCAGCTAGATCAACCCATACTTCCTTGTAATTCTCAAGGTCAGGGGGAGGGACAATGATCGTCTGATATAGGTGGTCAAATATGTCTCCTTTGGGCATTGGGACCATGTGAGAAACAGGGTAGTCAGTTTGTACTTCTGTTTCTTTTGTATTATGAGGTACCTTAGGGTTGCCAATAGAAACCATCATCATTGCACTATAGGCACAGCTTTGGCACAACACTGGAGACCCAATTGCCATGTGCAAAAGATCACCACAATGAACACAATGATGGGCACCAGCACTTTTGCGATTGTTCCAAGCCAGGCTGGTGCCCAGCTGAAGGCCAGGGCAATCCAATTTTTTTCCTTGGGCGCCAGCTTCTTTCTTCATCTTCGCCCCTAGTTCATGCACTGCTGCAACAACGTGTGATAATGTTCCATTTTCAGCGTCTTTGGAAGGTACGAATGTGCAACATGAACCCCCGATCTTTTTGCAAACACCACCTCCTATGGCTGTCAGAAGATCCAACACATACCAATTTTGTATTGTCATTAGTCTAAGGGCCCTCAGCTCCACTTTAATGACGTAGAACCCTTGTTTGGTGTCGTTAGCCAACTGGATCAGCTCCCATCGGACAATTTGGAGCTATTTTGCATTGGCGTGAGTCTGGATGCTGGGTATTAGGGATGCAAAAAATGTCTCTGCAGAATTTTAGAGTTTGCATTCCTTCTGTATATGCATGAGCTGCTTGTATGGGTCTGTTGGTATGTAATTCGAGGTTCTTTTCCTTCTTCACACTTGGTTATGTGATTCTTTCTCAGGGAGGTTGTGAAGGTCTGGTGACAACATTGTGTGCTGTGCTTTCATTGCTGGGGCCCTGTGGGTGCTTTATCAGGCAGGGGCCACCCTTTCAGGTGTTCTTCTGAGACTACAAACAGGGCAGAGTGCAGTGTAGCCAGTGAACAGTAGCCCCTCCAGGATGGCGGGAGGTGCAAGTACGCTTGTTGGACGCACACCCAGTAATAATCCATCAGTTCAGCAGTGCCTTTCTTGAGGTCGGGGATAATGACTGTTCTGTTACATCGTTCGTTCAACCCAATGGAAACAGTTCCTTCACTGTAAAAACATAGTTCAAAGGCCTTTTCTGGTTGCACTTTTACTGGTTTCTCGAGGGCTGCAATCCAAGTCAATTTGATGATGTGCTCTGTCTATACTGGTGTGCAAGTCTGCTCTAGTAGTGCTGCAGTTTCTTTGAGCACTCCTAAAAGTCCTTCCTCTGTGCATGCATGTGTTGTTTCTTGCCACTCATTGTTAATATACTTCACCCCTTCAATTACCAGATGTGGTTCTTTCAGACAGTTAGAATTGGTGGAACTTGTTTTGCATTTTCGGGTGTCAGGATTACTAGGTGGACATTGCGTGCCTGGAACGTGCCTTTGATCATACATAGCGCAAGATGAATTAGGCATTGCGCTTCTATCATTGGTACTTCCTGCGGTACTAGAACCTTATTTATTTACATTTTTAAAGCACTCACACAGCACCTAGTGGCATAGTGCTGTTCTCTCCCCCCTTATACACTACACTATTTCAAAGGGATTTCACCTCACCTTAAAGCACCTAGGGGGTGGGATATGCCGGGGCATTGAGGCGCTGTTACAGAATTTTTTTTGTTTCGTTTTTGTTGTTGTCTTAGTTGCATATTTATAACGCGCTTACATACCCAGAGGTTCTAAGCGCGGGCGTGGGGATCAAACCGGTATTGCTTCGTGTTGCCTTGCTTCCAAGGCTAGCAAGCTGCCACTGAGATATCCTCGCAGGACCTACCTTGGGTGCCCCAGATGCATGTAGTATTAAGGAACAGACATAGAAACTCCCATTTGTGGTTCACCTTCCAGCAGTGCTCATGTCGGAATACCAACTGTTGGAGTGCTCGGGATGACAAATATCTTCAACTGCATCTAGCCATAAGCCATGGTATGAATCATATTTCTACTTTCGTGTTTGTTTTTGATTCTCTTATGGCACATTACATGACATTTTGCTACTCTGCTTTTGCTATTTGAAATGTTTACCCTGCTACTCGCATTACATAAGTTGACCTTGACATTCAGAAGTAAGATTTGAAACATTTTATTGTACATACAGTTGTGTGGGAGCTGCTAATGTTTATGGGAGTCACGTTATACGTGGTTCCAGTTAGGTAGCTGGATTCTGTTGTATTAGATTGTAGACTCTCATTCATTCTTTCATTCTGGTCTGGGCTTGGACTCAGGCTGGTTACATTTGAGGACATAGGGGTGAATCCAGTTCCATTGGAGGGTATAGGAGTTACTTCAGTGACATTGGAGGGTATGCTTGTGTTTAAAATCCCCTTTCTTTTAGATAGCCATCTCAGATAAAAGATATTTCACAATATATTTCTAATGAAAACATTAATAATTACTCACTATAAAGTGCAGGCCATAATCATAACTATACATTCTAGTACTACTAATTATATTTCTATTTACAGTTGAAGAGTATCTTGGTGCAGGGATTTCTATTGAGGTAGTACCTGATGATTTGATGAAACGGGGAAGGCATAGGGACGTAAAAATGGGGTGGGTAGGGGAGGAGGGAAGGACAGTTAAAGAGAGGGAGAGAGAGGGATAGAGAGTTCCTATTTATGTAGCTGTGCTCTAGCAGCAATGCATGCATTGTTAATACCTTTCACATGCAATTATATGGTTGGCATAAAGCTACGCAAACTCGGGTAGTAGTGTTTTATTAACTCTGAACACCTGGGGTCTCATTACAAGTGAGGCGGTAGGGGGTTGACGGGGCCTGTAGAGCTGCCGTCCCCATTAACCCCTTACCGCCTCATTACAAAGTCTCCTCGCGGGACACACTAAGGACGCCTGATAAAACCAGGCATCCTTAGCAGGTCCCGCGAGGAGACCAGGATGCAAACAATGGGCCCGTCTTTAACGGGCCCGTTGTTTGCATCCTCCCCATTCCCATTGAGCCCTATTGGGCTCAATGGGAATGGGGATGTACCGGGTCCAGGTTCCCTGAATGGGGAAAGGACCGGGCCCTCCAAGTTTGGAATGGCCCGATATTTCTCCATTCAGGGAACCTGGACCCTGTACCCAGAATGGGGGTAGCCATGCCGCAAAAAGCGGCATGGGTACCTCCAGGGTTGTAATGAGGCCCCTGGTGTCGAGTCGGGTGGAGCCCTCTGGATGTCTGAAAGGTGTATCCAATATCTGAGCTCCTTCACCTTCACTGCGAGGGGGGTGGAAAACATGACCTCGTAGGGCCATGGAACCTGGGGTTGTTCCATTTTTACCCAAAGCTTCTGACATAGACCAGTTCTCCTGGCAACAATGGTTTATCAGGTACTGTGTCAGTTTGTGGGGCTGTTGATGTTTGTGTTTTTTCTGTGTTTGGTGTTGTCATTTGTTTCACAATACATCTTATTGCGCCTGTCAGTTGGGACAGATACTGCTAACATTTTTCCCCAGAATTGCTACTGCTCTATGAGCGTTGGACACTCTCCTCACATGGGAGATGTGTGTTTGCTTACATCTGACAATTTCATGGGGGGGAAGTGGTGGTACTCACTGGGCTGTGTGCACAGATGAAACAGGGCCAGGGGCAGGCAATACACACAATTCATTTTCAGTGTGTTATATAGCTTGGATAGTCGGCTCTTAAGGAGGCTGTTTATTCATTCTACCACCCCATTTGCTTGTGGGTGGTAAATCAAACACATGCAATGTTTCATTCCTAAAAGGCCTGTTATTTCCTTGAAGAGTTCATTAAAACAATGTGTGCCACTATCCGATCTTAAAATGTCACACACTCCCCAGCGGGGCAAGACATCTCTGGTGAGGGGCTTTGCCGCACATTTGGCATCCGGGTGGGCACATGGACCAGCCTCAATACATCTTGAGAACGGACACACCTCCACAATTAAATACTGTGCCCCATTGCATCTTTCTCCCACCTCTGCATAGTCAATGTGCAGCTCACAGAATGGCTGACGGGGTGGGGTAGAGTATCTTGCAATGTTCTGAGTGTCATCCCTGTACTAAACACTTGGCAGGTGGTACATTGAACGACCATAGTTGAGAGGTGATCTTGTAAATTGGCGATTAACCAATCTTCTTGGACATCTGTGGTAATGTGCTGCTTAGAACTATGAGATGGGAAATGCAATTGTTCAAAAGCTGTGTGAAACAATTCTATAGGCATTGCTACGTTTCCTGTACTTTGTTGTCTTCACAAGAGATCAGTGGCTGATTGCATGCACCCACATTTGAGCCAGATTTCTTGCTCCTCTGGGGATGCTCTATGCTGTCGTTCAATTATCTGAGCGATGAGGAGGGCTGTGCATGCATCGGTTTCTGCTCTTGGGGTTACTATGGTTACAACATATTCAGCAGATGTGGGCACTGGGAGGTATGATGGGGCTTTTCCTGCCACATCAGCGGCCCCATTCCCCAATGATATTTCGTCAGTGTTCTGGGTATGTGCCGCGCCACAGAGGGCTCAGCAAGGGCGGAAATCAGTGTATTGAGCAGGGCAGCATGCTGTACTGTGAGCCATCTGCTTACCTGATCCCCCTCCTTCTCAAGCCTGACAGACCTGCATGCACCATGGTGGTAACATAGGCAGGGTCTGAGTATATGGTAACATAACACCCCTTAAATGCCCCCAGTGATTGGATGAGTGCTACCAGTTCAGCTGCTTGTGCCGAATAATCTATGGGCAATCTTTTCATTACAAGTGTCTCTTATTTGCCTTCTTTTAGGCGCACCACTGCTTCCCCGTAATGTCTCCCACTTGTCTATTGATCAATTGATGCTGACCCATCAACGAAGAGGATTTCCCCATCTTCCAGGGGATTCTCTTTGGCTTTGGAAATATCATCATCTTCGCCTTCATAAGATCCACATTCATGCTTTTGCAAATCTTCGGCGGTGCATGAACTTGGCTGGGTTCACTGTTTTGCACCTCAAAACATGAATGTGTGGGCTTGATAATATGATCTCATAGGCGGACTCCCTTTGCGTCGTGATGGTGGACTTTAAGCAGTCCAATATTGCAAAGTGTGAGTGCTCCACATACAATGTCACTGAAAACCCACTCACAATTGTGGAGCTTTTTTCAATTGTAAAGGGAGTGTGTCAGAGTGTTTGGAGGAGTTTGTAGTCAGTGTATTGCTATGTTTTATTTTTTCAATGTGTGAAGTTGTGTGAGAACTCCTGATCTACCGGAAGTCTTTCTTCCTTGTCATCACGCCCTGTTAAAACCTTCCAGGTGGAGGGGAGTGACACGGAGTGCATCAGAGTTTTCGGTGTTTGGTGGTTGGCTGTGCCCTGCAATCTTGATTCCGCTCTCAGCTAGGCCAGAGACGTTGGCTGCTGGTTTAAAAAAACTTTTTTTTATCAATATTTGAATTACATGGACAACTTCTGGTAAGGCATCTCGCTTACACTGATTTTGGTTGGTTATTTGAGACAGAGGGATTGTGTTTACCTTCCTGATTGTGACTGCGGGCTTGATGCTTCATGCACTCTGATGAAGGAATTACATTACAATTTTGCTGCAGCAGCATATCATCGAGTTTACCTTCACAGAGCTCGTCCAAGCAGCGGTGACTGTGTTTATTAGTTATCTTTACAGAGCGCGACTGCAGGATTTTGATGCCTTTGAGCACTCTGACTGATTGTTGAACTATATTTCAATTTTGTCGCAGCAGCCTAGCAGAGTTCTCTGAAGTAGTGGGTTTGTGTCTACTAATACTGTACAGAGTGTGACTGTGGGCTGGACACATTTGAGCTCTCTGTGTGCTTTTTAAACTGCATCTCAATCTTCTTTTGGTAGCTTACTTTTGATTTTAGCCTCAAAGAGTGTTTTGCAGAGGGGATTTGCAATGTTTTGTATTGAGACTTGGGCCCGTGCTACAAGTTGTTTTCCTATTATGCCAGGTTTACCTAGTGGATAATCACTTCTTGCAACTTGAAACCTATAGAAGTGCAACAGAGAGAAGGACCCACTAAGTTGGACCAGTTAAATCTCCCACATCAAACTGTTTCTCCTGATGCACCATCCATTACTGCATTTTCTCTTTCTCTAACTTACGCAGGCCCCTATGATCTAATAGAATGTGTGGGCTGTAATCTAATTTTGGATGTGTCTATTTTGGCCCTGGTAGTCTCTTCAGAAATTGCAAAAAGAATTTGACTTTCCATGCGTGGCCCTAATGAGGTATCTGTGCACGGTCTCCATCTTGCAAACGTGGCATGGATGATGTGAAATTGTAAAAACCATCTTCTTTTACCCCTACATTACAATGATTAGAGGCGGTCAGGTCTCCTACTATTTATCATGGATCCTCACCATCGGGCGACATCCGCTCTTTTTTCAACCAGCCAGAGCTGGCTGTTTTGTCCTGCTCATCTCCAGTCTTGGACGCAAGACTCTTGGACAATAAGAATTAATGTATGACTTCATCTCATGATTTACAGATTCAGGAGAAGCCCATAGTGGATGCTTTTTCTTTTCCTCTTTTAAATTGTATTTTGTTATACTATGGATCAAGGTCATACTATGAACAAGTGTGAACTTAGAGAGGTTCACTCAACTTTGAAAGATCTGCTGGCCAAAATGAACTTTTTAGAAGGTTTCATTATGGCAATGAATGACGCTGGGGTATTCGATAAAAAACATTGTTGAAGGGCGAGAACATTGTATCTGTTGCTAGTCAGACTGTGGTATGTGATCCTCAAAGTAATAATACGGAGGTCCAGTTGTGGGCGAGGTGATTTGTGTTCAGAATGTATTAGCTACAGTTCCTATTTAATCGATCACTGTAGCCCTTGAATCTACCCCTTCCCAATCAACCTTGAAGGACATGAGTGGAACATCTCCTTCTGACCCCTCTATTGGGAATGCTTTAATAGCACCAATGGTAGTTGGCCGTAGAAGAAGGAAGAAAGGTAAGATACTCACTTAGCCAAAGCTGGGCTTCTGTAGACATAAAGGTTCAATAACATTTCAGGGATCTTTGAAAGCCCAGACTGAAACCTTCTCGGATGAGGAGGATCATCAACTTTTCCAATCACAGGACCATTTGAAGGGGGTGGTGGATCTGGAAAGGGGATGTCCTTGTGTGCGCGACATACTCCATCCACTGGGCCACCCATTAAAGCTCCAGTTGTAGCAAATAAAAAATAATTGATAACTGCTTACCTAAAACCCACGAAAGCTGATGTGCACTAGGATGAACTTAACATCTCATCCTTATCAACTTACTCCCATGCTTTGGGTGCAGTAATGACCGAGACACGTCAGGTAGGGACTGTGGAATTCTCTTTACCATTTATGGTGACAAGTGAACCCAGTCACATCGCCCCGGTTTCTCTCTTAGCTCCTTGTACTATTCCTAATAAACTTGATCCAACAGTCTGCTCATTTGTGCCTAATGGGGAGCCAATTGTTGCTTTGAACAATGCCCCTTTGAACTTCTTGACTATGGAGGAAAGAAGGAAGTCCTTGATCTTGGTATCTGGGCTGGGCTGTTGGCTGCCAGTGTCCGAGAGACCTCCAAAGGGTCCTCTGGGGGTATCAACCTTTTGACTCCCTGAAAGAAATGAGGCCCTCGTGGTTGCCTCAGTGTCACTGTCCACCTCCGAGCCAGTCCCCTCATAGACCTGTCAAGTTATGTTTGCCTGAGCTGTAACTTTAAGGTCAAGGACCTCTGTCCCCTCAATTAACTATATATTTGGGCTCTCTTTAGCCAAATTCCCAGTCTTCAATCTCTCTTCTCTAAAGACATTTCCAGAATTTTCTTTATAGATGTTCGCAGAGGTGATATGGTGAACATTGGCTTTTATTCAAAACTTGTTTACAATTCGGTTATGGCTGAGGGAGAATGTTTGTGTAATATGGGTTATTTGCTTTGTAATGATTGCCCTGAGGAGATTTCTGCTAAGCCTACTTTAGGCGTCGATGGAGGCTGTGCCACTAGCCTGCATGAACCATTAAAGATAAACATTCAATTGGGTTCTGGGCAAATTATTAATGACACTGCGCAATTGACAATGAATCGCCAGGTGACGTATGACTGGTCTCACATCTTTAATTCCTTGCACCAGTATAATCCAATGTAAAGTTGTCCTCACTGAATTTCTTCATTGAGGTTGGTATCATGGAATACGCAATGGTTCTCCCATTTCAGTAGATACGAGAAACTTAGTTTCCAAGCAGACTTAATTTGTAAACATGAATAACTTATGGTGGACGTTCCCTTGCTTGATGGGCTCAATGTTGTACATGAGCCAGCAAGGGAGGGCGCAAACGGCGGCCAGATGGAGGCTTACTTTGCGCTTGGCGTGTTCAAATATAGTGAACATATGTGTTGCTCAGTCCGACATGCTGGGATGCAAAATAACCTGGTTTGATTCTTTGATGCAAGTGTGTCAAGTATTATTTGTTTGAAATGTTTATTTTAATCTGCAAAAAGCCGCAATAACAGATTTCCTGGCAGCAAGCACAAATGTGTTCAAAGAACATGTTCTTCTGCCCAATGTGTACTTTATAATTTTGGGAGATTTCAATTTGGAGTGTTTAGATGCCAGATGGCATTGTTTGGGATCCTCTAGATGTTTCTCTCAACCCGCTAGTGTTCGAGGGCGACTGTTTCGAGAATGTTTTCATGCCTTTGATCTTGATCTCCTAAATGGTAATTTTGGTGATGATGTTCCGCCCAGGTATACTCAGCCGATTGCCCGGTTTAGATCTACTCTAGACTTTATATTTGTGTCCTCTTCTCTCCTTTCCTCTATTGACAGTTTTTGTCTTGAGCCAGATTCTGCTAGTGACCATGCTCATCTTAATGCTGGCTTTGGGGGTAGTCACATACCGGCGTGGGATTTGCTTTGTGATGCTTTGACAATTAATCTGCAAAAAGTTATGTGGGCACCTAAGTATGCCAACAGATTTAATGCCTGTGTTGACCAGGATTTACCGGAGGGTCTTTTTGTGGACATGAGCCCACGCTCACCCACATTACCTTCAGTCTACAATTACTGCTCTCTTACCAGCCTCTAATCTTACAAGGCTGACTTGCCCCTCAGCCTTAAGACAAGGGACTAATGTTGAGGTTCGTGACAAGAAAACAATATTGAGAGGTAATATTAGGAAAACATTAAAAACAGGCATTGATGTAGAACAAATAATTACAAAACTTAAATAGTCTTTTAGGAATTGTTTGAAAAGAAATCCAGCACTCCATTTTCAAGCGAATGCAAAAGCAATGCTCAGAGCCCTGTCATCCTGTCAGACGGGCAACTTCTGGAGCCTAATTCAATGGGGGGTGTCAACTTTCGTTGCAGCATCAGTCTTTCTCTGGACAGGTGTGAGAGGAGTATTTCACAGGGCTGTATGCCCTAGCTGTTGATAAAAAGGGGGGTATGACTTTAAAACCTGTTGTTTCTTGGGGCCCAGATGCTTGGGACCTGCTAGATATTGATTTAGCAGGTATCTTGCTGGCCATAAAGAAGGCCAAATCTTTGAATGCACCTGGTCCCGATGGTACAACTAATCTAACCCTTAAAACCGAACTGCTATTATGGGCCGCTGTCTTATTACAGCTGTACCGCAATGGGGTAGGCTGGAATGTGTGTCCGGAGATGTGGAGAGAAGTCATCATTGTCGTAATATACAAAAAGGGGGAAAGTGCAATTACGGTTTGCTATCAACCAACCAATTTTATTGCACGCATTGGAGAGTGGGCTACATCGGCAAACAAGCTGGGCTGTAATCAGTCTGGTTTTCATGATGGCACCAATACAGCCCTTAATGGTCTGATCCTTCAGTTGCTGAAAAACCGGGCCTTTCAAACTAAACCAACAATGAATCTTTCCTTCCTTGATGTAAACAAAGCTTTCAATTGTATTGACCGGAATAAACTATGGGGAATGCTTAGGGTGTGGGGCTGCCCAGAGGCCCTTATTTTAATGTTGGAATTTTTACACAATGACTTTAGGATTAAGGTCAGACTTTAACAAGCGGGGGGGGGTTATTCGGGGTGGATTTCAGTTGCACATGGTCTACAACAAGGACATGTTCTTGCTCCTCTTTTTATTTTGTATATTTTGGGTATGAGGGCTGCATCCGAAGGTTCAGGGGTTAATCCCCGAGATTGAGCCATATTACAATACAATATATTCTTTATGCAGACAACCTCATCATCCAGGCATGGATGGCCTCTTACGGTCTATGCCTCAATGATGACAAAACAGAACTCCTCATTCTAGGTACCCCATCCAACATAAAAAAAACTAGGCCCCAATTACGCATCCCTCATAATTGACAACAATCACATTACTGTGGCTAAGGTAGTTAAAACTCTTGGCTTTTAAATAGACTCCATGCTTACCTTTGGTAAACAAGTAAACGCTATGGCCTCAGCTACCTCCCACACCTGCAAGCTGATCAGAGCAGCTAAGCCGTTCCTCTCACCTAACAACTCCATTACTCTAGCGAGAGCCCTAATCTTATCCAAAAATAATTATTTTAACGCCCTATATTTAGGCAGCAACAAATACATTACATCCAAAATTCAGACTCTCCAAAATAATGCCCTGAGAGCCACCCTAAGCCTCCCCAAAAATGCCCATACTTCTGAGCTCAGGAGATCCGCTAATTGGCTCTCTACGAAAGATACAATCCTCCTTAAAACTGTATCTTTGACACACAAATGTCTCAACCAAGCAGCCCCACAATACCTCACAGCCAGATTTACAAGACAAACAGACTCTCGTACCCTAAGAAAAATTAACTCGAATCTACTAGTAGTACCCAGATTTAAGCTTACTAAATCCGGAGGGAGTAGCTTCCCAGTCAAAGCAGCACAATTTTGGAATTCCCTCCCCCCTGCCTTAAGGGAAGATCTACCTTACTCACAATTTAGATCTAGTCTTATTCACTGGCTAAAGGAACATGACGTCTGACCTTACCTCACCTGCAATCCTCCCAGTACTTATTGTATATGTGTGACTTCACTGCTTTTTGCTATTTGTATGCACCTCATACTTATTCTTGGCTCTTACAGTATATACCTATTATTATTTGCCTTGACTGTTGTTCATGCATACAGCATTGTAACCCTAGCTGTACTCATTCCTGTGCTCCATGTAACTTAAGCTTAACAACCCTCTTTTTGTCTTCGCGCTCGAATACCTCTGGGTCAGGTGCGCATTATAAATAATAAAAACAAACAACCTTGTTTTAATTAATTGCATGGTAATAGGACTTCAGAGGTCTCTGTGGACTGGGATAAGGAAGAGGTTTTTGTGGAAACACTTTTTGAAACTTACGGGTGGCAACCCATTTCCTGCAATAAAGCACATTTTGGTCATCACTTCACTAAATTCCAAGGTAGACTGGAAAATAATGTTGCTCTTCCGCTCTGCGATGTTCTCTCCTGCATTTATGTTGTTTAATTAACTTAATGTCTTGTTTATTCAGGGGAACTCTGTTCGTTTTTGATCATTTGGTGAACTCTGTTCTGTTGACGCTTGTTAGGCAGAAACCTGTGCAGTTCCCTTAGGGAACACTGCAAAAGATTTAAGACTACAGGTGTTGGCAGTAAACCCACTTGGTAGCAGTCTGCACCACCCAGATTTACCTGGTAGCTGTGGCTGAGCAGTCAGACTTCCCTCAAGAAGAGTTAGGCAGTATGCAAAGTATACATAATAGGCACTCAGATACAACAATACAAGCAAACACTGACCTGAACTTTGGTATCAAAGTATATAATTATTTATTTAAAGACACACTGTTGAAAACACTCCAGCACTCTTATTGTAAAATATTCTAAACAGTTACTATTATAATGTATACACCCCTTTTTCCTTATCGGCTAAGACTCAGTAAAACACCACTTATTTTCATACAGAGGTGAGTGCTTAACTAGATTGCACTCTGATAAGTTTGTGAGAAAGGGGGGGAAAAGGCAGAATATGGAAAGGTACACCACTCTAAGATTCAGGAACGCTATTAGCAAGGCAGAAGAACAAAAGTCACTGGTGAGCCAAAGTTCAAAGGATGGGCCCCCTCTTAGAGAGAGCAGAGCACAAATGCGCCCAAGATCACACAGTTACACTAGGCTTAGAAAGTCTTGCAGAGGGTTCAAAAAGAGTTTAGTGAGGCTTAGGAAAGTTTAGCCAGGGTGTCCCAGGCTAACCCAGGTTCGAAAGCCGGGGGCTAAATCTACCCCGTACAGTCGGTAGCAAGGGAATACAGGCGGGACATGGTACCTTAAGTGGGAAGGATCCTCCAGCGGTGGCAGTTGTTCCTGGTAGTGGGTGCAAGTTGCGTCGTCGTCCAGGGGAAGAGAAGATCTCGGCTTGGAGGAAAGATGAAGGTCGTTGCACTACCAGGGCAGAAACCAGCCGCAGAGTTTTCCGGTTAAAGGTGGTACCTGTGTTTCGCGGTCGTGGTAAAACGTGGTATCCCGGTTGCCAGGGTGCTTGGCAAGACGGCCACGAGGTATGTCGGGAAAGTGAAAAGACAGTGAAACTGGTTATCCCCACTAGTCAAAGGAAGAAGACTCTCCGGCGGGAGATCTCCTCTGTCGTTGGGAAAAGTGGTGAGGCAGTCCAGCAGGGCTCCACCGGTGGTGGTGTCGTGGCAGGTCGGCTCAGCTTCTCCCTCATCGGATTCTTAGGTCCTGTGGCGACTTCTGAAGTTCCAGTCCCCAAAGCCCTGCTTTTATGCAGCAAACCCCCATTCACTCAGCCTAGCTGTCACTCAAACATGCTAAGTGGTGAGCCGGCCGGCTTACCACTTGGGCCAATCAGGATGGAGTGCGACTTGAGTTGCCTGGGTAACTCAGTCCAGGGTGCCTAAATTTCCCTCCACCCCTCCTAAGTACCCCAGACAGAGTGGCACCACTTTGGAGGACTTCTGTGGAGAAGCCGCCAAAAAGTGGAACAAAGGGCTCGACTTGGGTTGGAGTCACAGAAGAGAACACAAACGCCATTTTAGAATCAAGTTTTGCCAAAAAATACCAACCAGAGAATTAATATTAATTAAATAAACCGGCGGTATGTTCGAGGCTACCGTAAATAATTAAATAAAGATAGTAGCCTAAAACAATGGGAAATCCCATAGGAAAATATTCGCGGTTGAATATAAAAAGTAGTATCCACTGCCACCAGCCAAAACTCGATCAGGGGGGATGGAGACGTGCGCCCTCGACTAACAGACCCCGGGGCAATTGAATTGCCCCAGCCAGTACGTCCACAATATGATGGTTGGTACTGGTTCTGTTCAGAATTTAAGACTAGTAAAGTCAATGGTGACTTTACATGCCCTGGGAGACAGTAGTCAGTCCCAGGGTATGGAGTCTATACTGGGGGGTCACTATGACACCAATGTGTTACTGCACGGAGGGTGCTGTGTAACACACATCACAAAAACACATGAAGCCCTATGGAGAAAAAGACCCCATAGCCCATTAAACGCATCTAGATTCAAAGAAACACACTCAAATCATGCCCAAGAGTGAGGGTAAAAGAGTCTCACTCTTGGCAGGAGAAAAAAAATAAACCCCAAAAATCCAGCAAAGCTGCTGGGGGACTCACTAGGTTAGGAAATTCAGCCTAAACAGAGAATTCTCCCTAACAACGCTGACCGATAAACCTATTCATATTGAAGAGCTGGATTGTAATCCAGGCCCACTGAAGAAGGTGCTTTTCGAGACCCACTGGATCATAAATAGGGAGAAGCTTGTGTTATATAAGATATTTGACCATTTCTCAATGGACATTAAACCTTATAATGCTTTGCAGAAATGTTTGCTTTAACATGCCTCACCATTTCTCAGGACGTTGTGGTTACAGATTAAACTGAATCTTCTACTAACAAATTTTGTTATAAGGAGTCGTTCTGGGGAACCACAAGCTGAGCGCGTATGTCGTTGCTGCAAGTTGGGAGTTGAAACTTTGAAACATCTATTTGTTGACTGCTCAAATTGATCAGATATTCGGGCAAAGAGTTTTAAAGGATATTTTGGTGCTCACCCTTTTTTTTTAACCTGGTATGATTTATGGTGTAATGTATTGAATAATCCAAATGACAGGCTGTTAATTAATGTTTAAAAAATGTTCACGGTGCTTTTACCTCTATAGGAAATGTCCTTGTTTTAGTTGTGTTTCACTTGCTTGAATTGGTGCTTAAATATGTGAAAGGTTTGATTATAAACTGAGTCACACAGTAAATACAAAATAATATAAAATTGCAAAGGCTGCAGCTGAAAGAGCTTTTTCACATGCAAACTGCCCCTGCATCACAGAGTCTAGTGTGCCACTGTAATATGCATATGGCTTGTGGCTCATTGTGCTTTTTTGTGTGAGAACTGCTGTCATGAGTTTACCATTTGAGTTTGAAAACATTTAGAATTCCTGTGTGGGATCTGGGATGGCAAGGATGGGTGTGAGATCACCTCTGTTAGGTAATTGAAACTTATTATCATATATGCGGTCCACTCTATGTTGTTGTTTTCCTTTCGTGCTTCATTGAGGCCATGTGGGAGTGGCCTTGTGTATGCTGCACAATCTAGAATCCATGCCCTACAATAATTGCACAATCCTAATAATGTTTGCATGTATTTTACTTGTGAGCAGCTTGGCAGTGGCACAGTCTTGTGCTGCCCTGTCAGGTATTATGCTTTTTCCATCCTTGGAGATGAGTTCCCCCAGATATAGTACTTCCAGTTGTAAGTACTGAAGCTTTGCCTTGTCTACATTGAACCCCTCCCGTGCCAGCAACTGCTATATTGCAATAGAGACCCTGTGACAGAGCCCTGCTCGCTGTTGCAGCAGACCAGTAGGTCATCTACGTATTGAATGATCGTGCTGGGCACCTGAATGTTGCCCAAGCAGTTTTCTATTAAAAATGTTGGGGCTTTCGCAGAACCCCTCGGGCAAATGAGTGTGTTCATAGCATTTTCTGCCCAGGGTAAAGGCTGTGAGGTACTGTGTGTCTGGGCGCAGGGGTACTGAGAAAAAGGCATTTTTCAAATCCACTACAGTGAAATGGGTCGCCTCCTTAGGGATACTGCACGAGATGGATTTCGGGTTGGGGACAAGTGGGAACTCCTTCTGTACTACGTCATCGAGGGGGCAGAGATCCTGGATCATCCTCCAACTGCCCCTCATTGCTTTTATTAATGAGGTATATGGCCGTATTGCATGGTGAGGTGGTACTATGATCCCTTGCTGTAGTAGGGCCTGCAGTGTATCTCTGATCCCTTCCTCTGCTTCTCTTGATAGTGGGTATTGTTTCACCCATGGAAGTACTGTCTCTAGTTTAAGTGTGATTCTCACAGGAGTCTCTTTTTACAGCATCCCTACATCGTGTGGGTTTGTAGTCTATAAATGTGTGGGGACATACTGTAGATCTGCCTGGCTGAATGGGGCTGGGGCTACAACAGCTATGAGAGGGCTCTGAACTTTCCTGAATAGCACCATGATCTCCCTGGGTATACACATCTCGAGGATGATCTCCCCATCATTGTTGTTATCCTTAAAAAGTTCTTCATCAGTCAATTTTATTAGGGGTACATTCGGGACCATGCTTAACACAGTGTGTCAATGACCCCCGTGGGGGTCAGTACCCAGCACTACAATCCTCCTTGCGGACACTAGTAGGCCTTCCAAATCTAATGAGAATATAGTGCCAGCAACCACCTTGGGTACTACTACTGGTCAAAAAGTAAAGTCAGTGTTCACTCTCCAGTAGGTTTCTGTAATCTGAGGAATTGCTCATGTGAGCACCTTGATGCCATAAATGAACATATCAGGGGTAACAGGAATCCCTCGTACTGCAAGTCACTTGCCATGACATGTATCACAAGCATGGCTCTCAGTGAGCACATGCCAGGTGTGGCACAGACAAAGCCTCTGTCTGTAAATGCGTATGTCATGTTCAACTTGCTGTGCAGATCCCTACCAAGCAAGTTGACAGGACAACTTTCAGAGTAGAGGAGGGGGGCTCTTATGACCTTCCCTCCCACTTTGATAGCTATACCTTTCATGTATGGAACCGTTAAAAAAGCCCCAGAGAATCCCTGCGTGTCGAGAGTCTTGCCTGATAGTGGGAAGTCACCTTCACTGATACAAGACTTCTCCGTTCCTGAGTCCACCATTAAGATTGATTTTTTGTTCCCTATCTCTGCACGACCAATAGTTCCTCTTCTGGATTTAGGGTCATTGACAGGACTGGACATGCAAGTTCTCTCTGTGGGCTGTACTAGTCTGGGTATGTGTCTGTCCCAGAGAACAAGAAAGGGGATTCCCCCACAACTGTAGCGCCTTGGAATGGGGCTGATGTGCCATTAGCTCCAGTACATAAAGAGTTCCTATTCTCTGCTGGCTGTGGGTTAGGTCAGAGCTGGTAAGGTTGAATTGCCTGCTTCGGATGTTGTGAGTAACAAGGACCTGGGACCTCTGGGGGTAGCTGTGTGTAGGCCTGGTGGGTCTCATATGGTATCAAAGTCATTCTGGGAGGTGGCCCTTTGGGGCTACCTGGATGGGGAGAGCCATAATTAATTATGTGGGTTGTAGTTGTAAACCCCTCCCTGTCTGCTTCGACATTCTCTCGAGAAATGCCCTCACCTCCTGCAGGTCCAACACTGCCCTGGTCCCCCCCTCAGTCCTGGACCTCGAAATCCCACTCCTCAGAGCCCTCCGAACCGACCTTGTCCTTGTTGCTGTCCTCCTTGCCACGGTGGTCCAGAAAACTCCTTCAGCCCACGCTGCAACTAGTGTTGCCTGCACTGCATTTGAGATGCACACTCCTAATTCTGTCTGTTCTGGCATGGGTGCTGTCGATACGGCAGCCCCTTTCACTAGTTTATTTTGAGCTAGTTTCACTTCTTCAGCCAGTTGCCTTTGTACTGTTTCATTCTCTCGCTGTTTCATCCTCCTACAGTGGTTTACTATGATACTTTGAATCTCGGGCCATCCCTTCGCCTCCACTCCAGCTATCTTGTCACGTTCCTTGGGTGTCTGGGAAAGTTTGCCGCAATGCATGCCATACCCATGCTCTAATCCTGTTAAATGATGCTCCATCATGGGTATCACTACTCAACGTTAATCCTGGGTACCCTGCTTTAATCCACACAGTCTCTGATTGGTCTACAACTGCGGCTACCAACAAGCTGTTGATATCCCCTATTGCTAAGGGTATCCCTGCTGTGTTCTTTTCAAATGCATAGAGCCATTTCCCAGCCCCACTGTAAACTGGGAGAGTGCTTTAAGGAGGTTGTGTCCATTTGTGCCTAGGGTACATAGTGTGTATGCCCTGCGCCTTTGTGTATTAGGGGCATTTGTATTTGCATTTTTCCTTTACCACCCTTAATTGCACTTCCCTTTTTTTGTGCTAACGCTACTCCGACAAACCTCTCTCTCAACCTTCCATCCCATAGACTTTCTAGCCTTGGTTTGGCGTTGGGTGCCTGTTCGGCCACTCCCTCCCCCTCGTCTTCAGTGTCATCAAAATCGCTCCAATATTCCTCTCTCCTCTTCGAGATCCCACATCCTCATAGCCCAGACTCTCTGTTTCTCCGTCCCACTCTACATGAACGGTCCTTATGGGTGCACTATCTATTCTGAACAGGAAGTCTCCTGACTTCCACTCATCCCCAGGTGGTTGGGGGTTGCTGCTGCAGCCAACATCAGTGTTTCTACCGCCCGCGTCAGCTCACATGCTGCACGTAACCTGGCCAATTCAGTACGTGTTGATGCCAGTGCTACCTCTAGATCTCTTGCGCTCATCCCGGACTGGGCTGTAACCTTGGGGGGTGAGAGGTATGGCGGGTAGAGGCCATGCTTGGAGTGGCCACCATAGTGCCTACCAAAACATATGTCAGGTTTGTATACCCTTCCCCTGGACAAGTCACTAATATATATATCCCCTTTTTCTTCCCAGGATCCCCTGTACTTGCCTCTTTATTGCTGTCAGGTGTTGCCCGGTCCCCCTTTGGGTCCTCAGCTTCTTCAAACATTCCCCAGAGGTCCAATATTTCCTTTCTATTTTGTAACAGTCTCCCCTTATACTTTGCGGTCAAGTAATTGGACATGTGTTCCAGAACACCTCTGTCAAAAGACCTTTGTTCTGGCCCTAAGTGGAGCATTCCCCCCCTTCAGTCTCAGTCACCAACTGATTGTGATATTTCTTAATTTTTTCACAGTATAGGGGCAGGTCCTTACATATATGGTCTAAGGGTGTGTCAGTCCCCATAGTCGTGTCTGGTAGGGTGTTTTGCAGTGGGCCTGCACCTATGCTACTTGACACAGTTAACAAGAATTTGTTTAAAACATATGCAGTTCAGTCTCATCTGTAATATGCAACAATGCTGTCACTGAGCTCACAAAAACCAATCTAATCACTTTTCTTCCCACCCACTATTCCCCAATCGAGCTTTTTCTCAAACACTCACCACTCATTCTCCTGATGCTTCCACATACACTATACATGCCCCTCCTGGGCTTCTTCCTCCTGGAAATTTAAAATACAACAACAAAACAAACTAAAATAACAACCACTACTTTTCCCGAGCTCTCTACTAATACGGCACTCATATATTTTGCTCCTATACTTCTCCTTATATTTTTCCTGCACTGGTCGAGACAGTGCTCATTGCGCCACCTTCCCCCACTTACTCGCGGGGCTCCCTTATTCTGCTTTCCTTGTCCTCAATATCCTTATAAAAATGAATGGAAAAGGCAAAAAAACAAACACAATCCATAAACATATCACACTCTCAATTTCATTCACTGCGTGTTCACACTATTCACACTGCTCCATACACCCAACCCTACATTGTTCTTCCCTGCAGGCTATACTCACATGTTCACGTTCTCTCAAAGACCTCCTTTCACAGGGTTCCACAACCAGCCTGCACTTCTCCTTGGGGCCGTACCCCGCTCCAAAGAGCAGGCAGGATTTTGCAAAAATGACTCCCATAAAGCCACTCAGTGTATGCGTTTTGGGGACTGGCCACTGTAGGTGGGCACATCCCTTCCGGAGAGGCCGTCTGCACACCTCTGCAGGTATGGGGGTGATGGGATCACATCGCCAGGGTCCCTCCTTCCCTGCAGCTCTCTGGCCAGCCTCCCTTGGCCCCCTTCCTGCTCCTACCTGCAAGGCAAAAAACCTCGGGGTCATCTTTGACTCCACACTCTCCTTCTCTCCTCATATATCTGACGTCTCTAAGAAGTCACACTACCAGCTGCACCTCCTCAGAGGTATTCTTCCCTTCCTCTCCTTCCCCCAGAAGCTCACTGTCTCCCAAGCCCTGGTACTCTTGAAGTTGGACTACTGTTACAGCCTCTATCTTAATCTGCCTGCCTCCACTCTCCGCCCTCTGCAACTCATCCAGAACAGAACTGCGAGACTTGTGCTTGGCCTCAAGCCCAGGGACCGTATCTCTCCAGGACTGAAATCTCTACACTGGCTCCCAGTGGCTGCGAGGATTAAGTTCAAAACCCTCTGCATTGTACACAAGGCCTTCTGGGGCCTGGGGCCTAAATACCTTCAACTCTCTCTTCCTAAATATCTTCCTTCCCGAGACCTTCGCTCATCCGTCTCCAACTCCCTCAGGGTCAGCCGCTTCTCGAAGCAACGAGCTGGGGGTAGATCTCTCTCCGCGGCAGGGGCCTCCCTCTGGAACAGCCTTCCTGCCTCCCTGAAACTTGAGGAGAACCGTCTCCGGTTCCGGAAGCACCTCAAAACCTTCCTCTTTGCTTCTGCTTTCTCTTTCCCTCTCCCCTGCTAAATTCTTCACTGAAACTGCACTGAATCTGCAACTGGGCCACTCTCAGCGACCTCGGTCCTGGGCCCAGCCACTCTCCACTTGCACTGCCTCCCTGGCAACCCCTGCACTGCGGGACTGTCTCTGTATCCCTACAGCCCCCCCTTCCCAGCTCTTGTCTGCACTTACCTTGCACTTGTCACCAGCTGGCCCTATTTATTTATTTTTATTCTACTTACTTTGTACTGCACTTCCCCCTTCCCCTTCCCCCTGCACTTCTTCCCTTCCCCCTACCCCTGCACTTGCGCGATCTGAATGACACCTGGCCTAGTAGGATCGTTGTCTGTCTTCCCCTTGTTCCCCCCTCCCTACCTCATCGCGCCTTGAAACACTTGTGTATAGGCGCGTTACAAATGCCATATCATATCATATCATACCAAATGAAGGCAAGTCCCTGTTTATGCACACTTCAGAGTGAATACAACCCTCTAAGGAAATAGGCCAGGATAACAAAGTTTTAATAATACAGAATACAAATATCAGCAAAGGACTCTGCTGTTAGAGAACATTCTACTGTCAGAATGCATGTTCAAGCCTTTTGAGGGGCCACAACATCATAAGTGACATCACGTATAGGGTCTAAACCCACACAATTGATCGGAAGAGACCCTATAGATGATCTTGCCCAATATGGGATGCCAGGCTACCATTGGTCGGTTTCTCCGGTTCTAAGTGATTTTACCGAATCCAAAGGTTTGACTCCCAAAAGTTTGATTATTTTTAATTTCCCATAAATATATATGTGGGGGGAGAACCCCTGCTTCCCCCCGACTTTACCCCTACACATTTTTTATATACTTTACCCCCCCCCCACATTATATATATATATGTGGGAAATTGGGGGTCAAACCTTTGGGAGTCAAACTTTTGGGGTTAGGTAAAATTGTACAATACCGGTTTCTCCACCATCTGTCAGGCTCCACGTGGGTCAGCTGGGCTCATCTGCAGGTGAAGGTCAGGTTTGCTCAAGAAATACATTGTTAACTCTAAACTAGCATACTAAGCCTGTTACTACATCACTGTGGCATGCACCTGGGCAGCTTGAGACTCAGTGCTAAGGGGAAGGGAGGAAGAAATACAGTCATATTGACCCACACATTCTGGGCTTCATTGATACCGCACCTCCCGCACCCAATGCTTGCACCCTTACCTTGATCTATACTTTATCCCTCCCTGTACCTCGCATTATGAAGGACATGTTTTATGCTGAGGGGTGAAACAGTTGTGAATGTTTAGATCTGTAATGGTCACTTGGTTTATGCTAGGAGAGGGGGGTTGCTTGCTTATCATTGAATACAGGGATGTAGGGGTTGGGTCAGTGCTGTGGGCTCTGGCTCTGGGCAAGCTGGTTGTGGGTCAGAGGCCTGCTGGCTGCTTGGTTGTGATGAATGGATGCTGCAAGGAGCCTGGTGCTGTCTCATGGCCTTGCAGGGTGCATTCTTCTCAAAGATGCTAAATATTTGCAACAGTGATGGGGACAGGGGGAAGTGAACTTCAGTGAGAACTGGTGGCGCAGATTCATTTTGTCCTAATGATTTTGGGCCTAGTCAAATCCTTCCATGGGGCTCGACTGATGTAGTGTGGTCATGCAAGCCTGTGTTTCTGTCATACCTACAAAACGGCGTTTCTTTCTGTGTCTCCTAATGTTAATCAACTGATGTTTGCACTATATTACCTCTGCACCGAGTTGCATAGTGCGTTCTCTCCCCCCTTATATACTACACTATTTCACAGGGGATTTGCTCATTTCCATCCCAGCACTACCTATTATAAGTCCCAATGGTGTATGTGGCCATTGTGGCCCAGTACAACTGAAAATCATATTCACAATTGTGATGCTGTGGTTTTGCAAGCCAGGGGATATGTGAGGTTATGCAAACCAACCTCTGGATAATACATTAGGTGGAAAGCAATAACAACTCTGCCAAAAGGTCGATGGCTTCTATGAGTAGTTATCTAAAAACAGCCTTAAATGTGATCTGGAGCCATGGTTTAAAACATGGTAACAGGTAAAATATTTGAAATTGCCCCACAAAATATTTCACTCACACTTATCTGTGCTCGGATTGATCCACTTATCCCATATAAAAAGGTAGGAGGGCCAATATAGATTATATACGGACACCATGTTGAAACTCAGTACCATTCTAAACTCAGTGTGTCACCAGTAGATGGAAGTTTGAAAAGCTAACCTAACACAATTACATCATGGTGTGTCTTAGTAGTCTTCTCAAGGAAAGGAAAAGAAAAATATATGTTGAAAACATGGGTGAAAATGGTTTATTTCAGGCCACACAATATTAAAACAGCCACTCAAATTAGACATTTTGAAAAATTGGCATAGTGCCAACATGTAGCCCTGTGAGCAGTATGTATTCTCCGAAAGTTGTTTGATTCGTATTTACAAGGGAGTTCAGCTCTGCATTTTAGGGATGCCTCCAAATTATTGAAGAAAGCATTAGAATCAGAATTTGGAAAAATTGGCAATGTGCAAGCTGTAGACCCAAAGACTATAATACAGTCTTGGGTACTTATTAAATCTGCTTGCTTTTCATACCCAGGCAGAATCATCCAGGCCCTGCTCCTTCGTGGTTCAGTGTGGTGTAGCCTTCTGTGAAATCCCAGGAACTCCACCTGGCTGCTAAAAAAGCTTCTTTTTAAAGGCCCTTGTTTCCCTGTCATCCAATCACATTCTAGCAGATAATGATGTCAGTGATGTATTCAGTAGGAACAGTGGAAAACAACATCGTGTTTCTTTTTTAATTGAAACCATTGTTGTCATTATCTGTCACTTACGTATGAACTTGCATTTTTGAACAAGATGGTCTTTTGACAAATAATAAAAGGATGTCAGTGCTATTGTCTATTGTCTGTGTTTCATAATTAAGCACTCCACTCTGGTGTTTGTTTTATCAATGTTGGTATGTGTTTTATCAACGTTGGCCTTGACATGTGTTCTTTTTGTTTATATAAACCTTCAATATGTTGCAGCTTGCAATTACCTCTTTTCAAATAGTTTTCTTATATGAAACAGTGCACACATTGTTGAATTAGTGTGCTCTCTGCTGATGCTTTCATAATAATACATAATAATGCAAGCAATTGCAATGTGCAATGCAAAAGAATACTAACACACGTTCATTAAAGTAAATCAAGTACAACATTTTGAAAGCCAGTGCAGCAGCCGCAACAAGACTGGCAGATAAACTAGTTGCTTAGGCAATCTGTTAACCTGTGCAAACCTATTTTTTAAGCACATCAATCTTTTTAGTTTCCAGTGAACCACATAATCAATTTTTAAAGGTTTCAGTAATTTTCAGGACGTTTACAATTGTGCTTGAGAAGAGAATGTTGGCAAAGTAAATAGTTGGAATGCACATTTTTGATATGTATCTCTGTCAAAGCCAACAGGAAAGTTTCATATGTGGATACAGGATAATGTGTCCTGGCTTGGAGTTTGAAGCTGTACAAATTAAAGGCATATAATGCAATTGCAAAGTGATTCGAAAACATTATACATGGGATGCTTAGATAACTACTGGCCCCTAAATGAATTTTGGAGGTTAATTCACCAAGGTTAGAAAATGGCAAGCATCCTTTTCAGATGGAAATTACCAATCATGAGGGGTTTAGCCACTTTTCCTTACTTTATGTGGAGGATAAGTGACAATTATGTAGTAATGTGGTTCCTGCGCCTTGCAATTACCCTCAGCGAAGTTTCTGCTGAAATTTGTAGCCAAACCAAGAGACATTCCCCAAGTCCAAATAGGATCCCAGTGGGTTACTTTGAGGATAAACCAACTATTTGTACTCCATCCGTTTGCCAGTAATTCACAACCATTATTAATATTGGAAGTGTACCCATAGCATGGAATATGACAGAAATTGTACCGATATACTAAAAAGTTGGATGAAATACCCCAGGTAATTATCAACTGATCTCCCTCCAGGATGCTAGTAGTAACAGTTATGGCAAGCACTTTTTAACAAGACAGGAAGAGTGGATTACTGAGAACAGTGTGTTAAACTTTGTCTCGAAGGGATAGTTCAATGCAACATGCTTGCCTTGGAAGCAAGACGACACGGAGCAACACAGTTTCGATCCCAGGGTCCGCACTTAGAAACCTCAGGGTGAGTGCGTTATACATATCATATCACATCAAGCCAACTACAGACAGGTTTCAGTAAAGTAATTAGCACCATCGACCAAGTTTTCAGACATACAATGATTCTCGATAAGCACAACCAGATCAAAGCCAATATTATTTAGCTCATGTTTATTGATTTAAAGACCAACTTTGATGGTATCCTAAAGTCTGAACACTGGCACTCTAGGGGAAATATTCCCCCCTCTCTTTTAAATGTGATAATGGACCTTTACTACAACACAAAGGCAAACACGTGTATGAGCACGATAGAAATAAAATATCAATCAATCAATCAAAGGTGAGATGGGGTTCAGGTGCAGAAAATACTAAACCCTTTCCTTTCTGGAAAAGAATAAGACAGGCAGCACTCTGTCCACCACTCTAATTAATCTATCCTTGAAAGGTGTACTAGATGTGCTTTCATTGCATTCATCTGATGCCTCTATGTTAGGTGGTGAGAGGCTCCCCACATTATCATTTACAGATGATGTAGCCCTTATTTCACACACTCCCTCTGGCCTCGAGTTACTTAAGGGTCATTTTGCTAAATATTGTAATTGCCATGTACCCATACAGCCCCCCCCTTTTTCTTCCTGCACTTATCAGACCTACCCTACCTGCTGCCTTAAACCTAGCACTTGCAAATTGCTGGCTGCATTACCACTGTTTGTTGCCTTTATTATTTATTATTGTTATTTATCTGTCTCCTCTGCTTCGCCCTTTCCACTTCTCCCTCCTTCCATGCACTTTTCCCCTCCCCCTCTCCCATGCAATTGCGCGTTCTCAATGTCACTGGGCCTAGTCAGATCGCTGTTTTGTTCTCCCCTGTTCCCCTCCCTTGCCTCGTCGCGCTCTGAAACACTTGTGTACGAGCACGATAGAAATAAAATATCAATCAATCAATCAATACAATTAACAAGGAAAAAACTAAGGTTATGCACTGTAGCAAAACATGTGGTCCCTATCCTAAAGTAGTCACAGAAATAGATGATACCAGGATTGAGGATGTCCCTTTTGTATCATCTAGTGTTGATAATAGGACGGGACGGAAAATAAAACAGCCATATTGTTAAGGCTAACCTAACACTTGGAAATAATTGTGGAAGCAACTTAAAATGTTCTAAGTATGCAAGAAGTAACATACAGCTTTGGAATTAAACAGAGTTAAATCTACAGCTGCAGGAAGGTATGGTTCCAGGTATTGGGGCTGTAGCAATAATTCAAAAATGTCAGTGACAGAAAATGACTTTCTTAAAAGGTTATTTCCATTCCATTAAGTATCCCCAATGTTTTAATATCTATGGAACTTGGTTTTATGCTGATTGCCAGACAACTCTCAGTTGCCTCCGGGCCTGGTTTGCGCTATACAAATAAAACAAATACAAATACAAAACCCTTATTATACTCGGTGGGTATTAGGACATCTGAGACTCATGTCAAGTATAGAACAGTGTTGCAGGATCTATTGAGATATCCTGCGGAAGGTTCACTCCCCTGGTTCAAGCATGTCAAGAATATTTCAAGGCTTCTTGAATTGGAAGATCTATGGAGCATACCCTGTAGGGATAACGAGTAGCTGAAAGCAGCACCTAATCAATTCACAGAGATATTACTGTAGGAGAGTGGTCATTGGCAAATGTCTCAAAATCTCGACCGGCTATTTTTTTTATCAAAGCAGGGACAACTAATGGAAGAATACTTACGTTTCTCCAACCCTGTTCACAGATCATTATATATTGGAGGGTTCTTGGGCACTTTACCTATTTCACTATTTAAGGTGGGTTGGAACAACATTAAGACACCACTTTGTCCATTTTACCCTGGAATGGTGAAGTTGCTACATCATTTTTTTTATGTCTGTGTTTCCTGTTTGCTGACATTAGAGCTACAAACTTAAAACCATACATGATTAATAGAGGACGGCCGAGGAATTGTGCAAACAGGCAGGCTCAGTGGACTACATCTTTGCTGCTTTGACTTAACTGGAAAATGCATAGTGGAGGAGAGAAGAGATACGTGTATGAAATTAATATGTTTGTAGGTGATTTTTAAGTCTATGAAGGCTTTTTAGGCTAAGTTTGTTAGGATCATCTTACCATGCATTGTTAATTACTTAATTTTTAGTGATCGTTTTTATTGTCAGTATATACTTTGTGAATTTTCCTGATGGTTTTATGTGGGACTGATTTTTAGATTGTTTGTTGTTAGCAATTTATGATTCATGGGGGCAGATTATCAAAGATCTGTACTGGTGCTAAAAGTGAGAAAATGCTTTCATAATGCAAAATGGAGCAAACAGATTGTGTCACAATCCCTATTATCTTTAAACGTTTGCAATAGGGAAAACATTAATCAGGCTGTTTTCTGTACTATATTTGTGGCATGGCATACAAAAAAGGTGTCTACTACATTTCTTTTCATGTTACACAGCAAACATAGCAAATAAAACAGTGTGCTCCAATTTCACCAGGTGACATTTTTTTTGATAATACTGATTGAGGCTAAACCTGTTTGCCCATTAGCTATTATCAGAGCAGCAGAATGGGTGCTAAATTCATTAGCTCAACTTGTTTGGACCAGTGCACATCTTTAATAATCTAGCCCTAGATGTAGGTACATCAATTTCCCCTTGGGTGGTTGTCCAAGTTGTTTATATGCTGAATTGTTGACTAAAAAAGGGCCATATTAAGTTGAGTCCACCTTCACTTTGGCTAATGATTAGGCTGATCATCACTATAATCAACTGGCTTGTTTGCACTTTAACTTATTAGGACTCTTGAAATCATTAACATTTTACATGTATTTGTGGGCTTGATGTTTTGCTCATTTATCTGTTGCTGTCATTTGTTTTTTCTTTCATGTTCTTTTATGGCTTTTGACAAAATAAAGCTTGAAAATATACAGGTATACAATGCAAAGTATGACACTAAAGCAAATGGATTTCAATGAAGAAACGCACTTACAAATGTTCTAAGCCCACACCTAAATCCCTTATGAAGTTATATTCAGAATCAAGGATTTGAGTGACACTTAGGTGCCGATTCATGGAATAAATGTGCTCCGAAAAGGGGAGCGAAAGCGTGAAAATCGCAGCGCAAGCGTGAAAATCGCAGCGCACGCATGCCAAAGCCGCGCACATTGGTTCATGGAATTCAGTGCGCGTGTAAATCCTGGGATGTGCGCTAAATTCATGGGTGGCGCACGAGTCACTAAACGGCATGCGCTACGTGCACAGGGAAAGTGCACATAGTGCAGCGCACACAAGAAAAGTGGGCGGAACACGGGGCGGAACACACGGAATGGGGAACAATGTGTGAATATGTGGGTGTTACAGGGGAAGTACAGGAGGTAAATGCTCGCAACGCCCACACGCGCGCTAACAACACATATTCATGAAATCAAATAGTGGAAAGGCGTGCGCCAAAAAAGACGCACTAATCCGGAAACACGTACGCCAGCAGGAAGCAGGCGTAAACTGCCCCGCGCAGCATAAAAGTGCGCGCAAACAACAAACAAGCTCAGACGCTACGATGAATATACCGTTCCTCGCAGCAGTGGTCGTGGGACACCGCAGGAGGAGGAGGATAGCCAGGCCTCACATTTTTTACCCAGGACCAGCCTTTTTGGGATGCCTGATGACCAGGTGTATGGGAGGTACAGGTTTCCACCGCACATAATCCTAGACCTAGTGAGGGAGGGGAAGGATGACCTCACATCACCCACCCTGTGCTCACAAGCACTGAGCCCCTTGGAAAAGGTGCACAATGTACTGCACTTCTTGGCTACTGGTCCATTACAGCGGACAAGTGCCATAGTGGGGGGTGTGTCACAGGCCACGCAGTCACGCTGCCTACACCAGGTGTTGGCCATCATGACTGCACACCCCTCAGTCCACAGGCACATATACATGCCCAGAACACCTGCAGAAAGGCAGGCCAGGGTCCAGGACTTTTACGGGGTGGAACACTTCCCCAAAGTGCTAGGTGCCATTGATTGTACCCATGTGGCTCTACGTCCTCCCAGGGCCACTGAGCACAGCTATCGAAACTGCAAGCACTGGCATTCAATCAACGTGCAGGTAGTACACTGGCTCCCAGTGGCTGTGAGGATTAAGTTCAAAACCCTCTGCATTGTCCACAAGGCCTTCTGGGGCCTTGGGCCAAAATACCTTCAACTCTCTCTTCCTAAATATCTTCCTTCTCGAGCTCTTCGCTCATCCGCTTCCAAATCCTTCAGGGTCAGCCGCTTCTCCAAGCAACGAGTTGGGGGTAGATCTCTCTCCGCAGCAGGGGCCTCCCTCTGGAACAGCCTTCCTGCCTCCCTGAAACTTGAGGAGAACCATCTCCGGTTCCGGATTCACCTCAAAACCTTCCTCTTTGCCTGCGCTTTCTCTGCCCCTCTCCCCTGCTAAAATTACTGAAACAGCACTGAATCTGAAATCCGGGCCACTCACCGAATCTCGGTACTTGGCCCAGCCACTCTCCCTTGCACTGCCTCCTTGTCAACCCCTGCACTGTGGGACTGTCTCTGTATCACTACAGCCCCCCTTCCCAGCACTTGTATGCACTTACCTTGCACTTGCCACTAGCTGGCCCTTATTATTTATCTTGTTATTCTACTAACCCTGTACTGCACTTCCCCTCTCCCTTTCCCCCTTGCACTTTTCCCCTCCCCACTTCCCTTGCACTTGCACGATCTGAATGACACCTGGCCTAGTAGGATCGTTGTATGTCTCCCCTTGTTCCCCTCCCGCTTTGTCGCGCCTTGAAACACTTGTGTATAGGCGCGTTATAAATTCCATATCATATCATATGTGATGCCAAGGGAATCATCACTTCAGTATATGACAACTATCCAGGGTCAAGCCATGATAGTTGCATATTCAGAATGTCACCCCTAAACCTGGACCTGGAAGCTGGGCGGCATGGCGACACATGGCTGATTGGTGAGTATAAATGCCTCTGCACATGCATGCATGTCAGACACTGAGTAATGTGTAAACACCACTAATGATAGCCATTATCACCTCCCCAGGGGACAGTGCCTACCCTCTGAGCACCTACATGATGACGCCAATTCGGAACCCCACCACACCACCCGAGGTAAGATACAACACAGTCCATATTGCAACCCGGGGCATAGTGGAGCGCACATTCGGAGTGCTCAAGTCACACTTTCGCTCCCTTGACCGCTCTGGAGGGCAGCTGCTATACGCGCCCCCAGTAGTGTGCAGGATCATAGTGGCAGCATGTGTCCTGCACAACGTTGCAACCCGGCGGGGCATGTCGGTGGACATGGTGGTGCCCCCACATCCCCAACCACATGCACGGCCACTGCGCATGGGAGGTGAAAGGGCACGTGGTGAGGCAGCCTGTACCCAGCTTGTGGCAAATTACTTCACCTAAAATCCCACCCCTGCGGAGTGCGCACAGCCGTGGCACATACCAGCTGACAATCAATGATGTTGACAAAAGGGACAGTCAACTATCACAACCATACCAGCCTGAGATTGTTCACCTGGAAGTGTTACATTGTGTGCATCCCTGGCTACTTAAAGACACCCAATGCTGTGTCACAAAAAGACACACATTCATGCAGCATTAACGACTACCCCCTTGCAAAATACCACATCAAAATAGTGACATGTCACCCAACCCCTCCCCATCTCAGCTACCCAACACACCATGGTATGGCATTCAATGTGAAAGCAACCAAATGAATGCACAACACATGACACAAGTGTCACAAAGTGCACTGTCCCAAATGGAAACAGGCCATGGACAATATGCTCTCAGTAATCAATAAGAAACAGCACACATGAACAAATACTTACCATCAACACAAAACATCAGTACAGGATGAAACAGTGGCAATATATGACAGTAAAAAATTAAAGTGGTGCAAGTGTCACAACCTGACTAAAGCAGCACATCGATCCCTTCCAACTGCAGAGTGTTGCTGAAAGGCAAATGTGTCAGTGTACTGCATACAACATGAACTGCATCTGCAAAGGAGATGGGCTTGTTAAGCCATGCAGTGGAGAATCGAACAACAATTCCAACTAGGGATGTACACACAGTTTTGACTACAGACTGGCCACACAACTCATGGGAGCCCAATGTCACTGTGTAAGTTACTGTCACTTGGTCACACCCTTTGCAAGCCCATGGAAAGTGAAAGCAGGAGGAGTGTGTGTGTCAGGAACCCATGCATCTAACCCAAAGACAGGACGAGCCTGCATGTGCCCAGCTGGAATACACAGTGGATGCCTACGGGAGCCACACAAAGCAACACACTGTAAAGAAATGTGTGGACGGGGGGAGGCCACCCAGGAGGGATGAGGTACAGGGTGCACTCCAACACCCACATGCGTGGATGTTGAGAGAAAAAAAAACCTCCATGGGCTCAAGGCCTGCACAGCTACTCTACAGTGGGAGAACGGTCGTCACTTTCATCACCCTCTGCTGCTACATCAGGAGGTGGCCGTGATATGGGAGGCAGACCACGCAAAGCCCTGGTATGGTCCTCCATGGCAGCAAGCATGCGGGTCTGGAAGGTTTGGTTCTGGAGAATAATGGTACGGAGATCCCCATGCAGCACCTCACGGGTAGCACGCATTTCTGCCTGCATGGCCTCACGTGATGCCAGGATCTCCTGACGGGTTGCATGGAGCTCAGCTGACAGTGTACGTGTCAGCTGCTCCAGCTGCTGTTCTGCCCTTGTACTCCGGGACACCTCAAGTTCACCCAGAGTATCTCTGAGGGACCTGTGTTCTAGCAAAAACAAAGAGGTGATGGCTGTGTTCTACCCTGAGGGCTCCCCTGTGGACCTGTGACTCTACAGATATGGCTGTGCGCAGAGTCTCCAGTCCAGCCCGTCGGTCCCTGTCGGACGCCAACATGTCCTCTCTGTGTGAGTGGCAAATGGAGTCTGTTACCTGCTGCTGGAGCTCCATCTGCCTTTCAGGGGGGAGAATGGAAGTGGCCATCCTATCCATTGCCTGAGCCATCATTTCACACAATGTCCCCTGCTGTGCTGCTATTCTGTATATGGAGTTCTCCCACACAGTATTGCCTGGTGGCGCACGGCCACTGCGTTGGCGGGCACCACACCTGTTTGGGGCAAGGCAATGTTCACCGTGCTGTGCTGGCACTGCCTGAGGCTGCGGGACTGCATTCCTCCTTTGATCTGCTGACCCAGGAACAGGATCAAATATTGTGGAGTGTGACCCTGCATCCGTAACCGCCACAGGTGGACTTTCCAACACTGAAATCTCCATAGAGGGGTCTACCCCTGGTGCAGGTGGGTTGGACAGAACAGCATCCCTGCCAGAAACACTCACCTGCGACGGCACATATGTCTCAATGTCCGATTCAGCACCTGATTCATAGAGGTCTCCGAAGGTGTACCCAGAGACACCCGTGGACAGCATGGTCTGTAGGAGAAATGGGTTTTCACCCCCCACCACCCCACATACTCCACTGATGCCCAGTTGTGGCTGTGATTCCTCCTGGGTCTGCACCATCTCCTCCTCCTCAACAGCATCAAGTGCCTCATCACCTGCAAAAACATGAAAGATAACAAATGGAAACAGGCATGAGCACCATAGCACACACACATAGGTATGACGAGGTAGAGATCCAGTACATAAATGACACATGTCCCACATGACAATAACCCTGGCATGCATGCACTGTCAATGAGTTGAAAGGGGAGGCAAAAAGCAGACACTGAGGACTCCAAGATGGAAAAGCAACACATGTGCTGCATGCTGGATAGCACTGGCATCACACATTAGCCTGTGAGTGGCATGTCCAATACACATACATGACACATGCCAGCACACAGATGGCACATAGCATAGCCATGGTACATTTGACAACTACAACCATATGGTAGGAAATAAGTACTGTCACCCATCCATGTGAGATGGACATCATGAGATAAAACATGCAAAATAGTGTGACAAAACATGAATGTGCCACACGCTGCAACAAATCCAGTGTTCACTGATGCAGTGATGGCAGGCACATGGATACATCAATGGTTGGTCACTTCAACATGACAGAGGACAACAGTCATGTTCAACATTCAAACAGGGCCCAGAAATGATTGTGTGCAGGCCATGTGTAGGTACACATTACTCAATCAGCCTGAATGGTGAAATCATTCCCATAAAAAAGGTAATAAATGTGGGCCATCGTGGGGTGTAATCTATGACTGAAGTATGTTACATTTGTGGCAGTACGGCAAAAAAATGTGTGGTAAAATGGCAAGGATTAAAACAATCAGGCTGAATGAACAGGAAACAAGTGGGAAGGCGTCCTGCCACTTCCTTTAGGTCTCTTTACCTATACATTTTGGTATAGGTTAATTATTTCGCATGCAAAATAAGACAGCAGCTTTGTTATTTAGCTAACTGTCATAGGCGTTCTAAAAAGACGAGCAAAGAAGCCCTTGGAGAGTGCATTGTAGCATTTTTTAATTTTTCTAGTGCTAGTGAATGCACAACATATTTAATGCATTTGATTTTACAATAAATGTGTTTGGTGTTTCATAAAGCACACTTTTGATCAAAATACATTCATTTTTCATTTTTAGAAGTGCATTAGAAAGGAAAAGATAACAAGCATATTTGTAGCAAAGGTTTAACAAATACAAAAAAACAAATAAATGTAGAAAATTGAACCACCATCAATAAAGTACTTTTGTCTTGAGTAGTTCATATATTCAAGACAACATGGTGTCTGTGAGCTCTTAAAGAGACAGGGACCTAGTCGTTGGTCAACGTCAGGAATCAGATCGAGTAATGGAACTGGTTTGCCGAAATAAAGCCCTCAACGTTATGTAGTCCCGTGAAGTTTCAGCTGTGAGCCTTCTTCATGGGCCTCGACTTGGTCATCCCTGTGTGTGGCAAAGAGGGAAAATATTAAAAGGGATTTCAATAAAAATTGGCGGGGCATACTTGCTGTTGAGTGCATCTCAAAAGAGGGATGAGTCTAGTGCTAGTGTGGCCTGCATGCATTAAAAACAAATTAGGACCAAATGGGGGTACAACTAATAAAGTTGTCCTGTGGCTTGCTGGCACTTAGATACTAACCTGGACAGGTGTCCGGGGGTTTGGACTGGCTACTCATAGTTGGAGGCAAGGAGTTCTGTAGAGCTGTAGGACTGCGGGTCTCAACAGGTAGACAGTAGAATGTAGATGGTGAATCTACTAACAAAGCTAAATTGCGAAGATGGATGTGGAGAGATAAAAAGACAACAATATGTGTCTCAGTAATGCTGTTAGTAATGAAGAATCAAGGATAATAAGTGACCCGAATGTGGGACCACAAGTTACCTGGGGCTCGAACAAGTCTGTGCTTTGGACAGTTCTGTGCTGCACGTGGCAAGGGGACAATCCCTTGTTCCAAATGCCTGGTTGAAGGTATGCAGGCGGGGAGGCACGGTCATGCTTCCAGTCTCAGGAAGCTAGGATCTGCATTGGGCCGTCTCTTGGAGACTGCTGTGTGCCCCTAAATGGAGACAGAGAAAAACCCGGGGCGATTAATGGAGTATCGTTAGAGTACTCTTGGAAGAGGCACATATGGCTAGGTGTGCGCTAACCTTCCAACACGTATAGTACGTATAGTACGGTTGCAGGTACGTAGGTACGTATAGCAGGTTGTATAGCAAGTATAGCAGGTTGTATAGCAAGTATAGCAAGTATAGCAGGTTGTACATATGTCTGTGTAGGGCCATGTATGCATGTACAGGGAAAGGAGCCTGCTGCATGTGAGTCCTCTCATGTGCGAGACACATCTGTGGTGTATGCTTGGCAAATGCAGGTGTGGGTGCACACATTTTTAAAATCCTGTGTATGTACTGTGGCAAGGTTGTGTTGTCACACTTGGATGCTGCTTCTATCTGCATGTATCTGCACTATGTACATTTGCATGTGTCTGTATTTGACAAATGTGCAAATGTGATACACCATGGATGCATGTGACACTGACATGTAGGAGGCTGATTGCCACATGTGACATGGATGGGGATGTTATCACAACAACAGGTGGTGGAGATGTACAGATGCATTTATGTGTGGTGTCGTGTGGGCATGTGTTCTGCACTCCCCGTGTTGGATGTGATGTCAGGCTCACCTTCAGCAGCTCATGCTGTTGTTTGTGTATGAATGGTGCTGTCTGGTGCAACACTCCTGTTGATGTGCTCATGTGTGTGAGTTGAAATGACTTGTGTGTTGGGGAGTGTGATGCCATGTTTGAAGTTTGACACTGCCACTCATGTACAACTGTCATGTGTGTATCAGACCATTGTACAGTGCATTGATGCCTGTGTTCTATCTCTCCCTGTCTGCAGCGTCAACTGATGAAGAGGGTGGAGACGGTGCTTTGGAGCAAAGCGGCAGGGATCGCACCACCAGCCGGAGATGCAAGGACCAGCTCCCCTCCCAGGTTGTCATCTCGTCGGGGAGTGAGGAGTCTGGTGCCGTGTCCGTGGCCGCAGCTTCTGAGGCTAGGTCCAAGAGGCGGAGGTTGGAGGTGGACTCCTCGCCAGCAGAAGGGGTAGCTGAGACCCCACAGGGTCCGATGGAGGAAGATGGCAAAGAGTCATCCAGGTTGGTGAGGGCTTTGGTTGAGGAGGAGGCCGTGGAAGGGTCACACATGGGGTCTGGAGGGGGGATTTCTCTGGTACTAGTGGTGCAGTCCAGGGGCAGGGGCAGGGATAGGAGTCAGCACAGGCTGCCGTGGAGGTGCCTATGTGTAATCCTGTCCCCGATCCTGTGACTGCATCATCCCGCACCAGCAGGGATGCCTACATCCAGACCCATTTTTAGCTAGGGGATGAGCGAACAACAATTGGCCTTCCTCTCCCTGCGGACTTGGCAATCCGGGACCGCGTTGAGCCTGTCTCGGCTGGGATGGCGTTGCATCAACGGGGCATTCGAGGTGACTTGCAGTGTTTTCGTGAAGACACTGCACGTCATCTCGGATGCCTCTTAGACCGCGTCGACCTACAGGGATGGGTCACCAGAACTGGATTCCTCCATCTGCTGGACCTTCTTCCGACCCCCTCCTCACCTGAACCCCCTATGCGCCAGTCGTACTCCGTGCCATCTTCCGGCCCATGTATCACCTGGGTACCCTGTGGAGCTGCCTCTGACCCAGCGGCCAGGCTGGTGAAGGACACATCCCTGCCACAGTCGGGAGTCGGAGGTCCAGCAGGGGTAGCCACACCAACAACTGCACCCCAGCAGGAGGAGAACATGCAGGCATCAAGAGCCAGGGCACAGGCACAGCAGCAGCAGGTTCAAGGTGGGAGCGTTGATGGCTCGGGGCCATCAACATCAGAGGGGCAGGCATCAGCCGGAGGGCAGGAGGACCCTAGATTGGGAGTGTCTTTGTTGTGCCAGTGGTTGGGCCAGAACATGGATGCGGACGGGCGGCGGGCAGAAGAGGCACGGCTCACTATGGTCAGGGCAGAGAACACCATGTGCAGGGCGCTGAGGCGGGCCGAGTGCCTCGGGGCAATTCGCACGGAGTTGGAGTTGGATGTGGCGTCATCCCTGCGAAACCTCAGGGCCATGGAACAGACCCGCCTCCAGGACATAGAACGGGAGTTCGATGATGCCCTGGCCCGGGAAATCGACAAGTGAGCCGTAGGACTTGCCCGACGCCATTGTATATAGTTAGTTAGTGTTAGGTTTCATTTATGTCTTTCTTTCATTTGGGGTGCTTGGACTATGCCCCACCTTTTTGTAGATAGTTCTTCATTAGGTAGTATTTTTTGTAGGTTTCCTTTCAATGGTTGGGCTCATGGACCCTGGATTTGTTATTTGTATATAGTTGAACAGTGAATTTTTCGTCATTTTTATTTTATTTTTCACCATGGAGCAATGGATTTTACTTATTTCTTTCCGTTTGGATTTGCTTTGTTGGACGGTGACTTTGGACACATTTTCATTTGGATTTATTTGGATTCTGATTTCATATTTTTTTTTCATTTTGGAACATGCTGCATTTATTTATTATTTCCATTATTGTGTGATTTCATTTCATTCACTTCATTTTGTGTTGAATACTTTTTTGTTTCATACTTCAATGTGTGATATTCTCTCATTGGTTTCATGCATGTCACAATGTGGGTTTTCACATTCACTGGCACCCATTGTGTGTGTGTGTGATGGACATGTGTTGATGTACATACATGCCATTTGGGTTGTTTCATGTAATGGGCATTTCAATGTGGGGTGGATGTAATACTTGGTTGGTTCTTTGGGCAGGCATGGCGTGTGTTGGGATTTTGGTGGCCATGAGGGCCATAATTGTGGATCATGATGACGTGTGGGAGGGGGACATGAGTCGGGGCCTGCTGGCAGGTGCCCGTCACTGCCAGGTGGGTGGGGGTGCAGGGGGACATGAGTCAGGGCCTGCTGGCAGGTACCCCTCACTGCCGGGTGGGTGTGGGTGCAGGGGGACATGAGTCGGGGCCTGATGGCAGGTGCCTGACACTGCCGGGTGGGTGTGGGTGCAGGGGGATATGAGTCGGGGCCTGCTGGTAGGTGCCCGTCACTCCCAAGTGGGTGGGGGTACAGGGGGACATGAGCCGGTGCTCACTGGTTCATGGTGACATGTGGGCTGGCTGGGGGGCATACCCAAGATTGATGGGCTACCTGCAAGGCATTCCCAAGATGGATGGGCTGCCTGCGGGGCATGGCCTGGGGTGCAGGGTAGTCTCCTGTGGTGTGGGCTGCCTGCAGGGCCTGGGGAGGGGGCTGAGGGCACACCTGGGAGGTCCCACACTGCCAATTTGCATGTGATACCTCCTGCACACCCCTAAGATACACGTACCCTGCTCGCCCAAGGCCTATCGCGTGTGATTCTCCCCACGCACCCCTCCGAATACATGTACCCCGCTCGCCCAGCTAAATCACCTGTGATACTCCCCGCGCACCCCTCCGAATACACGTACCCCGCTCGCCCAGCTAAATCGCATGTGAAACTGCACGCGCACCCCTCAGAATACACGTACCCCGCTCGCCCAGCTAAATCGCTTGTGAAACTGCACGTGCACCCCTCAGAATATACGTACCCCGCTTGCACAAGGCCTATCGCGTGTGATACTCCCTGCGCACCCCTCAGAATACACGTACCCTGCTCGCACAAAGGCTTATCGCATGAGATACTCCCCGCGCACCCCTCAGAATACACGTACCTCCCTCGCACAAGCCCTATCGCGTGTGATTCTCCCAGCGCACCCCTCATAATACACATACCCCGCTCGCACAAGGCCTATCGTGTGTGATACTCCCCGTGCACCCCTCAAAATACACGTACCCCACTTGCACAAAGCCTATCGCGTGTGATGCTCCCCGCGCACCCCTCAGAATACACGTACCCCGCTCGCACAAGCCCTATCGCGTGTAATACTCCCCGCGCACCCCTCAGAAAACATGTACCCCGCTCGCACAAGGCCTATCGCGTGTGATACTCCCCGCGCACCCCTCAGAATACATGTACCCCACTCGCCCAAGGCCTATCGCGTGTGATACTCTCTGCGCACGCACCCCTCAGAATACACATACCCCGCTCGGCCAAGGCCTATAGCGCGTGATACTCCCTGCGTACCCCTCAGAATACACGTACCCCGCTTGCACAAGGCCTATCGCGTGTGATACTCCCCAAGCACCCCTCAGAATACACGTACGCCGCTTGCACAAGGCCTATCGCGTGTGATACTCCCCAAGCACCCCTCAGAATACAAGTACCTCGCTCGCCCAAGGCCTATCGCGTGTGATACTCCCCGCGCACCGCTCAGAATACACGTACCCCACTCGCCCAAGCCCTATCGTGTGAAACTTCCCAAGCACCCCCCAAATGCACTGTCCCGGCCCTGTGAACTGGTGCAGGGTTAGCGCGGCCTTTTGTGCTGAATAGGGGATTTCAATGCCTTATCCTTGTGCAAGGGGCATTCTTGGGGGCGTAACTGGCACTGCAGGATGTTCTCTGCGCCAGCGCTCAAAATGGCTTTGATGTTCCATGAATACGTGGTGTGCCAGAATGCTGGTTAGCGCACACGGCTGGCGCACGCTGGCGCACCCTACCTCTCTGCGCTGCTCACGTTCGCTGCCTCTGCGCTGAAATCTATTAATTACCCTGTTAGTTACAGAGTCCCTGTACCACCATGGACAAGATGACATGAATGACCAAACTGGAGCAGTCCATAGAGGCCTTATTAAACGATTCAAGCAGTTGGTCCAGCACCATCACCCACCAAGCATAAACAAACTATTAACATCACTGCTGCATATTAAACTGCACATTAGAAGCCAGGGATGGGCCAACTATTTACCATTGGAAGTGGAACAGATCCCCTAGTGTGAGTTACAGGAGCAATCCAACAAGGCCCACCTCCCACCTAGAAGCCTGTGTGTTGGGGTAAAGGGGGCAATGCCAAAAACCACTGACCACAGAAGGGCAAGGTATGGCTAATCACAAGAGTCCAAGAACCAGAATATCAACCAGAATGCTATAATTGTGGGGAATGCAACCATATTGCTAGGATCTGTCCTCAGGAGATGAAATCTAAACAAATGGAGATCAGAGATTTTGAGGGATACCCTTAAATCCACATGAATGTCTGCAAACAGAAAAAACAATCCATATCCCAAGATTATCCATTCAGATGCAACGCACGCCTAGAAGAACAATCCATGAAGGTGATGAAAGAAATCAATAGCCTACAAACTACAGTACACGAGAGCCTAAATAACATAAAGAGGATGGGGATCCCTGGGTCTGGATAAGATGCATTCATGGGGGTGTAAAAAATACCCGAAAGGGGACTCCTCCTGAAAAATACTAGACCAGAATATCTAGTTGAGGGCCCCCATACTCCCACCACTTCTAGATTCAGCAGTCCTAGTTTCTCATGCATCTGGGTTTACCAAATACCTCCACCAATGAGAAGATGAACAGTGGATCCAGGCTCAACTCTCACAAGAAGAGAGATCAACTTCGCCAATGACCAAGAATATAGCCAAAAGCAGAAACAGAAAAAGAAAAGAGAGTGGAACATAAATCATATCAGCCATTAGAAAATTGTCTGGCACATTGAACAAGATGGCAATTATTTTGGGACATTACAATGCTGAATCCTAGTATTCAACATGCATGTGAGAGGGTAGAGGAAAATTCATGACCTCAATGACTAACATTCATGAAGAAGGAGAAACTATACTACAGAGTAGTCCCAGAGGAAAATGAAAAATCTCTTTAGCAACAACTTGTGATTAGTGCATATGAATCTATTACTACCAAGTCAGCCGATGCTGTGGCTATTTGTCAGAATCATTATAAATTGGGCACATATGGGCCTACAGGTCTGAGAGTGGAAACTGTTGGGAGGTGCCATACAACTATTTTTAGTAATCTGTATAAGGGATCGAATTAGATGAATGTGATCTATATGGTGAATGTGCCTAAACTTCCCACAGATGTTAGGGAGCGCCCCAACTCACTAGTGAATAAATGTACACATTGGATTGGGCATGTCAGACGGTGTCTCTCTCTGATCCGGGAAGACATTGTAAGATGTACAGATTCTAAGCCCTTGTTGAAATAGTTAGAGACTATGGGCCTCATTACAAGTTTGCCGGTAGCCTTGCTGGTAAAACCGGCAGGCTGCCGCAAAACTTGCGAATGTTTCCGACGCCCATGAATGGGCAATTACCGGGTCATTTTGACCCTGCCAGACCCGGTCATTGCCCATTTGGGGGACCGGAATGAAATGTTCCCTATTCACATTTCAGCCCCATAGGGCTCAATGGCATTGGGGATGTCCGATGCAACGGCACCATTCAGAATTGTGCCGGTGCATCCGACATGCTCTGCTCGCGGGTGCCGGTACGCCTGCCAGGTCAGACCTGGCGGGCGGGAAGGCACCCACTAGCAGAACTCATAGTTTGCCGGTCCGGTAACAACAGTTACTGGTACCGTTGTTACCGGATCGTGATGAAGAGTCACTCTCTGGCAGATGGTCTATTGGTAGTTGAGTAAGACACTCCCTCCTCCAGGAATGAATACAGGATGCAGACCAGTCCCTTCTCCTTGTCCCCCAACAGAAGCCGTGGGCTTTAAAGACCTTGGTAATTAAGCTGCAACAATTCAAAGTACTAAGCACAGGCCCTATGATGACACTGGGGAGCACCTGGGGCCACCAGCCTACCTGTGTGACGAATATACTCCAAGGCCTAGATGAAATTGATTGACATTTGGACCCCCCTAGCCCTAGAATGTTGAACTCTGAGTTGGCCCCACCTTTATTTTAGGTGTTTCTGACCTTAGTGTTGTATCCTGGAACATTGCAGGGCTTGAAATAAATCTTACAGCCCATCTTTGGTGTCATTTCATTAGGCAACACCAGGGGGTCTGTATGCAAGAAACCTAGGATGTGAGTGATGTAACATTACAGGGATACGCACATAATTCTGTTAAGGATATGAAAGGCAATGGGGGACCGATTCACGGGGTATCCACATGGATGCAAGCCACGTACATTTGCAAACGGGGAATGGGAAATTTGTGTTTTTTAAATGTGCACAATAGAATTACCAAGAGTGATGATAATACATGAATTAACCTTATTAACACTCGAGTAAAGGTTTGGATTAAAACGCAACCTAAATGCGTGCTTATTGTATTACTTGGGCGATTCTAATGTCCAACTTGAACGCTTACCACAAACACTTGGAGTTGCAGATGAAGAAGTTCTGGCATGAGATGAAGAAGATCTTCCATTCCTGTTAAACGTTTTAGACAAAGCTGCTTATTTACAAATACAACACTACCTTGAAGTGAACAGTATCCTTGGAAAAAGGCAATCAGGCTTCCGTCCAGGACACGGAACAGAGTTGGCCTTACTGGATCTGAAATATCAATTTGGGGAAAAGAATGGACAAAGGCAAGCCTTCATTGCTGCTGCTCCTCGATTTGTCTGCACCATTTGATCTTGTTGACCACAAGACCCTCTGCAGAAAACTCAGGAATGCAGCCCAATTCTCCCCCGAATCCACATCCTGGATCATCTCCCTCCTTGAAGGGAGACTCATGAGAGTGTTCTCGGACCCGGCCTCTGCTGCAACAAACACCATCCACTGCAGAGTCCCACAGGGTTCCTGCACCTGGCCCACATTGTATTTGTATTTATTTTATTTGTAAAGCGCATCCGAGCCCGTGGGCAACTGGGCGCATAAAGGTGGCATACATGGTTACATACAAGCAAGTATAGACAGTTATGTAGTTACAAATTTACAGATAAATAAACAGAAAAATCACAAAGATACAGTAGACATATCGCATGAAGTATTTACAGTGGTACAAATGTGCTGTTAGTGAATGTGACAGGCCATTATGTGTGGGCAGCAGCTAAATTCTGGTCAGAGAGCCAATTTATGACTTTGTGCTTGAAGGAATAGAAGGAAGGCACAGCTCTTACTGCAGTAGGGAGGCTATTCCATAACTTGGCCACAAAGACTGGGAAGCTGGCCCCACCTGCTTTTTGCAGTTTAAATATAGGTATGCGCAGCAAATGGGTTTGGGTAGATCTCAAGGGTCACGTGGAGGTGTGCGCCAAGTAGCAGTTTGAAAGGTATTCAGGTGCGTGGTTCGCTTGGCACTTGTGAGTCAAGGTGAGTGTTTTCAGTGCTATTCTTTGGTCAATAGGTAGCCAATGCAGGTTACGTCTGGTATCAGATATGTGTGATTTCCTCAGGATGTTAAGGGCAGCCCTAATAGCGTTGTTTTGTGTTACCTGAAGTTTATTGATGTTTCTGTGGCTGGTTCCAAAATAAAGGGCCTCATTCGGAGTTTGGAGGTAGCCATGGCGCTATTAGCGGCATGGCTTCCTCCAAAACCGGGTCCGGGTCCAGTCTGGTTGAATGGGGACTTATCGGACATTCCGACCTGTGCGGACCCGGTAAATCCCCATTCAACCAACCATTCCCTATTCCCATTTGAGACCCCATAGGGCTCAATGGGAATGGCGAAGGTGCTAATTATGGGCCCGCAAATAGCGGGCCCGTTATTAGGCCCTGGTCCCTTAGCGGGACCCGTAAAGGACGTGCGGTCAGACCACACGTCCTTTGCGGCTCCCGCTAAGGGACCTCGGAATTGGGCGGCAAGGGTTTAATGGCACCGGTCTCCTTACCGGTGACCGTTAACCCTTACCGCCCAACTCAGAATGAGGCCCTATGTCTAATGTGAGAAACACAAAATCTCACCTCACACCGTTATGATTACCACTCTAATTTAGAAGCAACAAATGACATATCATACCCTGAACACTCATAGGATCCCAAACAATGTTCCAGAGAATGTTCATTTCTTTAGTACTGTCAGTAACACAAAACGTATGTCGCACCCAAGAGATGACTTCGATATCACAAAATCACACACTATGTAACAAAGACGCCTCTTCTCTGTGAGAAACACAACATCTCCGCATTGCGTTTGTCAGTGCAATGAAATAATAAATCACGCATCAGATGTCACATATCTACTGTCAGGCACCTGAGAAGACATTTCACACCACAGATAACATAAATCTACAGCCAGACAATGAGAACACATTTCTCATGTCTTAGATTACCTCTGCGAGGGCATATAATGTCAAGGCTGCTCACACATCATATATCAACAATGTACTGTCAGGAACATTAGCAGACACACTACACCTGGACCAAATCATTACTCTGCTGTCAGAAACAAAGGATGACAACTCAGCAGGGATCAGTCATCTACTATTAGGAACATAAAAGGAAACACACTTGTGTATGCCCAAAAACAGAATAGTGGTGAAAGAGTTGGCATGCAAGGAGATAGGTGAAAAAAGAGAATTGGAATGAAATTGGACTGAAAAGGCAGGTTAGAAGAAAACTAGGGAAACTGAAGAAAAAAGGGAAGTGGGATAGAAGGAAACTGGGGAAGAACGTGAAGGCAGGGAAGAAGGAAACCGAGAAAAGAAGGAAAGGAAAGGAAATAAAGAATGCAAGGAAAGGGTGAATACATTGTGTGTCATTTAAATATACCTTCAGTTCTTGCCTTACGCAGACAGTCTTAGAATTTCTTACAAGGTTCACAATTTCAAAAGGTGTGAGGTGAAGACTAGTTACATAGGAGACCATTTTCCTAATGGACCCCATATTTGACTGTGGTGGATTCAGATTGATATGGAGGATAGAGACAAACGATCATCTGCCAATGAGGAAGGAGGGGAACCAGTCGAGGATGGTGCCCAAGAGTTTTATTCTGTGAGATAAGATGTTGAGGAGAATGGTGTGGTTGATGCTGTTGAGGGCTGTAGAGAGGTTGGGAAGTATGAATTTGACTGTGTGACATTTGTCAGTGATGTTTTGGAGGAAAATGAGATATGAAGTGTAGTTGTCTCGGTTCTGTGACCAGGTCGAAAGCCAGATTAGAAGTGGTGGAGGGGGTATGTTTGTGTTCATGTGTTGTTCGAGTTGGGTAGTGACAATGTATTCTATGAGTCAGGCAAGTGATGGCAGGGTGGTGGTTTGGGAATAGTTTTTGGTAAGTATGGGGTTGGGGGATGTCTTTATAGAAGGAGGGAGATTTGTCCAGTTGTAAAGGTGTGGTGGGCATAGTACCATGTCAGAGACAGGATTTGATGGTGTTCAGTCATTATGGAGCAGCGGTGGTGATGTAATTGGATGCAAATTGAGATGGCCATCCATAAACCAGTGTGCTGGTTTTTATTTGTCAGTTTGGGTGATGAGAGTGTCTCTGTCAATGGGTTGGAAAGTGTCCCCTGTGGTGGAATGATTGGGTGTTTGGGGTGGAATAGTAAAGAGGAGGGCTTGTCTAATGTGTATTTTTGAGTTGAAGTAGTCCATGAGGGAGTTGCATACTAAAATAGATGGTAGTATGGACGTTGTGAATGGTGGTTTGGAGGGTAACTTGACAATGTTAAAAGGTTTCTATGCAGGATTGTGGGCAGATTGAAGTGCTTGCAGGTAGTGGGTTGTATTGGCATTGCGTGTGCCCATATTGTATATGTTTCCGTTTGAGGGGTGTCCCAGTGGTGGGCATGGGTTCTTTAGCCAAGCTCTTTCTAGCCATCTGGCTACCTGCTTGATAGAGCTGAGATAACTGTTGAACTGTGGCTCATGGTGGTGGTTACAGAGTTTTCAAGATTTGAGGGGGGCTATTTTGTTGTGTGCCTGTGTGATGATGGTGTTTTATGAGGCTAATGGAGGGATGAGTGTGTGGGGGGGGGGAGTGGTTGGTATGAGTGGTTAAATGGCTGTGACTTTAATGTGTTTCGTTTGGCTGTGAGCAGGAGGGGGCAGGTGTAGTGAATCATGTATGATAGAGTAAGCATGAAGGAGATGGCAAAGTGAACAGACCACACATCACAAATTCGATTTTTCACAGTGTTAGGGAGAATTCTCATAATGTGCTAATTTCCCTTACCTTTTGAGACCTCCAGCAACTTTGCTGAATTTCTAGGATTTGATTATTTTACCTGGGAAGAGTGCGAGCCTTTTTTCCCCAATGTTCCATGTATTTTGATGTGTGTTTTACTTTTGTGTTCTTTGGTTATGGAGTTTTAAAACAACTCCATAGGTATCATCTTATTCTGTGTGTCACACAACACCTTCAGTGCAGTGGCACATGGATGTCTTTCAGACTTCCCAAGGTTTACATACCTTCTCTGGGATGGACTACTGTCTCCCAGAGCATGTAAAGTTAAATTGACTTTACTAGTCTCTTTACATTTACAGACCCAGCACACACTATCTTCCTATAGAGTGTTGGAGGGGTTGCCTAGCATCCTCTCAGTTAAAACACTCATGTAACAGTCACATGTTACCCTTTCCTACTTTAGATGGCTGGTGGCAGTGGTTTAGATCAAACTACCATGCTTTTTCCCGACCGTGAACAATGGTAGCTAAAAATCGGGTCAGCCGTGTTTTGCAATATGGCGCCCAAGACCTATCTGTAAAAACAGACTCCGGTCAGCTTTTTTCACCATTTCTTTTGGGAAAGGTCCTTCTTGTGTTTATCTCTGTGCACCAAACCAGGTTTGGTCCCTTTGTTCATTGGCCTTCGGCAGGTTTCAGTGCTGAAGCCCTCGTCTGGATCCAGGGTGTCTGGGGTGGACAGGATGTGAGGGAGGGGCCTGAAACTCCCTGTGCTTAGTCTCATAGTAGACCTGAATGCACTCTGGCATGATTGGCCAGCTGGCTCTATGGCAAGGACAGCCACCATGCTGTGTGAGTGAAAGCCAGGCTGGAATAAATGGGGGAAAACTGTTTAAAAGCAGGTCTCTGGGACTTGGAAAGCAGAGTCGACCACTGGAACGAAAGAACCAAAGACGAGCTGAAGGAAGAGGAATGTTGCAACTCCTGGACGACCGGTGAAGCCCTGCTGCAAGTTCGAAATTGCCTGAAACTCCATCGACAGAGAAGCCCTTCAAGGTTAACTTCTTCCCTTGAGTTTGGTGGGAAAAACCAACTCATAAGCCGCCTGGACACCGTCCCTTCCAGGTCGAATTTTCTGCAGAGTGCTGTGGAAAACCAGATAGCCAGTGGGAAGGATACCAGTTTGTGGTCTTTAAGGCACTCACACCTTAAACCAATATTTTGCCAAGCTTGTAGCCTCATCCCTGGGCAGTGCAGGACCGCCTGACATCCTCCTTCTTGTCCCCATGACTGAAGCTCAGGAACAGAAAGATCTGCTCGAACTGCCAGGAACAACTGCCTCAGCTACAGCTCTTCTTTACTTTAAAGGTACCGTGCAAACGCGGTCCGGAAATCTTTTCAGCCACGGAGAAGGTTTGTAAAACTTTCCAAACTTCTAAGGCTTCTCCATCCCAAAACATTTGTAAAACTTTTCGCCTAGCCAAATTCTCCTAAGATCCGTGGCAAAGAGTTAACCGTTTACTACCAGAACTGTGCTATCCTATACAAAGACTCTGAACCATTGACTTTGGCCCAGGCATATGAACTGAATTGCTGTTTGTAGTTTACTGAAACCCTTTGCCCTGCCTATGAAAGTATTTGTGCTGTTGATTCTTATAACCTTGTCTTTTTACCCCTTTTGAAAGTATCTGAAGTGCCACTTTGCTCGCACTTCAGGGGAGCTGAACTTGTTCACTACTTATTGGTTGTGTATTTGTAATATATTTGTATATGATATTGAGCTGCTCTTGCTAGTGCAATGTTTTCAAACTGATTGTTTATATAAATGTATATTCTTTTACCAAGAAACCTTGAGTAAAGTGCTTGTTTGAATCACTGTATTTGTTGGCCCTGTGTGTAACTTGTTCTACTGCTCACTCAACTCTTGAGATAAGTCTGACTGCTCAGTCACTGCTACCACATAACTGTGTAGTACAGGCTTGTACCAAAGGTGAAATTGTACTGAAACTAATAGTCTTAATTTCATGTAGTGTTAAAAATGGGTACTGCATGTGATTCTGCCTAACATTGGTGTACAGTGGTGAGGATATATGATATTTTATTAATATCGCGCTCATACACCAGTGTTTCAGAGCGCGCCCAAGCAAAGGGAGGGGAACAGTGTAGAACAAAATATGATCGTACTAGGCCCAGTGACATTAAGAACGCGCAACATGTATGGAAAAGGGAAAAGGGGGAAAGTGCGTGGAGGGGGAGAAGTGTAAAGTGCGGACAGAGGAGAAAAGTATACTTGTTTCATTTAGAGTGCTACTCTTACCTTTGTTCAAATAACCCTCACAAGGTTAAGCAACACTAGAGAAGCAATTGTTTTATCATGACTGATATGGAAAGCTACAGACAGGAGACCCTAGTCACTTCAACAGTTGATAAATTGAGAGATATGTGTAAAGCTGGCAATCTCACTGTAAAAGTCAAAAAGGTTGAATTGATAGAAAGTTGTTAGAATACTAAAGTCTGAGGAGTGGGTCTGAAACCCCCACCCCTGGAGCAAATGTGGAAAATGTTGATGAGGATGATAATATGTCAGAGCCCAGCTCTAATGTTATGGATGAGTTAGATGAGGCATAAGAGACTCTCAATGTAGGCCCTGTTTTACCTCTACCTGCTCATAGGCCTCAACCTTTGACCACCGGGACCCCACCAGGTCCAACACTAAGTCCTAAATTTGTCTATTTAGAATAGAAAAAAATGAGACTGGAGTTAGAATTTAAAAGAATACAAGCTCAATCTGAAAGCAAACATCAAGAACTTCAACTCAGAGAAATGGAGTTGAATCATGTCCTTGAAATGAAAAAAGTTGTCTCTTGAAACTGGTTCTCTCCCAGAGTCAGCTAGGTCTTCCAGTCCTAAGAGGCCTTGCATGCCCAAAGATGCAGTAAGTATGTATGAGGTTAAGCTTGATATTTTGGATTGGTTGGCTGCTTTTAAATATAACCATGGGATTCAAGACATTACAGGGAATCAGATGATTCCTTGGCTTTTTTCTAGACTACCCCCTGTTGCAACTGATGTGGTAATGGAGTTGGGGGATATAGACAGAAAGGAATATGAAACTGTGAAGCTAGATTTGATAGCTTGGTTTGGGAAGACCCCTTCTCAGTATCTTAAGAGGTTTAGTACCCTCAAAAAGCATGATGGTACCCCTTGGGCTACCTGGGTGACTGAATGTTTGAAAAACTTAGATGGATGGGTTAAGGGTTATAGAGTTAACACTTATGAAGGTATGAGACATCTGTTTATGATGGAATCTATTTATGATGCCTGATCTCCTGAGCTGAGACATCACTTGGCTGACTCTAAGGAAATTGATCCAAAGAAGTTAGCAAGGGCTGCTGACCTGTGGGTTGCCAACAGGGCTACCCACAAGGATTCTGGGGTAACTCAGAAGAAGGATGAGGGGAAGCAGCACAAGAAAGATAACAAAGAGAATTCAATTACCTCCACTCCAAAAGAGGGCCCCAAACATAACAAGGGTAGGCCACAAGGGAAACCAAATCAGGCTAGTGTACCTCCTGGTGCCAAACAAGAAGGAGGTCAGAACAAACCCCCATTCATAAAGACAGTTGGAAAATGTTATGCTTGTGGGTCAACTGACCATGTGAAAGGTGAACCCAGATGCAAGGGTAAACCTTCAGGGATCCACACTGTCTCCTTAGCCTTCTCCCAGAGGATAAAGTACCAATGGCAAGTGGAAACTTTCGCTTACTGGCTGAGGAATCCATGAAAGACTCAGCCAGTGTTTCATTAGTATCCGTGGGTTTGTGGGAACAACAGAACTAAGATGTGTACAATTCCATTCCAGACAATACTAAAGAGTATTACAAATACAGTGTTCTCGTGAATGGTCAGGAGACCCCTGCCATCAGAGACACTGCAGCCAGCATTACTGTAGTTGATGTTAATGTTAATGTTAATGTTAATGTTAAAGGATATTTGTACTGCACACTATCACCACCGGAGTGGTCCCCTGGTGCTCTGGCGACTATGAAAAAGGGAGGGGGATGAGTTAGTGGGAGTAAGCTGGAAAAGTGCAAGAGAGCAGTGATGTGCTGTTGGCAGCCTCAGCCCGGTGGGTTCGTTGGCTGGGCTTGGGGTGTTTTGCGGTCGGCAGTCGTGTTCTGTTGTGCAAGTCTATGTGTGGTTTGTTTTGTTGTTGCATTCTAGTGAAGTTTATGCAGATTGCTGTGGTTTAGGCTTGTGGTTGTGTTTGGTTAGAGTTTGAGAGGTGTAAGCAGAGGGATGAAATTGTTAGTGGATTGGTTAGTTGGCATACTGTCTTTTCAATTATGTCTAGGTGTGATGCTTGCTAACATTCACTATTTCATCTGGGTGCAGCACATGCTAATTTTCAATATTCTGTCTAGATGGAACGCATGCTAGTGATCATGATTTCCACCAAGTGTGGCACATGCTAACATTCACAATCCTGTCTAGATGTAACGCAATCTAAAGTTAAGAATTCCATCTAGGTGTGGCACATGCTAACATTCACCATCCTGTCTAGATGTGACACAGGCTAAGGTTAAGAATTTTACAAGGTAGAGGATGTTGCTAAAGCACCCAAATTCCTAACTAAGCTTGCTGGATGCCCTGTCCAAATGCTTCCACAGTTACCAGCTCTCATCCAGTGCAATAACATGACTGTCATGATACCTGTAATTGTGCAGAGTGAAGTACCTGGGAGAGTCCTGTTGGGGAATGACTTAAAAACTCTTGGAGTTGTATCAAGCACCCCCGGGCCTCCCAGCAAAAGGAAACAGGAGCAGACTAGGAAGGCCAGAGAGAGTACCTTAGAAGGCTCTGAAGAGAAGATTATGGAAAAAACTATAACTCCCAGTCCACAGTACTTACTGCCTGCAATTTCAAAGAAAAAGGAGGAAAAGGGGAAACCTAAATCCTCCAGGAAGAAACTAGCCAGCCCTCCTGTGCTACCAACAAGAGACACACCTGTGATTCCTCCACCAGCTGAGGCTGAGTGTGTGGAACAACCTTGTGTGGTTGAATCAGCTGCTGAGGAATCAGAGCTGGAAGAGGACCTTGCTCCTTTTGGAGATGTGGCTCCTGCAGACCATCCTGAGCTGCAGTCTTTACTGTCAGAAGGTGGACCCTGTAGGGCAGACTTCAGCAGAGGTCAAAGAGAGTGTCCTACTCTTGAAGGTCTTTGCCAACAGTGCCTCTTTAAATCAGACTCCAGTTCCTACAGTTAGCCCATGAGATACCGTTGGTTGATCACTTAAGTTTTAAGAAGACCAAGGAAAGGCTCTCTTTATATTTCGACTGGCCTAAATTGGGTGCCTGATGTAGATAAGCTCTGTAAGAGCTGTCACACTTACCAAATCTCTGGCAAGAGTGGCGCAAAGCATGTGGCACCTTTGGTGCCTCTCACAGTGGTGGGAGTCCCTTTTGAGAGGTTAGGAATCAACATTGTTGGTCCCTTAGACCCTCCAACATCTTCAGGAAACAGGTCTATCCTGGTTGTAGTAGACCATGCTACTAGGTACCCTGAAGCCATACCTTTGAGAACTGTTACAGCTCAGGCTGTTGCTAAGGACCTACTTGGTATTTTTACCAGGGTAGGTTTTCCTATGGAAGTTATCTCTGATAGGGGATCCAATGTTATGTCCCACTACACGCAGGCCATGTCGAATAACTGTGGAGTAATTTACAAGTTCTCAACTGTCTACCATCCTCAGACCAATGGATTGGTAGAGAGGTTCAACCGTACAATGAAGAACATGATAGTTGCTTTAGAGGAACCCCTTAGAAGAAAGTAGGACCTTCTACTGACATGCCTTCTATTTGCTTATAGAGAAGTCCCTCAGGAAGGAGTTGGATTTAGTCCCTTTGAGCTTCTCAGCTTCCAGGCTGTGCAGGTGAGTGGGTGAGCCCCCCAGCCCTCTTAGGCCTCAAGCCCTTGCCCACTTCCTTTTAGAGCCCCCCAGACCCCCATGTGTCCCCAGCACAGGCCGCATTCTTCCCTGCCTCCCCCAGTGCCCGCCCTCTCTCCTTCCCACCAGCCCTGATAGGCCGCCTTCCTCCTGTGCATATATCCCAACTCGACCTGCATGGCACTACCATCCGGGCCGTGTAGGTAAGTGGATGAGACCTCCAGCCCCCTTAGGCCTCAAGCCCTTGCCCGCTTCCTCTTAGAGCCCTCCAGCCCCCTGCGTGTCCCCAGCACAGGCCGCATCCTTCCCTGCCTCCCCCAGTGCCTGCCCTCGCTCCTTCCCACCAGCCCTGATAGGCCACCTTCCTCCCGTGCATATATCCCAACTCGACCTGCACGCCACTACTATCCGGGCCATGCAGGTGAGTGGGTGAGCCTCCCAACCCCCTTAGGCCTCAAGCCCTTGCCAGCTTACTCTTACAGCCCCCCAGCCCCTGCGTGTCCCCCAGTAGGCCACGTCCTTCCCTGCCTCCCCGAGTGCCCGCCCTCACTCCCTTCCACCAGCCCTGATAGGCCACCTTCCTCCTGTGCATATATCCCAACTCAACCTGCATGCCACTACCATCCGGGCCGTGCAGGTGAGTGGGAGAGCCCCCCAGCCCCCTTAGGCCTCAAGCCCTTGCCCGCTTCCTCTTAGAGCCCCCAGCCCCCTGCGTGTCCCCAGCGCAGGCCGCATCCTTCCCTGCCTCCCCCAGTGCCCGCCCTCGCTCCCTCCCACCAGCCCTGATAGGCCGCCTTCCTCCGTGCATATATCCCAACTCGACCTGCACGCCACTACCATCCAGGCCGTGCAGGTGAGTGGGTGAGCCCCCAGCCACGTTAGGCCTCAAGCCCTTGCCTGCTTCCTCTTAGAGACCCCAGCCCCCCCGCGTGTCCCCAGCGCAGGCCGCGTCCTTACCTGCCTCCCCCAGTGCCCGCCCTCGCTCCCTCCCACCAGCCCTGATAGGCTGCACTGAGCCTGTGTGCTGCCCCCACCTGGACCTGCATGCCACTGCCATCCAGCCCGTGCAGGTGAGTGGGTGAGCCCCCAGCCTCTCCAGGCACTCCATTTATAGGAGCGCGGTTAGCCTCGCCCCTGGCTGCTGCTAGTGGCTTTTGGGATCATTGTGTGTACTCAACAAGGCCAGAAGCCCCTTGCAGACCCTCTCCCACCCCTCGCCCTCTTCTTGCTCCTCTTCCCCCCACCACCCAACCCACCCCCCCTGCATCCGTTGGTCCTCTCTGCCCTCATCACTGCTCCTCCCAGGGCAGCCCTCTGCCCGTGCAGCCTGCGGCTAGGGGCCTAAGACCCGGGGCAGCTTCAGCAGAGGTAGAACCGAGAAGCGCCAACAGGTGTCTGCAAGGGAAGCAGTGGCCAGCCGTCAACCATCGACTACAAGGACCAGTAAGGTAGGAGTGGCCTGGGTCAGGAGCAGAGCAACCACTCTACCCCAGACTCCGAGCCACTGCTCTGTACAGACCTTTACAGGTCTCTCGTCTAGCTGGGGTTTTTGTCTCCAAACTGCATTGTATTATACTCAGATTGCTTTGATAGGCCTCTCCCCCACTATACAGGTCTCTCAAGTTTAGCTGGGGCTCTGTCCCCAAATTGCACTTTATGATACTCAGACTGCATTGATAGGCCTCTCTTCCACTATACAGGTCTCTCACGTTTAGCTGGGGCTCTGTCTGCAAATTGCACTGTGTGATGCTCAGATTGCATTGATAGGCCTCTCTTCCACTATACAGGTCTCAAGTTCTGCTAGGGTTTTGACTCCAAATTGCACTGTGTGATGCTCACATTGCATTGATAAGCCTCTCTCCCACTATACAGGTCCCTCAAGTTTAGCCGGGTCCTGTCTCCATATTGCACTGTGTGATACTCAGATTGCATCGATACGCCTCTCTCCCACAGTACAGGTCTCTCAAGCTTAGCTGGGGCTCTGTCTCCCAATTGCACTGTCTGATACTCAGATTGCACTGTTAGGCCCCTCTCCGACTATACAGGTCTCTCAAAGTTTAGCTGGGGCTCTGTCTCCAATTTGCATTGTATGACACTCAGATCGCATTGATAGACCTCTCTCCCACTATACAGGTCTCTCAAGTCCAGTAGGGTTCTCTCTCCAAACTGCATTGTATGATACCCAGACTACATTGATAGGCCTCTCTCCCACTATACATATCTCTCAAGTCTAGTAGGGCTCTGTCTCCAAATTACACTGTATGATACTCAGATTGCATTAACAGACCTGTCTCTCAAATCTAACAAAGCTTCGATGCCCAAACTACATCAAGGGAGCAAATACTAGCTGCGCCCCTCAAAGTCACTCCACAGCCAGTACATGTCCCTCCTAAACACAAATGGCTAACTCACCACAATGAACCACGTTCAGGGAGACAAAGACTAAAGAGAGCCACCGTTAACACCCTACTATGCAACCCTTAACCACCTCCCTTACCCCCACCAAGACGGCGACTGAATTAATAGGCAACATCAGCTGGAAATACCAACTACAGACAAAGACTAAAACCGGTAGAGGACAGCATCCACAGCAAGTACTACACCACAAGACAACCAGACCAAAACATAACCAACTGGACATTTTAATCAACTCATTTTAAAGACTAAACAACTCAGAATCGTAGAATGCCGCGCAAACGACCCACCCCAAGGGAAAGAAGAGAACAAAGAACACACACTCCGGAACTGCAACGAAGAACCGCAACAACAGAACACACCCCACAGACAGGATCAAAAATGTAACCAACTTTTAGAGAGGAGACAAATCCCTCTACCTAACTCCATACCTCGCTGAGAACGGCTCACCAGACCGAACCAACGGAAAGCCAGAAGCAGCAACATTAAACAACCTAACTAAATCACGAAGAAGAAGGATGAACACCACCAGAAACAACAAACACATGACCGAAGCGATAACACCTTACATCACCGAAGCTAGAAGTACCTCCAAACGACAACCGCAACCCATGGGAGACGAACCCGATGAAAACAAAAACCCAAGACAAAACCTAGAAGAACTATTCGAGGACACCGACAACCCGAAACCTACACCTCAACAAGATCAGAAGACGACCCTAACAAGAAAAGCCAAACTAAACTACACCTCCAAACTCCACTGTAATCTAATAAACACAAGATCCATGTCAAAACACTCTACAGAGATCTTGAACCTACTCGATGACAATGGTATTGACATCCTATTCATCACAGAAACTTGGCTGGATGACAACTACAAAATCACACTCCAAAGCTGCCTTCCAGCAAACTTCAAATGCCTTCAAATAAACAGGAAAAACAAAAGAGGAGGAGGCATCGCAATAGCATTCAAAGAACACCTAAAAATAAGAACAGACGAACCACTCAACATCCTCAACTGCAAATCCATGGTCATACACCTAACAGCGAGCCCAAAAACCAACATCACATTCATCCTGGGGTACAGACCTCCAACTTATGATGGATCCTTGGTCGACAACTTCATAGAAGCCATCACCAACATAGCCATCAACCACAAACACCTAATTATCCTGGGGGACTTCAACATCTGGTTCAAAGACAATCACGCCAACTCCCAAAACTCACTGACTGAACAACTCACCACCATGAAAGTACGACAACTAGTAAAAGGGGCAACACACTTGGCAGGACACACTCTGGATGCAATTTTTCGCCGACGAAAAAAATCATCACCACGGCACCACCAATACAAATACTGTGGAGCGACCATCTTATCATCCCATTCGTAATCACTCTGCCTGCGCAAGTTTGCATCCGACCCCCTAAACTCTCAACCACCACAAAAAGAAACTGGAAAGACGTCAAAGAAAGAAACCTATTCGAACAAATGGAGTTAACCAAACCCTCAACAACAGAACTAGAGCTAGCTGATCTAGACGGGAAAGCAGAGATGTTACACAAATGGATTGCAGATACAATTGGCAAGATAGCCCCGGAAAAACCATGTACACCATCAAAAAAGAGAGCAATGGCTAAATGGTTTACCCCACTATTAAACACCATGAAAAAGGAAAACAAAAAGATGGAACTTGAATGGGGAAAATATTACAACCAAGACAAAAAAAAACACTGTTCCGGAAGCAAATCCATGCATGCAAGAAGGAAATTCAAAAGGCAAAGAGAAGGCACTATGATGACAGAATCACAAAGGCCACCAACACACAAAAATAAATGTTTCACATCATTAAAGAGATTAGAAACCCACCAGGCTGTGCCAGCACCCCAACCCCCCTCGTAGAAACTCTGCAATTACCTTGCAGACCACTTAAAAAAAAATCAATGACATCCGACAAACCATCCAACAGAGGCCAACCAACAGCAACATACAACCAAACGAACGTATCTCAGAACCACAGCACAAACTCAATAACTTTCCTGAAATATCAGCAGAGGCATTCGCAATGCTGGTAAAACACAGCAAGAAAGCGGGTTCACAGATGGATCCCTGTCCCCCGGACATCTACAAATCAATCCTCGCACAAGGAACGCCAGCAGAATACTACAGAAACCTTCTAAATCTATCACTAGCAACAGGAACCGTACCAAGGATCTTCAAATCAGCTTACATCAAACCACTTCTGAAAAACACAAGTGGCAACGTAGATGACCTCTCCAACTACAGACCAATCTCTAACATCCCCTACCCAGCAAAACTCCTCTAAACCTACATATACAAACTAACCCAAGAATACATTGAAAAACACCACCTGCTAGACCAAGCTCAAGTCGGCTTCAGACCCACAAGAGGTACAGAAACAGCACTACTATCCATCTGGGACGACCTAAAAACAACACAGACTCCAACACATCAGCCCTTATTTTGCTTGACCTCTCCGTAGCCTTCGACACAGTTAGCCATGACACCCTAACCAAAAGACTAGAAGACATAGGCAGAACAGACACAGAGCTACGCTGGACTAAATTATTCCTAGCAGACAGAACAGAAACCGTTTGGATTAAACCCTTCAAATCCACCCCACAAGTTAACGACTGTGGAGTTCCACAAGGATCCTCACTATCACCACTGTACTTCAACATCTACCAAACCCCAGTTATCAGAATCTTCAAGAAAAACAACATCACATGCTACAACTACGCAGACGATACTCAAATCATCTACAAAATCGAAGACACCCAAGCCGATCATTCAAACCTAACCGACTGTCTAAAAGAAGTCTTCAACTGGATGAATGTCAACAACCTGAAAATCAACCCAGGAAAAACAGAAATCATTATCATATTCAAAGACTAAGAGAAGGAAACCGCCATCCCGTGGCCAACATAAATAGGAACCGCACCATCACCGTCTAAGGTAGTAAAACAATCTTGGAGTCCTGATGGACAACACCCTAACCTTAGAACCACAAATAAATGCAACAGTCAAGAAATTCTTCTTCCTCCTCCACACGGCAAGAAAAATACTACCTTTCCTCTCCTTCACACACAAAACACTCAATATCGTCGCCCTCATCATGTCAAGAATCGACCATGCAAACAGCCTCTACCTCGGAATACCAGAATAAATACTGAAGAAGCTACAATGGATAGAAAACACAGCAGCCAGACTACTCCTCAAACTATCCAGAAGAGACCACATCACCCCTGCCCTAAAAACACTACACTGGCTCCCAGTAAAACACTGTATCACCTTCAAAACAATGTGCATAAAGCACAGGGCAATCTGCGGACAAGGAGCAGAATTCCTACAAAAGAAAATAATCTACAAGCCAACAAGACCCCTCAGGTCAACCAACGAAATCCGCATGGAACTGAAACCTTACATCAAGAAATAACTTGGAGGAACCACCTTCTACCACTTAGCCGCAAAAACCTGGAACAACATCCCAAAAGAAATAAGGAACACCAAAGATCACCTTAAATTCAGAAAATTACAAAAAACCTGGCTCTTCAATACCAGAGACTAAAACCGAAACAACAGTAAGACAAAATGACTAAACGGGAAAGGACATTGACAAGTTCCCAGAACCGACTGAGAAGCACTCAGGGCACCGGGAGGGGTGACGCCAGACAGAGTGGTTCACATGCGAGACCCATGGAGATGGAGGCAACAACCCCAGCCAATCCTTACCATCCCCAACCGCCCGTTTAGCTACAACTAGGTACCACTGGGTTGTGGAACTGGCGAGATACCATCAATCACCACACTAACTGAGGTATGGACACTGGCAGGTGCACTAGTCATGTGGGTGAGGGTGAGGAACATGCAAGGTTGTTGACAGAGCGGGCGGAGGAGGCAGCGAAATGTTCAAGGGGCCTCGAATACAAAACGGGTACGGACCTTCAGAGGCACAGGGTACCCAAGCACCTCATCGGGTGAGATTACGCAAGCCCAACTGGTCAGTTCAGGATAGAGATGTCAACTAACCAATACCACTAACAATTTCATCCTATGCATACACCTCTGAAACTCCAAACCAAACACAACCACAAACCTCAGCAGAACAAACCACACAAACTTCACTACACTGCAACAACAAAACACACATAGACTCGCACATCAGTACACGACGACTACTGGCCACATACACCCCAGGCCAGCCGACGGACCCACCGGTCTGAGGCTGCTAACAGCACATCACTGCACTCTTGCACTTTTCCAGCCTCCACCCACTAACTCACCTTCCCTCCCTCTTTCAGAGCCGCCAGAGCGCAAGGGCACCACTCCGGTAGTGATAGTGCGCAGTACAAATGTCCTTTAACTTTAACATAAACATTCTCTATGGCCATCCAGTTAGAGACCCCTTGGCCCTGATTAAGGAGGGGTTGGGGGTTGGAGAGTGCTCCTTCCTCCAAGCCAGTGAGAGTCACTGACTATGTGATAGGTCTCCGGAGGAGAATGCCACACATGATGGCAGAAGCATCAGATAAGCATCAGATAACTTGAAATCATGTCAGGCTCTGGTGAAGCATTGTGTTTACTCAAGACCAGCTAGTTCTAGTTATGGTACCTACAAGGCAGAGGGCCTTACAGGACAAATGGATAGGACCCTTCAAGGTTGTGGGCAAACTTGGAGAGGTCAACTATCTGGTGGAATTAGGCAATCCTAAGGAGGCTCCCAGAGTCTTTCACACCAACCGTCTAAAATCTTATGTCTCAAGACCAGAAGTGGGAGCTTTGCTTCTAGCTTCAGCACAAGAGGAGGAGGAGAGTGAACCTCTACTTGACCTACTCTGAGGCCAGCATTTAGATGAGAAAATAGAAGAAGTTAATTTATCTTCTAATTTGACACCTGAACAACAGGAGGAGTGCAAGTTTCTGTTAAATCAGTTTCCCTCCCTGTTTTCACTATCACTAGGCTTGGCCCCTTGGGGTCAGCATGCTATTCACACTGGTTACTGTTTACCTGTTAAAAGCAGAGTTTACAGGATGTCAGATCATGTAAGATCCCACATAAAGGAGGAGGTCAACAATATGCTTCATCTCAGGGTAATAAAGCCCTCTACACGTCCATGGTTTAGTCCAGTTGTTCTAGTACCAAAGGCAGGATCCAAGGAGTTGAGATTCTGTGTTGACTATAGAACTCTTAATGCAGTAACCAAGACAGATGCCCACCCTTTACCAAGGACAGATGAACTGGTGGATAAACTTGGTTCAGCCAAGTACCTTGGTACATTTGATCTCACTTCAGACTATTGGCAAATAGCACTGACAGACCATGCCAAGGAGAAAACTGCATTCTTGACCCCAGCAGGACTCTGCCAGTTTAAGGCAATGCCTTTTGGACTAAAGAATGCACCTGCTACATTCCAAAGGATGGTTAACCAGGTTCTGAATGGGATGGACATTGCAGTGGTCAGCCCTACTTGGAAAGAGCATGTTGACCACATAGGATATGTTTTGCAGGCTCTGAGCAGGCACATCTGACCATAAAGGCAAGTAAATGTCAAATTGGTCAGAGCAAAGTGGTCTACCTTGGACATGAGGTAGGAAAAGGTGAAATCAGGCCATTGCCTAGCAAAATACAAGCTTTACGAAACTGGGCCACCCCTACTACTCAAACCCAAGTGAGAGCCTTCCTAGGCCTCACTGGGTACAATAGGAACTTCATAGAGAACTATGGTACCATAGTTTCTCCCTTGAATGTGGTCTCCTCTCCCAAATTCCCTAAAAAGGTCAGGTGGAATGAGGAGTGCACTCAAGCATTCTAAGGCCTAAAGAAAGCCCTTTGTCAAGCTCCAGTCCTAAGAGCTCCTGACCACAACCAAACCTTCATTGTATAGACAGATGCTTCAAAGACGGGTATAGGTGCAGTTCTGAGTCAGCTGGATGAGAAAGGTAGGGAGCACATTTGCTTCATCAGCAGGAAGCTGAAGGAACCAGAGACAAGGTGGGCAACCATTGAAAGAGAATGTGTTACTATTGTGTGGTCACTGAAGAAGTTTAGACCATACTTGTATGGATCTACTTTTGTGATTCAGACTGACCATCAACCCTTATGATGGTTGATGCAAATGAACGGGGAAAACCCTAAACTACTGAGATGGTCAATCAGCCTGCAAGGGTTTAATTTTACCATTGAACACAGGTCTGGGTGTCACCACAAAAATGCTGATGGTCTCTCCAGGATGTTTGACCAACTGGAGTCAGGAGATGAGTGGATTAAATCCTCCTGTCCCTCTCTGGGGGGGGAACGAGTGTTAGGGAGAATTCTCAAATTGTGCTCATTTCCATTACCTTTTCAGACCCCGAGCAGCTTTGCTGGATTTCTAGAATTTGATTTATTTTACCTTGGACGAGTGTGAGCCTTTTTTTCCCACTCTTCCATGTATTTTGATGTGTGTTTTACTTTTGTGTTCTTTGGTTATGGAGTTTTAAAAAACTCCATATGCATCATCTTTTTCTGTGTGTCAGACAGCACGTTCAGTGCAGTGGCACAGGGATGTCTTTCAGACTTCCCAAGGTTTAAATACCTTCTCTGGGACTGACTAATGTCTCCCAGAGCATGTAAATTAAATTGACTTTACTAGTCTCTTTAAATTTACAGACCCAGCACACACTATCATTCCATAGAGTGCTGGAGGGGTTGCCTAGCAGTTGCCAAAACACTCATGTAAGTCACATGTTACCCTTTCCTACTTTAAATAGCTGGTGGCAGTGGTTTAGATCAAACTACCATGATTTTTCCCGACCGTGAACAACGGTAGCTAAAAATCGGGTCAGCCATGTTTTTCAATAGGGCGCCCAAGACCTATCTGTAAAAACAGACTCTGGTCAACTTTTTCCACCATTTCTTTTAGGAAAGTCCTTCTTGTGTGTATCTCTGTGTGCAGGGGAGTTGCTAGGTCTAGAAAAGACCCTGGGCTAAGCTGATGTTAGTACTGTTGGGACTGGGGGCTAGATAGCCTTTTGGCTGTAGCTCCTGAGATTCTATCCGGGGCTACAACCAAAAGATCAGGGGCTATAGCCCCCTTAGCCCCCCCCTAGCAACGCCCCTGTCTGTGCACCAAACCAAGTTTGGTCCCTTAGTTTGTCAGTCTTTGGCAGGCTTCAGCGCTGAAGCCCTCCTCTGGTGCCAGTGTGTCTGGGGTGGACAGGATGTGAGGGAGGTGCCCAAAACTCCCTGTGCTTAGTCTCCTAGGAGACCTGAATGCACTCTGGCGTGATTGACCGGCTGCTGGCTGTCCGGCAAGTACATCCACCCTGCTGTGTGAGTGAAAGCCAGGCTGGAATGAATGGGGTAAAACTGTTTAAAAGCAGCTCTCTGGGACTTGGAAAGCAGAGTCGATTACTGGAACGAAAGAAACGATGAAGAGCTGAAGGAAGAGGACTGCTGCAACTCCTGGACGATCAGTGAAGCCCTGCTGCAGGACCAAATTGCCTGAAACTCCATCGACAGAGAAGCTCTTCAAGATTAACTTCTTCCCTTGAGTTTGGTGGGAACAACCAACTCATAAGCTGCCTGGACACCGTCCCCTCCTTGTCGAATTTTCTGCAGAGTGCTGTGGAAAACCGGATAGCCAGTGGGAAGGATACCAGTTTGTGGTCTTTAAGGCACTCACACCATAAACCGATGTTTTGCCAAGCTTGTGGCCTCATCCCTGGGCAGTGCAGGAACCGCCTGACGTCGTCCTTCTTGTCCCCACAACTGAAGCTCAGGAACAGTGAGATCTGCTCGAACTGCCAGAAACAACTGCCTCAGCTACAGCTCTTCTGCGCTTTAAAGGTACTGTGCAAACACGGTCTGGAAATCTTTTCAGACACAGAGAAAGTTTGCAAAACTTTCCTAACTTCAAAGGCTTGTCCTTCCCTAAACACTTGTCAAACTTTTTGCCTAGCCAAATTATCCTAAGATCCGTGGCAAAGACTTAACCGTTTACTACCAGAACTGTGCTATACTATACAAAGACTCTGAACCATTGACTTTGGCCCTGGCCTATGAACAGAATTGCTGGTTGTAGTTTACTGAAACCCTTTGCCCTGCCTATGAAAGTATGTGTGCTGTTGATTCTTATAACCTTGGATTTTACCCCTTTTGAAAGTTTCTGAAGTGCAATTTGGCTCCCACTTCAGCTGAGCTGAATTTGTTCAGTACTCATTGGTTGTGTATTTGTAGCATATTCGTATATGATATTGAGCTGCTCTTGCTAGGGTAATGTTTTCAAACTGACTGTGTAAATAAATGTATATTCTTTTACCAAGAAACCTTGAGTAAAGTGTTTGCTTTAATCACTGTATTTGTTGGCCCTGTGTGTAACTTGTTCTACTGCTCACTCAACTCTTGAGATAAGTCTGGCTGCTCAGCCACTGCTACCACATTACTGTGTAGTACAGGCTTGTACTAAAGGTGAAATTGTACTGACACGTGTAGTCTTAATTACATTTAGTGTTCCCAAAGGGTACTGCATGTGATTCTGCCTAACACACAGAGAGGTGATTGTTGCTTGAAAGCAAAAGTCCAAATGTATTGTCAGTTGTGCACTGTGTGTGAGGTTGTTGATGAATTATGTGAAGTTGTGGGTGGAGTGAGGATACTATTCAGTAGCTGTATGGATGGGAACTACAGCGGTTGAAATTACCAAGGACGATATTGCTGGACGGGAGCCATGGTTGTTAGAGGTGACATCACACTAGTCAGTATGGTAGTTGGTATGGTGTCTTTGGTGGAAGCATGTCAGTACAATAAGGGCCTGATTCACAGAAACATTTTATAATGCTGCAATCCTATTGGAAAACGCTCTGAGAATCTGGTCCCAAGTGTTTTTTGGGGCTTGAGCCACGGCTCTGTTAGAAAGAGTATATCTGGGGAGTTTGCCAATTAGTTTATTGATTTCATGTATGTGTGCAGGTGCAGAGTGGGAGTTGAGAAGAATGCAGGTGTGAGTGATACGCTATTGCAGTGGATTTCTGTGTTATAGTTTAATTTGAATTCTGTTTGTGTGCTTTGTTTGCGGCACACAGTGGCAAATACAGGCTAAAAGGGAACAGAATGAAACAGAGAAGTATATAATCACCAACCATTAGCTCGCCCGGCCCTTAACATGGGCTAACATCAAAAAAAGAATGTAACAGAGTAATATACTAGCACCAACCCGTAGGTCTGTATGCAATTTGCTGTGGACCCCCAACTGAATGGGCACCCTAAGGGAAGTGCTTATATTCTCAAAGAAATCCTGAAGTACATCCACAGGAAACATATATAAGCAGGGAATAAGAAAGCAGTACTATTTTCAGTCTATCTGATTCAGCAGCTGGATCACACCTATAGGAAGGAGATGCAGGGAGGGTATGAAGGGGGCTTCAGGTGTCAAAATGTTGGCTTCTAAGGTGGTGGGGTCGTAAAATGTAACCCTGGCAGTTATTGCATTTAATGATGTGATGAACTGCAGTGAGCTCTACCCTTCAACAAAGAGGAAGAAAGGAGAGGGAGAAAATCATTCAATAAAATATATATTACCTTTTCCATACCATTGATTGGACTTCAGAGGTGACCCTCTTTTCATTAGGCTGTACACTCAAAACACCACCCATCAAAAGCCTTTAGGGCTGATGTACAGAGGTCCAGCCTGTGGAGAATGGAGCAGAGATGCTGGCTACTTTTGTGGGAAGGAGATAGCATTTATTCACCCTGGATCCAACCGAATATTAGCCACCGCTCCTTAAGTCACTCTTAGTTGTCTTGGGGAGATTGATGGATTGTAGAAAGAGTTGGCTTGGTGGAGGTAGAGAGAGGGGGTGGTGTGGGTAGTTAGAAGTAATGACATGGGGTAGAGTAGGTTCAGGTAGCAAAAGTGGAGGAAGTTGGGCGGGGTTGGAGGAGAGTGTGGAAGGGTGGGTGATATTAGTTAGAAACAGTGGAGGTAGGCTGGGTGGGGATAGAGTGAGTGGGGTCAGGTTGGGTGGGGGTAAAGCGAGTGGGAGTTCGGTGGGTGGATGGAGGTAGAGGGAGTGGAGGTACGATGGGCGGTTGGGGGTAAAGCAAGTGGGGGTAGTTAGGGTGGGTCGGCGTGGGTACAGAGAGTGAGTATAGGGTGGGTGGGAGTAGAGAGAGTGGAGGTAGGGCAGTTGGGTGGGTGGGGGTAGAGTTAGTGGAGATAGATTGATGAGTGGGATAGAGAGAGTGGGATTAGGGTCAGTGGGTGGTGGTATGGTGGGCGGTTATGGAAAGGGAAAGTGGGGGTTGGTTGGGTGGCAGTAGAAAGAGTAAAAGTATGGTGGGTGGGTGTGGTTAGGGAGAGTGCCGGTAGGGTGGGTGAGTGGGGGTAGAGAGAGTGGAGGTATGGTATGGCTGTGGGGTACAGAGAGTGGATGTTGAGTTGGTGGGGCAGGGTGGAGGGCATGGTGGTAGGGTGGGTGGATGGGGGTATAGAGAGTGGGGTTAGGGTGGGTAGGCAGCATGTGGGGTAGGGTGAGTTTGTGGATGTTTGGAGATAATAGGGGTAAGGTGAGTGTGTTGGGGTAGAGAGAGTGGAGGTAGGGTGGAGTGGAGGTAGAGTGGGTGGGTTGGGGTAGTAAGAGTGGAGGTATGGTGAGTGGGGTAGGAAGTTGGGATTGGCAGAGAGTAGAGATGGGGTAATGAGTGATGGTAGAGAGAATGGAGGCAGGGTGGGTGGTTGTGGCTAGATCGAGTGCAAGTTGGGTGGTAGTAGCGAGAGTAGGGGTTTGGTGTGTGGGGGTAGAAAGAGTGGAGGTAGTGTGGGTGGTTGGGGTAGAGAATGGGGATAGGGTGGGTGGGGTAGAGAGATTAGTGGTAGGGTAGGTGGGCATGGGCAGAGAGACTGAGGTGGGGTGGGTGGGTGATGATAGAGCAATTGGGGGTAGGTCGGGTGGTGGTAGAGAGAGTAGAGGTTGCCTGCATGGGCAGAGAGAGTGAGGTAGGGTGGGTGGCTATAGAAAGAGAGAGTAGTAGTAGGGTTGGTAGGAGGAGGTAGAGAGATTGGAGGTAGTGTGGGTGGTTGGGGTTAGAGAGGGTGGAGGTAGTGTAGTGGGTGCAGGTAGACAGAGTGCAGGTATGGTGGATGGTGGTGGAGAGAATTATTGGTAGCGTTGTTGATTCAGGGTAGGGGGGATGAGGGCAGGGTGGGGGTAGAGATACTGGGTTAGGGTGGGAAGGTGGTGTGAGTGAGGGTTGTTAGAGAGAGTGGGATATGTGGGTGGTTTGAGGTAGACCGAGTGCAGGTAGTGTGGGTGGGGTTGAGAGGGTAGGGTTAGGTGGGTGGATGAGGGCAGAGAGTGGAGATAGGGTGGGTGGGAGGAAAGAGCGTGGAGGCTGGGTGGGTGGGGTAAAGAGAGTGGGGGTAGGGTTGGTGGTTATGAAAGAGAGAGTGAGGGTAGTGAGGGTAGCTCAGGGTATAGAATTGGGGGTAGGGTGTGTTGGTGGGGTTAGAGAGAGTGGAGATATTGTTGGTGGGTGGGGGCAGAGAGAGTGCAGGTATGGTGGGTGCTTGGGGTTAGTGGGAATGGGGGTAGGGTTGGTGGGTTGAGATAGAGAGAGTGGGGTAGGGTGGGCAGGTGGTGTTCGAGAGAGTGGCAGTAGGGGGTGGTTTGGGTAAACAGTGTGAATGTATGGTTGGTGGGGGGTTAAATAATGTGGATGTGAGAGGGTGGTTGAGGGCAGAGAGAGTGGAGGTTGAGTGGGTGGGGATAGAGAGAGTGGAAACAGGGTGGGTGGGGAAGATGGAGTGGGGCTATGGTTGGTGGGTGGGATAGAGAGAGTGGGGTAGGGTGGGTGGGTGTCAGTTTGATGGATTGGGTTAGGGGGTTGGTTGGGGTAGACAGAGTGGAGGTATAGGGGATGGCTGGGGTAGAGCAGTGGAGGTAGTAATGGATGAGAGCAGACTGAGCGGATGTATGGTGAGTGGGGGTAGAGAGAGTGGTGGAAGGCCAGGTGGGGGTAAAGAGAGTGGGGCTATGGAGGTTGAGAGTAGGGTGGGTGGGGATATAGAGAACAGGTTTAGAACGAGTGTGTCTGGGTAGTGAGAGTGGGGATGAGGTTAGAGAGAGTGGAAGCAGGGTGGCTGGGGGTAGAGAAGGTGTGGTATGGTGGGTGTTGGTTGAGTGAGTTAAGATTGGGTGTGTGAGGGGGCAGCTGGTGGGGAATGGGAGCATGAGGGTAGAGTGGATAGGGGTAGGGAGGAGCTGGGAAGAGAGAGTGGTGATAGGGTGAGTGGTTGTAGATAGGGTGGGTATAAGGTAGGTTGGGGTAGAGTGAGTGGGGGTATGGTGTGTGGGTGGGTGTAGAGTGGGTGAGGGTAGGGTCATGGGGATAGAGATGGTGGGAGTAGGGTGAGTGTGTGTTGGTAGATAGGGTGGGGTTAGGTTGGGTGAATGGGGTAGATAGAGTGGGGTTTATTTGGATAGAGAGAGTGGGGGTAGGGCGCATGTTTTTTGGAAAGAGATTGGGTGTGTAGGGTGGATAGGTGGGGGTAGAGAGATTAGATGTAGTGTTGGTGGGTGGGGATAGGGTACAGGTATGTTGGGTCAGTGGTGTTAGAGAGAGTGGAGGTCCCTGGGGGTAGAGGGAATGGGGGTAGGGTGGTGGGTAGGGTTAGAGAGAGTGGGGTAGGGTGGGTAGATGGTGGAGATGGGGGTAATCGGGTGGTTAGGGGTAGGCAGAGTGGAGGTAGGGCAGGTGGGTGGTGGTAGAGATGATGGAGGTAGGTGGGTGATGGCAGAGAGAGGGGACGTAGGGTGGGTGGGGTAGAGTGAGTGGGTATAGGGTTGATGTGGGTAGAGAGAGTGGAAGTAAGGGGCTGGGGGTAGAGAAGGTGGGGGTACTGTGGGTGGCTGATGATAGGGTGGGGATAGTGTGGGTGGTGGTTGAGTGAGTTAAAATTGGGAGCATGAATAGGGGTAAAGAGGGGGTGGGGAGAGAGTGGTGGTAGGGTGGGTGGTTTAAGATAGAGTGGGCATAAGGTGGGTTGAGGTAGAGAGGGCCAGTGTATGGAAGGCGGGTTGGGGTAGAGAGAGTGGGGGTATGGTGTGTGGGTGGCTGTAGAGAGGTTGGGGATAGGGTCATGGGAATAGAGATGATGGGAGTAGGGTGAGGGTGTGTTAGTAGATCGGATGGGGTTAGGTTGGTGAATTGGGTAGAGAGAGTGGGGCTCATTGGGTGGAGGTAGAGAGGACGCTGGTAGAGTGAAAGGGTGGGGTAGGGTGAATGAGTGTGTGGGAGTAGAGAGAGTGGGGGTATGGTTGGTGGGGGTAAAGAGAGTGGAGGTCAGGTGGGTGGGGATAGAGAGAGAGTGGAAGTAGGAAGGGTTGGGGTAGAGGGAGTGGGGTTAAGTTTGGAAGGTGAGGGTACAGGGAGTGGGGGTAGGGTGGTAGACAGAGTGGAGGTATGGTGGGGCGGTATAGTGGGTAGAGTAGGTGGGTGGGTGTGGGCAGAACGAGTGGAGGTTGAGTGGGGTAGAGAGTGGAGGTCAGGTGGGTAGGGAAAGACAGAGTGGAGGTAGGGTGTTTGATTGGGGGTCCAGAGAGTGGGGTGGGTTGTGTGTATAGAGAATGTGGATGGGATGGGTGTTTCTAGAGAGAGTAGTGGTAGAGTGGGCTGGTGGGGTAGAGGGAGTGGAGGCAGGGTGGGTTGTTGTGTCTCAGAGAGTGGGGGTGGAAGTGGTGGGTGTGGGTAGAGAAAGTATGTGTGGGGTGGGCAGGTATGAGAGTGGGGGTAGGGTGGGTGGTTGGTGGTAAACAAAGTGGCAGCATGGTTGGTGGATGGTTGGTGGGTGGTGGTTGAGAGGGTAGAGTTAGGTGGGTGGGGGAGAGCAGAGAGGGTGTAGGTAGGGTGGGTGGGGGTAGAAAGAGTAGAGGTTTGGTGGTGGGGTAGAGCGAGTGGGGGTAGGGTCGGTGGTTATGTAAAGAGAGGGTTGGTGTGGGGTGGATAGGTAGGGGTACAGAGATTAAAATTAATGTTGGTGTGAGGAATAGAGAGAGTGGAGGTAGTGAGGGTGGGTGGGTTAGAGTACAGGTATGTTGGGTGGGTGGTGGTAAAGCGAGTGTAGGTAGGGTGGGTGCTTGGGGGTAGAGGGAATGGGGGTAAGGTGGTAGGCAGAGTAGAGAGAGAGGGGTAGTGTGGGTAGGTGGTGGGTGGGTTCATAGAGACTGGGGGTAAGGGGCTGGTAAGGGATAAACACAGTGGAGGTAGGGTGGTTGGGTGGGTGAATGGGGTAGAGAGGGTGGAGGTAGGTCGGTGGGTGATGGCAGCGAGAGTGGAGGTAGGGCGGTTGGGGGGTAGAGAGAGTGGGGATAGGTTGATGTGGGTAGAGATAGTGGCAGTACGATAGTGGGGGTAGCAAGGGTAGGGGTAAAGTGGGTAGCTGATGCTAGACAAGAGGGATAGGATTGGTGGGGTAGAGACAGTGAGGATTGGGCGGGTGAGTGTAGAGAAGGTCAGGATTGGGAGGGTTGGGGTAGGGTGGCTGGGGGTAGAGAGAGTGGTGGTAGGGTGGGTGGGTTGTTTTAGAGAGAGTACGTTTAGGATGGGTTGGGGTAGAGAGAGCAGGGTTATGGTGGGTGGGGGTAGAGAGGGTAGGGTGGCTGAGTGAGTGGGGGTAAAGAAAGTGGAGGTCTGGTGGGTGGGGATAGAGACAGTGGAAATCGGGTGGATGGGGCAAGACTGGCCTCCTGGTCTTGTTAGATTTCTTGGACACAAGCGTCTTATGTACACACTAAAAGACACCTGCTGCTGTTCTGAAAAGACATGTAGGTGGGTAGACTCTTTCTTGACAGGGTGATTATCAAGAGTCCGCTGGGATGAAGCATCAGCAGTCCCCGCTCTTTCCACCTGCGAGGTGCCACAGGGGGTCTTTATATCCCCTTACTTTTCAATCTGTATGTTAGACCACTCTGCAGTCTCATGGAAGAATCAGGTGTGTTTTACCAACTATGCAGATGATACCCAGTTGATCCTAGAGATCTCAGGGGATCAACCTGATATCATAAACTTCCAAAAACATCTACAGGTAGATAGGTTGACTCATGGATGAGAGATAACTGGATGTGCCTTATTGGAGGTAAAACAGAGTTACTAATCTTTCGATCTCCACAAGCAAGAACAAAATTAGGCCCTGATTACCAGGCATTCTCCATCCAGGAATGCAACATCCTAGCACAGGGCAAAGTAACAACACTTGGCGTACATCTTGATTGCGCCTTGAACGCTGAGTCTCACGTGGCCCAGGTTGCTAACAACTGTGCCTACTACCTAAATCTCCATTGGAACATTCACCCATATCAAACTGAAAAGAACTGTGCTAAAATAGCTTGGTGGTTATCCTGTCTAGTATAGACTGTTCTAGTGCTTTGTTGGTGGGCGCTGACAAGAGGAGCATACAGAAGCTTCATACTGTTCAGAATGATGCCGTAAAAATGATCCCAAGAAAGTGCCCTATCACAATCCATCAGCAAGGCTTACACTGTCTCCCTGTAGGAGCCAGATATCAATTCAAAGCAGATACCCTACTGCATAAATGCCTTTATGGTAAATCCCTGAGTTACCTGAAATCATAAGTGTCCTGGAATGAGCCTTCACGGTCACTTCAATCAACTAACTTAAGGCTGGTCACTGTCCATCATATAAGAGGAGCAAAGGTCTGGGCAGGTCCCTTACCAACTGCTCAGCCAAAACCAGGAACTCCCTCCCTTTACCCTTGCGGTTAGACACTGTAAGGGCATATATATATATATTTTACCAAATGTGATGGCATTTTATTGCATTTATTGCAAAATGTAGTGGCATTTTGTTGCCAGCAGTAGGACAGAATTTTGTATTTATTTAGCAAGTATAATGTAGCCTTAGTGGTGGCATGCAAAGTACATAATTTACAACACAGCCAAGCCCAACTTGAAACTGCGGAATGAAATGCATGAATAGAAAAGCTTAGTGCTGCTAGGCCAACGTATTTATGTGCACCATTGCTGGATACCTCATGCATGGAAACTACATTAGAATATACCTAACTGACTAACCTTATTTAATATTACTAAAATACTAACTCTAACTGTTCTGACACTAAAATGCAGTATTCTATGCAAAATGTGGTGAAAATACATGCTTTGGTGGCACTGCTGTAATTAGTTTTTTTAAAAACACACTGGCATTTTTTTCTTTTATTTTTTCTTCTGTGTTAACTTGTGGAGAGCAGAGGGAAGAGGCAGCAGGAAACCAAAGAGATACAACTATTCTGTTCTGAAACTCTCATTGTTTGGGACACAAGGGTTGATACAGTATGAATTCTTGTCGACCTGATTGGGGGAGAATTATAGGCAGATGTGCCACATAAATATAGTGGGAAGGCTCTGAATTTTGCTAATGGAAAAACTTGCAGAGAGGAGTTAGTGGAGACTGAGCTGTGAAGACAGACAGAGTTCCAAGGGGTTACAGAGCGCTGGCTAGAGAAGATAGCTCACCGGTGCTCCCCCCACACACAAGAATTACAGAAGCATTCCGCACTGACTGGGCCTGCCTTTGTGAGTGGAGCAAGGTCATGATAAGAACTTCAAAGCAGGGCTAATTTTGGTAAGCTTTGTGCCAAGTGAGGATCTTTTGAACGTTGTATGTCTGGTCACAATTTTATCATAGTGTAGAAAGGCTAGAAAATCACTGCATGTAATTTTGTCATTGTCAGAATGTGTGAACATTAATCCACGTTGCAAATAGACCTGCTTGTTCTGCTTTGTTTTCTTTTTTGTATTCCAGAGGCTGCTGTAAATAACCACGGTAAGACTTGATGACATGTATATGTAATTTAACATAATGAATACCTAGGAAAACAAATGGGACTTGGTGTCATTCATGCTTCTATGAATTACTTTTATAGACAAGGTCTAAAGGGGAGGCTCATATTAAGTGCAGTAGTGCATTTGCCAATTTACCAATGCAAGCCAAGGAACTGGTAAAGAGAGATAGAGAGAGAGAGAGAGAGAGAGAGAGAGAGAGAGAGAGAGAGAGAGAGAGAGAGAGAGAGAGAGAGAGAGTCTCTTCCTTGCATGCTGATGGGAAAGGCATAGATTACTGGATGTAAATAAGGCAGTGATACTTTATGATAATATATATAGATTACTGGATATCCATGAGCCAGTAATACCTAAGGGCACATAGATCACTGGATATAGATAAGCCAGTGATACCAGCCACGAACTGTAGATGGTGCTCTGAATAAAATTATTGGGTTATAACAGTGCATAGGTCCAAGGCTCTCTGTAGACCAATGGGAGGTATTATAATAGAAAGGAAGGTGTTGTTTTATGATGGGGCTATAATATATGGAAGAAAACTATGCTCATCACTAAATACCCAGTCCAAATGCAAGACTAATCCACCACCAAATGACCACCAACATTTTTACGGTAAGAAAATACCGCCAAACCCCAAATTTACCCCAATAAGACAAAATATCTTCGAACACAAATATCAGAACTTTGAGAAAGGCAATGAAGACCTTTTGCTTTGGGTAAAGCCTATTTTCTTCATTGTCACTCTGTTCATGTCCCGTAATTTCGTTGTCTTATAAATATATGTGCGCCCTGATACCTTAGGATTCCCAGCGTTATAAATGAGTAAATAAATAAATAAATGGGGTGGAGGGAGGTGAGGGTAACGTTGGTGGGTGGGTGTAGCAAGAGTGGGGGTAGGGAGGTTTGGGCAGGGGTTAGAGAGAGTGGTGCTAGGGGATGGTGGGGGTACCTAGAGTGAAGGTATGGTGGGTGGTTTGGGGGTAGAGACCATGGAGGTCAGATGAGTGGGGATAGACAGAGTGGAAGTAGGGTAGGTGATGGTAGAGGGAGTGGCGATGGGCTGTGTGGGGTAGAGAGAGTGGGGTAGAGTGGGTGGGGGCTGAGAGAGTGAGAGTAGGATGATTGGGGAGAGAGAGGGAAGGGTGACTGAGTCAATGGGGGTAGAGCGATTGGTAATTAGGTGTGTGAGGGTAGAGTGGGTGTGGATTGAATGGGTTGAGGCAGCAAGGGAGGGGTAGGTTGAAATGCGAGGGTGGGGTTAGAGAGAGTGGGAGTGGGGTGGGTGGGAAGAGAGTGCGAGTGGGGTTGGCGAGGGTAGAGAGAGTGGAGATCAGGTGGTTGGGGATAGAGAGAATAGAAATAGGGTAGGCAGGAGTAGAGGGAGTGGGAGTAGGCTGTGTGGGGTAGAGGGAATGTGGGTAGGGTGGGTGAGGGCAGAGAGAGTGGGAGTCGGATGCATGTTGATAGAAAGAGCGTGTGTGAGTGAGTGGATTTGGGTAGTGAGAGTGGGGTTGGGATAGAGAGAGTGGACGTAGGGTGGGTGGGGGTAGAGAGGGTGGGTGTACAGAGGGTGGCTGATGGTAGACAGGGTGGGGATAGGGTGGTGGGGGAAGAGAGACTGGGGATTGGGTGTGATTAGAGAGGTTAGAGAGGGATCGGGATTGAGAGGGTTGGGGAGGACACGTATGGGTAGGGTTGGGGGAGGTAGACAGAGTGCTGGTACAGTAGTGGGGGATTTTAGAGACAGTAATGGGGTTGGGTGGGCTAGTTCAGGAAGAGAGATTGGGGTTATGATCGTTGGGTGGGGTAGAGAGGTTGGGGGTAGGATTGGTGGGGATAGAGATGGTTGTGGTAAGGTGGGTTATGTTGGTAGACAGTGTGGGGGTAGGTTCAGTGGCTGGGGGTAGGACAAGTGTGATTGGGTGGGTTGGGGTAGATAGGGAGGGGATCGAGCAATAGGGTGGGGTAGGTTGACTGAGTGAATGGAGGTAGAGCAAGTGGGAATTAGGTGTGTGAGGGTAGAAAGGGTGGGGATTGGGTGGGTGGAGGCAGCGAGGGAGGAGTAGGGTGATATGAGAGAGTGGGTGAGTGGGTGGAGTTACAGAGAGTGCAAGAGGGGTTGGTGGGGGTAGAGTCAGTGGAGGTCAGGTGGGTAGGGATAGAGGGAATGGACATAGGGTAGGTAGGAGTAGAGGTAGTGGGAGTAGTCTGGGTGGGGATAGAGTGGAAGTAGGGTGGGTGGGGGGGGTAGAGAGTGGAAGTATGAGGGGATAGAGAGTGGAAGTACGAGGGGATAGAGAGTGGAAGTACGAGGGGATAGAGAGTGGAAGTAGGGAGGGTGGGTGGGGGAGATAGAGAGTGGAAGTAGGGTGGGTGGGTGGATGGGGGAGATAGAGAGTGGAAGTAGGGTGGGTGTGTGATCGGGGGAGATAGAGAGTGGAAGTAGGGATAGAGAGTGGAAGTATGGGATAGAGAGTGGAAGTAGGGTGGGTGGGGGGATAGAGAGTGGAAGTATGGGATAGAGAGTGGAAGTATGGGATAGAGAGTGGAAGTATGGGATAGAGAGTGGAAGTATGGGATAGAGAGTGGAAGTATGGGATAGGGAGTGGAAGTAGGGTGGGTGGGTGGGGGGATAGAGAGTGGAAGCAGGGTGGGTGGGTGGATAGAGAGTGGAAGTAGGGTGGGTGGGTGGGGGGATAGAGAGTGTAGGGTTAAGGTGAGTTGGGGTAGAGATTGCTGGTGTAGAGTGGGCGGGTTTGGGTAGAGAGAGTGGGGGTGGTGGGTGGGTTAGGGTCAGTGGGGATAGAGTTGAAGGGGGTAGGTGAGGGTGTGTTGGTAGACAGGGTGTGGTTAGGTTGGGTGGCTCAGGGTAGGGTGAGTGGGGATTAGGTGGGTGGGGGTAGAGAGGGAGGCAGTCGAGTGATAGGGTGGGGTAGGGTGGCTGAGTGAGTGGGGGTAGAGTGAGTGGGAATTGGGTGGGTGAGGGTAGAGAGGGTGGGGATTGGGTGGGTGGAGTGGTAGTGGGGTGGGTGGGGGAAGAGAGAGTGGGAGTGGGGTGGATAGGCATAGAGAGTGGAAGTAGGCTGCTTAGGGGTAGAGAGCATGAGGGTAAGGTGGGTAGGGGTATAGAGAGTGGGAGCAGGATGTGTGGGGATAGAGAAAGCGGGTGTAGGGTGAGAGGGTGTGTGAAGTGAGCGAGAGGGTGGGGATAGAGGTAGTGGAAGTAGGGTGGGTAGGGGTAGAGAGTGTGGGAGTAGGGTGGGTGGGCATAGTGAAAGTGGTCATATTGTGGGTGGGTAGGTTCAGAGGGATTGTGTGTAACGTGGGTTAGGGTAGAGAGTGCTGGTGTAGAGTGGGTGGGTTGGGCTGAGAGAGTGGGGGTGGTGGGTGGATGGATGGGTTAGAGAGGGTGTGGTAGGGTCGGTGGGGATAGAGATGGAGGGGGTATGGTGGGTGTGTGTCGGTAGACAGGGTGGGATTTAGGTTGAATGGGTGGTGGCAGAGAGTGGGGATTGTGTATGTGAGGGTAGTCAGGAAGGAGATAGTGTAGGGTGGCTGAGTGAGTGGGAGTAGAGGTAATGGGAATTGGGTCATTGAAGGTAGAGATGGTGGAGATTGGGCGGGTGGGGGTAGAAGGGGAGGGGCGAGTGAGGTGATAGGGTGGGGTTAGGTTGGGTGAGTGGGTGGGGTTAGAGAAAGTGGAGGTTTGGTGGGTGGCTGATGGTAGTTGGTTTGGACACAAAACATGAAGATCAAAGCAGCCTCGGGAGGACTTGTCAAAAGTACCACAAACTATCCCAAACAAAACCCAACCAGCATACGTAGCAGGGGTGGCCTGGGTGGGTCGGGGAATAGAGAGTGGGGTGGGTGTAGGTAGAGAGAGTGGGGTTAGGGATAGAGAGAATGGGAATTGGGTGGGTGGTTGGTTCCAGAAAAGCACCCTCCCTAGGACAAAAAACAAATTTGCTGTCAAATGTATCACACAATATCCCAATATGAAATCACTGCACATCTGGCCAGCACTCAACTTGCTTCTTACAAAATTGCTGAATAGAACAAAATATTGTTAGTACACTTCTCATTGGGTAGATGAGATTTTAGAGATTTAGCAGTTTCATCCTATGCCATTGCCCATCGCTATGCCAACCAGATATTCTCAGTTCAGAACCCCCATTCTCTTTTTCTCTGGTATGCAACAATGGTTTCGGCAATTTTGTGGTGCAGCATCACACAGATTATCTAAAACCAACAAAATGAAATACAATGCAGAATTTAGAGTCAAAACACTAAAATAAAACAAGTAACAAAACCTGTAAAAAAATAAAATTATCAATTGTGGTGAACTATGTAAAATATTTGAGATTTCAGTGCATGCCTAAATTCAAGAAAGGTAAAACGTTCTAAAAAAGTGTAGGCTTACGGAGCAAGCATGGGCCTGAATAGCGGGCATACTTAAAGTGATATTCAAGCGCAATACCTCCACACTCCTGGGACCTGATTCATGGAAAAATGCGCAGAAATCCCACAAATCACGTTTAATGAGAACGCCTCTGCGCGAGCCTGCACGAAGAAGTCAATCTGCACGCTCAACATTATTTGTGGAATTGTTCACGCAAAGTGATCGTACACGCAAGTCGTGGCTGGAATGCCCCTGACACCCCCCCATGCAAAGCAAAAACAGTGAGATACAGCTACCTTTGCATGCACCCTGTGCATGAATACATGCACCCTTCAATACAGTGTGTGGGGTCCCCTGCAAGCTGTTACTGGCACCCCAACAACACAGGTATGATTGTTAGGGAGAATTTAAAAATGTGCTAATTTCCCTTACCTTTTGAGACTTCCAGCAATTTTGCTGGATTTCTAGGATTTGATTGTTTTACCTGGGAAGAGTGTATGCCTTTTTTCCCATTCTTCCATGTATTTTGATGCGTGTTTTATTTTTGTGTTCTTTGGTTATGGAGTTTTAAAACAACTCATAGGCATCATATTTTTCTGTGTGTCACAAAGCACCTTCAGTGCAGTGGCACAGGGATGCCTTTCAGACTTCCCAAAGTTTAAATACCTTCTCTGGGACTGACTACCGTCTCCCAGAGCATGTAAAGTTAAATTGGCTTTACTAGTCTCTTTAAATTTACAGACCCAGCACACACTATCTTCCTATAGAGTGCTGGAGGGGTAGCCTAGCTTCCCCGGAGTCAAAACACTCATTTAACAGTCAAATGTTACCCTTTCCTACTTTAAATGGCTGGTGGCAGTGGTTTAGATTAAACTACCATGATTTTTCCTGACCGCGAACAACCCTAGCTAAAAATCAGGTAAGCCATGTTTTTCAATATGGCGTCCAAGACCTATCTGTAAAAACAGATTCCGGTCAACTTTTTTTGCCATTTCTTTTAGGAAAGGTCCTTCTTGTGGTTGTCTCAGGTGGCCAAGGTTTGGTCCCTTTGTTTGTTGGCCTTTGGCAGGCTTCAGTGCTGAAGCCCTTCTCTGGCGCCAGGGTGTCTGGGGTGAACAGGATGTGAGGGAGGAGCCAAATACTTCCTGTGCTTAGTCTCCTAGGAGACCTGAATGCACTCTGGCATGATTGGCCGGCTGGCTGTCCATCAAGGACAGCCACCCTGCTGTGCGAGTGACAGCCAGGCTGGAATGAATGGGGTAAAACTGTTTAAAAGCAGGACTCTGGGACTTGGAAAGGAGAGTCGACCACTGAAACAAAATAACTGAAGACGAGTTGAAGGAAGAGGACTGCTGAAACTTCTGGACGACTGGTGAAGCCCTGCCGCAGGTCCAAATTGCCTGAAACTCCATCGACTGAGAAGCCCTTCAAGGTTAACTTCTTCCCTTGAGCTTGGTGGGAACAATCAACACGTAAGCCACCTGGACACCGTCCCCTCCTGGTCGAATTTTCTGCAGAGTGCTGTGGAAAACCAGATAGCCAGTGGAAGCGTACCAGTTTGTGGTCTTTAAGGCACTCACACCTTAAACTGACATTTTGTTAAACTTGTGGCCTCATCCCTGGGCAGTGCAGGAACCTCCCAACATCCTCCTTCTTGTCCCCACGACTGAAGCTCAGGAACAGGGAAATCTGCTCGAACTTCCAGGAATAACTGCCTCAGCTACAGCTCTGCTTCAATACAAAGGTATTGTTCAAACACGGTGTAACGCTCACCGGATTCCCACGGAGGCGCTGACCCAAACTGGACTGCTACAGTTGCTTCTATGACTATGATGAGGCGTAGAACTCGGAAGACGCTCTGGGCAGGACCTCCGAATATTGACTGTCTGGTTTGTAAGGTGAGTTTTCTGCAGGTGGAAGAAAAAGGGGTAATTACAAGCTGGTTGGATAAGTTCTCCCACCAATCTTCTGCTTTTCCCACTTCTTGGTTCTCGACTGGTCTCCACGAACTCTCACCTTTGGTTTAGTAAAGCCGAGCTCTCCATCCTGCTTCTGGTGCAGGGGCACGTGGAATCCAGTTACGTCACTGGATGATTTCAGTGTTTAGGCTCAGTGTCTTTTTGTGGCTTGTAATAGTCCTTCAGGTGCCGAGGAGCTGTTGGCGACACCACCACTGCTGTGCAAGAAGAGGCTCGTGAGTATAGAAGATCTGAGGCCGCTTCTGAAGGAGCACCCTTTTATAATGTCCTTTTCTGTCTTTCAGGTGCCGACATGCTGTGGGCGATGCCGCCGCTGTTGCACGTGCGGTGGCACGTAAGTATAACTGAATTGTGGCCGTTTCCAAATGGGCGCCTCTGATAATGTCTTTTCCTTCCTTTCAGGTGCCGAAATGCTGAGGGCGATGCTGCCGCTGCTGTGCGTGAAGAAGCGCGTAAGTATAACTGAGTTGCGAACCCTTCGGCTCGGACACCACTAACAATGTCTTTTGTCTTCCAGGTGCTGGGATGCTGCCGAAGCGAAGGCCGCGGTGAACTCCGGTGTGATCACGGATGGATAAGGTAAGCGAGCGCAGCTGCGAGCGTGTTGCCCATTTTCTAACCTTATGTCTTTATTTGCAGGTTGTCGGAGACTGGACTCTTATGGCTGAATTCTGGTGAGTAGATGTTCCTGTGCCTTTTCTTCATCCACAGGTTGCTGCTCGAGAAGCTGAGGGTGTGTCTGGACCTGGAATGCAGGAGCCGACTCGGTGAGCGTCCTGCTGCTGTTGCAGAATAACGCGAAGCACGTGAATTCTATCGGGCGTGGTTTAAATAGTGGAGAAGTGCTTTGGTGCGTATTCTTCCTCCAGCCTCACCCAGGTAAGAAAAGAGTTCCAGTGTCAGAGGATTAGCATCAGCCCCACCCAGGTAAGAAAAGAGTTCCTGTAACAGAGGATTGGTCCCTCCCAGCCAGTGGCTGGGACTTCACCCAGCTTGGATTGTTCTAGGTGAGTATGCAGCATGGTCTGCCACAGGTAAGACCACCCAATCACTACTGCACACTTTAAGAATATGAGCCCGGCGCCCATAGCGCCGGGACTGTGGTTCCTTATGAGCCTGGCGCCAGAGGCGCCAGGACATGGTCCAAAGGGCCCCTGTAGGGGTCTGCTGGAACCGGGGGTGTGGATGATGAGCCTGCTTCCAGGGATGCTGGGCCAGTCTTTGCTCCTCGGGAGTAGCGCTCATGACAGCACCCCCCCTCAAGGCCCCTCCCAAACTTGTCCTCCCCGGGGGTTTTGGTTTATTGGGAAAGGTTTGGTGGAATTTCCTGACTAGACGAGGAGCCTGGACGTAGTCATAGGGTTCCCAGGATCTTTCCTGGGGTCCGTAGCCTTTCCAGTCGATTAGGTAGAATAGTTTTGATTTGATGATCTTGGAGTCCAAAATGTTTTTAACTTCAAATTCGGGCTCTCCATTCACCTGAATGGGTTCTGGAGGTCTGGTCAGTCTGGTTCCAGGTTGCATGGGTTTCAAAAGATATACGTGAAACACAGGATGTATTCTCATATGGGTTGGCAAATCTAATTTAACGGCCACTGGATTAATTATGGCCGTAATTGAATATGGTCCCAGGTATTTGGGGTTGAAGGTGCAAGGTCCTTTTAGCGATAAATGTTTGGTGGACAATCAGACTTGATCCCCAACCCGATATTGAGGGGCATCGCTTTGGTGTTGGTCTGCTCCTTTTTTGTACCTTTCTTTAGCTTGTTGTAGATGTGCAGTCGCTTCCTTGAAAGCTTGGGTAATAACAGATTGCAACTGATCTATGGCGGGTGTTCCAAGATCTTGAGGTGGGTCGAGGTTGGAGGTTCGAGGATGAATTCCATACAAGATGTAGAAGGGACTCTTCCCGGTTCCCGAATGAACTGAATTGTTGTATGCATATTCAGCTATCCAAAGGATGTCCTTCCAGTCGCTTTCAGACTGTTGTAGCATGCATCGTAAATATTGTTCGAGAGTCTGGTTTGTTCTCTCGGTTTGCCCGTCGGTCTGGGGGTGATGGCTGGTTGAAAGTCTTACATCGATTTGAGCTGACCGACAACAACTACGCCAAAAGTGAGAAATAAACTGGCTTCCTCTATCAGAGATTAGTACCGACAGGAAGCCGTGTAACCAGACAATGTTTTCAAGGAATTCTCTGGCTAGTACTGAAGCTGAAGGTAAGCCTTTTAGCGGAATGCAGTGGGCCATTTTTGAAAACAAATCCACAATAACGAGAATAGTGTTGTACCCGGAACAAGAGGGTAAGTCTGTGATGAAGTCCATGGAAAGGGTATGCCAGGGACACGGTGGAATGTCTAATGGTTGCAGAAGACCAGCCGGCCTTTTCTTTTGACCCTTGTTTTGAGCGCACACACCACAGGACATCACAAATTCTTTTATGTCTTTTCTCCATGAAGGCCACCAGAAGTGTCTCTTCACTTTTTCTGTGGTTTTGGCGATGCCAGGGTGACCCTCCATTAATGAATCATGATAACAGGAGATTACCTGTTTTTGTAAATCGGCGTGTGGTAGGAATAATCATCCTTGGAAATAAGGCAAGTCATTGTTTACGGTGAAGTTCTCTCCTCTTTGTAACCAGCTGTGTAAGTCTGATGAGGTCACAAGTTGTTTAGTTTTTGCCTCAATATCCTCGATGGATTGCGAAGAAATCAGACCCAAGATCCTTTGTTCAGGAATTATTAGTACGGGTTCGGGATTGACAACGTTATCTCCCATTCCAATTCGGGAAAGAGCATCCGCTTTGCCGTTCTTGTTGTCCGGGCGGTAAGTGATCACGAAGTCAAATTCAGCAAAGAATAGAGCCCAGCGAAGCTGTCTGGAGGATTGAGCGTTGGCGGTTTTCAGATACTGTAGATTTCGATGATCGGTGATCACCATAACGGTGTGTTTGGCCCCGAGGAGATAATGCCGCCAGGCCTTAAAGGCGGATTTAATAGCTAAAACCTCTTTGTCCGTGATGGTGTAATTAATCTCAGGCGCCGAGAACTTTTGAGACCAAAACGCCACAGGATGCAGTTGGTTGGTCTCTGGATCCCTTTGTGATAGAACTGCTCCCATTGCTAAGCTGGAGGCGTCGGTTTCAACGATGTAAGGGAGATCCGGGCGTGGGTGTTTCAGTATTGGCGCCGAGGTGAACTTGGCCTTTAGCTCTTGGAAGGCTTGTTCAGCTTCTGCAGACCATTCAAAGCGCTTATTTTTTCTTAAGAGGGATGTGATGGGTTGTACCACTTGTGAAAACTCTGGAATAAATCTGCGGTAAAAATTGGCAAAGCTTAGTATGCTTTGAACGCCTTTCACGGAAGTAGGGGATGGCCATTTGAGGATTGCGTCAACTTTTCTCGAGTCCATGTGGACTCCTTTGGGTGTCAGAATAAATCCCAGAAATTCGACCTCGGTGACATGAAAGGCACATTTCTCGAGCTTGGCAAAGAGTTTATGTTGGCGAAGTTTTTCAAGGACCGCCCTAACATGATTTCGATGATCAGCTTCCGAAGATGAGTACACAAGAATGTCGTCTATGTAGACGACAACACAGACATCAATGAGCTCTCTGAGGACGTCATTCATGAAATATTGGAAGGCAGCCGGCGCATTGCATAGTCCGAAGGGCATCACTTGGTATTCAAATAGCCCATACTTAGTGCGAAATGCCGTCTTCCATTCATCACCTTCCCTGATCCGTACCAAATGATAAGCTCCCCGGAGATCAAGCTTGGTATAAATACAGGCGTTTTTCACCTGGTCGAGGAGTTCCGGGATCAAAGGTAAGGGGTATCTGTTTTTTACTGTTATCTGATTCAGAGCATGGTAATCAATACAGGTTCTGAGGTCACCTTCTTTTTTTGGTACGAAGAACAGAGCCGAGGATGCAGGAGACTTTGACGGACGGATAAAGCCATTGGCCAGATACTGGTCTAAATACTGTCGCAGATTAAGGTTCTCAGGCTCGGTGAGGGCGTAAATCCTACTGCAAGGGGGAGTTGCACCGGGTAGCAGATCTATCTGACAATCGTCTGATCTGTGAGGTGGCGAGGTGTTAGCCTGTTCCTTTTGAAAAACATCTTGGAACTCTCGATACTCTTGAGGTGATTGTGGACCGTCAGTCGTTGCTGACGCTAGGCCAATGCTGGGTCGTGGATAGCAGGTTGGTGCACACTCAGGGAACATTATCGTCTTTGCTCGCCAATCAATCTGAAGGTTGTGTTTCTCCAACCAAGGGATTCCTAGGATTACTTGGAATTGAGGAGCCTTGATCACGTCGAACACAATTACCTCCCGATGCCCGTCTTGGCCTAGTAACGTCACTTCAGCAGTGGTATGGGTTACCGGTCCGGAGGCGATTTCGGTCCCATCCACCGTGGTAATGACGTCTTTAACCGCCTTTGGACAAAGAGGTAAGTTCATCCTGGAAGCCAATTCACGGTCCACGTAATTTCCTATTGCTCCACTATCAATGTATGCCTTAATAGCATGCAAATGTTCTGGTTGCTTTGGGTTTACGAGGACCATAGGCATTATGAAGTGCAAGGTCAAAGAACTGTTTTTTAAGCTCGGCAAGCGGACCTCTACACTTGTCGGGCAGGTTTGTTTCTCGGCTCAGGCTTTTCAGAGTTCTTGTCAGAAGATCCTACTGTCTTCTTAGGTGGTTTTACCGGGCAATCTCGAAGAAAATGTCCAGAGTTTCCACAATAGAGGCACAATTGCATTTGTCGTCTTCTGTCACGCTCTTTCTGGGTTAAGGGACCCTTTACGGCCCCAATCTGCATAGGTTCAACGGTGTCGACCCTTTTGGCGTTGCTTTGTGTTTTCGTGAATACTCGGGTTCCAAACCTGGACCGGTCCGCCTTTCTGTTTTGGAGCCTATGATCCAATTGGACTACCAAATCAATATATTCCGAACAGTCCTGAGGAGGATTCACGACCTGGGCAAGGACGTCTTTAAGGTCACCACGCAGACCTCTGTGAAATAGCGTGATCCTTTTATCCTCGGGCCATCTAGTTTCCACGATTAACCTATTAAAAGATGCAATGTAGGCTAAGAGGTCCTGGTTGCCCTGTCGCAGGGAGAGGAGTTCGTTGTCCAGGGCCTGCCCTTGGGAATGTCTTGCCAAAAGTCTCTCCATACTCGCCTGGAAGGCTGAGAAGTTCCGAAGAATTGGGTCATCCTGTGTAACCAGAGGGATCGACCAATCAGCGGCGCTGCCGCTAAGATACGAAAGTACAAAGGCTACCTTGGTCTGGTCAGTTGGAAAGGCTGCGGGTCTACAAAGAAAGTGCAGTCGGCATTGATTTATAAACACTGCAAATCTTTTAGGGTCACCAGAAAAGCGTTCAGGTGATGCCAATGGCACATTTCCAGGTAGGTTGATTTGAACGGGATTGGTTGAAGTAACTGGGGTATAATTCCCCCCTGAGTTAGGTAGAGGAGTTTGCCCCGCTTGACTCTGTAATAACTGTCTGGCGAGATCGTCAGTTCGTTCTTTTGACATTATTAATTCCCTCTTAAGGGCGTTCGTTTCCTGGCGAGCAGCATGGACTTCAGCTCTTAATTCCCCCAACAACTGGGCCAATTGGTCTGTGTCGGAAGTTTCCATAGCGCCTCGGTAGGAGATTATGGGTAGGCTTCGCGTTCTGTAACGCTCACCTGATTCCCACAGAGGCGCTGACCCAAACTGGACTGCTACAGTTGCTTCTATGACTATGATGAGGCGTAGAACTCGGAAGACGCTCTGGGCAGGACCTCCGAATATTGACTGTCTGGCTTGTAAGGTGAGTTTTCTGCAGGTGGAAGAAAAAGGGGTAATTACAAGCTGGTTGGATAAGTTCTCCCACCAATCTTCTGCTTTTCCCACTTCTTGGTTCTCGACTGGGCTCCACGAACTCTCACCTTTGGTTTAGTAAAGCCGAGCTCTCATCCTGCTTCTGGTGCAGGGGCGCGTGGAATCCAGTTACGTCACTGAATGATTTCAGTGTTTAGGCTCAGTGTCCTTTTGTGGCTTGTAATAGTCCTTCAGGAGCCGAGGAGCTGTTGGCGACACCACCACTGCTGTGCAAGAAGAGGCTCGTGAGTATAGAAGATCTGAGGCCGCTTCTGAAGGAGCACCCTTTTATAATGTCCTTTTCTGTCTTTCAGGTGCCGACATGCTGTGGGCGATTCCGCCGCTGTTGCACGTGCGGTGGCATGTAAGTATAACTGAATTGTGGCCGTTTCCAAATGGGCGCCTCTGATAATGTCTTTTCCTTCCTTTCAGGTGCCGAAATGCTGAGGGCGATGCTGCCGCTGCTGCGCGTGAAGAAGCGCGTAAGTATAACTGAGTTGCGAACCCTTCGGCTCGGACACCACTAACAATGTCTTTTGTCTTCCAGGTGCTGGGATGCTGCCGAAGCGAAGGCCGCGATGAACTCCGGTGTGATCACAGATGGATAAGGTAAGCGAGCGCAGCTGCGAGTGTGTTGCCCGTTTTCTAACCTTATGTCTTTTTTTGCAGGTTGTCGGAGACTGGACTCTTGTGGCTGAATTCTGGTGAGTAGATGTTCCTGTGCCTTTTCTTCATCCACAGGTTGCTGCTCGAGAAGCTGAGGGTGTGTCTGGACCTGGAATGCAGGAGCCGACTCGGTGAGCGTCCTGCTGCTGTTGCAGAATAACGCGAAGCACGTGAATTCTATCGGGCGTGGTTTAAATAGTGGAGAAGTGCTTTGGTGCGTATTCTTCCTCCAGCCTCACCCAGGTAAGAGAAGAGTTCCAGTGTCAGAGGATTAGCATCAGCCCCACCCAGGTAAGAAAAGAGTTCCTGTAACAGAGGATTGGTCCCTCCCAGCCAGTGGCTGGGACTTCACCCAGCTTGGATTGTTCTAGGTGAGTATGCAGCATGGTCTGCCACAGGTAAGTCCACCCAATCACTACTGCACACTTTAAGAATATGAGCCCGGTGCCCATGGCGCCGGGACTGTGGTTCCTTATGAGCCTGGCACCAGAGGCGCCAGGACATGGTCCAAAGGGCCCCTGTGGGGGTCTGCTGGAACCGGGGGTGTGGATGATGAGCCTGCTTCCGGGGACGCTGGGCCAGTCTTGGCTCCTCGGGAGTAGCGCTCATGACACACGGTCCCAAAATCTTTCGGCCATTGTGAAAATTTGGGGAACATTCCCAACTTTGAAGGCTTGTCTTTCCCTAAACATTCGTCTAACTTTTCGCCTAGCCAAATTCTTCTAAACTCTGTGGCAAAGACTTAACCGTTTACTACCAGAACTGTGCTATCCTATACAAAGACTCTGAACCATTGACTTTGGCCCAGGCCTATGAACTGAATTACTGGTTGTAGTTTACTGCTTATGAAAGTATTTGTGCTGTCTATTCTTATAACCATGTCTTTTTACCCCTTTACTAAGTATCTGAAGTGCCATTTTGCTCCCACTTCAGGGGAGATGAACTTGTTCACTAATTATTGGTTGTGTATTTGTAGTATATAAGTGTCTGATATTGAGCTGCTCTTGCTAGTGTAAGGTTTTCAAAATGACTGTGTAAATAAATGTATATTCTTTTACCAAGAAACCTTGAGTAAGTGTATATTTTAATAACTGTATTTCTTGGTCCTTTGTGTAACTTGTTCTACTGCTCACTCAACTCTTGAGATAAGTCTGGCTGCTCAGCCACTGCTACCACATAATTGTGTAGTACAGGCTTGTACCAAAGGTAAAATTATACTGACACTTATACTCTTAATTGCATGTAGTGTTCCCAAAGGGTACTGCATGTGATTCTGCCTAACAATGATTTATCGTAACTCCCGTAAAACTTGGAAAATCTGCATGCAAACCCCAGTAAACCGTTCCTGCACCCCGCTACACTTCGTACGCATACCCCTATATTAGATCAGAACCTCTACTGCATTCACGCACCCCTAAATCCATCCGACACCCGATCTTACCACTGTGCAGTGAATCCTATGCGCAAGGGGTCTGCATGGCCATTTTCCTGCTGAGAGGTTGGCAGTCAGATCCATGAATACGTATCATTCCGTGCACTAGTGGTAATGCGATGGATTGCCAGCGGGCCATCCCTCCTAACAGCCACATTTTCCATTGTTCTTCCTCATTTTACGAGTTCTGCCCCCTCCCCTGCCCGCTGCACAGGCCATGCCCACGCTCTGCGTGGGGTTTCGAGCAAGGCATTTGGCCATTCGCAGAGACATGCCTAGCCTGCGTGAAGTCTCCACAAAGTACGAGAAAGTGTTGCGCAGTCAATTTCATGCAGTTTGGTGCGCAAAGTCCCTATTTACCGCACAAATAATTCCATGAATCGGGCCTCTAGTGAGCTGAGAGACGCGGGACCAACCCAATTCCTTCACCAAATAGTACCAAACCTTCAGGGAAAATTCTGATTGCTTGTTCCAGAGGCCAAAGCATCTTTTCAAAGACTGGAGAGACAATTTTAATTCTATTTCATTTTTATGTTTGTATTTAAAAACTGGAGAGTCCATTTTAATTAAATCTTATAATATATGGTTTGTAGGTAGATACTTCTGAGTTTTGAATAATGTTTTGATGTTGTTATTGGAAATGTATATTTTTATTAATGGAACAAGCCGAATTAAAATAGTTTTCTTCTTCCGTTCCAGAGCATTTGATCCTTCTATGTTGATAAAATCAGGGCGATAATATCACCTATTATTATAGCAAGAAGACCCAATTCCATGTTTGGTTCATTTTCCAATTACTTATTGCAATTAATAATAATATTATGTAAACATAAATTAAGGTGTGAGTGTGTGTGTTTAGTCATCTGCTAACTTTAAACCCCATCTCGTTTCATGGTGATGATGAGGCGGATGTGAGAACTGTGAACTAGAGAATGAGGGCCTATCCGCACAATAGCATGATTTAATTAGATTGAAGATTATCTAAATTATCATTTTTTCCCTAGTTTCTGGTGGTCTGGCATGTGACATTGACCTTCCTCATGACCTAGTGTTCAAATAGACGATTTGAGGTCATGACTATCCCTCAGCGTCCATGGTTGTCTTTGCTGCATATGTTGTGTGTGTTTTGTTGTTTGCAGGAAAGGCATCTTTCCTATTTACATTGTAATAGAGCAATTGTGCACTCACTCTTTCAAGTTGTCTGCGATTATCAGCCATTCCGGGGACTCCACTACTCTAATGCAAGTGAAACATGACATAACAATGACGAGACCTACACAAGCAAAGGTTTGGATATAATCATTGACAATAAGGAGCTGTCTGCTTGTGGCTGTCAAATGCATATGCAAAATGATGCTTTCGTTATCCCAGCACCCATTATTCTGGCAAAGGACGTTTTCTTTGGTGGCTTCACCTGTCCCAAGGAGCCCCATCGGACAAATACTTTGGGAAATGTGCCTATGAGATGATGATTTTAACACCCAGTTTGTTTGCATCGTTTTTTGTTCAGAAGTCCTTCAGGCTCCAGATTGGCTTCTCGTAATAGGAGGAAAATGTCCTGCCAGAAGAATAGAGGCAACACAAACAATAAAATAAACTCTAATTGTCTGACCCTCATTGATGGTGGGTTTCAGTTTCCATTTCCCCCTGTTATCAATCAACTGAACCTTGCACATGCTGCCTGTTAGCAAACACCTGTACGTATTGCAACTAAGTGGCATAGGGGAGATGATTCTGTAAGGGAGTGGTTTGAGGGGAAGGGGCAGGGCAGAGGAGGAATGTATGTAGTCCTTGGAATGGGCAGGCGCATGATAGGAGTGAACATATAAACAAAGAAAAACCTGGAGGATGCGTGCCCCACCTCACATTCCACCTCGCCTATATCTCATATTCCCTTACCAATAGTTTCAGCCTTGCAATCTCCAGAACAAAAAATGTATGCTATTGTTGGCACTGTGAAGCACATCTCTGCTGACTACTCCGAGTCATTGCTCACTACTGACCTGGCGATCCCTGCTGTTGTGTGCTCCTGGCTGTCTTCCCCATTTGTTCCACTGTGATATAGGGCCAGTTGCTGCATGCTGTCTGCTATGAAGGATACAAACACATGATTGGATGCAGGCGGTTCCTCTTCATCAATGCACATATGGGCTAAAACAGTGGTATAGAAGGTTACATTGAGCACTGTAATTAGTTATGATTAATTCAAGACCTTCCACCCATCAAATGTTTTTAGTTATATAGAATTCCTATGTAAGTAAGGACATGTCCAGGCATGGGTCCCCCTCCCACTGCACAATGGGGAAGCAAGCGGCACCTCATTGATGAAGCCCAACAAGGTTGACACATGTATCAATTTGCTTATGTTTCTGTAGACAGGGGCCATGTCCTGACAGTTTGTGTATGACAGCTCCTGCTATGGCAGCATCAGGCTGATTTGCATATGGCTGGCCATCTTCTGAAATGGCATCCACAGGTTAAAAAACAGCGGTGTTAAAGGTTGCTCGGAGCATTGCCAGTGGTAAAATTGCACTCAAAACCTTCCGCTAATTACAATTTTTGGTTATAGTTTCCCTCAGTTTGTGCGTGAGGATACCTAGAAATGGATCTCTTGCTTGGTGCTGCGTAGGAATGCAAGTTGTATCCGATTGTTAGGGCTCCACAAGGCTTTCTTGAGGTTGCTTGTGTTTCCATACAGAGCGTACATAGTCTAGCAGTTCTGTCTGGACTGATCCAGTTAATGGCAGTACCTGACTGGTTTGCATATGAATAGTTCCCCTTTGCAATGGTGTGGGTGGGCTAAAAACATGTGGTGTTGAAGAACGACTAGATAGCTTCAAGCGGTTATTATTACCAACTAAGTCACTTACACGTGGTGATTGAGCACTCCTCTCAACATGTCAATACATAAGAGCTCTACATGTCGCCACCAGCTTGCCTACCACAGTCCTATCTATCACCCCTTGCAACATGAGCACAGGGAGGCTACCATCTGGATACAGATACCTTAAGTGCGATTGATACAAACTACCTAGACAAACAAACAGAACCCGGGTAATTCAGAATTGCATCCATCAACACAACAGTAAAGCTATCTTTTATATTCCCTTTGCCCCACAAATAGAATACATACGCCTCATTTTCATGTGACACACTTCCAAAATATTGAAAATGGTGTTAAAAGCACACACAAAAACGGAATAAAATAACATAACATATTCTATTTCCAAAGTGGAGGAGGTGCAGCACTATCAAGGGTAAAGGGGAGTAATAATGAGGGGACATAAGAACCCACTGCCAAAGTGAGTTTAAAAAAGAATAGCAACAGGTGTTGTGTGCTGGAGAAGATGGCCACCTGACCCGAGAGCTCCGTAGCTAGTAATATCCTGTACTCATAAATCCTGTGGAATGGTGCAACTGGCACTCAACATACGGTCATAGATGTGTGGCTGAACCTACCAGGAACACATAAAGGTGGTCCTCACGCAAAACCGGATCCCTGCTCCTGTGAAACACCATCCGGATCACTGAGGCTCCAACAAACGGCTGGCTTCTGCGTGCCAAAATCACCCCAGAGGCGGAGTCCCTGAGCTGGGCTGGCACGGGAACACAGTCGATCCTGCTGCTGTCGGGGCCCATGAGACGTGGCCCATCGAGATCCTGCTCGCCGCTGGTGCTGTTCGTTTCAGGGGGCTGGGATTGTGGTGAATGGTGCTGGCGTGCACCACTGGCTGGACTGGCCTGCTATCCTGGAGTTGGGCCATCCAGGAGTGACTAGCGGCCCAACATCCTATCTCCTGTCGAGTGTTGCCACCTGGAGAGAGAACGCTCCGGGTAGAAGTGGGGGCAAGAAGAGGCAGAGCGCAGCGTATGCGCTCGGGCTGGCCTGTTCCCCAGTAGCAGAGAGGAGCACCATAAGCAGCATCCCACCGGTCCTGGCTGCCCGGCCCATCTGACTTCTGAGAGGTACGTGAGGAGAGCGGACATTGACAGCCCATCAAGGGGTTGCGGCCCTCACCCTCCCCCCTCCGTTCTCCTTATCCGCTGCCTCTGCATTTAAAACGATCTGTCTCTGGGCCTTCCATACCCACCCACGCATCCTACAACGATGCTATAAACATCTGTAGCCACGCCGGTTGGATTAACATCTGAGGCATCGGTGGTGCACAATTCAGGACAGTTGACTGCTTACTGGTCGCTTACAGACCATAAACAGGGATCCCCCTTGCTAGTGGGTTGAAATAACTCCCTCCCTGGGGCAATACCTTAAAAGTTTACTACTGGCATCACTACCTGCACACTCCTAGAGTCATGGGAGGGAGTCACAGAGACCGCCTGGAACACTGTATGAATACTCGGCCCACATTGGGGGCACCTGTTGGGTACTGCGACTTCAGGGCAGTGCGGACTGAGCCCTCACCAAGATCCCCAAATCCTCACCCTGGCTGAAGACATACCTTGGTGTCAGAGTGTCAGACTCTCCCAATACATTCCAAAGCCCTGTGGTAGTACAACACAGGCCATTTCCAGTAAAGCTGCCATGGCGGAAGGTGCAAAAAACAAGGACATGGACAAGAAAAAGGGGCCCATGGACACATTTGCTAATGCCGCTACTTTAGACCATGACGCTGATCCAGCATTGCCCTCCAGGGCTTCTGCACCAGAGCCCTCTGAACAGTGTATGGCCCCCTACTTGGCGGCCATGGAGAGGGGATTTGCGGCAATGAACACACAGCTGGATGATATTGGTGGCAATATAACTTCCATTCGGGCTGATATTAGGAAGGTTAACACTAGAGTCTCTGAGACTGAGAATAGAGTGTCCACCCTCGAAGACACATCTGCTAGACAGAGCACAGCCATAGAGAAGATCCAGAAGGACGTAAAATCACTCCAGAATAAATGCGAGGACCTTGAATCCTGTTTGAGGTGGAACAATATAAGGGTGGTCGGTTTGGCGGCACGCAAAACTGACACTTCCATGGAACATTTCCTTGAAGACCTACTCCGATCCTTATGTGCAGTTCTCAAAGCAATTTCTGGTCGAGAGAGCGCACAGGGCACTAGCCCCCGCCTGCCTAAACCTGGGGCCCCACCTCAAACAATCATTGCAACGCTGCTCAACTATCGAGACCGCGACCATATCCTACACCTGGCGTATTCATATATACCCTGATTTCTCAACAGGGGTCCGGGCTGCAAGCCAATCCTTTGACCATGTGAAAAAGAAACAGTGGGAAAAGAAGATAATATATGCAATGGTGTTCCCCTCCAGACTGCGCATCCAACATGCCGCTAGAACGCAATTTTTCGAAACTCCTGAGGATGCTTTGACCTATATTGAACAACATATCCCGACCGCACCAAATGAAACCTGAGCACTGCAGCCCATACAATTAATCCCAATGAAAGAACAAGTACCCACGCACCAAGTCTGAAATATAATAATAGTACACCATTCTCAATCGCCTATTGAAGCTACTACTCCGGAGAGGGTATCAGGCCGTCCCGCACCACTTTGCAAAGTTGCACCTGGTTCATTGGGATACACCGTCCAATTGGGGGGATGGTGACAGTGGAGGGTCAGAAGGGATGCAGATGGTCTGCCTTCATGAAACTGGGTCCACATGGATCCGTAGGTTTGTACTCATGTTGGATAGCAAGAGGCAAGTTGGGGGGGAGTTTCTTTTGAAGTTAATTGTTTATGTTATACTGAGAAAAAAAAACCTGGCATTACAGCATTGGGGAATAGACCATTACATCATCAAAGGCACAGTTCTCCTGCTAGTGATTACACTTCATGACATCACAAAAAGTAACTAAAAGCACCAGACTCCTCCCTTGGAACGTCAGGGTATGATCAATCCAATCAAAGCCAGAAAAGTGTTGGCCTATGCTAATAGACATAGAATAGATATCCTACTGATATATGAGACTCATGCCACGGTGCGGATAACTGGCTCATTTGGCCGTTCATGGGGTCCGCAAATATATGCCAAGGATTACTCATTGCAGTCAAGGGGGTTTTGAAAATGATCCACCACAGACTTGGATTCCTGGTCACTAGGTCCAAAGTGGACCCTGATGGTCGATACATAATAATATGGGGATTGTGGCAAGGGCAAGATGTAATTATCATCAATACTTATGGTCCCAACATAGACTCTCTGGAATTCTACCAGCAAATACTTACATTAATAATGCCAACAGATGAAGCGGGGAGACAATCTCAACACTATTCTCGACCCTGCACAAGACAGGACGTCCACAGCCTCAAAGGCTGCATTAACCATCAAACAAGCCATGACCATGCTGCCACTCTCAGATGTATGAAGGGAATTGCACCCCCTCAACAGGGACTACACATTTCATTCACATGTATACGGGTCGAGCTCCCGTATTGATTATTTGCTCTGCTACACTGACTGCATCCCAGACATGAGTGAGTGCACAATACTCCCCTGAACATTGTCAGACCACTCCCCGATCGTCCTGGATCTCCAGATAGGAACACCCATACATGCCCACCCCACTTGTAGAATGCCCACAGAGCTCCTACGAGACGACTCGTTACTAGAACAACTACAGATCAACGTGACAGACTTCTTTGAACGCAATCAGGAATCAGTCAGTTCACACACCACGGTCTGGGAGGCCTTTAAAGTATGTTTGAGGGGACACCTATCTCCAAAGTCCATGGCACACTGAAAGAAATACAAATTCAGCTGTCCCAAACTGAGGAATACATTAAGGAAATGGAGAAGGCATACACAATATCGTCAGGCCCAAGAACCCTAGCCCCGCTACACGATGCCCTGGCTGAATTTGTCACCCTGGAAGAACGAGAGGTCTGGTATATGACGCAACCTACCAAAGCCAGAAGATATGGGGAAGGAAATAAGTCCGACAGGATGCTGGCCAACCTACTAAAAACTGAATACGGACACCGACAGATCACCAGCATAACAGACAAAGCAGGTGTGACACACGTGTACCATCTGAGGATGAACGAGGAATTCCAAAAGTTCTACATGGAGCTTGTTAGGCAGAGTTATGTGCAGTACGCTTTGGGAACACCACACACAATTAAGACTACAAGTGACAGTACAAATTCACCTTTGGTACAAGCCTGTACTACACAGTAAAAGTGGTAGCGATGGCTGAGCAGCCAGACTTATCTCAAGAGCAAGTGAGCAGTATCAATAGTTACACAAAGGACAGCAATTACTATGATTCAAACAAACACTTACTCAAGGTTTCTGAGTAAAAGAATATACATTTATATACACATCAGTTCTATAATGTTTCACTGGTGGTCAGTCAAAAGGCCGAATCAATAATACCGAACGACAAAAATCTCGAAACAAAAATATCGAAAAAAAAAATATCGAATAATTTAATTATTTATTTATATGTGATTTTGGGGGTCAGGTAAGTAAAAAAAAGGGTTAAAATAAAAAAAAAATAGAAAAAAAGGGGTGTTGGGGGGGAACCCCCCCATTTCGAAAAAAAAAACGTCATAAAAAAAAATTTGATATTTTTGTTTTCGACCTTTTTTTTCGATATTTTTGTTTTCGAGATTTTTGCGTTCGGTATTATCACTATAAACCGTTTCACTAAAGAAAAGCAGTTTAAATATCACACTCTTAATACACCACACTACTCCCAATAGGTTCCAGACAAGTTAAGCTCACAAAAGGAAGTGGGAGAAAAATGGCACTCCAGAAATTTAAAAGGGAGGGAAAGACAAAGTTAGGCAGAAATTGAACAGCACCAACAGGTAAGTAAGCAGGGCAATCTAGAAAGAGGAACTACAGTGATAGAATCAAATAATAAAAGGCTTAGGGCCAAAGTCAATAGGACAAAAGTATTTTGCTCAAGATCACACAGCTCAGGGTTGTTCGCTGTGAAGTCTTTGCCAAGAGTTCTGGACGAAGTTGGTCGGCAGAAAAGTTAGATTAAAGAGTAGAGACGGACAAGCCCTCGGATTGGAGTAAGATTTCAAACACTTTCACCGCGGCTGAACGAAACGAACAACCGAATTTGAACAGTACCTTTTAATGGAGAAGAAGCTGTAGCTGAGGCGGACGTTCCTGGTAGTTCCTGCAGGCTCACGGTTCCTGAAGAGACTGCCGGACTGACACGAAGTAGGAAGACTGGAGGGTCCTGAACTACATAGGGAAGAAACCAGCAGTAGAGCAAAGGAAGAAATAAAAGGTGCGCTCCTTAAAACCCAAGCAGGGTCCGACCTTCCCGACTATCCAGCCCACTGTAGCTCTGTACAGCAAATTCCACCAGAGGAGGGAGTCCTGGCTTGCAGTTTGGGCAAACTGGTTGGTCCCACTAGCTCAGGGGAAGAAGATTCCTGGAGGATCTTCTCTGTCGTTGGAGTTTGAGGATTCGGACCGGCAGCAGGGCTTCACTGGGTGGTTCAGTCGTGGTAGGGGTCCTCTTCTGTCAGCTTCTCATCGGTTTTTGCGTTCCAGTGGCAACTCTGCCTTTCCAGACCCAGAGACCTGCTTTTTATGCGGTTTTCCCCCATTCACACAGCCTAGCTGTGAATCACACAGCAGGTTGGCTGTCCCGCCGGGAGAGTCACCACAGCCAATCATTTCAGAATGTGACATGGGTCTCCAAGGAGACCATGTGCAGGGAGTCCTAAACCACCCCCTCACATCCTGTCCCCCCCAGACATACAGGCGCCTAAGGAGGGCTTCTGCGTTGAAGCCCGCAAAAAGACGGTGAAGAAAGTAACCAAACCTAGTTTGGCGCGCAGAGTAAAACACGAGAAAGACATTTTCAAACAGAAATGACCAATAAACCCAGCCGGAACCGAAATAAAACATATATGGTCTAGTGGGTTTAAGTTCGAGGCTACCAAGATCGCCTAAAACAATACCAAGGTTATTTAACATAACCACGGTAGCAAAAATAGGGTAGTTACCACTGCCACCAGCCAAGTATTGATGAAAAGGGAGGGAAACAATGCTCCAAGAGAAACAGACAACAAGGGATAAGTATTAACCTTTTCCAGTACTCCATGTAGGATGGTTGTACTGGGTCAGTGGTTTTAAAGAGGCTAATAAAGTTAATGGCAACTTTATATGTTCTGGGAGACAGTACTCAGTCCCAGAAAAAGGAGTCTGAGTTTGGAAGTCTAAAAGACAACCCTGCGTTACTGCACTGAAGGTGCTGTGTAACACACAGTAAAAAGATGGTGCCTGTGGAGTAGGTGAGGCTCCACAGTCTATGAACACAAAAATGTTAAACACACATAGCAAAAAACATGTAAAAGTGGGAAAAGGGCTCACACTCTTACCAGGTGAAAAAAATAAATCATAGAAATCCAGCAAAGCTGCTGAGGAACTCAGTAGGTAAGGGAAATTAGCCATTCTGGAGAATTCTCCCTAACAGAGCTGTACACAAACTCGGACCAAGTATCAACGGAAGAGTTGCAACTATACCTCAACTCCTTCCCTGTTCCCACACTAGCCCCAGAGGAAAGAACCAACATTGACCTCCCCCTGAGTCTGGAAGAAGTAAAACAAGCAATCAAGGACCTCAGGGCGGATAAAGGACCCGGGTCGGACGGCATCCCTGCAGATCTCTACAAGACCCTCACTGAGGAACTTGCTCCAAGACTGCTGGAGGTGTGGGAGGAATCCATGGAGAATGGAACCCTGCCAGCATCAATGAGAGAAGCCATTATCACGGTCCTATTGAAACCTCTTAAACCTCCTCAAGATCCTTCCTCATATAGACCATTATCCCTAATCAATGTAGACACCAAAGTCTACGCCAAAGCCATAGCTAATAAACGGAACCCATACATTTCCAAATTAGTACACCCGGACCAATCCAGTTTCATACCTGGCTGCTCCACTGCTCTAAACCTGCAGAGATTCTTCGCCATTGCCTCCCAGATTGACCCTCAAGCGTAGACAGTGGTGGTTACGCTAGACATGGAGAAATCGTTTGACTCTATTTCATGGAAGTTCATGCACGCCATATTACAAAAAATGGGGTTCGGCTCACAATTTCTCCAATTCATAAAGTTGCTGTACTGTAGGCCCACCTCCAGAGTAAACACCATTAAGACAATGTCACCCAGATTTGATCTACAAAGGGGCACCAGACAAGGCTGTCCCCTCTAATTTTTGCATTAACAATCAAAGGGATGGCATTTTACCTACGTTACAGTCACGCCTGGAGAGGGATCTGAATTATGGGGATAACCCAGTTCATTGCCCTCTATGCTGACGACACTATGCTACACCTCAGAAATCCTGATACTAATCTCCCACCAGTCATGCGTGACATTGAAGTCTCCACTAAATACTCTTGATACAGGATAAAACAGGCTAAATGGGAAATAATACATATGTCCAGTTCCACAAACAGATCTGCAGCCATGGAGGGCTTACGGTGGTCCCCCACCAGAGCACAATATCTTCCCATTATAATTCCCATTATAATGGCAACAGATAAGTGTACCCTGTACACCAATAACTATGCGCCATTCCTTACACAGCTGGAATATAAGCTCAACTCATGGGTAAAGCTGCCACTATACGTGTATGGCCGCATATCGCTGCTCAAAATGGTGGTAGTGCCGAAGCTACTATACCTGTTCAGTGGTATCCCAATATGGCCAGGCAGTCCATTTTTTGATACACTACAAAAGATGGTGTCCAGTTTCACCTGGGGAGGAGGCACCACCAGACTAAGCAGGTCAAAGCTATGCGAGAGTTACGACACCAGAGGGCTGGGGCCCCTGACTTTCTCCTGTATTACTACTCCGCACAGGCATACTTTGCCAAAAACTGGAATAATACTGCAGAACAGTTTGCACATATATGCACTGAAAAGTTTGCGGCATCTCCCGTGAACCTACGGAGTATGATATTCGCTAGGGTCACAGAGGAGAAATACTGGCAGATCTGCTATCTTCAACAGTGTGAGCATGGTCATGGATACTCAAGAGAGTAGGATGTGATACTCCGTACTGGCCGCACCTACTGCTATGGCACTACCCTGCAATTGAACCCACTATGGACTGCACCATACAAAGAAGATGGGACCCGGGAAAAGAGGCCAAAATCGGAGATCTCTTTCCTGAGGGGCGATTTCTTACTGCTGCAGAAATCCAAAATAGAACAGGCCCTGGTCTATTCACAATCCTACAATATCAACGCATGAAAAAATGGCCATCCTTCCCGAACGCACCCCCTATACACAAATTCCTATCAGACATCCGGACACAAGAAGAATTCACATACAACGTCTCCACAATGTACAAAGTAATACAACACAACACTCCATCCAAAAATGAGATGAAAAGCAAGTGGGATGGAGATCTGAACACGACGATCAACGAACAGCAGTGGGTAAACTACTGCAGATACACCAAATCCATCTCACTCTGCGCTAACTTTAGGCTTATACAGCTAAAAATCCTAAACCACCTACACATTACTCCAAGCAAGGTCTCCATAGTTGACCCCGCTAAACAAGCCCTATGCCCCAAGTGCGGCGCAGATGCTGCAAATGCGATCCACGTGTATTGGGAGTGCCCGCCAATCAGACGCTTCTGGGATGAGATAGCAGAAACTGTGAGCGAAATACTGAACATGCACATCCCGGCTATGCCACTGAAATACTTATTGGGAGACATTGGGAAGGCCTCCACAAAGACCCGCAGACTATTCGCAGTAGGAGAGGCAGTGGCCAAACGTATAATTCTCAGGAAATGGAAATCCAAAACCCCTCCCACACACGAAAACTGGCTCAGAGATCTCATAAACGTTCAATACAACGAAGAATCCTATATCTGAGGTACTCAAACCACGTCCAGAATGAACGACATTTGGGGCCCGCTCAGAGAGTATCTGCAAAGCACAGAAGACTCAGCCGATGAATGAACTGCCTAGAAACAAATCCGAAATGTTATATAACGCCTTTCCCTTTCACCCTCCCTCCTCTCCTTTAATACTTAAGTAATGCAATGTAGACTATGCAAGCCTGATTGACTTATCCATGTTGCGAATACCCAATGCTAATTGTGATTTTTTTTATTGTAAGATGTCAGTATAAAATAAAGTTAAAAAAAAAAAAGAATAGCAACTGGTGTTAAATGGAGGTATGCACATATCCAGTCAGTACAAACCTTAAAACACATTTTTATCAATGAATACATTCATTGTTCTGTGTTTTCTGATTTTATGCAAAGGATAACAAGGGTTCTAATGTCTAATTGAATGCACAGCTTCATAATTAAAACTCATATTGTTAACCTGGCTGCCATGAACTATGAATGTCATTGGTTGCACCCTCATTACAGACCTAACCCTATCTCACCACATTAATGCCATCTCCAGATCCTGCCATGCCAACCTCTGCATGCTCCAGCAGATCTTTCCCTATCTCTTCCTCCCTCACTTAATCTCAGCAATCATGGCCATCATCCTATCCCTCCTAGACTACGACAAGTCTCCCTATCTCGGCAGTCGCAATTTTCAATTCAGATAGCTCCAACAGATCTAAAACTCTGCAGCAAGTCTCCTCCTTGCTCTCTCCCCCAGAGAATGTGTCTCCCCTGCTCTCAGGGTGCTACACTGGCTGCCCATCATACGCCAGGCCTCTTTCAAAGCCATGTGCATTACCCATTGTGCCTTACACAAGAAAGGGCCAGAATTCCTCTGAGACAAACGTAAACGCTTCCTCCCCAACTGAATACTAAGATCATGTTCTGCACACCTCCTGGGGGTCCCTCTGTTCAATTTCGCAAGACTATTAGACTCTTCCTTCTCCATCCTCCTTCCCTCTGGAACTCCCTTCCCCTAACCCTCCGTCTCATAGAGGACCACCTATCTTTCAGGAAGGCCTTTAAAACCTATACCCTCCTCCTCGACCAGAAACACTGCCACAATACCTCAGACACAAGCATAGGTCTGCAACTACTAAACCCCCCTAGACTACTTTGACTCCACTTAATTACTTGTTTCACCCCTCTCTCGTTCTTCTGGGCCCTGGAAGACCTTCAAAAGCTGGTATGGTTTTTTGCAACTGCATCATTTTGAGGTGGAATGTGGCGCACTCAAACATCTACCTTATGACGGGCAATGTGTCACACCTGAATGGATTTGGGTGGTCGACTAGGAGATAAACTCGGACTGTCCTAGGGTAGACACCGTATTGCTCTTCAGTGCTTTCTGTGGGCATGTTTTTTCTCTGCACTTAAACTGCCTTGATGGGGGTAAAGTATTGAATTGGATGACATGAGAGGGGACAGCGTATCTCACTTAGAAGTACATTGATAGGGAGAAAAACAAGGCACTTAGACTGACTCTTGAAGGCGAGAAATGTGTGGCTCATGGATGGACAGGGAGGTGGACTGCATGGATGGACTGCATCTGGACTACTTAAGGTGGACAATGGATCACTCTTTAAGGCATCTTGAGGGTGGGCTTTTCTGACTGCACTCGATCTTTATAATGCGGGCAACATATTGCAGTTGGAAGGTCCCTGAGAGTGGGTAGCTTATTTGCACTTGATGAACACTGAGGTTGGGCAATATATTGCACGTAGACCAATACCGAGAGTGGGCGGCTTTCCACTTAGACTGAGTTATCGGTGATAGCCAGTGTACAGCACCAGGAAGTTTTGTGCAGTTAACCGGGGGGCAGCACTTAGTCAAGCCCATGAGGGGTTCCAAAGTATCAGTCTCGCAGCTGACCAGGGTGCTGTGCCTAGCTAACTCCATGAGGGCGATGTATTAATGGTCTCTAGCCAATTGATAAATGTGCTACACTACCTATAACGCAGCTGTTGGCAGAATGCCACCTCCACAGCAAAGTGGAGTCATGAGGGTAGCCACTGCATGTTAGCTGGAGGTGTGTACAATGCACACATTATAACCCATATATATTGGAATGATGCCAAATCTTCAATTTCTAGGCTTTCTCTTGATTTTAACCAATGTTTTTCCCCCACTCGCAATCTGCGCTGCTGGAATTAGCAAAAGGCGGGACCTCACCCTGCACTCATCTGCTTATACTTAGAACTAGAATGACACCCTGGACAACACTGCTGTCATAAGAACGTAGCTACCTTTCATGAGCAAATATTTGAACCATAGCTGCACACACAATTGTCTATCCTCTTATATATACCCCTGCCTATTTCCCTAGTGTACCTTTCCCCATCGATACACATGCCATTTAGACATGGGCGATTAGCAGGGACCCAGCCAGGCCCTCATAACCATTAATGGCCATTATGCACACATGCATACTAACATATCTTAACTTTCCCAGACTTTGGACTTGGGTCCCTACGAGGGCGGTCCACCAACAGCGCATTGTGACCATGCCCATGGTGAAAGGAGCTATACAAATGACAAAATGAAATTAAATGAAATGTCCATTGTTCAGATTGTGAAATTCCCATTTAGGTTTTTGGCTCAAATGTATTAAAATAATCAAACCTATTAACAATGTCTTATAATTCATGATAATTTCTTATTAGCACTAACATGCAGTTCCACCCAATGAACCTTATTACTAGGTTGGTGGTGACCTCGTAACACTGTTTCTGCCACCTGTAATCCTGGTGCCATCGGGATATTCCAGGTGGTGACAGGCCGGGATGTGCCACAATGGGGACCTGGAAGCACCAGCACCATTGTTAACAATGCTGGTGCTTCCATGAAAACCATGCCTGCAGGGGCCGGTGCTTCCAGCAGGTCAGACCTCCCTGGAGCACTGGACCCTGCATGCATTCTCGAAGTCTAGCGGTCCGGAAAGGGTTCCAGTACATTGTTACCAGCACCCTTATTTCCAGACTGCCGGACTTGAAATGAGGCCCAATCTCTCCTTGAACCAAATACACATGGACCAGTATTTCCTGGTGTCAGCTATACATATCATATGCTTTGCGTGCCCATGGTGGAATGTATACCTATAAATAGGATTCATTTAATTGCAGGTTTCATATGGAACTTAAGTCTTCCATTATATGATGCATAAGTTCAGTTTGATTCACTAAGGAGCATCAATACACTTAAGAACCAGTGAATCCAGAAGATATTACGCCAGTGAATTCACTGGCATTGGTACAATTAGGATAAAAAAAGTGCCAACCCATATTTTTCCCACAAAGATATCCACTTCCTCCATTCAACATTCTCATTTGCATCCACTCATTTTTATTTTTACACTGCTCAAGCCACACTGACACCATGGACTATCAGTGTCAGTTAAGAGATTGGAGGTGCATTTTGACTCTGGTTTTCATGGTAGTGAATTCCATGTAATTTGAACGTATTTAAAGTTCGACTCCAAGACTCTGTGACACACCGACAAAATAAAGGAGTGTATTACTGCATTATATATTCATATATAGGGCACCACCCTATCGTTAAAATGAAAACTACTTGCATTGACTTTGCCCAAAATTCTATTTCTAATAACAGTTGACTGGGTGGACAGACTTAGATGATACTTTCCAAACTTTGGGGAACATTTGTTGAAAGCTTCAAAAATGATTAAGAAAATCACAAAATTATGTTTTCACTCTACTCTCATCAATTTGCCTGTAGCAAAAAGGGTGCTTCCAATGAACACATGTAATGCAAAACTGCTGATCAGATTTGCACCAAATCAGAGACAACTTCTGTACAAAGCGTTGTAGGTGTGCCTTTTGTTGGTTTGGGTTCAAAGCATGCAAGAGTTTTTAAATAATTAGATGGTGAGTGGTGCCCCATACCCAAAAAGCTTTATATATCTCACATGGCACATTGCATCAGTGAAGCATTTCAGAAAGTAAAGACACTAAAGCAATCCCAGAGTTTATCCTGAGGGAAACCAACAAAGAAAAGTGCTCAAAATTATATTTGGAGGAGGGAAATTAGTAGTTTCAAATCAGGGTGTAGGTGGGGAGGGGAAAGGTGACCACATGTGTAGTATGAGAGTTGGGGATGGGCTAGGAAGTCTGTTTGTTACAGACCATTGTCATCTTAGTATGGAAGTGTCGGAAGATGTGCTTGGAAAAATTATCCAGCACACTATTCAGCAAGTGAAAAGAGGTAACAGGACAGGGTGTGGGAGAATTTAAATAATGGGTTGGAACTAAAAAGGAGGGGCACATGAATAACTGCAGTGGAGATGGGGAAGACGTTTAAATTGTCAAGCATTTTTCCATACACGAGGCAATCTTGCCATTGGTTTTTCTTTTTCAATGATGAGAGCAGTTATCGTGGTAATTCTGCAGAAATGCTGCAGTACATTTGTGGTCAATTTTCATGGCCTCTAAGAAAGGGTCTGAAACAACTCTGTTTAAAAATTATGCAAAAACATGCAGTGGACCACTGACATTAGTAAAGTTCCCGTAGCCGGTAGAATTCGCTAATTTAATTGTGAGTAGAAATGATCTCAGCTTTAGGCTGGGTGCACTAACCATGGATGTAGTCTTTTAGCTTATTTGGTGCATCGAGGACAGTGGACACAGCTAATTGACCTTTATATAAATTGGTTATTTCAGCAGTGGCCACTAATGTCCAAAAGGACATGGTCAGTGGGACATGGAGAAGATATAGCAAAACATAACCCTTGAAATTCAGTGTAAAAACACATTTGTTAACACAGAGTTGATATGATTATATTTATTGCAACAAAACCCATGAAATGTAGCGGGTATGGGAAGTGACAACAATCTTAACTCACTGTCCTACCCCCATTGCACAGCCCATGAGCACATACATGACATCACAATAGGGACTAACAATGAGAAACATATTAGGATAATGGAGAACACCTATGGGGGGGTTCAGATATAAGGTGGTCATCACTTCCCACACCCTCTGATCTTCCTGGTAGTGCTGTGAGAAATCAGATCATCCTAAATCAGTATTAACTAAGATTTTTTTCACTGAATATATATATATCATCATCATCATCAACTTTATTCAGATAGTATTACCATCCTAGAGTAAAAAATAGACAAATAAAAATACAATAATTTACTGAGAATTATCCCAATAAAATCAACATTCTGAAAGGTGGGCCCAAGCACCAACCAAAAAAACAATCTACAGGGTCAATAAGGAGTGCATGTTTTGCAAGAAGAACATGTTTTATTACATAGAAATATGGTTTGGATGGTCAGCAAGCTCCGTAGAACTTGAAAACTGAAAACACTCTAAAAACGTCCATTTCACTTACAAGTTTTATAACAGAAAACCACACAATCTACAAATACAACATTTATCAAATACAAGTGAAACCCACATTTCCAATTGGCTACCCCCTATACACAAATCAAAATTTTACCTATATTTTCCTACCTTATTGGTCAATAACTTATCTGTAACGATATGACATGCCATGACTACAACACCCCTAAGAATGAGTTAATTGTATACTCAGCAGAAAGTAGTTTGTTCTAATTGCTCAACTTACACTCAGGTAACCTGTTGCAACAATGGCTTGTTCTTATTGGTCAACACAACTTCAGCCAACTCATGAAGTACATTCCCCCGACGGACCCAATCAGGGAGTGAATGCGAACCATGAAGTCAACACCTTGTGGCAATAAAGTGGCCACAATACCTTTTTCCTATGAGACCAGACAGCTTGGCAATCCTGAACGGCTTATTCCACCTTGCAGTTTTACCTTTTGGCAACACCCCTTGCGACTCCCATCTTCAAACATGTTGTTATCGTAGAATGCATCCTTCTCTATCTCTATTGGGAACCAGGTGTCTTATAATAAAACACATGTGAGACACTGCTCTTGGGAATTAATTTCCCAGATTAAATTGCTCTATTCGGTGTGTCTGCTGCAGTTCCAACGGTTTTGCCTCTTCCCAATGAGGGCAGTATATCCTCAACCTATTTCCATGCTTTGGCAATGCCTTAACCCTAGGCCTTGTTCTCAGTAAGATGTGTCCTTCACAGCTGCAACACTAATCTATTGTCTGGAACAAGAATGTTATAATGAGTTTCAGTACCAATCCTGTGAGCTGCTAGGCCTCGCAATGATAGCCAATCTCTTCATCCACCCATTAGGGTGCTCGCTGTGGAAAAGCAGGAATAAAATCTAATTAAAGGACCAGAAGCTTCAAAATGCAGCACAATAACCCAACTAGCAAAAAGTGCAACCTCTAACAGTGCCTAATTCGAAAGGGCATATCTCTTCGTAACGTGACAGGTAGCTCTTATGCACCTAAAAACCAACATCTACCCTACTTAATGCTTGCACTATGTAGCACTCCAGCCACCCTTTCACCAACCAGCAAAAGCTTTCCCTAATACAAAAATAACATATTGTATGTTCTCCTAAATACAACTAAAACACATCTTTATTCATTACTGGGCGGCTGCAAACCCCTTAAAATGTCCTGGGCCTAAACTTTAAATACAATTAGCAATATTGTTGATGCTCCTCCTTTCATTTTGTAATCCTATCTAAAAACATTTTAAACCTGGCTACAGATAACACGAGTGCAGAAATGCTAAATTAACTGGCAACAATGCTGACACTAAATGTCCAGTTCTCCTTGCTAATAGAATTTTGGCAGTCTGAACCTCCTCCCATGGTTGGAACGTTGGACTTGCATCCTAACAATTTAAATGCAGTGAATACAGAGCTATACACGTATCAGTAACAACAAACTGTATGAACAATTAGTTAATTGAAACATTTATTTTCATTAGATTCTGTCTCTTTCTGAAGTCAGATCACTGACACGTCCAGAAGAATCGCCAATAGTGTTGGAGCATGATGGATGGTAGCACTGGAACAGGCTGGAAGGTAGCACTGAGCAGGAAAACATATTGGCATTGGAGAAGGCTGAATCACAGGTAAGGATAGAGCTTACTGATAGCAGTACAAGGGAGGCAATGGGCAGACAAACGGGCAGAGAATAGAGGGCAAACAGGCTGGAGAGCCACAGAAGACGAGGGAGAACCTACGGCAGAAAAACAAAGATGGAAATATCCACCAAGAAGCATTCTGATGTGGAGAGCTCAATCACTTACATATCCGGGCTTCCACAAAGGCAACATCTCAGAGTCTGCACCATCTTGCGGTGGGTGCATGACATCATGGCGTGGTGTACTTGGCATCTTGGAATGGTCAGAAGATGTATTGCAGTCTCGTTGCATAACATGTAGAAAGGCTCCACTTGTCCCACTGGGACCAGCACCTGAGGACACGCCGCCGGACACACATAACACATATTCAATTCCATAAAGGCCAGGCATATATTCTTTTTTGTGAACAGTGGATTTGAGATGACTGAGTGCATATTTAATGCCTATTTCATCAGTACCTGGGCCTTTCCAAAATCTGAGTTTGATGTTTGATAAGATGGTCTCAGAATCTAACCATATTTGTTACCAGGCTAAAATCGCCCTACTAAAGATTTTAAATTGGGAGTCTAACAAGGAAATTGGGCGATAGTCAGTTGGGTTCATCATGGAACCCTTCTTAAATATTAGAAAGATAATAGCTCATTTCTAGGACCTCAGAAAATATTCCTCTTTCCAGCACATAATTAAATATATTAACCAAAAGTGGACCGCAATAATGTTCAAGTGATACTCTTGCTCTTGGTTCACACATAACAATGCTCCCCTAATACTTATATCAAGTTAATTATAAACAAGTTGGAAAGACTTTCTGTGAATTGGTCTATAGAGACCTTTATTTGTAGAAACATGGTCCCTATTGATGAAATTGATGTTCCATGGTTTGAAATGTATTATGATGAATTATATTATATTGTATTGTATTTTATGGAATATTTTTCTAAAAATTGTTATGCACTAAATAATAACATTTAATAATGACCAATTAAAATGTGCAGTTGTAGTCTCTCTCCTCCATACCCAACCTTTTTGTAAGGAACACTAGATTAAGGTTGTTTCTCTTTCTCAGGATATCACCCCTGTTTAAAATGTGGCCAGTGGCCAGATTCTTGGGTGCTCGGCCGTTGCATTCTAATTTGTTTTGATGTTCTACTGGAAGGAACAGTAGTCGATGTAAGGTTACTCCTCCTATGTTGCAGGCAGCTAAACTTGTGGGGGCTGTTACATCAGCTAAAATGTTGTTGTTTGTTAAGTTTTGTACACATTTGCTGATGGTTTTAATTAAGAATGTTTTTCCAGAACCAGCTTCACCACTTACATAGAGGGGCAGAAGTTTATAATTTTTACAGCTACAAGTTTTAGTTTTATGTTTAAAACTATGTTCAATTTCTTCAGTGACTTGTAGATAAATGGTGAGATGCTCATCATTTAGCTGTGATTTCAGCACTGATAAGGCTTCTTCTGATTGTTTATATTGATGCATGGTATTTTACTTTCTACTTCAATCATGGCTATTTCTGCTTCATTTAGAATGAGTAGTTCTCCAAGTGGTTCTTGATTTCCTGTAAGGGAAGGCTGTCTGCCTTTAGGAGTGTCTTTATCTAGTTGAGCTTCAATGTCTTCCTCGTGTTTATGTTCATTTGTCCAACATTTATTTGGATCATTTGAAATTGACATTTGTTATACTGCTATCATTTGCATTGAATGCAGTTTCAAATGAGTCATGGTTACCTAATAATTCTTCTTCTTTTCTCCATGGTTTAAAAAGTTGTAGTAGTGCCATGTAATAAAGTTCCCTATGTTGTGGAGTTTTAAATCATAATTTTATGTGATTAATGTGGCTGGGTTTGGTAAGTTTGACTAGGCTTCCTTGACAAGTTGAGACTACGTATTTGCCAGTTGTCTCATCTGGTTTGACATTGTTTTTGTAGGAGTAGTTTTGGGCTATGTGGTACAGGAACATTTTTTCCAAAGACGTACTTCTGTTTGGATAGTAAGTGTCAAGTACATTGTTTTTGTTTTAAATGTCCTGGCTGTTAGGATCATTTGTGGCTATTGTTTCTATCTATTGGTAGGATTAGAGTACTCTTTTTCTGGATGAAGCTGGACCAAGGTTTAGTCAGACAATGTGTTCATATTTTTCATTTAAAGGGGTAGTGCCATCAAAAATGTTATTGGCTCAAAAGATGGGCCATCATCAAAAATATATATAAAAAATATTAAGAAAGTTGCTATGTAAACTATTGAGCACACGAGGCTCAAAGTCACAGATTTAAAGCACTAGGAAGAATCCATTTTGTGAAATGGATGAGCCTTCTGTGCTAGTGTTAATTTCTGCCCTTGCGACACTAATGAAGCAAAAGTCAGCCAGCTGTAATACACAAAAGCTACCAGGAGAGCAAAGATTAACACAACTTGCTGTTGATAAGGGTTTTAAATTTCTTTTTTAAAAGCACTGGAAAATAAATGCTGTGGTTTTCTTTCTTACTTCGAAAAAAAACGCAGCATTTATAACTTGTATTTATGTTTGCTGTGGCTTCAGCTTTGAGTCTTCTAGGCTCCTCCAAGCTGGGTGGAGGGAGCCAAGGAGACTCAGAGCTGAAGCCACAGCAAACATAAATAAAACGTTGTTGTATTTAAATATGCTGTTTTTTCTTTCTATGTTTCCCAGAGCCCGAGAAACGTAGAAAGAAAACTGCAGCATATTTGTGCCTCGTGGTGCAAAAAGGACTGTGCAGTCTTCCTCATGATTGAGAAGGTATTCTTCCATTGGTATTGTGGGTCAGGACACCACTGGGCACAGACAGTAATGCCTTTAAAAGCAGAGGAATTGCACCAGAGACATTGGTTCATAAATTTATCAAGTTAGAACGTTTATGTAAACGGGAAATGAATAAATGTTGGGAACAAGCTTCCCTTAAAAATGATCTCAAACAGAATATCATACCAAGAGGTCGGAGGATACTGATATTTCCAGACTTCAAGAATGTGGAAGACAATGATTTAGCTGCTGCATGGGAGGAGAATATTACAGTCAGTTCTGAACGTATGATGAAGTTACTTATCACACATGCGGAACGTCAACATGCACGTGTAACCAAAGAAATTGATTTGGGCAATAGGCAATACGGCAATAAGGTATATAATGTATAATATTGCAATCCAATGAAAAACGGGATTAATGTGTGTTATTTATCTTTGCACCGTTGAACTTGCTGTTTGATATCACGAGAGTTTATTGTGTAAGGACAGACAAATATAGGGATTGATGTGAAATCTTGTAATTCGGGGTTTAATGCCCCAATTGGATCGAGGATCTTTGTACCTAAATTTATATATTTTGTTTCAGAATATCTCTGTTATTACAAATGGTAAACTTTAGAATTAGAGCACAACAGGAAGGCTCAAGCATTACAAATTTTATTTGAATCAACTAGGGAGTTTAGCGCACTCCGCTCTAGGTACCACACCCGCATTGATTATGTTAACTATGTGTTTAGAACAAATGAAGTATGAGTAGTGCTGTTTGGGAGATTAGAAGGAAAGTGAAACAATGGCTGTAAGGAAAAGGTGTATGTGTAGGTTAATTTAATGCAGCCGAGTTTAATTAAAAAAAGTGCTGTGTATGTGTTGTAATGTATTTGTAATGTGTTGCAGTAAAATTAAGGCATAGGGAAACTGTGGCCTAGTGCCTATGTAATGGTGGGTTGTTGTTGCAGCAGTGTTTGGTGGCTTATAGTAGAGGTTGCTAAAGAAGATTATTTTATATGTAAGGTGAAGTGTTGTATATAGATATTTTGGCACTATATACATATGTGTAAGCAGGTTGATAATGGTGATTTTGGCAGTATATTCATATGTGTGAGCAGGTTGAGAATGGTGGCAGTGTAAGGGTTGTAATGAGTGAGGTTGGAAAGTGTGGCATTAATATGCAATGAAAAATGGAAAATGATGACTGTGTAAAAAGATTTGTATTAGTAAATTGGTTATAGACTGAGGAATTACACATATTTGTTGAAAAGTAAGGTTTTTACTTGCTTACGAAAGAGTGTGTAAAATGGCTAATTTTGGATATGCTGAGGGGGGTATTTCAGAGTGAAGGAGCGATGGTGGTGAAGCAGGAGCCCCCAGCTCTCTTTCTGGAAAATCTTGTTGTAGAAATCTTTTCAAGCTGCTGTTCCATTTTTTAGAAACAGAAGTAGCACACAGTGCTGCTATAAATGCACATATGCATTTTGTAAGTTTCATTGAAATTCTTCTAAAAAGAAAGATTTTAAAATGTACAGCATTGTAAGAAAATGTGCTGAATGGTGCAATACATTTGGTAGAGTGGTTGAGAAAGTAAATATGTTGACTGAGAAGCATATTACAGTGTAAGTAGAAGCAACCCTGTATATATATTTATGAAAGTGTTGACAAAAATTACTTATAAGCATACCTATAGTATGTCTTGTTAGTAGTGGATATTTTTGAATCTGGAAATAGAAATCTTGGAGAGTTTCACAGTAGTTTTTGATGCAGGTGGCTGTGAGTAACAGGAGATATGTACTCTAAGAGTTCAAGTGTACATTGGAATTGTTGAACTGAGTTGATATGGTTAGGTGTAGAGTTTTTGGATGTGATTGGTGGGTGGATATGTGACTTTGAAAGCAGCCAATGATGGAGTGTTACAAACATGGATGTGGAAAGGGTAGAAGGGCTGCCCCTGTGTTACAGGGTCAGTGAACACCACGGTAGTCCGGACCATGCCACATCCAAGTCTTTTGAGGATGCCTGGCATGGAAAGGGGATGGAAAGGGCATGGAAAGGGGACTGTGTGGATTAGCCAATCAGGTTTGTGGGGTGTGGTGTTTAGGAAGAGTGGGCTGTAGGAGTTTTGTTTGCATGGGTTGTGAGAACAGTGAAAATGGCTATGGGTTTGAGAAGCCAGAATGTGTGGATTTGTGGGGATTCTTCAATTCAGTCATTGAAGGTGTATGCTGAAAATCATGGCATCTTTAGCAGCATTGGATTGGAAGAAGTGGTTATTTTGTGGCATGCAGTTTGTGGCTTAAATTGGGCAAGCTTGTTTTCATTCTGTGAGAGTATGGCTCACTTGAAATGTCCAGATATCAGAGGAAAAAAAAAGTAAAAACATGGTGTTTGTTAACAAACCCCCAAAACAAGAAAAAGGTCCTTTTCAGAGCCACCACTAAATTGTTTTCAATCCCTCCTCCCCTTTTAATTGTACGATCTGTCTGCGGACACAACGGTAGTCCGCAGATAGCATGTGCCACATCCAGGTCTTTTAAGGTTTCCTGGCATGGAAATGGGACTGTTTAGGCCGTGGACAGTATTCGGTGTCTGCAGTCATCTGACGATAAGCCAATCAGGTTTCCTGGGAGTGATGTAGAGGAAGAGAGGGTAGCAGGAGTTTTGGTAATAGAAGTTGTGAGAGGACTGCAAATGTACATGGAAATGACTTTTAGAAGGCAGACTGTGTGCATTTTGGGGGACTCCTGGGTCCATTGGTTGAAGGTGTATGCTGAGCACTGTGGACCAGCCCAAAATCTTGGATTGTCTGAATCTGAAGTGTTGTGGTATGGTGTAAGAGGCATGAAGTGGGTGGACTTGCTCCCCTTTTGTGTAAATTTGGTCAAATTAAAACATCCGGACATTATCATTGTTAATTGTGGAGGGAACAGTTCAGGGTATGTGACTGGAATTGCATTGCAGTTTGCAATCAAGGAGACATTCGGAAAGTTTAAGGAAATGTTCCCGAATTCAAGAATGATTTTTTCTCTCATTGCCCAGAGACAGATGTGGATTGGTTCTCAAATGGAGAAAGCTAGGCACAATTTCAATAAGGCTATGTGTGCATTTTTGGGAGATGTTGGCATGACATTTTTCCATAATGAGAACATTTAATTTGACAGTGCTAACATTTTCCAGAGAGATGGAGTACATCTTACTGAAGTGGATAATGAGAATTTTCAGCAGAGCATTCAGAATCCTTTGATGCAGTTTTGTAAATATAATGCTTCAGTAGGTGCAAAAAAAGATATGGAAACACTGGGATAAAAATTGCCTACTTTTTGTGAAAGTTCAAAAAAAAATTGTTAAGTTCAGTAAAATGTTTTTTAGTTTACTTTAAAAATCAAAAAAACTATAAAAACAAAAAATACAAAAAAGGTTATTTTAAGAGCCACCATCTTCCCACGCCAAAACATTACAATGGTTTTGATTCCACCACCCCACGCCTGGCATATTTCCAATGTCCGTGGACTATCATGCTCCCTGTGGATTCTACAGGCTGTGTAGGGGGTCTGTAACTTTTCTTGTTAGTGCATTTTTTCAACTGTAAAAGGTGGCTCCTACTGGAAATTCTTTTTGGGTGTTTTTGTGAGTTTGTATTTTTTTAGTTTTTGGGGGTATTTCAGGAGAGGCAAGGTAGGGGAGGCAAGGGAGGGTAGGGGCACCAACAACAGGGACAGAGGGGCAGGTGGAGAGAGGAAAATGTTGGGCGGGCCTTAATCATGACGGGGGCAGTGTTTCATATGGCCCTTGACTGCAACCTCAAAATCCCTCTGAAACTGCTCCCCCTACAGATTGGTGTGTTGCAGTACATGCATAGCACTGTGACCCTTGAAAGGTAAGGTTCAACAATGTTTTGCATGGCCTGCGAGGTGGCCGCTGGGATCCTCTGCCCCACAGGGGTACCTCTTGTGGTGACAGGAGCAGATGATGAAGATGGGGTGTGGGGCATCAGCCTACTTCCTCTGAAAGGTACCACCTTTCTCACTGCCTCTTTGTGATTCGACTTGGCATGGTGCCGCATGGAGGTAGTCCCGTAGGACTACAGACCCGGTTTTCCATGACTGAGTACAAGCTTGCACTAAGTGCATCAAACCTTTTGTGCCGGAGCCTTTGGTACACTTCCTACAGTGGTGAAAAGTTGCCACACTCAGGACTCACAATGGGATCTAGAGAGAGGGACTTCCTGTATTAGATCTTCATTTTCCTCTTGTTCCTCTTCTATATCTCTACACCTGTTCCCCTCTCCAGGCCTTCCATATGTTGGTGGGGGAGGGGGAGGGGGAGGTTGAGGAGCAGAGATGGCCATAGTGGATGCCATTGAATCAAGTTTTTAAAGTCTGCAGAGCAGGTGTTTCACAATGCTCTCTCCTGGAAAGCAAGATTGAGGATGAGGAAAAGTAATAGGTGGGTCCTTTCAGAGGGACTGTCCGGGGACTGCGCGACTATCCAAGGACTATCGAGCCACACATAAGGCTTGAAATGTTATAAAAATGTCCAGTTCAACTAGGACACGGTCTAGGAGCTCTGCAAGTGTACGATTTCAGCTTGAAACACCCTAGATTGGGCAGAAATTGAGCTTTAAAAAGTCAGGGGGTACGAACACAGTGTCCACAAACACTTCTGTCATGCCACACGGGATGCGGTCACATAGTGACATCCCCAGAAGTCCGGAGGCCTGACGGCTATCCCCGTACATGTATAGGGTGGGAGACGATGTGCGCATGCATGCCAGTGTTTGCAGGATAGGGGTGGTGTCCCAGGGCTAATTAAAAAGTGTGCCACACAAAAGCGGACATGTCCGGACAGGTGTAATGTTTGGGGACACAGAGAGACGAGGTGTGCATGCGTGCCAATGTTCGCAGGAAGGGTTGGTGTCCTCGGAGTAATTAAAAGTGTGCCACACAAGAGCGGGTATGTTCAGACAGGTGCTATGGCACATCCATTTGGGGGGCGACATGTCTGGACAGAGGTGGTGTCTGAGGACTAATTAAAGGTGCGTCATGCAAAAACAGACATGTGGGGGCATCGCTCGTTTCCATGGGCACCTCCATTTCGAGTGCGGACACCCTGAACAGTCACGCTGTCCACTGACCCATAATTGGGCTTTTAAAAAAGAAACGTGACTGGAATATACGCACATTTATTTACAGTAACAAACATACTTACATTTAACAAAGAGATGGGGAATCAGAATGGGAAACATGCATGGGAGAATTGGGAATTTCTATACAATGTTCATGAGGGGAGGAAGGGCGCGAGTTTTCATCATAGTATCCTTTATTTAAATTGAGGGAATTTGATGGGGATGATTGGTTGGGAGAAGGTGAAGAGGTACAGGTACAATTAGGGTAGTGATAGTGAACATTTTCTGTGACATGAATTTTAACAAAGGTTAGGCGCCGAAAAAAATTACTATTAAGTTTGTCAATTTTTGCTGATAATTTGCTTTATTCAATATGTACATTTGGGGTTTGGGGTGCTCTGTTTAATTCTTTAGATTCTCTCAAATGGAATAGGACTGTGGTTTCGTCAATACAAGTATGTACTGTTAAAATGAAAAGAATGTTATAGTGAGATTTCAACAAATGACATTAGTTATTGGTTTTAAAAAATGTACTGCATGCCATTAGAGATGTTTTCATCTGCCATTTCTTCTTTAGGTAAGTGTTCCTCCAACCATTCCAGTGTGCTTGCCATTTCTGTTAAAATAAAAAAAGAGTGATTTTTCCTTATAGGATATGTATATATAACAAATGGTAATAATATAGAAATGAATACTGTGTACTTATTATTTTGTAAGAGCTTCTTTTGAAATAAGTGCCAGGTGACCGTCAGTCTGTAAGCAGAGTGGTACTGACATGATACTGTGAGGTGTACAGTTATGCTTTGTGGTTGGTTCATTCCATTATATTGTGCGTTAAATGAAATTTGAAGTGAAGATTTTCTATGCACACTTATTTTTGGTTGTGGAACATATACCTATTGCTGGCATTTATGTTTATCTGTTTGTCGGTTGAAGGATACAACAGTGCATGATGACACCTGTGCTTTTGGGCAGTGTGAATGCTGTTGGCCGTCCACTGACATTTGCGCAGTCCATGGACTTTGTAACTGTCACGTGGGGGTGTCAGTATGATGGAAGGGATATGCACTAATAAAAACACATGAAATTCACAGAAAACATTTTGTTAAAGGGACATTATGGTTAAGTTGCACTAATAACACCCATGAAATTGAGTGAAAAAACTTTGTTAAAGGGACATTATGGTTAAGTTGCACTAATAAAAACCTATCAAATTCACTGAAAACACTTTGTTAAAGGGATATTATGGTTACAAGTAAAACTGAAAAACCTCAAAAATTCACCAGTTATGGTAAGATAAGCATCCATAACTTGTTTCACCACTGTGTAATGCTTAGACTAACACCCAGAACATCAAAGATAACATCACAAATGTCATTGTAGTCTAAAAAACTCTAGAGCTCTGGGCCCTAATGGCCTCTCCTCGGCAGTTATGAAGGGGGACCCAGAGGTTTGGACCGAAGTGCTGCACCTATTGTTTAAGAATATGTGTCAACGTAGAACTATCCATGATTTATGGAGGAAGGCCATTTTGGTGCCAATTTATAAAACTGGGGATCGCTTGGTCCTAGAAAATTACTGGCTATTGTCCTTATTAGATGTGACAGCTAAGGTATTTCCTATGGTTGTCCTGGAACATCTTCAGGCATGGGTTATGCTGGGGAATAGCCTACATACATGACAGACTGGTTTCCGACCTGGTTCAAGGACAGTCCACAATCTTAGAGTTCTGGACACTATTATTCCCCAGGTGAAAACTCCCGAAAACCTGTCAATATACATTGCTTTCTCGTGGACTTCCGATCAGCCTTTGACCAGGTGAACCGCAGCATTCTGTGGATCAAAATGCAGAAATGGATGTGTCCCAGCTGGCTCCTGGAAGTTATCGTGGCACAGCATAACGATACCGCAGCTCAGATTAGGTTGGGTGATCAGGCACCTTGTCAGAGAAGATGCGTATAAATAGGGGGGTGAGACAGGGGTGCATGCTTGTCCCGCTGCTCTTCAATATTTACATACCCAATCTACTGGCTAGAATGTTGGCTAAGGCAGGGCGCTCCCCAAAGATAGGTAATGTGGGGATTGGTGGACTGCTCTATGCTGATGACTTCGCAATTTTTTATCACATACTAACTGGAATTAAGGCTATGTTGGAAGAGCTTGACAGGTATGCGAATGAAACTAAATTATCAATAAACGTTAGTAAAGCTAAGGCGAAACTAGTCTCTTCAAGAAAGATTAGCAGGGTGAAACTGGTGACCTCAATGGGGACCATAGAATATACTGACTGCTATAAATACCTGGGGCTCGAGATTTCGGGGTTAGCTGGGTATGCGGAAATCATAGCCTCCAAGTTAACTAAGGCCAGACAAATTACAGGCATGTGTAGGAAATGTATTGGGGACCACTCTGGCTTCTCTCTAGCAGGTGCGCTGACCCTGTATAAACAATGGCTATGCCCAACGGTTCTGTAAATACTAGAAACCTTGGCAATGACAGATCTAAAATGGTTACAGTGGGTGGAGGCTTGATTTTGGAGAACCCTGTTACGCCTGGGCAGATCGACCTCTGTAGAATACATACGCCTTGAACTAGGGGTTCTGTCCCTTCAAGCCCAACTAACACAGAGGGGCTGCCTGATGCTGAAGGCTAAAACCAATCCAATTGCCCTCTTCTAGGTATTGTGGGTTCAAGCTATGAACTGGAAGCAAGTGGGAAAATTATCTCTCCCTGTGTCAAATTATTTTTTGATCTATGTGGAGAGATGGGATGGTCCTCGGATTTTAGGCCATGCTCCACATTTGAAATTCTGAAAGGAGCTCTTTCACGTAGGTTGGTCAAATACAAATGGAATCGTAATTATGACCACCTCTCTTCCCTTAAGAGTTACAAAAGTGTTGCACGAGTTGTACACCTCTATATGAAGCCTGGATGGTACCTGGAGCTATGTCCCGACCTGAAATCCTGTAATTTCTATCTCTGATTATGAACTAACCAACTGCCAGTCTTGTTGATTTCTGGCCCAAAAAAGAAACTCCCTCCTGAAGATCGATACTGTGGACTGTGCCAATGGGTGACCAATCTGGAGATTGCGAAGACTGTACTGATGGAATGCCCTAGATTGGGATCCCTTTATATGGTAGCACTGGGTTATCTTGTGTATAGTCTGGATGCAATTAGGAGCGAGGGGTTCTGCATATTTTGTGTAAATACTTCTTCAATGGCAGTTTTATTAACCTTATATACGGTCTGGAGGAGTATTGCCCAGCTCCTCGGAAATTATGATTCTGGTGAGGTGCAATTGGTGCGTATAAAGGCACGGTTTCCGGAACAGGTCTATATAAAATGTGGGCCTCAGCTTTTGTGGTGTAACTCTGAGAAGAATGGCACTCTCTGTGGAAATGTGTATTGGTGGAGGTCACTGGCAATAAAAAGCTCAAACAATTTTGCTTGATTTTTGTTTTCAGGTACAGTTTACAGGATGACTATGTTTATGCACTTCAACACACTCAGTGACATGTGCAGAAATCATTCAGTATGGACCTTTAGAGGTCAAAAGAGTTACAAACCATGATTCCTAAACTTGCAACTGAGTTTATGTAATTTTTCTATTATTATTATTATTATTATTATTATTATTATTATTATTATTATTATTATTATTATTATTATTATTATTATTATTATTATTATTAAATATGTATTACGTGCCACATGGACCTCAGAGTGCACAAAGAACAAAAAGACAAATGCAAGACGAATAAAAGTTAGGGTCGGTCAAATAGCACAGCGAGGAGAACACTCGCTTTGGTATCTATGAAGTGCCTGCTGATGCAGGTTTGAATCCCGGCAGGGTCAAACTCAGCTTTTCATCCTTCTGAGGTCAACAAATGAGCACCACACACCGTGGGTAATAATAAGCAACGCTCAGATACCCGAGGGTTCGTAGCTCTATATAAATGCGGCATTATTATTATTATTAGGGCCAAAAGAGTGGAGCGCACCAAGGGATGCTGGTTCAGCTAGGTTTAGCATTGAAGAGGTGACGCATTATCAGTCTTTTAAAGGTGCAAAGGGTATCTGCTGAGCTCATCAGTCCTGGAAGAACATTCCTTTCCAAAGGGGCCTGAACATCAAAGATTGTGCCACCAAACTTTGCAAGCTTGTATCTGAGTTGCCAAAGTTTCAGGGGGTCATGGGAACGCAATTGGTGTCCTGGTTTATTAGCCTTCATGCGATCCTTAAGATATTTCGGGCATGTGTCATTCCAACATTTGTATCATAATGTCAGGATTTTATGAGTAATGCAATGCCATATAGGAATCCAATCAAGTTCCTTTCAGGCATCACAGACATAATTCTGCCTTGACAGGCCGTGGATGACCCGAACCACAGAATTGCTGGTTGAAATGAAAGGTCGAATTTGATTCAACAACTTAGTAGTAAGTCTGCACGAGGAGCGGATGTGCAAGACATAGGTTTTCATAGTGAGTTTACCATCTAAGAAGACTCTGAGTGTCTTCACACTCTTGGAAACATTGATGGTATTGCCCCAGAGACTAAAGCTGCTATAGGCGTGTTGAGTTTCTTCAATCGCAGGCTTGAGGCTACAATCAGAAGCTCGGTTTTGTCTCTATTTAGGGCTAAAGAGTTTGCAGCCATCCAAGTATGTGTGGCATTGTGCACCTTATTGATCACCTCTGAGTCCTGAGTGTGGTTTCTGGTAAGCTCGAAGACAACCTGGGTGCATCTGTGTAGTTGGTATACTGCACACCCAGGTGGTCCAGTAGGCTGAGCAGGGGCCTGATGTAGATGTTGAAGAGTGTGGGGGCAATCAAAGCACCCTGAGGAACAACAACAGATTTGGATAGTAGGTGCAGTACTTGCCTCACCCACTGCCACTCTGGCAGTACATGGTCCAAAGAAGAAAGAGATCCATTGGGAAACCTGCTCTGAGCATGAATCCTGGTCCCTTAGCCTGGAGACCAACAGGGTATGATCAACCAGGCCAAAGGCTGCAGAGAGATCTAATAACATTAAGATAGCTGCTTGTCCACACTCCACTATTTTGTCCCAAGTGGATTTGAGATCCAGCATAGCGGTTTCTGTCTTGTGACAAGCTCTAACCTTTCATCATGAATACTGTACATTGTGCCACAACATACATATTTAATAGCTTCTCAAAATATATTGTCACCTGGTGTTGCCCTGATTGACAGAATATTGGGCCTCATTACAAGGTTGGAGGTAGCCTTGCCGGTAAAACTGACAAGGCCACCTCCAAACTTGCAAGAAAGTCTGGCACCCGCGAATGGGCAATTACCAGGGTATTCTGGCCACACCGGACCTGGTAATTGCCCTTTGGTGGGTGCTGGAATCGGGTGATCCCCATTCCCATTGAGCCCTGCAGGGCTCAATGGGAATGGGGATGCCTGTAGCACCAGCACAGTTCATTACCGTGCTGGTGCTACAGACAAGCTGTGCTCCCGGGGGCCTTTCATTCCACCAGGTCAGACCTGGCGGAATGAAAGGCAGCTGCAAGCGGATCTCAGAGTTTACCGGTCCAGATACAACGGTACCGGTAAGCTTATCGGCACCATTGTATCCGGACCAGCAAGCTTGTAATGACCCCTATTGTCTTTTCTAGTTGAAGCCTTTGATGCACCATTGCCATCTGCATCCTCTGCGATCACACCAGCTGGAAGGCTCATGCACTTTGGAATACTGCACAGCATTGAATGTGCTGTGATAATGTTGTAGCTGAGCACACCACTGTTTTGCAATGCAGCCTTGGATTTGAAATATCTGTTCCATGCACTTTATCTGACAGATGCCTCATGAACAAAAGTTTAATGTATCATGTTTTTCCACATGTTTCCTTGTATTTATTAACCTTGCATTTTAGGTAACTAGCTAATCTCACATAACTATTGCTTTGCCTGCCGATGCAGGGTGCTACTATGGTCAAACAAGCACATTCAATCTTTGGCTAGATACAAATTGTGCACCCTATGGATGATGAGAGGCACTTGTTTTTTATTTTATTTTCCTCTACGTCACATTCAAAGTAACAGTCAACAAGAAGAATTACAAAGATATTAGAAGAGATAGGAAGACCAAGAGACAGATGAAGAGTGTACAGGCGTTCCCAAACCAATGCATTGTCAATTTAAAGTATGCACATAGGAAAAGTGTTTCAGACAGACCTCATGAGCCTGTATCCATTCATTAATAATTTACTGAAAAAATACATGCTAGTGGTACTAAAGCTTTGCAATTAGTCACATCAACAGCACAAGCTCATCAGTCGAAAGCAGCCACAGAGCATCCACTGTAAGGTACAAAGAGAAGGTTCCAAGAAGGAGGCGAGGTTAGGATTAGCACTCTGTGATTAATCTTATGGTGTCATTACTCCTTTCCCTGAGGTAGCCTCACCCTATGTGGCCAGGGGACGGCAGCCGCTATCTGATCCTGACCCTGAGGGCAGACATATGAGGGAGGATCACCTGGGGGGGAGGACACTTGGGGGAATTATATGACATCATTGGGGAACGTCACATACCCCCCATTCCCTTTCGCAGATCTTCTCTCCATACTGCATGCCTTAATGGCATGCTGTAACACTCTCCCTCACACCCTTACTAGACCTACTCTTAGTATTCCCCAACCCGCCACAAAGACATAGCCATCACCAAATGAGACAAGGAAGAGGCAAGGAGCACTGATGATTACTCCCAAAAAATGTCAGGCCAGACTCCCCAACATCATAGAAAGAAAGATAGGGTAGCCACTGAGATGAGAAAGAGGGAAAGAACAATACACATCACTAAGACCGGTAAGCCTACAGAGCGGTACAGTCATTAGAGGTTGTACAGTCTTGCCGGGAATTAAAAGCAGCGCAGCTGTAAGCAAGAGAAGTAAGCTGCAGACGTGGGGCTGCATGGCGACCGGCACAGTTTCCGACCAGTATGGAGGAGAGGGATGCTATGGAAGACAGTGACATAGCTGATCCATGCCACGGAAGTGGAAACTGGTGTGCAGAAGGCTCACTTACCGAGAGCGCAAAGCAGCGGTAACCAAAAGACAAGTCAAAGTCAAAGCGATTGACAGGATGCATGCCGAGCCAGCAACCAGAAGGAAATCAAAGTGGAGAAGTGCAAAGAACAGTAAAAGCACCCGGTAAGCCCAGGGAAGTCGGAATGGTTACCGGGTGGCTTGAAAGTGTGCACTGCTCATGGAAGTGAGACATAAGTCACCAATACCAAAACAGGATAATTGGACTCATATTCCGAAAGGGACAGAATTAAGAAAGTAAGGCAAATAAATATAAATTAACTCAGAAAAGGGTCTGAAGGCAATTGCATGAAGGAGATAGCTGTTAAAAAAACACACATTGATTAGCAGGGAACGATACAACAATACTGGGCAAATATAATTTCATGGGTGAAAGGAAAGGTTCTGGTAGAAGAGTATACTAGGTGAAGTTAAATGTTTGGTTTAAAAGTCATTATATGAAAGTCCTGATAGGGGAGTACAACAGATGAAGTTAAATGTTTGGTTTAAAAGTTATTATATGAAAGTCCTGGCAGGAGAGTATACCAGGCACAATCAATGGTGTGTAAAAGAAGGGAAATCTCAAGGAAGATCCATGCCCTTGAGATTACAAAGTTTTGTATGTGTGACATGCATAATAAATTACCTAACAAGAGGATTCTCAAGGAAGACCCATGCCCTTGGGATTGGAACATGCTATAAGTGTGAGAAAGAGCCTGGCAGGGAAATATACTAAGTGGCTTGTGAGCCTGGGACTCACAGCCAAGTTGAAATACTGTAAAGAAGAAAATCCATAGGAAGTCACATTCCCTTAGGACATTGAGCTGTTTGAAACCTAAGGATAAACCTCGGGAAAGGCATTATTCATGCAGAGTTGTGAAGGAGTTTGATTATTCTTTGTTGGAAATTTTTGTAGTTGTGAAGTTGTGAAATCTGGGGAATACAGTGAGTCTTTGACTCTGTTGAATTATATATGCCTCCGGCTGCTGACACCCTTCCAATGCCGAGCACTCTCCCGTTAGTAACGTGAGCCCTGGCAATTGATTATCTTTGCTTCGGGAGTTCTACCCGAATTGTTATTGTGATTCACGTGACTTTTGCTTCGCCCCAACTCGACCTTATCAACAGTTCTGACCTTTTTTCTCATTTATATAGGGAACGGGAGAGTTGTGAATCCCTGGGTGTACCCCTTGAGTCTATGAAAATGTATATTGGAGGAGTGATCCTTTCCTCCGAAATGGTGCTGCCTGCATGAAAAACAGCCACTGCAGGATTGAACCATTCCCATATCTCCAGCTGACGGTTACGCAGTACAGACGTGTTGGGACATCGCATATTGGTATAGCTGGTACTCCTGTTCTTCATATCAGGAATTTTTATGCTGTCTCTCCTTCTCTCTCTTCATTCATGAAGGTTAGTTATTAAAAATTAGACCTATAAGCGCTCGCATAGCACACTACCTGTATAAATAGATCACGCAAGTTTAATACATGGGAATTTGCATCTTCTCACTAACCTAATGGGTCCTCTTGATGGCCACGAGGGGTTGATTCTCTCTGCACTTTGGGGCATCAATGATCATGGTAGCACTGTTTATAGCATGCAAAGTACCCCCCTTGGAGTTATGGCACAAGGTAGGGGGCAGGTTGTGTTTGATTTTAAATCACTTTTAATGACTATGAATTGGTTGATAATTGGGGGTTTCCCTTCGTTTTCTCTAGTGGTTCTATGATGAGGTCTCTCATATATGTATATCTCCCTGTCTTTTTAGAGTTGAATTGTTATTCTCCTGATGAAGGCGTAACTCAATTAAAGTTAAATACGCCGAAACCGGTTGAGAAACCAGTGATGAGGTCAACTTTGGACATCGATGTGACCCATCCTAAACTGATGACCACTTGAACTATCTGTTGTTGTGGCTTTTCATATATATTTATTATATATCTCTTTCTCTCTCTTTTTTATGAAGACAATAAGTAAATCAATTGTTAGGACTTTTTTAGGATATAGTTTTACCTTACATGTATTATTGTGAGGGATGGATGTATGAATGGTTATTGGATGCCTGTGTACGAATGAGATGGACTATATGTGAAACTATGTGAAATTATGTGTTCTTAATTCCTTTCCTGCGATGTAAAATTATTGAGTGCTATGATGAATTCTCGATTAAAATTTGATATTTAAATAATGGATCAGGTTCAATTAAATTTCTTGATTCCTTCTGTCTCCAAAATTGTATCCTCTGGTTTTCTTCCGTAATTAGAAATCTGGGGAATGGAGCCATCTTCTGGAACAGAGAACCTTTTTCATTTGGAACTTTTGGTTGGTTTCTTTCATCTTTGTGTTGAAGACGAACATAGGACATACTTGGTTTGGATTGAATACTACACAATCCAATTTCGTTGCATGATTTTACTCTGCTTCCTAAATCCTTGTAATGTGTTGGCATACACGTTCTGAGAGCAGGTTTTAAATAACCTGAGCAGCACACTCATGCCTTTTTGTAAATGTCATTGTGCAACAATATCAAATTCCACACCATGGTGTCAAGATCCAAGTCCACCTCCCCTTTCTCCTCACCTGACTCCTCCGAGGTAAGTACACAAGGGTCTGTCTCAATCTTGCCTGGCTTCTCCTTAGCCCTTGGAACCTTGCCTTTCTGTGTTCTGGTCTTCTTTTTGTGAAGGTAAGGTCTGGCCCCTCCGGAGGCCACCTTGACAGAAGAGTGGACCTGTCACCGGGGAACCCCAGGGGGCCAACCTCAGCTCTAGGGAAAAAGCCCGAAGGCAGAAAAAAACCTAGCCCATAGATGGGTTCAGACGACAGGTCCTTTAGATGGTACAGATCTTTAGTTTGCAGTTCCAAGATACCAGGTATGATGACATACTCAGTGTAGCTGAAGGCAGGAATCCAAGAAGCTAATGCCAAGATACGGAGAGGAAGGGTATCAGACCCTGGGAGAAAGGTAGGTAAGGGAAGGTATAGTAAAGAAAAGATACACAGGAGTTAGATGCAATAGGAAGGGACTACTGTGCCAAGTCAGGGAGAAGGAAGCAGGAATGCCCCAAGTAGTCAGAAGCAGCGCTGAACCACCACGGTGGAGCGGAAAGGAACAACCCCACCAGAAGGCAGTACGCCGAGAAGGCAGAAAAGTAGGATAAGCAACAGGGGCTCAAGAAAACGCAGAAGCGGCGAAGCGCAGCGCCTCCGCGCCTGTTAAAGAAAGAAAATACCAGACAGAAGGGCTGAGAGAACAGCCGATAGCGAGACCAGCTGGAAAGCTCCTGTTCACGGACGCGGAACACAGTGCGAGAAGCACCCTCGCGGCCAAAGTTAGGATGTAGACCAGGTAGAAAAAAGGTAGATAGAAAGTTAGAGTGAGGGAAGAATAGGGAAGCGGAGAGGCACCGCAACAGATTTAGCGGCGGCAACCTTGAACACAAAGTAGAACGTTAGCGAGCACGAAGACAACAGTAAAGGTAGAGGAAAAGGGATAAAGGGAAGGAACAAGGTGAATAAGGACTAGAAAAGTAATACACGGGATGGCGATAATCCAAAAGTCGGAGCGTTGAGAAAGTGAAACAGATACAACGCGCCGAGAAGTGGGCGGAGCCAGATTATATAAGCTCCGGCACCATGTTGGGTGAGGACTAGACCGCTCACCGTAGGAACCGCCAGCGATTCCAATGCTTCCAATCTTGGATCCTGACACATGGCACCATTGCACATCGAGTGTAATTTGACAGTTTCGTAAAATGATATTTCCTAAACTTGCATATTGTTTTCATGTTTCCTCTGCCATCCTTTCATACAAAGCGGGGGACACCCCTGCAGCCCCCATCATATTATACCATACAAGGGAGGCGGGGGACACCCCCACAACCCCTGCTCTTTTTGTTATTTTTTATGGTACAACAGATGCAAACACAATCTCTGTTCTAACCCGATCATTTCGGGTCACAAGTTTTTCATCATGCCAATTTGTGCAATAGTTGGCATTTCAGCAAAATGTTTTCGATGGAATCTCCTGTTTCCATGTATTTCGCTTTGGACATCTTGACAAATGACAAACCCATTTGTTTTTGGTTGAGATAGGGAAATACCCCCTAGATTAGGATAGAGAGGCATTTTCCAACACCTTTATTGTTTTGAATAAACATTTATAACCAAAACCATGAGTCCTCTGTGTCTGTGTCTCATTCCTGGCTCCTCACATATGGTACCAGTATTGGCATTCTGACTCAGATGACACAAGCTGGGGAACCCATAAGAATCACATATTAATTGCCAGAGTTATCCCTTACATCACGGGTGCACAACTTACGGCCCCCGGCCAAGTGCAGAATGCCATGTTGTTTTATCCGGCCCACCAGTGTTAAAGCGCCAGGGTTAAAGAATTTCCTAATGGAGTGCAGCCCACAGCCCAGTCTCGGGCCGATAGCTCAGGGGCAACATGCAGGACTTGAAAGCAAGACGACACGGAGCACCACAGATTTGATCCCCGGCTCTGCGCTTAGAAACCTCTGGATATTAGGTGTGTTATAAATAACATATCATATCATAGCATATCACGTGCAGCATCAGCTGCTCTGCATTAGCAAAGTCTTTGTTCATCTTCCGGACTGGAGGAAACATTGACCCTCATTGGCTCAGTGCACACGCATTACGTAGCTCTTACGAGTCACGTAGTGCATGTGTGCTGCACCAATGGAGGGACAGCAGGACTGCTGGCGTGGTAAATAAGTCTTGATGCCGGACGGCATTTCAGTCTTGCCACACCAGCCATATTAGATGAATCCTGCTCGCCACTGGGAAACCTCGCCATCAATCCAGCTTGCCTGCTTGCCTTGCAGCTCGTCTGCTCTGGTATGTACATGGGGAGGGGGGTCTATATGCATATTTTCAATCTTTATATGCCCCATGTATGCTGAGATGTGAGAATGAGGGTGGAAATGGAGTCTGTATGCTCTGATATGTATGCAGCCCCGTGTATGTCGAGATGCAAGAATGAGGATTGAGGGGGGTATATATGCTTGTGTATGTATGCAGCCCGTGTATGCTGAGATGCGAGAATGAGGGTGGAGGGAGGTCTGTATGCTCAGGTATGTTTGCAGCCTCGTGTGTGTGCGCATGTCATTTTCATCCATGCTGTTCACAGGTTCCAGCCCTGGTAATAAAAATGGGTGAAGCCCTTGACCATCCTTGTACCAAGCTTACTTAAAAATATTCTGTCGTTCACTGCATTAGGCTGCTATCAAGGTCTTATGTGTGTGGCAACAGAAAAATGAACAGCCTTTACATTTATGAGTGTGTGCATATTGAGGATGTTAGGCTACATGGGCACTAGTCAGTGGCAAACGCTCCATGCACTGAGCTGCTTACCCCAGTGACTTGCTCTATTCTGTTTTCTCCCTCATAAATCTAACTTCTATGATCTAAGGGCCACCAACATGTTTGTTTTCTTTTGCAGCCTCGTGTGTGTGCGCATGTCATTTTCATCCACTGGAATGGTAATGTCGTACTTCATGGTGAACACAAAGAAAAGACAAGTCTTTTCTCCTGGCACATTCCCCTTTTTTCTCTGGAGCGGCATAGTCCAACATGTACAAAACCACATGCCATAACAGAACCAGTAGAAACCATAGAAATTGGCCAACTTAAAATTCTCCCCCCATACGCCCCCTGCCTCTTACTGTGGGTTCTGGGACAGAAAGGAAAACGCCAAACTTTATTTTTTCCCTGATTACAGGCAATATCCCGCAGTCATGATATCCTGTCTGTGGTGCTTTAAACATACCTGTTTTCATTCCTGGAAGCGTGCCCATTCAGGGGATGAAATCCCCCCTCCCCTTCATATTCTTTGTGGATGGCTGAACCCTAGTTTTAAACCACCTCCTCCATAATGTCTTGCCCAGATGTTTCATACTGTCATCCACAACTTGGGGGTTCTTGAACATGCAAAGCGTGTATTTGTCACAGGAAATGGCTCCCAGTGGGGTCTAGATTTGTAACCGTGGGAGAGGAGAATATCTATAGTGTGCTTAAACTTCAAGTCAATAACCCCCAGGCGGTGCAGGGGTTGTTAAGCAGGTGTACCTGATTCCCCCACCTCTTAAGGGTCACTGCCAATGCCATTTCTCAGAAATGTTGTAGTCGTTTCATGGAGCATACTCAGTACTTCTCTTGTTTTCTCCACTGGTCACTTGGGATATTTTTTGTAATGGAGAAGGAGATAGCTTTCTAACTTTGGAACCTAAAGACCTGGGTGCAAGTCCCGGCTTCATCACTTCCATGAAATTGTGTTATTTTGGGCAGACCGTTTCCCCTGGGTCATCACTTCTCATATCTGCATACATGACAACATTCCCCTTTCTAATCCGGAGGTGCCAGTTTTGTCCTGATTTTACCTTTGTATTCTGGGACAGCTTCACCCTTCACTAAACATTGACTTTGCCTATGGCTGAAGCCTCCATGTGCAATGGCCCCGCTTTGTGTGGGAAGCAAGATCTAATTCCTGCTATTTTCTGGTTCTCCAGGTTGCAATCTCATTTCCCAATTCCAGATAGACAAGGCATCAGACAAGGGAACGATTAAGAAAGTGCCCGATCCACCTTCATGCAGACAGCCTACAAACTGGGAAGAAAGGTAAACTTCAGATTCCCGACCTGGTAAAAACTGTTTCTTGTGACACTACAGTAGCTTGGGTTTTCTGTGTGGCTCTTTGCACAATGTGGGTTATGCGCACAACTGCGTGTAGTGTGAAGTTCTGCATAGCAGTTTGATCATTCATTATCTTCCCATGATTGCCCTCATGTAAGTTTTGTAATATTCAGACATGGCATCCAGGAGTTTGCTTGTGATGAAAAGCAAGCTGGACTTTTCAAGTAGTAACAGTCTCTTGCCCATTTTAAAAGTAGGACATGTCAGACACATTACTCACCATAGACTGGTGCTGTATAAATACATTTATTGTTGTCCTAATAAGCACTTAAGAGCCTGATGGAAAGCATGACCTGGTAACAAGTCATTATTTCCCAAAAACCATGGCTCCAAATGCGGTTAGAATTATTGATCAAACTATTTAATTGTTTTTGAGCGTCTCCAACCTTTCCCTAATTTGGCACACAGCAAGAGGAACAATATAATCTTCCTTCTCATATGATCCTCTTTCTTTGTGAAATAAAACTATTTATTGTGTGAAGGGTTGGCATGACTGTGAATCTTAGATGCATCTGTTACCGAGGCCCTCTGCATGCCTGGATGTGGGTGCTTGGAAATGAGTTTGTGAATTTGAAGATAAAAACTGCTTTCTGTGCTGTTTCTAATTATAGCAAGCCCTGCCTTGGCTCTGGTGTGGCTCTTTCTACACTGGACGCACATTTGGCACTGGATGCACATTTGGCAAATGATCCAATTCCAATGCCGTGCCTAGAAGGTAAGAAGCACCACCCCTGCAAGCTTCTCTCTATCCAATGCTGTACCTCAAGGCGCATCAGGTTGCGCGCACGTACATTGCAAACCGACATCAACTCACAGCCTATCCCCACGAGCACCCGTAATACACGGCTATGCTCACGCACTGTACAACCCTCTATACACGCTGATAAGGCCAGGCTCCCCCGCAAAACCTCAAAGCCTGCATCCACTACATGTACTACCAACACAGCGACCAACAAAGTACTTAACTCTTCGTATTACTGTACTGCCCCCATAACGAATGTGACTACAAGTGTGTCCACCATCTCTGAAAAGGAGCCCCCCAGTGTAAAATCTGCAGTATGCAATTCTTCTACCATCATTTTGAATGCTATTGTGCCAAATGCTATGCCACATGTGTCCACTACCTCTGAAAATGAGCCCCCCAGTGTAAAATCTGCGGTATGCAATTCTTCTACCACCATTTTGAATGCTATTGTGCCAAATGCTATGCCACATGTGTCCACTACCTCTGAAAATGAGCCCCCCAGTGTAAAATCTGTGGTATGCAATTCTTCTACCACCATTTTGAATGTTATTGTGCCAAATGCTATGCCACATGTGTCCACTACCTCTGAAAATGAGCCCCCAGGGTCAAATCTGTGTTGTGTATCTCCCTTAACACCCAGAGCGCAACCCCCCTCCACCTCACCCTCTTTCATCATGAACCCCCCCCAGCCACTACTGAACCCCACCTAAAATGCGCCATGATTAACGCTAGGTCCATCAATGCCCACGCTCTAGACATCCACGACCTCCTAACCTCCCAGGACTTAGATCTACTCATGATCTCAGAAACATGGCTACATGAGACCTCCAGCCCCGCGCTCTCCCTCGCCCTACCACCTGGCTATTCCATTACTAGACAAGATCGCCTCTCCAAAGGTGGAGGTGTAGCAATTATTGCCAAAGACTGCTTCTCTATCAGAAAGGTAGAGAAATCCCTGACCAACAACAACAGCGACTACCTCCAAGTCAAAATAACCCTCTCTCCCCACTGCACCATTACTGTACACACTGTCTACCGCCCTCCAGGCCCAACAGGAGACTTTCAAGCCTCTCTCAACCACCTCCTCTCTGACAACCTCAAAAAACAGTCTAAAGCCATTCTCCTTGGGGATGTCAACCTAGGGCTCCGGCATAGCAAGGACGTAGCAGCCAAATCCCTTGACTCTGCCCTCAATGCTCTAGGCTACAAGAACACCATCCTGAGCCCAACTCACACCCAGAGCAGAACACTCGACTGGATAGCACAGCACAACTGCCCACTCATCATCACAGGAAACAATCCCACCCCATGGTCTGACCACCACATCATCACCTTTAGCATCCTCACCACTAGCTCACCTGCTGCCCCCTCACCTCAACCGCTCCCACCCTGCCTCGCCAGAAGCTCCCGCCAGCTCACGAAGGAAAGGCTACTGCCCTTCCTCCAAGGCCCAGCCTTCAGACCACCTTTTTCATCAGACCCAGAAACACTCGCAACAACCTATGATGTTGCCATTAAAGCAGCTATCAACTCCATTGCTGTTAGGCGGAAACCTGTGCAGTTCCCTCTGGGACCACTGCAAAAGATTTAGGACTACAGGTGTTTGGCGGTGAACCCACTTGGTAGCAGTCTGTACCACACAGATTCACTTGGTAGCTGTGGCTGAGCAGTCAGACTTCCCTCAAGAAGAGTTGAGCAGTATGCGGAGTATACAAAATAGGGCAATTCTTCCCAGCAAGACAAGCAAACACACAACGAGGCTTAGTGTAGAGATATTAAGGTATTTATTTATAACAAAACATCTATGAAAAACACTATGGCGAATTCACGGCAAACAAATCAAACACAATTACTCTACGAAGAAGAAACAATCAATCCCCCTAGCAATATTTCGACAAGTCTAGGTTCTACCGGCACCACTTATTTACAGACAGAGGTGTATACCTCAACCTAGATGACACTCTAATATTAGTTAGGACGGGAGAGAAAAAGATAGGGAGGTTATGACATCAACGCAGTTCAATACTTCACGGGAAAAATGCAAGGCAAGAAGGCAAGAACCAGAATAGATCGTAAAGTTCAGAGGCCAGGCCCACTCGGAGAGAGGCAAGGCGCGATGTCCCAAAAAGTCTCTAGTGGAGATGCATTCAAGTCTTTGTAGCAAATTGTTATCGGCAGATTGAACCAGTTCAGGACAATGAATGAGAAAAGCTTGGAGGCGACCCAACGGAACGGAGAGGATTAAGACACCTCACTCGAACCGATCGAAAGGGAAGCCAGGCGGACACGGTACCTTGTTGTGGAGAGACAGCTCCGGCGGGGGCAGTTGTTCCTGGTGGTGGATGCACGTCGGGTCTGCCAAGAGTAGAGATGATCTCGTCGTCGAAGAAAAGTGAAGTCCGGTGCACCACCAGGGAAGAGACCAGCCGCGGAGTGCTCCGTCACAAGGCACCACCTTTTGGTTGCGGTACAGGGGTAGTGGCTATCCAGTTGCCGAGGTGCTCTGCACGGACAATTCGACCACTGCGTCCTGAGGCGAATAAAAAGCAAAGGGGACTGGTTGTTCCCACTAGTCAGGGGAAGAGACTCTCCGGCAGGGAGATCTCCTCTGTCGTCGGGAAGTGGTGAGTCGGTTCCGCAGGGCTCCACCGGAGGTGTCGTCGTGCAGGTCGGCTCAGCGTTACCCTCGTCGGATTCTTAGGTCCTGTGGCGACTTCTGAAGATCCAGTCCCAAAAGCCCTGCTTTTATGCAGAAAACCCCCATTCATTCAGCCTAGCTGTCAATCAACACATGCTAAGTGGTGAGCGGGAAGGCTCACCACTTGGGCCAATCACTCCAGAGTGCGACCGGAGTTGGCAAGGCAACTCGGTCCAGGGTGCCTAAACCCCCTCCCACACCCCTGTGGTAACCCAGACAGAATGGCACCACTTTGGAGGGTCTCTGTACAGAGCCCGCCAAAAGTGGAACAAAGGGCTCGATCTTTGGTTTAGGAGTCACAGAGACGAACACAGACGTCATTTTACAAACCGAGTTCTGGCAGAAAATACCATCCGATAAACTTATTTAAGATAAGTAGATCGGTGGTACGTTAGAGATTAACGAGAAAAAGTATCAATCTCCAACAATGGGACGAATCCCATAGGGTTATGTTCGGGGTCGAACATAACAAGTAGTTTCCACTGCCACCAGCCAAAACCCGACGAGGGGGGACGGGACAGTGCCCCCTCGAGTAACAGATCCAGGAGTAATCGAATTACCCCTACTAGTACATCCACAATAAGATGGTTGGTACTAGTTCTGTTAGTAAATTTAGGTCTAGTAATGCCAATGGTGACTTTACATGCCCGGGGAGACAGTAGTCAGTCCCCGGGTATGGAGTCTATGGTGGAGGTCCGCTAGGACGCCCCAGTGTTACGACACGTAGGGTGCGGTGTAACACACATAGAAAAACATATGAGACCCTATGGAGTAAAAGACCCCATAGCCCATAGAACACATTGCAATTCAAAGGAATTACACACATTCATGTCCAAGAGTGGGAGAAAAAGAGTCTCACTCTTGGCAGGATGGAAAAAACAAACTCCCGAAATCCAGCAAAGCTGCTGGGGGACTTACTAGGTTAGGAAATTCAGCATAAACAGATAATTCTCCCTAACAATTGCCCCTCTCAAACCCAAACCCACTACCCACTCCAACTCTTGGTTCACCCCTGACCTCCTCACACTCCGAAATGAGAAAAAAGCCACACTCGCACATTGGCAAACGTCCCACTCTGAAAAAGACAAGATGATCTTTAATGCCCTATCCACCAAATACAAAAAGGCAATCACCCAAGCAAAGGCCAAATCCTTTGAATACAGAATCTCGGAAGCCCAATCTAGCACAAAAGAAATCTTCTCCATTTTCAGGGAGCTCGAGACACCCACTCCCGCCCCCCAGAATTTCACCAAAGACAAAGACTGGTGTGATGAAATACAAACAGCCATGCTAACCAAATTAAGCCTCCTCAAAAACAAAATAATAGCCACTAAACAAGCCTTACCCAATAAGCATATCCCCATCCCACCACCTGCCCCGGATCCCCCCCTACCCTTCTCCTTCAAACCCATTCAGGAAAAAGACATCATCAACATAATGAGGAACATCAAACCCTCTAACTGCAAAGGTGATGCATGCCCAGCCTCCATTATCAAAGACTGCACGGAAGCGCTAGCTCCCTTCCTAACAGCCTTTGTGAATGCCTCCTTTACCACAGGGAAAGTCCCCGTCTCCCTCAAGGAAGCTTGGGTACGCCCTCTTTTGAAAAAGCCAACTCTCGATCCCACCTCCCCCAACAACTACAGACCCATCACCACTGTCCCATTCCTCCTCAAAATATTGGACAAAGCAGCCTACCTGCAGGTCCAGCACTTCATTGAAGAGAACAAACTCCTTGGACTCCGCCAATCTGGCTTCCGCCCCAGACACGGGACCGAAACCGCCCTACTTGACCTGAAAAACCAGATGGACGATGCTAGAGACTTGGGTAAACCAGCACTTCTCCTACTCCTTGACCTATCCGCAGCCTTCGACCTCGTGGATCATAGTGTCTTATGCCACCACCTTTCCTCCACTGCCGAATTCTCCCCAGAGGCCACAGCCTGGATCAGCTCTTTCTTACAAGACAGAACCATGCAAGTATTCTCTGACCTAGCCGCCGCATCACCAACCATTATACTTTGTGGTGTACCCCAAGGCTCCTGTCTCTCCCGCACCCTATACAACATCTTCACACGACCCCTCTTCCTCATCCTCGACGCTATGGGCATATTCTTCACCAACTACGCCGACGACACACAGATCCTCCTCACTCTCACAGGGAACTATGACACTGACTCCCTGACCCTCAACAACCTCTACAACACCATCCAAGCCTGGATGGCAGACAATGGTCTATGCCTCAACTCTGACAAGACGGAACTCCTCCTGGTAGGTTCCCCCGACACACTAAAAAATCTAGATGCCCAATTCAGCCACTTCACCATTGACTCCATTAAAATTCTGGTCTCCGACTCTGTCAAAACTCTGGGAGTCTACCTGGACTCCAGCCATTCCATGGATAGACAAGTCAGCGCAATAGCCTCAGCAGCTGCATATCATGCCAAACTTATCAACGCAGTCAGACCCTTTCTCTCCAAAGAGAACTGCACCAACATAGCCAGAGCCATCACCGGCTCAAGGCTAGACTACTGCAACGTACTCTTTCTAGGAACCTCCAACAAAAACTTAGAGAGACTACAAGTAATACAGAACAATGCTCTCCGGGCAGCCCAAGGCATTGCTAAAAGAGAACACATCTCTGAAGCCAGAAAACTAGCCCACTGGCTCCCAATAAAGGAAAGGATCGTATTCAAAGCCCTGACACTGACCCACAAGTGCATTCACCTCACTGCTCCAGCATACCTCTCTCAAAGGATCCACCCCGTCTCCACTACCAGGCCAACCAGATCACCGTACACCAACATGCTCTCGGTGCCACTAGTAAAAAGACCCGACACACCAGCACGAATACTTATCATATATGTTGTAATATATGTCCCAATGCAATATCTGTAACAACAGTATGATATCTTGTAGTATTCATAATGTGTTAACAATCGCGTTCATGCCTGTACCATGTAACTAAGGTATTGCAAGTAACAACGCCTCAATGCCCCTGGGCTTCTTGCGCGCTATATACATATAAATAAATAAATAAATAAATCTTTATTTTCATTGCACATCTCGTTATTCCTGTTTATTTATTGGCATGGAGCCTGTCAGCATATACCTGTTCGGATGTTCCTTCCTCTTTAACCACAGACGGTGAGTGGGTCCAAAGAGGGGTAGTCCCCTCAACTGTAAAGAACACCACTTGAGGATCCCTTTATGGCTGCTCAAACTCAGCCTTTCATCCTTCTGTGGTCGATAAATGAGCACCACACACCGTGGGTAATAATAAGCAGCGCTCAGATACTTGGGGGTTCGTAGTGCTATATAAATGCCAAATTATTATTATTATTATTATTATTATTATTATTATTATTATTATACGTGCCTCTATTATTAAACACCTACATGTGGCTACTGTTAGCAATCACACACTCATAAGCTAAAACAGGCACAGTAAGAGATGTGCCTACTTTTCCTTTTGTGGAATCCTGACCCAACGAAGGCCATACTCCCAGTAGTATTGGAGTCCAAAATAACGGAATGTCCAATCAAGGTAAACAGACCATATGCAATAACTAAATGGAAAGAACAAAAATAGACACTCTGAACATCAGATTTGCTAGTGCTCCTTCGAATGGTAAAGAGCTCTTCAAAATATTAAAAGAGCATGAATATCCCATAAGTCTAACAAGACCCCTTCCAAAAAGATGAAAGCTGGTGCACAAGTATGCAGGATGAATTGTCTAGTAGACTAAATAAAATAAAAGAGGTTGCTCTTGAATTTAAATAATTCTGAATTCATACCTCCCTCGATTGATGGGAGGAATCTGAATGATGTGACCTTCAATTTTTCCCCCATCTCAGAGGCTGAATTGGCTAAAACAATTGGTCAACTGAAAACCACAAGCTGCAAAGGGGATCCTTGCTCTGCAGTGACCATTAAGGAGTGCTCTCTGGTTCTAATATCAGCCATGACAAAATGTGTTATTATCTCTTTTGAACAAAATTGTGTACCCAATGACATTAAATCAGCATGGATTATCCCGTTACTGAAAAAGCCTAACATCTGCCCCAAGTCCCCAGCCAACTACAGACAGATAACTAATACTACATTTTTGTTGAAGATTCTGGACAGATTAGCATATAGCCAGAGACTTCACAAATGTCAATCGGGTTTTCGGAAGGCCCATGGGATTGAGACTTTCCTCATATCTCTAAAATCAGAATTGCTCCAAATAATGGACAATGGCCAAATAGCCTTGTTAATGATATTGGATCTATCAGTGGCGTTTGACCTTGTGGACCATGCCATCCTGCCATGCCATCCTGCCCAACAGGTTAAAGCAGTCTGCCCATTTTTCAACACAGGCAGCTGAATGGGTTAACTCTTTTCTGTCCAATAGACAGATAAGGGTAGCAAGTGAGACAGCTGAAGCTAACCCTATGCCGCTGCTATTCGGAGTTTCACAGGGAGCGTGTGTATCCCCTTGTTTCTATGTTTATGATTCTATTTGTTTATATGCTGGAACAACAGGGGATCTTCTTTGTAAACTATGCAGATGACACACAACATGTCATCCCAATTACTGGTGGGCATAATGAAGATGAACTCCATTTTATGTTTGCGCCCTTAAGCCCTTGGGTACCGGGTTGCGCATTATACATTTATAAACATAAACAAAAACCGACCCCTATAGAAAGAACACTGTCTAGGTAAGTTGGAAGCATTAATACAGAATGATACGGCTAGTGCTGCTCCACACTGTCCCCACTACTGCCCTCTAACATTGAGCATTACCTTTGCAGTTGTAATTTTTCAAAAATGAGTTTTCTAGAAAGTAGAGGTTTCTGACAGTGCACTTGTGCAGGTTTTGAAATTTTGTGATCTTGGTAAGTGTTTGTTGCAAAGGTGGGATTTGTGCGGTGCAGCTCTGCCTCCGAGAGATTGCAAATGGTTACTGTAGTAGGGTCAGGCAATCCTTGCATTCACCACCTTAATCTATTGCATAGCAGTTTGATATGCTATGCAGCCTGCTATTTTTGAAGCAAGAATCCATCAATAAGTGCATTAAAAGGTAAGACAGAGAGGCTATGTTCTTAATCTGATCTTCGTCTTTTGTCAGTTCTAGGCTTGTATAAAAAGTATACGATTTTTATGTACTGTAGACTTGGACCATTGTAGTGGGAGCATAACAGTGCAGTTTCTATCTTAACCGAAGTACCCTTGACCCTGCCCTTTACTGTTGGTACTTCCATCTCTGTACACAGGCCACAGTGTGCATTGCATCACTGATTGTGCTCCAAATATGTCCCTACCACTGTCCAGTGCTGTTAAAAAAATGAACATTGACCAAGAGTACCAACATTTTAAGGTTCAGTGGATTGAGAAGATTTTTTTTCATTGAGTCCAAACCTAATGTGTAGTAATGCCTCAATGACATTTGTGATGTCATCTTTGATGTCCTGGGTGTTAGGCTTAGCAGTGCACGGTGGTGGTGTGAGTTATGGTTGCTTAGCTTACCATAGCTGGCGAATTTCAAGGGTTTTTCTATTTTACTTGGAACCATAACATCCCTTTAACAAAGTTTTTTCACTGAATTTGAAAGGTTTTTAGCAGCGCAACTTAACCATAACGTCCCTTTAACAAAGTTTTTTCACTGAATTCCTTAGGTTTTTAGTAGTGCAACTTAACCATAACGTCCATTTAACAAAGTCTTTTCACTGAATTTCATAGGTTTTTAGTAGTGCAACTTAACAATAATGACTGACTTTATGTACATGTCATATGGAACTGACTGAATCTCTTCTACTGTACTTGATGTCCGCAAACTCCTTTAATGTTAGCGGACATGTTCGAAGAACAGTACCACTACCTAAAAACTCTGGCAGGGTAAGTTTGATTGTTATATCATAACATTTAACAAATTCAAAAAGGAGCACACAAACATATTATATGTACTAATACATAAGAAATGTAACCCATATATACAACACACTAACCATTCATTTAAATGCACTATGTTCTAAAATGGAATATACCACAAGAAGATAAATTGGCTTCCAACATAATTACCTCACAAACACGACAGAACTGAGAACAAGAGCAGACCCACTGAGTACATAGGACATATCTTACCTGAAATAGTAAGTGTACTTAATTTTATTCATATATTTATAAACTTTCTGTATTAGATAAAAAAATATATTATCTTTTTTTTTTCTCACAGAAATGTCTAGTACTCTGGAATGGCTAGAGGAGCATTGCCCACATAAAGAAATGTCACAAGATAGTGAAACTAATGGTAAACACTTTATAATATAAACCATTTAATTATTATTATTTTGTATACATTTAACATATATATATATTTTTTTGTACAGCGCATACCAAAATAGAAAATACTTCAGAAAAACCTGTTATGGATAACACTTTTCACAGTATAGAAGAAAAAATGGATTTATTGTTGACTAATTTTAATAATTTGAAAACTTTTGTGGAAGATCATTTTAAACCAAAAACCTCGTACCATTGCCCCACATGTACTTGTCCCTCCTCACCATATCCCAGTCAATCATCCCCAAACACTCCCCATAACCCAAAACGTTTTGATGAGACTTCCATCCCTTCTTCACCTAATAACAATCATGTTGAAACCACTAATTCTCCTGTTTTTGTTACAGTTTCTGCCTCACCTTCTCTGTCATAAATTATAATATATGTTAAATAAAGTTTAATTTTTATATTGTGTTGTAAATAGTTTCTTTTTTTTTTTTTTTAAACAATGTAGGTGTCCGCGGACAGTGCAGGTGTTCTGAAATGTTTGTAAATAAATGAAAATGGCGGTGTCCTGAAGAACACTATACCTGTTCGTACTGTTCGCTTGCAAGTTCAAACTGTTCTAAGAACACAATTGGTGTCCTGAAATGTTCGTACATAAACAAAATTGGACGTGTCCTGAAGAACACTATATCTGTCCTTACTGTTCGCTAGCAAGTTTAAACTGTTCTAAGAACACACGCAGTGTCCTGAAATGTTTGTTTCACGTGTGACGCATTTTTAATTACTTCAGGACCCAAACAGTGTCCGGAGAACATCAACACGCATGCGCTAACCAATCTCCGTCCATTTGGTGTCCTGCGGACATGCGCTTCCTTCACAGACTTGTTCGCGAACGGATCATATGACCGCGCCCACGCTGATCGCGTGTTCTGAATGCAGACACTGTTCGTGTCCCCGAACAATTTAAAAGTACATTTTCAATTAATCTATAATATTTTTCAATAAAATCTCACCATGGCACAAGTCCCACATAGTCATCCTGAGTTTCTACATACCTTTTGAAACTTTTTGAACTTTTTTTTGTGTTCGATTTGTCCGCGGACAGCGTGCATGTCCGCGGACCACGCACAACCACCCCTATAAAAGACCACGCCCTAGAGCTTATTCTCATTGTGTTTCTGGCTATTCTTCAGAACACAGCGATTTTTGCTGCCACCTGCAGATTACACCATCATCGAGATGGCATCCCTGGCTGCTGAACTGCCACCTGGTGCTGCACCTGCTTCAGCACTACCCCGACACCCTCCACCACCACCACCTCCCCAAGGGCATGAAGAGGGGAACAGGAGTGAGGATGCAGAGGAGGAAGAAGAGGATGATGAGAATGAGGTAGAGGAAATCCCTACTACCCGCACTAGGCATGAGTCTTGGGTGCGGCGGTTATTTACCATTCATGGGAATGGTCCTAAGGCTCGTGTGAACCATGTTACCTGCAATGAGTGCAAAATGATACTCAGTCGCGGGAAGCACGGTAAGTACAGCTTTGGGACCACTACTATGAAGCGACACCTGAGGTCATTTCACTCTGGGGCTATTCGCAGGGTTGTACCTTGCAAAGAACGTAGCAGGTTGATTTCCTCTACTTCATCCTCTGTTTCAGATCCTGTCACCACAAGGACCACCTCTGTGGGACAGTCTTCCTCAAGCTGCCTCACAGGCCATACAGAATGCTGATGACCCTTACCTTTCGAGGGTCACAGTTGTATGTATGTACTGTGACACAGTACTCTGCAGGGGGGAGCGACTTCGTAGTGCTTTTGAGACTATCGTCTCAGAGCACGAGAAGATCTGCTCACTACCCAAATAAAACCCACTCTACATCTTCCTCTCTCAGCTCGCCCTTTCTTATCCCTGTGGCTGGTGTCCCCCTTTACCTTCCTTTCCCCTCCTCTCCTAGTGTGTCGTGTATAAAAAAAACCAAAAAATACAAAATATAAAAAATCAAATCAAAAAAAAAATAAGGCTCTTTTCAGAGCCGCCTTTCACAGTTAAAAAATAGAAGTGAAAATAAATGAAGCAGGGCCCTTTGCATTTTTTAGAAGTCCGCGGACAGTTTGCGAACATTTAAAAAATTGGTTTGCTACCCTATCACAAACATTGCAATTTTCTCTGGGAGGAAGTGGTGGCTCTGAAAAGAGCCTTTGGGAGGTGTTTGCAAGTCAAAAATTATAAATGCTTAACACCTACTTCAAAATGGATGTTGTAATTCCAAAAAAGGTCGCAGTGCATTTTGTACATTTCTCAGAAAAATCTGATTGCCACCATAAGTAAGATGGACTCCATCTCTGCGAAAAATGTTTGTACTACGAAACAGAATATTTTCATTGTGAAAAGAAGACATGCCAAAATCTTTTAGAAATGCACAAACAGCTTTATTAACATTGCGCCTTGCTTTTTCCATTTGTGGACCAAATGAAGAAGAGCGAAGCCACATTTGTCTCTGCGCAATCCGTGAAAATATCACTTGAGAATTAGGAAACATGTCCATACCCTTCCCAAGTCCTTATTTCATAGCAAATTGCAAAAAAAAAAACAGTCACATGTCCTAAACTGTTCCCTCCACAATGAATTACAATTATGTCTGGAAGCTGCTCTGTCTCCAAAGTAGCACAGAGAGGTAGCAAGTCCAACCACTTCATTCCACGTACTCCATGCCAGTGTACTTCCACATGTGGGAATCCAAGATCTACAGCTACTCCACAGCTTTCTGCATGCACTTTCCACCAATATATCCATGAATCTCCCAAAATCCATACAATCTTTTTCCTAAAACACACAGACATAGCCATCTGTTGTTCTCTCAGCCAAAACAGTATATGAGAAACTCTCTTCTGGCACACACACCCACTAAACTTTCCTGACCAATCCCTTTCATTACTCATTCTCATTTGCATGACTTCTAAACCCAAAAATCCCCGGATGTAACTCCCGATGTCCGTGAACTACCGCCATGTCCGCAGACATATCGTAACATGAACAGCCCTTCTACCATTTCCACTTCACTCTCGCTGCCATTCCCTCATTGGATGTAGCTAAGAAGTCACATGACCATGCACCAATCGCATTCAAGACCTCTACATCTAACTGCATCATCATAGATCAGCACTGCAAATGTACTGTGAATCTCTCTGAGTACAAGTGTCATATCATTGGCAAGCACCATCTACATGAAATACTGTACAGGTCTCCAAGATTTCTACTTGCAGCTCCATGCATATCCATATGCATGAACACAAACTTCAGGTATGCATATTTTCTGTACAGTAGATAAACACATTTTCAAACAGACTTTTAGCTTGTGTAATCTGTAAAATGAATTTACTGTATTTTTTTCAATTTCCTAAAATCAACTATCACTTATAAACCTTTATACTATTTACTTTCTTTATACACACACACTCAAATCATGTTAAACTAACATTTTTTAAATGAAATATATAGACTACATATATTCAAAAAAATTGCATGCAAGCGCAATTTATGTTTAAATCTTTAAAAAAATACTTATACAATTTCATATTTTTTTGTTTTTGTTTATTTCTTTACTTAATTACTTTAATTTAGACATGACATTAAGGCGCTATTACCTAGAACAGCTTAGTTACAGAAATAGTGGTATTCACTGGTATATTATAAATTTCACAAGACATAGTAAAGATATTTTTTTTGTTTTGCTACAGTTAGTCATTCAATACAATTTGTTCATTAAGAACATATCATATGTACTGAACTGATGCAATGTATCTTATGTAAATAAATTAGTTTAATGGTTTTCAAGAAGGCCCTGAGGATTTCAATGAAAAAAATCAATATCTAAATTAAAAACATTGCTATATACAAAGTTACTAATTTGAAGCTTTTACAATTGCAGTGAAGACCAGTCTCCTGAAAAGAAGCAGCCGAATTCGAAGATCTAAGAAGCTACCTGTTAATTTAAGAAAAAAAGTAAGTAGAATATCACCATAATATTTGTATTATTACTCAAACATACTGTAAAGTTAATACAAGCTATTTCTGTGCCTAAAAATAGAGATTGTGTACCATTTTGTCCAAAAATCTCCATGTTTTAAACAGCGATTTACAGCCAGAATGGCCCACAAATTCATATTTTTGGACACACAAATTACCCAACTGAACCGCTACAATTTTCATATTATAGAACAAACAAGTGTTTTAATTGTATACATTAGATTTACTATTTGTACTTTTCCACACCACTAGCTTACTTTTGTTTTGTCATCTGAACCCCAGTTTAGTAACACATACATTCAAGAATACCTATCCCTACTAGTTGTAGTTCCCAATGCACAATGACACACCATTACATACATCTTTATCATCTTACTCAAACACTCATGCACACAGCACACATACATTGCAGAACACCCCAACCCATACCTTCTTTATTTTTTTCAACAGACCCTAAAGAATGCCTACCAAAAGTCAAGTCCGTAGAAAGCAACGCAAAAGTAGAGCAAATGAAAATAAAAGTGTCCAACATAAGAATCCATCTCTAGCATAATTTGTAAAAAAAGATGAAACAAAACAGCTAATACAGCCATTTAGTGAAACACAAGAAGTTTCAAGTACAAAGTATCATACAAAATAGAAGACAATGAAGATTCTAAATGGTTTGAATTAGCTCTCTACCTTGTAGCAGAAAACAAATATGAAATAACTGACCACTTAATACTTTACAGTTACTTCACTAAAAAAACTTGACAACAACCAAACTCCTTCACGTGCTATCACAAATAATTTGGAATTATAACCAGTACCAAAACCCCTACAACAACTTAATTTATATGAGAGCGTCATAATTCAAACAGTATACCCATTTCAAGCAATAATACGCCTTCAACCAAAAACAGCAAAATTACCTCCCTCTGAATTGGTAAAAGGCATTCGTGGAAAAGTAGTTTATTTACCATTAGATCTAAAAGAAAATGTGCATAATCTAGGAGTGCAACGTCCAATGCAGCAATCTTTAATTATCTTACTAAATGGAGTACCTACAAAAGACAAAAAAATATGGTAACAGCTGGTAGATTTACATAAAGTTACAAAAGCCTTAAAGAGAATAATGAATATTACAAAGAAATTAATATTGAAGAAAACTTGAAAGATACAACTGAAATAATTCAAGAAACACAAGAAGCTGGTCAATTTGAGCTACTAGTTCCTGCTACAATATCAAATACTTTAGACCATTATACAATTCATCCTTTGCACTCTAATGACACCATAGAAGATGTACTGGAAACGTACCAAATGCGTCAAACAAAAGGATCGCCAATCAGCATATGGGAAAAAAGTATAGAAGCACGTGCTTTTCCTCTACTCTTTCCTACTGGCAAAGGAGGAAGGTATGATGATAAACCTATTCAAATATCAGCTTCAGAATACCGCTCATTACGGATGTATTCTGAAGATCCCAGATTTAGACAAAATGTGGAATACATATTCCACCTACTCTTTGAAAGTGAACTAGCAACTTTATGTTACGGAGTTGCACACATATTAAAATCAGGATCACACTTTCAAAATATGACAGCTACACAATTATTAGAAAAAGTGCAACAAAAGGATGAGGTTTTAGAATCAAATATTACAAATCTATTAGCACATTTGCGTGGTACTAAAGAGTACTGGTTTCAATGTCATGGAGATGTACGTTGTATGATCAGAAACCTTGGCCCACCCACTTGGTTTGTTACATTAAGTTGTGCAAAATATGCATGGGAAGATTTACATGATTTCCTACGCATATCAAATAAAAACAAAACAAACATAAATATACTAACACCTGGAGAACTTTGTTCTTTGGATCCTGTTAATGTTTCAAGATATTTTCACCATCGCTTCATTGCTATGCTACATTTTATTTGTAATAAAACTGTTCCTCCCCTTGGAGAAGTGCAAAACTTCTTTTGGAGAAAAGAATACCAAGCCAGAGGAGCACCACATATCCACATGCTTTTATGGATTAAAGATGCTCCTAAATTTGGTCAAGACAGTGATGCCACTGTTTTACAGTTTATTGAAAAACATGTCACTTGTGAAATTCCATCAGAAGCCACAAATAGTGATCTTCATGCTCAAATTTTACAATTTCAAAGACACAAATGTGGAAAATATTGTCGTCGCAAATACAAAAACAAAGGGAAATACTACACCAAATGCCGATTTGGTTTCCCTACAAATACAGGTCAAGTGAACAACCTCATGTCTTCAGTTAGACATAGTTTTAAAAAGTAAGTCACCTAAAAATACATATTACATAAAAAGAAAAGAAGAAGAAAAATATATCAATGATTACAATGCAATCATTGCCCACTTATGGAATGCAAACATAGATGTGCAGTACATTGCAGACAATTCTACTGCAGTTGCACGATATGTCACAGCATATTTAACCAAAGCAGAAAAGACAGAGCTGCAAGACCTCTGGAATAACCTGTCATCAGATAAATCAGTATCTCAGAAATTATACAGCTTGGGCATAAAAATGCTGTCCCATAGAGAATGTGGATCCTATGAAGCAGCTGATCATTTAACTGGTACTTCATTGTATGGTAAATCTGAAAATATAGTATGGCTAAGTCTTGGTCCAGCCAAATCTAGAAAAAGAGTTCTAAAATCATATGAAGATATAGAAACAATAGCCAAACGAGATCCCAACAGCCAAGACATTTTAAAAAAACAATTTATTGGACACATACTACCCAAACAGAAGTAATACTTTGGAAAACATGTGTCTATACCACATAGCCCAAAACTACACATAAAAAAATAATATGAAACCTGATGAAAAAAAAGGTAAATATAGAGTGACAAACTGTGAAGGCAGCTTAGTTAAACTCACTAAACCAAATGTAATTAATCATATCAAATTGTCATTAAAGACTCCTCAACATAAAGAAGTATATTACATGTCCCTGCTACAACTCTTCAAACCATGGAGAAAAGAAGAACAAATACTAGATAACCATGACTCATATGAGGATGCTTTTAAAGCAAATGAAAGCACTATAACTGATGTAAACTTTACACAGTACGAAACAATGTTGCACAATGAACAGCAACACGAAGAAGAACTCCAAGCCCAACTCAAATATTTGATTGTAAAACATCATCTTTTTGTTGCACTTTTTGTAATAATTGTGTAGCTGCCATATTTTGAAAGTGTGATCCTGATTTTAATGTGTGCAACTCCGTAACATGAAGTTGCTATTTCACTTTCAAAGAGTAGGTGGAATATGTATTCCACATTTTGTCTAAATCTGGGATCTTCAGAATACATCCGTAGTGAGCGGTACTCTGATGCTGATATTTGAATAGGTCTATCATCGTACCTTCCTCCTGTGCCACTAGGAAAGAGTAGAGGGAAAGCATGTGCTTCTATACTTTTTTCCCATATGCTGATTGGTGATCCTTTTGTTTGACGCATTTGGTACGTTTCCAGTGCATCTTCTATGGTGTCATTAGAGTGCAATAGATGAATTGTATAATGGTCTAAAGTGTTCGATATTGTAGCCAGATCTAGGAGCTCAAATTGACCAGCTTCTTGTGTCTCTTGAACTATTTCAGTTGTATCCTTCAAGTTTTCTTCAATATTAATTTCTTTGTAATATTCTTTACCAAGATAATTAAAGATTTTTGCATTGGACGTTGCACTCCTAGAGTGTGCACATTTTCTTTTAGATCTAATGGTAAATACACTACTTTTCCACGAATACCTTTCACTAATTCAGAGGGAGGTAATTTTGCAGTTTTTGGTTGAAGGTGTATTATTGCTTGAAATGGGTGCACTGTTTGAATTATGATGCTCTCATATAAATTAAGTTGTTGAAGGGGTTTTGGTAGTGGATATAATTCCAAATTATTTGTGATAGCACGTGAAGGAGTTTGGTTGTTGTCAAGTTTTGTAGTGCAGTAACTACAAAGTATTACGGGGTCAGTTATTTCATATTTGTTTTCTGCTATAAGGTAGAGAGCTAATTCAAACCATTTAGAATCTTCATTGTCTTTTATTTTGTATGATAGGTCTACAGTTTTTGTGTTACTTCTATAAAAAGTTCTGCGGCAACATACACACACATGGTTTGGTACCTCAGCTGATGTACTTTTAAATTTTAGTATTTCTTTTTGTATGTGTGTAGTAAACGGTTGCCATGTGTAGAATTGTTACTAATTTGGTTTACAGCTATTTCATTCTGTAAGTGGATTTCACTTACAAAATATTTTTCTGGATATAGTCTATTTCTTCTAGTAGGTCTTTTGCTGTACCATGTAGAAGAATGTTATTTAAATTGGCTAGTGCTAAAGCAGGACTTTTAGCATAGTACAGTTTATAAACTAGATTTCTTATAGTTGAATGATGTTTTGATATCCTTTTGATATCATGGAATGTGGTTTTGCAAGTAGGTCCGGTAATGCAGGCCAATGAAGGTCCTTGTAGTCCTGTGTACTTGCGTACTGGAATCCATATTTTTCAGTAGTTTAATTTTGATTTTGTCTTTGCTTTTCACCTATTGATTGAGGAATTGGCGTAAAGACTTGAAAAATTGTTTGGGAATGTAAACCATTGACGTGCATGGCCATTTGTACACTAGACGTTCTGATTCAGTTGAATGGAGGGGTAATTCTAAGTTTTCAGGACATATTTTTGTAAGGAGTACTTCTTGTTCCATTATGGTATTATTAATTTTTTCATAACCTCGACCACTGCTATGTATGGCAATTGTATTTGTTTGCTTTTGTTTGTATGCTTCTTCATTAAAGTATGGTTCTGTGCTCGTAGTGTGACTCCATTCACCTCCGCATATACTTAAGACGTTCTTTCTGTTGACATTTTGTTTATTGAGAAGTCTTTTTTGTAATTTAGTTATTAGTTTTGTTAGTGGTTTCATTCAGTTTAACACTAAAATAAATAACTTTCTTTTGAGAAGAATTGCACTGTCTATCAACGCTCCTGAGATTAATTTCCTTCGATAGGTTTTAAGCGTTGAACCTGGTTTCTATCCTATTGTTATAAGATTTTGAAGGACTTTGTGACGGAACATTTTGGCTAAAATACTTTTCTTGGTATGCTTACTTTGAACTATATCAAGATTTAAAGAAGCAGTTTTATCTGTAGTGATAGCTGATTTTCTGCTAATTGTATTTTGGTCTGGTTTACATTTTGATAGAGGAGGCAAAGTTTTTGTACTTGAAACTTCTTTTGTTTCACTAAATGACTGTATTAGCTGTTTTGTTTCAACTTTTTTTTACAAATTGTGCTAGAGATGGATGCTTATGTTGGACACTTATTTTCATTTGCTCTACTTCTGCCTTGCTTTCTACGGACTTGATTTTTGGTAGGCATTCTTTAGGGTCTGTTGAAAAAAATAAAGAAGGTATGGGTTGCGGTGTTATGCAATGTATGTGTGCTGTGTGCATGAGTGTTTGAGTAAGATGATAAAGATGTATGTAATGGTGTGTGATTGTGCATTGGGAACTACAACTAGGAAGGATGGGTATTCTTGAATTAATGTGTTAATAAACTGGGGTTCAGGTGACAGAAAAAAGTAAGCTAGTGGTGTGGAGAAGTATAAATAGTATATCTAATGCTATACAATTAAAACAGTTGTTTGTTCTATAACATCTAAATTCTAGCGGTTGAGTTGGGTAATTTGTGTGTCGAAAAATAGGAATTTGTGGGCCATTCCGGCTGTAAATCGCTGTTTAAGACATGGGGATATTTGGACAGAGTGGTGCAGAATCTCTATTTTTAGGCACAGAAACAGCATGAATAAACCTTACAGTGTGTTTGAGTAATAATACAAATATTATGGTGATATTCTACTTACTTTTTTTCTAAAATGAACAGGTTACTTCTTAGTTGTTCTTTGTAATTCAAATTTGGTTGCTTCTTTTCAGGAGAATGGTCTTCACTTCAATTGTAAAAGAAACAAATTAATATTTTTTTTTTGTATATAGCACTGTTTTTAATTTAGACATTGATTTTTTTTAATTGAAATCCTCAGTGCCTTCCTCAGAACCATTAAAACTATCTTATTTACATAAGATACGTCGCACCAGTTGAATACATATGCAGCATGATTCATGGAATTATTTGTGTGAAAAAGGCAGATTTGCGTGCCTTTCTGGCCTAAAATCCCTGTGTGAAGTATAGGGATTTTCAGACAGAAAGTCGTGCAAATCTGCATTTTTCACGCAAATAATTCCATGAATCAATCTGATGATATATTCTTAATGAACAAATTGTATTGCAATGACTAACGGTAGCAAACAAAATATCTTTAGTATGTCTTTTGAAATTCATAATGCACCACTGAATACCATTATTCCTGTAAGTAAGCTCTTCCAAGTAATAGTGCCTCAATGTCATGGGCTGCTTGTCCTATATAAATGTAAGTAATGAAATAAATAAAGAAATAAAAAAGAATTATGTAATTGTACAAGTATTATTGTTTGAGATTTGAACATAGAGGGTGCATGCAATTTTGTTTGACTATATGTAGTCTATATATTTCATTTAAAAAATGTTAGTTTAACATGATTTGAGTGTGTGTGTGTATAAAGACATTAAATAGTATAAAGATTAGTAAGTGACAGTTGATTTTAGGAGATTGAAAAAAAGACACTAGATTCATTTTACAGATTATACAAGCTAAAAATCAGTTAGAAAATGTGTTCATGTACTGTACAGAAAATATGCATACCTGTAGTTTGTGTTCATGCATGTGGGTATGCATGGAGCTGCAAGAAGAAATCTTGGAGACTTGTACAGTATTTCATGTAGATGGTGCTTGCCAATGATATGACACTTGTACTCAGAGAGATTCACAGTACATTTGCAGTGCTGGTCTATGATGATGCAGTTAGATGTAGAGGTCTTGAATGTGATTGGTGGATGGTCATGTGACTTCTTAACTACATTCAATGAGAGAATGGCACACAGAGTGAACTGGAAATGGTAGAAAGGCTGTTCATGTTACGATATGTCCGCAGACATGACGGTAGTTCGCGGACATCGGGTGTTACATCCGGGGATTTTTGGGTTCAGAAGTCATGCAAATGAGAATGAGCACTGAAAGAGATTGGTCAGGAAAGTTTAGTGGGTGTGTTGTGCCAGGAGAGAGTTTCTCAGATACTCTTTTTGCTGAGAGAAGAACAGATATCTATGGCTGTGTGTTTCAGAAAAGAGATTGTTTGGATTTTGGGATACTCGTTGATACATTGGTTGAAGGTGCATGCAGAAAGCTGTGGAGTAGCTGCAGATCTTGGATTCCCATATGTGGAAGTACACTGGCATGGAGTAGGTGGAATGAAGTGGTTGGACTTGCTACCTCTCTGTGCTACTTTGGAGACAGAGCAACATCCAGATATCATTATAATTCATTGTGGAGGAAACAGTTTAGGACATGTGTCTGGAATTTCTTTGCAATTTGCAATGAAAGAAGGACTTGGGAAGGTCATGGACATGTTTCCAAATTCTCAAGTAATTTTTCACGGATTGCGCAGAGACAAATGTGGCTTTGTTCTTCTTCATTTGGTCCACAAATGGAGAAAGCAAGGCGCAATGTCAATAAGGCTGTTTGTGCCTTTTTAAGAGATTTTGGCATGTCCTCTTTTCACAATGAAAATATTATGTTTCGTAGTACATACATTTTTCGCAGAGATGGAGTACATCTAACTTGTGCTGGCAATCAGATTTTTCTAAAAACATACAAAATGCATTGTGACCTTTTTTAGAATTACAGCATCCATTTTGAAGTAGGCGTTGAGTATTCATAATTTTTGAAACACAAACACCTCCCAAAGGCTCTTTCAGAGCCACCACTTCCTCCCAGATAAAATTGCAATGGTTATGATAGGGTAGCACCCCCAAATTTTTAGATGTCCTCGGACTTCTAAAAAATACAAAGGGCCCTGCTTCATTTATTTTCACTTCTATTTTTTAACTGTGAAAGGCGGCTCTGAAAAGAGCCTTATTTTTTTTTTATTTTTGTTATTTTATATTTATTTTGGTTTTTTATACACAACACACTAGGAGAGGAGGGGAAAGGAGGGTAAAGGGCGGACACCAACCACAGGGATAAGAAAGGGTGAGCTGAGAGAGGAAGGTGTAGAGTGGGTTTTATTTGGGTAGTGAGCAGGTCTTCTCGTGCTCTGAGACGATAGTCTCAAAAGCACAACGAAGTCGCTCCCCCCTGCAGAGTACTGTGTCGCAGTACATACACACAACTGTGACCCTCAAAAGGTAAGGGTCATCAGCATTATGTATGGCCTGTGAGGCAGCTTGAGGAAGATGCTGTCCCACAAAGGTGTTCCTTGTGGTGACAGGATCAGAAACGGAGGATGAAGTAGAGGAAATCAACCTACTATGCTCCTTGCAAGGTACAACCTTACTAATGGCCCAAGAGTGAAATTACCTCAGGTGTCGCTTCATGGTAGTGGTCCCAAAGCTGTACGAACCATGCCTCCCACGACTGAGTAACATTTTGCACTCATTGCAGGTGACTCGGTTCGCATGAGCCTTAGGACCAACCCCATGAATGGTAAATAACCGCCGCACCCAAGACTCATGCCGAGTGCGGGTAGAAGGGATTTCCACTACCTCATTCTCGTCATCCTCGTCTTCCTCCTCTGCATCCTCACTCCTGTTCCCCTCTTCAGGCCCTTGTGGAGGTGGGTGGTGGTGGAGGGGGTGGGGGTGGTGATGACACAGGTGTAGCACCAGGTGGCAGTAGTGCAGCCATGGATGCCATCTCGATGATGGTGTAATCTGCAAGTTGCAGGAAAAATTGCTGTGCTCTGAAGAATGGCCAGAAACACAATGAGAATAAGCTCTATGGCGTGGTCTTTTATAGGGGTGTTTGTATGCGGTTCGCGGACATGCGCGCTGTCCGTGGACAGATCGAACACAAAAAAAGGTTCAAAAACTTTCAAAAAGTATGTAGAAACTCAGGATTAGTATGTGGTACTTGTGCTATGGTGAGATTTTATTGAGAAATATTGTGGATTACTTGAAAATGTACTTTTAAATTGTTCGGGGACACGAACAGTGTCTGCATTCAGAACACGCTATCAGCATGGGCGTGGTCACATGATCGCTTCGCGAAGCGGCTGTCTGCAGGACACCAAATGCACGGACATTGGTTTGCGCATGCATGTTGATGTTCTATGGACACTGTTCGGGTCCTGAAGTAATTAAAAGTGCGTCACACGTCAAACGAACAGTTACGGACAACTGTTTGTTCTTAGAACAGTTTAGCTTCCTTGCGAACAATACAGACAGACATAGGGTCCTCAGGACACCTCCATTTTCATTTATTTATGAACATTTCAGGACACCACTTGTGTTCTTAGAACAGTTTCAACTTGCTAGCGAACAATACGGACAGGTATAGTGTTCTTCAGGACACCTCCATTTTCGTTTATTTACGAACATTTCAGAACACCGCGTGTGTTCTTAGAACAGTTTCATCTTGCTAGCGAACAATACGGACAGGTATTGTGTTCTTCAGGACACCTCCATTTTCATTTATTTACGAACATTTCAGAACAACCAAATTGTTGCCCAATTGTTGCCCAATTCTTTTAATAAAAAAAAAACTTAAACTAATTACAACACAATATAAAATGTAACTTTATTTAACATATATTAACAATTTATGACAGAGAAGGTGAGGCAGAAACGGAAACAAAAACAGGAGAATTAGGGGTTTCAACATGATTGGTATCAGGTGAAGAAGGGATGGAAGTCTCATCAAAACGTTTTGGGTTATGGAGAGGGTTTGGGGATAATTGACTGGGATATGGTGAGGGGGGACAAGTACATGTGGGGCAACAGTATGAGGTGTTTGTTTTAAAATGATCCTCAACAAAAGTTTTCAAATTATTAAAATTGCTCAACAATAAATCCATTTTTTCTTTTATGCTGTCAAGCGTTTTATTTGTAACAGTTTCTTCAGAGGTATTTTCTATTTTGGTATGCTCTGTAAAAAAATATATGTGAGTTAAATGTATATAAAATAATAATAATTAAATGGTTTATATTGTAAAGTGTGTACCATTAGTTTCACTATCTTCTGACATTTCCTCATGTGGGAAATGCTCCTCTAGCCATTCCAGAGTACTAGACATTTCTGTGAGAAAAAAAAAAGATAATATATTTTTTTTAATCTAATACAGAAAGTTTATAAATATATGAGTAAAATTAAGTACACTTACTATTTCAGGTAAAATATGGTCTGGTCTTGCTCTTAGTTGTGGAGTGTCTGTGAGGTAATTTTGTTGGAAGCCAATTTATCTTCTTTTGGTATATTCCATTTTAGAACATATTGTATTTAAATGAATGGTTAGTGTGTTACATATATGGGTTACATTTCTTATGTATTACTACATATAATGTGTATGTGTGCTGCTTTGTGAATTTGTAAAATGTTCCTATGTTATGATATAACAATTAAACATACCCCCCCAGAGTTTTTAGGTAGTGGTACTGTTGTCCGAACATGTCCGCGGACATCAAAAAAGTTTGCAGACATCAAATTCAGTAGAAGGGGTTCAGTATGTTCCATATCACATTTACATAAAGTCAAAGTTATTATTGTTAAGTTGTGCTACTAAAAACCAATGAAATTCAGTTAAAAAACTTTGTTAAAGGGATGTTATGGTTAAGTTGCGCTACTAAAAACCTATGAAATTCAGTGAAAAAACGTTGTTAAAGGGACATTATGGTTCCAACTAAAACCGAAAAACCCCTGAAATTCGCCAGTTATGGTAAGCTAAGCAACCATAACTCGCGCCACCGCCGTGCACTGCTAAGACTAACACCCACAACATCAAAGATGACATCACAAATGTCATTGATGACATCACTGATGACATCACATGTCTGGCTCACTCTTTTTTATTTTGCTGACATATCTAGGCCACATGGTTTTCTTCAGTAACAGTCAGAAACTAAAAAAATTATTTTATTTGTAGACATATCCTTCAAGTAGGTTCTTACAGTAATTCCCTTAGAGTCCAGTCACGTCATATGAAACATATACATAGGGGAAGACACAAGCTTGAAAGACAGCAATCCTTTTTGTGCATAAAGATAATCAATAGAGTTATCAGCACTTTCTGATAGTTCTGTTGTTTTTTATGGCTGTACTTTCCCTGTATATGGTCATATTTGTATACATTGCACTCACACTACTTTCCTTAGGGTCCAATCACATCAGGTAATACATATATATAGGGTAAATGGTAGCTTTGAAACAGAGCAAGCATTTATTTGCATGAAGATAATCAGTTAGGTTATGAATTGTTTCTGCTACTACTTGTGCTTTTTTGCTAACTTCACTTTCCCTGTATATACCCATATTGGTATGTGTTCTTGTCTCTTTGTGTTTTGTCTATAGTAATGCAATTAGGGAATACATGGGTTTTATTAGCTACTTATTACATATTTCACAGTACACAAAAATCTATTAAGAAAACAATTATCTCATTATTCAAGATATTAACATTACGAATATTATACCTTCATCTTGTACGCTGCACACAATGCTATGTTTCTGCATGAGTAGCTTAGTATATTAGATAGAACCCCATAGTAGAATACTATTTATATCAATGCATCGTTCAATGCACTAATTAGGGTATGATATTTATTGCAATGATCCTCTACACTTTTTTCGCAACATTATAATAAGAATCCCTTGTACACATATTTCATGAAAAGTACCTACACATGTGATGTCATCAGTGGTGTCATCAATTACATTTGTGATGTCATCTATGATGTAGTGGGTGTTAGTCTTAGCAGTGCACGGTGGTGGCGCGAGTTATGGTTGCTTAGCTTACCATAACTGGTCATATTGGCAGGAGATCTAAATTGTTCATGCATGAACAAGGACAACCAACCCAAATACGATACAACAACTGCCTCAGCAAAGGAAAAAAGCAGAACAATGTGGAATCGTATGGTACAATCAAGGGACTGTGTCGTTCTGAATGGAAAGGTGAAGGGGGACCAACCAGCAAAACCTACTTGGAAGGGAACACAATCAGTAGAGATCCTGGATTACATTTGCATTTCAAGCAACTTGTCAGATAACATCCAGACCTTGAAAGTAATCCCAACAGTAGAAAGTGACCACAATCTGTTAAAACTGACGTGCAAAAACATAAGCAATAACAAGATTGGAACCTACAACCAGAAGGTGGTCATAGACCAAAGGGGTATTAAATTAAGGATCAGAGCAGAGAAAACAAGAGAACTAAACCATAACCTAAAACAAATGATCTCAACGCTTGAAAACGAACAAAGCCAAAAAAGGATTGACTACACCCCGCTTTTCAGAGCATTTGTTACAGAAAGGAAGCTTGCAAGTAACCATCAAACAACGACTCACCAACATCAGTATTACAGTCGCATACGAGAAAGGAAAAAAGCTGGAGTAAAGAGATACATAAGTTAAAACAAAAGTACAGAAACTGGTTACACTTACACAAGAAGACATTGCTAAACCAGGACGCAGAAAGAAAGTTGGGGAAAATAAGATCTAAAAACACAGCTGAAATTTGGGCAATTATCAACGAAGCGGAGAAGCCTCAAGCAATACGTCAAATGAACCCAATAAGTGCTTCATCATGGGTTAAGTATTATAAACAGCTGCAAGGGGAAATTTACATCGACCCAAAGCGGAAATCAATGACAAACAAAAATGAGGCAGTAATAGATATCAGTATTGAGGAAATAGAAAACATCCTGAAAAAATTGAAAGACTCGCGAGCCCCAGGGCCCGACGGGCTCACAAATGTAATACTGAAAAGCAACATAGGTGAATGGGCCAAATTCCTTCAACTTCTATTCAACTACATATTAACAACAGAAAAAATCCCGGATTCCTGGCGAAAGGCAGTAGTGGTACCCATTATCAAAAAGGGTCTCAGAACATCAGCAGACAACTACAGACCGATTGCATTACTGGACGTGGTGGGGAAGGTCTTTGCGTCCCCACTATTGAAAGCATTAAACCACTGGGTACAGCAAAGTGGACGTCGTGATCCTTGGCAATCGGGTTTTGTGAAGGGGAGAGGCACAGCACTCAACATTTTCCTGATTGACTTATTGAAAGCCAGAACACAAAGGAGCAAAAACCAAGGAATCTACATCGCGTTTGTAGACTTGTCGAAAGCTTTCGACACCATAAAAAGAGCCAAACTATGGTAGAAAATGGAAAACTGGGAACGTCCTCAGTCACTGGTGGAGAACATCAAGGACTTGTACACGGACATAAGCATCAGAGTCAGACTGGATACAGCGGGTACACTAACAGACGAAATTCAGATAAAAATGGGCTTAAAGCAAGGATGCCCGCTGGCACCGGAACTGTACAACCTGTTCACGTCAGATCTGGAAGATTAATTTGAGTCCACCCGCTGCTTTCCACCAAAAATAGCAGGAACGCCGATTGGGAGACTGCTTTACGCAGACGATATCGTCCTGATGGACCAAACCCAAATCGGCTTGCAAAGACAGCTTACATCATTACAGTCGTATGTGGACTCAAATGACCTGGTTATAAACCCAGAAAAATCAAGAATTCTGAAGTTAGGCCCAGGAGGTAATAAAGCCAGAGGGGAAAAAACTAGGATGGTCTCCGAGAAACAAAAAAATCCTGGAAGTCGAAGCATTCACGTACTTAGGAGTCTGTATAGACAACACAAAGAACAATACGCCAAGAATAGCTGGACTAAAAAGAAAAGCAACCAATCTAGCTGCCCAAGGGAGAATTCTGCGTAAAAGATACTGCAGATTTACCTTATCACCTCTAATAGCCTTTTATAGGATGAAAGTGGTGCCAATACTAACACATGGGGTAGAATCACCAATCCCCTTACAAGCTCAAACATGGTCAATCCTGGAGGATCTGTTTTGGAGGAAAGCTTTACAGCTGCCTAAATCAGCCCCAATACAGCAGATAACAAGAGAGCTGGCTCTGACATCACTCAAAACAATAGTGGTATGGAAAACACTAAGTTTCTATCGGAAATGTCTTGAGGAAAACACTATGGGTGGATTTGGGGTGTTGAAAAAAAGCCCTAAAAGATCAATCCGATGTAATCCTAACAGACTGGCAAAAGTCATGTCGAGGGATCCTAGTGAACCTCAGCGAGTCAGAGGATGACTTATGGATTAACCCAGACAAAACTAAAAAGAAACTATACATGGCAGATTGGATCGAAACCCAAAAAGATAACTGTAAATATAAAGGTTACGAAGACTTCTGGGCCCAGCCACGAAAACTGAATCAGATCCCGAGCTATCTGACTTTATTCCCCAATTGGTTTTTCCGAGACCTTTTCCTGAGATTCAGATTGAACATTTTACCAACAGGAGAAATATTACAAAGAAGAAAAAGGCTGGACATCAGGGAAAGCTGCAGAATGTGCAAAAAAAAAGGAGAGATAGAATCTCTGAAACACCTCATACTACAGTGTACCGGTTTAAGGAAAGAGCGAGAGCAGTGCTTGGGGGACATCCTTAGAAGCTACACGACAAGGAATGTCGATGAGTGGTGGAGGACTCCTGTAGAAGGAGAACAAATGAAAACGACATTAGCACTCATAAAATTAGTGATTTTTATCCTTAAGAAACCAGAGGAGATAAACAACATAACCCAGGACTAATAAGATGCTACCAAGCACTGCTGCTAAGATACTGTATACCAAACGAAGAATCATGATGAAAGAACAGACATGCTCAGGTTAAAGGTTTCAAATAAGGAAACCACACAATCTGTTTAAATAAAATAAAAAAAAATAACTGGCGAATTTCTGGGGTTTTTCGGTTTTACTTGGAACCATAACGTCCATTCAACGTTTTTTCACTGAATTTCATAGGTTTTTAATAGCGCAACTTTACCATAACGTCCCTTTAACAAAGTTTTTTCACTGAATATATATATATATATATTCAGTGAAAAAACTTTGTTAAAGGGACGTTATGGTTAAGTTGCGCTACTAAAAACCTATAAAATTCAGTGAAAAAACTTTGTTAAAGGGACGTTATGGTTCCAAGTAAAACCGAAAAACCCTTGAAATTCGCCAGTTATGGTAAGCTAAGCAACCATAACTCGCGCCGATACCGTGCACTGCTAAGACTAACACCCAGGACATCAAAGATGACATCACAAATGTCATTGATGACATCACTGATGACATCACATGTCTGGCTAACTATTTATTCTTTTGCTGACATATCTAGGCCACATGGTTTTCTTCAGTAACAGTCAGAAACTAAGAATTTTATTTTATTTGTAGACATATCCTTCTAGTAGGTTCTTACAGTAATTCCCTTAGAGTACAGTCACATCATATGAAACATATACATATGGGAAAACACAAGCTTGAAAGACAGCAATCCTTTTTGTGCATAAAGATAATCACTAGACTTATGAGCACTTTCTGATAGTTCTATTGTTCTTTTTTATGGCTGTACTTTCCCTGTATATGGTCATATTTGTATGCATTGTACTCACACTATTTTCCTTAGGGTCCAATCACATCAGGTAATACATATATATAGGGTAAATGGTAGCTTTGAAACAGAGCAAGCATTTATTTGCATGAAGATAATCAGCTAGGTTATGAATTGTTTCTGCTACTACTTGTGCTTTTTTGCTAACTTCACTTTCCCTGTATATACCCATATTGGTATGTGTTCTTGTGTCTTTGTGTTTTGTCTATAGTAATGCAATTATGTAATACATGGGTTTTATTAGCTACTTATTACATATTTCACAGTACACAAAAATCTATTAAGAAAACAATTATCATTTCATTATTCAACATATTAACATTACGAATATCATACCTTCATCTTGTACGCTGCACACAATGTTATGTTTCTGTATGAGGAGCTTAGTATACTAGATAGAACCCCATAATAGGATGCTATTTATATCAATGCATCGTTCAATGCACTTATTAGGGTATATTTCTTGCAATGATTCTTGACACTTTTTTCGCAACATAATAAGAATCCCTTCTACACATGTTTCATGAGAAGTACATACACATGTGATGTCATCAGTGATGTCATCAATGACATTTGTGATGTCATCTTTGATGTCCTGGGTGTTAGTCTTAGCAGTGCACGGTGGCGGCGCGAGTTATGGTTGCTTAGCTTACCATAACTGGCGAATTTCAAGGGTTTTTCGGTTTTACTTGGAACCATAACGTCCCTTTAACAAAGTTTTTTCACTGAATTTCATAGGTTTTTAGTAGCGCAACTTAACCATAACGTCCCTTTATCAAGGTTTTTTCACTGAATTTCATAGTTTTTTAGTAGCACAACTTAACAATAATGACTTTGACTTTATATACATGTCATATGGAACTGACTAGATCTCTTCTTATGAACTTGATGTCCGCGAACTTATTTAATGTTCGCGGACATGTTCGGAGAACAGTACCACCACCTAAAAACTCTGGGGAGGTATGTGTAATAGTTATATCATAACATAGGAACATTAAACAAATTCACAAAGCAGCACACATACAAAGTATATGTAGTAATACTTAAAAAATGTTACCCATATGTGTAACACACTAACCATTCATGTAAATACAATATGTTTTAAAAAGGAATATACCAAAAGAAGATAAAATGGCTTCCACCATAATTACCTCACAGACGCTCCACAACCAACAGCAAGACCAGACGTATACACTACTGATTACATATCTCACCAGACATAGTAAGTGCACTTCTTTTTACTCATATATTTATAAACTTTCTATATTAGAAAAAAAAAACATATTACTTTTTTGTTTTCTCACAGAAATGTGTAGTACTCTCGACTGGCTAGAGGAGCATTTCCCACAAGAGGAAATGTTAGAAAATAGGACAACCTAATGGTACACACTTTACTATATAAACCAATTAATAAATATTTTTTTGTATACATTTAACATATACATTTTCTTTTATTACAGACCATACAAAAATTCCAAGCATCTCACAACAACAATCAGAGGATATCACTCTACAGCAGATTCATCAAAAAATGGACGACCTTATGCAAAATTTTATGGATTTGAAAAACTTTGTGGAAAATTATGTGAAACCCCCAACAGCACACCATTGTCCAACCTGCACTTGTCCCCCCTCACCCTATCCCACGCAGTTAACCCCAAACCCTGTCTATGGACCAAAGCGTTTCGATGAGATTTCCTTCCCTTCTTCACCTGATCCCAGTTATCTAGAAATCCCTAATTCTCCTGTTTTTGTTTCCGTTTCAGCCCCACCTTCCCAGTCATAATTGTATATATATATGAAATAAAGTTACTTTTCTTATATTGTGTTGTAATTACTTTCAGTTCCTTGTAATAAAACCAATTTAGGTGTCCACGGACACCGCGGTTGTTCGGAAATGTTCGTAAAGAAACGAAAATGTAACTGTCCTGAGGACACTACATCTGTCCGTAATGTTCTCATGCAAGTTCAAAATGTTCTAAGAACACTTGTTGTGTCCTGAAATGTTCGTAAAGAAACAAAAATTAAAGTGTTCTAAAGAACACTATATCTGTCCGTAATGTTCCCTATCAACTTAAAACTGTCCTAAGAACACAATTGGTGTCCTGAAATGTTCGTAAATAAACGAAAATGATGTGTCCTGAACAACAGTACAACTGTTCATAGTGTTCGCTACCCAATTGAAAGTGTTCTAAGAACACAATTGGTGTCCTGAAATGTTCATACATAAACTAAATTACACATGTCCTGAAGAACACTATATCTGTCCTTACTGTTCGCAACCAAGTTTAAACTGTTCTAAGAACACATGCGGTGTCCTGAAATGTTCATTTCACGTGTGACGCACTTTTAATTACTTCAGAACCCGAACAGTGTCCGTAGGACATCAATGCGCATGCGCTAACCAATCTCCGTGCACTTGGTGTCCTGCGGACAGGCGCTTCCTTCGCAGACTAGTTCGCAAACAGATCATATGACCGCGCCCACGCTCATCGTGTGTCCTGAAATGCGGACACTGTTCATGTCCCCGAACAATTTAAAAGTACATTTTCAGTTAATCCATAATATTTTTCAATAAAATCTCACCATGCCACAAGTCCCACATAGCAATCTTGAGTTTCTATATACCTTTTGAAACTTTCCGATCCTTTTTTTGTGTTCGATCTGTCCGCGCACAGTGCGCATGTCCGCGGACCACGCACAAGCACCCCTATAAAAGACCACGCCCAAGAGCTTATTCCCATTGTGTTTCTGGCTATTCTTCAGAACACAGTGATTTTTGCTGCCACCTGCAGACTACACCATCATCGACATGGCATCCTTGGCTGCTGAACTGCCACTTGGTGCTGCACCTGCTTCAGCACCACCACCACCACCCCCTCCACCACCACCACCTCCCCAAGGGCCTGAAGAGGGGAACAGGACTGAGGATGCGGAGGAGGAAGAAGAGGATGATGAGAATGAGGTAGAGGAAATCCCTACTACCTGCACTAGGCGTGAGTCTTGGGTGTGGCGGTTATTTACCATTCATGGGAATGGTCCTAAGGCTCGTGCGAACCATGTTACCTGCAATGAGTGCAAAATGATACTCAGTCGCGGGAAGCACGGTAACTACAGCTTTGGGACCACTACTATGAAGCAACACCTGAGGTCATTTCACTCTGGGGCTATTCGCAGGGTTGTACCTTGCGAAGAACGTAGCAGGTTGATTTCCTCTACTTCATCCTCTGTTTCTGATCCAGTCCCCACAAGGACCACCTCTGTGGGACAGCGTCTTTCTCAAGCTGCCTCACAGGCCATACAGAATGCTGAGGACCCTTACCTTTCGAGGGTCACAGTTGTATGTATGTACTGTGACACATTACTCTGCAGGGGGGAGCGACTTCGGAGTGCTTTTGAGACTATCGTCTCAGAGCACAAGAAGACCTGCTCACTACCCAAATAAAACCGACTCTACATCTTCCTCTCTCAGCTCGCCCTTTCTTATCCCTGTGGTTGGTGTCCCCCCCTTTACCCTCCTTTACCATCCTCTCCTAGTGTGTCGTGTCTGAAAAACCAAAAAAAATACAAAGTTACAAAAATCAAAAATAAAATAAGGCTCTTTTCAGAGCCGCCTTTCCCAGTTAAAAAATAGAAGTGAAAATGAATGAAGCAGGGCTCTTTGTATTTTTTAGAAGTCCGCGGACAGTTCGCGAACATTAAACAAATTGGGTTACTACTCCATCACAAACATTGTAATTTTCTCTGGAAAGAAGTGGTGGCTCTGAAAAGAGCCTTTGGGTGTGTTTGTAAGTCAAAAATTGTAAATACTTAACATCTACTTCAAAATCGTTGTTGTAATTCCAAAAAAGGTCACAATGCATTTTGTACATTTCTCAGAAAAATCTGATTGCCAGCATAAGTAAGATGGACTGCATCTCTGCGAAAAATGTATGTACTACAAATCATAATATTTTCATTGTGAAAAGAAGACATGCCAAAATCTCTTAGAAAGCCACAAACAGCCTTATTAACATTGCGCCTTGCTTTTTCCATTTGTGGACCAAATGAAGAAGAACGAAGCCACATTTGTCTCTGCGCAATCCGTGAAAATATCACTTGAGAATTAGGAAACATGTCCATAACCTTCCTCAGTCCTTCTTTCATAGAAAATTGCAAAAAAAAATCGAGTCACATGTCCTAAACTGTTCCCTCCACAATGAATTACAATTATGTCTGGATGTTGCTCTGTCTCCAAAGTAGCACAGAGAGGTAGCAAGTCCAACCACTTCATTCCACGTACTCCATGCCAATGTACTTCCACATGTGGGAATCCAAGATCTACAGCTACTCCACAGCTTTCTGCATGCACCTTCAACCAATGTATCCACGAATCTCCTAAAATCCAAACAATCTGTTTTCTGAAACACACAGCCATAGCTATCTTTTGTTCTCTCAGCAAAAAGAGTATCTGAGAAAATCTCTCCTGGCACAACACACCCACCAAACTTTCCTGACCAATCCCTTTCAGTGCTTATTCTCATTTGCATGACTTCTGAACCCAAAAATCCCCGGATGTATCTCCCGATGTCCGAGAACTACCGCCATGTCCGTGGACATATCGTAACATGAACATCCCTTCTATCATTTCCACTACACTCTCTCTGCCATTCCCTCATTGGATGTACCTCAAAAATCACATGACCATGCACCAATCACATTCAAGACCTCTACATCTAACTGCATCATCATAGATCAGCACTACAAATGTACTCTGAATCTCTCTGAGTACAAGTGTCATATCATTGGCAAGCAGCATCTACCACAAATACTGCACAAGTCTTCAAGATTTCTACTTGCCGCTCCATGCATATCTATATGCATGAACACAAACTTCAGGTATGCATATTTTCTGTATAGTAGATGACATAGCTCTCAACCATTTTTGTTTTACAGGCGGGTGAAATCACCCGATTTTGTTTTTGGCGAGTGAGACGCCCATTGGAATGAATGGGCGTGCAGGAGGCTTGGCGGTTGAGTCTGCCCTTTACAAGGCGTGTGACACCCGCCAAAAGCGTGTGAGTTGAGAGCTATGGTAGATGAACACATTTTCAAACAGACTTTTACCTTGTAAAATCTGTAAAATGAATTTACTGTACTTTTTTCAATTTCCTAAAATCAACTATCACTTATACACCTTTATACTTTTTACTTTCTGTATACACACACACTCAAATCATGTTAAACTAACATTTTTTAAATGAAATATATAGACTACATATATTCAAACAAAATTGCATGCAAACACAATCTATGTTTAAACCTTTATAAAAATACTTATACAATTTCATATTTTTTGTTTTTATTTATTTATTTAATTACTTTAAATTAGACATGACATTGAGGTGCTATTACCTAGAACAGTTTACTTACAGAAATAGTGGTATTCAGTAATATATCATACATTTCACAAGACATAGTAAAGATATTTTATTTTTGCTACAGTTAGTCATTCAATACAATTTGTTCATTAAGAACATATCATATGTACTGAACTGGTGCAATGTATCTTATGTAAATAAATTAGTTTAATGGTTTTACAGAAGGCTCTGAGGATTTCAATTAAAAAAATCAATATCTAAATTAAAAACAGTGCTATATACAAACAAAGTTACTAATTTGAAGCTTTTACAGTTGCAGTGAAGACCAGTTTCCTGAAAAGAAGCAGCCGAATTCGAAGAAGAAAGAAAAACTAGGAAGTTACCTGTTAATTTAAAAAAAAAAAAAGTAAGTAAAATATCACCATAATATTTATATTATTAATCAAATATACTATAACATTAATACGAGCCATTTTGGTTTCTTAAAATAGAGATTTTGTACCATTTTGTCCATAAATGTCCATGTCTTAAACAGCGATTTACAACCAGAATGGCCCACAAATTTCTATTTTTGGACACACAAATTAGCCAACTGAACCACTACAATTTTCATATTATAGAACAAACAACTGTTTTAATTGTATACATCACATTTACTATTTGTACTTTTCCACACCACTAGCTTACTTTTTTTTTCATCTGAACCCCAGTTTAGTAACACATAAATTCAAGAATACCTATCCCTACTAGTTTTAGTTCCCAATGCACAATCACACACCATTACATACATCTTTATCATCTTACTCAAACACTCATGCACACAGCACACATACCTTCCAGAACACCCCAACCCATATCTTCTTTATTTTTTTCAACAGACCCTAAAGAATGCCTACCAAAAGACAACTCCGTAGAAAGCAACGCAAAATTAGAGCAAATGAAAATAAAGGTGTCCAACATAAGCATCCATCTCTAGCAGAATTTGTAAAAAAAGTTTAAAAAAACAGCTAATACAATCATTTAGTGAAACACAAGAAGTTTCAAGTACAACTTCGCTTCCTCTATCAAAATGTAAAACAAACCAAAAAACAATTAACAGAAAATCAGCTATCTGTACAGATAAAACTACTTCTTCAAATTTTAATCTAGTGCAAAGTAAGCATACCAAGAAAAGTATTTTAGCCAAATTATACCGTCACAAAGTCCTTCAAAATCTTAAAAAAACAGGAGAGAAATCAGGTTCAAAGCTTAAAACCTATCGTAGGAAATTAATTTCAGAAGCATTGATGGACAGTGCAATTCTTTCTTCTCAAAAGAAATGTATTTATTTTACTGTTAAACAAAATGAAACCACTAACAAAACTAATAACTAAATTACAAAAAAGACTTCTCAATAAGCGAAATGTCAACAGAAAGAACTTCTTAAGTATCTGCGGAGGTGAATGGAATCACACTACGAGCACAGAACCATATTTTAATGAAGAAGCATACAAACAAAAGCAAACAAATACAATTGCCATAAATAGCAGTGGTCGAGGTTATGAAAAAGTGAATAATACCATAATGGAACAAGAAGTACTCCTTACAAAAATATGCCCTGGAAACTTTGAATTACCCCTCCATTGAACTGAATCAGAACGTCTAGTGTACAAATGGCCATGCATGTCAATGTGTAACATTCCCAAACAATGTTTCAAATCTTTACACCAATTCCTCAATAAATATATAAAAAGCAAAGACAAAATCAAAATTAAATTACTGCAAAATATAGATACCTGTCCAGTGCGCAAGTATACAGGACTACAAGGACATTCATTGGCCTGCATTACAGGACCTACTTGTAAAACCACTTTCCATGATATCAAAAGGATATCAACACATCATTCAACTATAAGAAATCTAGTCTATAAACTGTACTATGCTAAAAGTCCTGCTTTAGCACTAGCAAAGTTAAATAACATCCTTCTACATGGTACAGCAAAAGACCTACTTGAAGAAATTCACTATATCCAGAAAAAATATTTTGGAAGTGAAAGACATTTACAAAATGAAATAACTTTAAACCAATTAAGCAACAATTCTACACATGGCAACCTTTTGCTAAACACATACAAAAAAGAAATACTAACATTTAAAAGTACATCAGCTGAAGTACCAAACCATGGATGTGTATGTTGCCGTAGAATTTTTTATAAAAGTAACACAAAAACTGTGGACCTATCATACAAAATAGAAGACAATGAAGATTCTAAATGGTTTGAATTAGCTCTCTACCTTCTAGCAGAAAACAAATATGAAATAACTGAGCCCTTAACACTTTGCAGTTATTGCACTACAAAACTTGACAACAACCAAACTCCTTCACGTTCTATCACAAATAATTTGGAATTATACCCAGTACCAAAACCTCTACAACAACTTAATTTATATGAGAGCATCATAATTCAAACAGTACACCCATTTCAAGCAATAATACGCCTTCAACCAAAAACAGCAAAATTACCTCCCTCTGAATTGGTAAAAGGCATTCGCGGAAAAGTAGTTTATTTACCATTAAATCTAAAAGAAAATGTGCATACTCTAGGAGTGCAACGTCCAATGCAGCAATCTTTAATTATATTAGTAAATGGAGTACCTACAAAAGACAAAAAAATATGGCAACAGCTGGTAGATTTATATAAAGTTAGACAAGCCTTCCAATATACAAAGAAATTAATATTGAAGAAAACTTGAAAGATACAACTGAAATAATTCAAGAAACACAAGAAGCTGGTCAATTTGAGCTACTAGATCCTGCTACAATATCAAATACTTTAGACCATTATACAATTCATCCTTTGCACTGTAATGACACCGTACAAGATGTACTAGAAACTTACCAAATGTGTCAAATAAAAGGATCGCCAATCAGTATATGGGAAAAAAGTATAGAAGCACGTGCTTTTCCTCTACTCTTTCCTACTGGCAAAGGAGGAAGGTATGATGATAGACCTATTCAAATATCAGCTTCAGAATACCACTCATTACGGATGTATTCTGAAGATCCCAGATTTAGACAAAATGTGGAATACATATTCCACCTACTCTTTGAAAGTGAACTAGCAACTTTATGTTTCGGAGTTGCACACATTAAAATCAGGATCACACTTTCAAAATATGACAGCTACACAATTATTAGAGAAAGTGCAACAAAAGGATGAGGTTTTACAATCAAATATTACAAATCTATTATCAAATATGCGTGGTACTAAAGAGTACTGGTTTCGACGTCATGGAGATGTACGTTGTATGATCAGAAACCTTGGCCCACCCACTTGGTTTGTTACATTAAGTTGTGCAGAATATGCATGGGAAGATTTACATGATTTCCTACGCATATCAAATAAAAACAAAACAAACATAGATATTCTAACACCTGGAGAACTTTGTTCTTTGGATCCTGTTAATGTTTCCAGATATTTTCACCATCGCTTCATTGCTATGCTACATTTTATTTGTAATAAAACTGTTCCTCCCCTTGGAGAAGTGCAACACTTCTTTTGGAGAAAAGAATACCAAGCCAGAGGAGCACCACATATCCACATGCTTTTATGGATTAAAGATGCTCCTAAATTTGGTCAAGACAGTGATGCCACTGTTTTACAGTTTATTGAAAAATATGTCACTTGTGAAATTCCATCAGAAGCCACAAATAGTGATCTTCGTGCACAAATTTTACAATTTCAAAGACACAAATGTGGAAAATATTGTCGTCGCAAATACAAAAACAAAGGAAATACTACACCAAATGCCGATTTGGTTTCCTGGACCAGTTACAAATACAGGTCAAGTAAACAACCTCATGTCTTCAGTTAGACATACTGTTAAAGGAAAGTCACCTAAAAATACATATTACATAACAAGAAAAGAAGAAGAAAAATATATCAATGATTATAATGCAATCATTGCCCACTTATGGAATGGAAACATAGATGTGCAGTACATTGCAGACAATTCTACTGCAGTTGCACGATATGTCACAGCATACTTAACTAAAGCAGAAAAGACAGAGCTCCAAGACCTCTGGAATGACCTGTCATCAGATAAAACAGTATCTCAGAAATTATACAGCTTGGGCATAAAAATGCTCACCCATAGAGAATGTGGATCTTATGAGGCAGCTGATCGTTTAACTGGTACTTCATTGTATGGTAAATCTGAAAAAATAGTATGGCTAAGTCTTGGTTCAGCTAAATCTAGAAAAAGAGTTCTAAAATCATATGAAGATATGGAAACAATAGCCAAACATGATCCCAACAGCCAAGACATTTTAAAAAACAATTAATTGGACACATACTACCCAAACAGAAGTAATACTTTGGAAACATGTGTCTATACCAAATAGCCCAAAACTACACATACAAAAATAATATGAAACCCGATGAAAAAAAAAATACAGAGTGACAGACTGTGAAGGCAGCTTAGTTAAACTCACTAAACCAAATTTAATTACTCATATCAAATTGTCATTGAAGAATCCTCAACATAAAGATGTATATTACATGTCCCTGCTACAACTCTTCAAACCATGGAGAAAAGAAGAACAATTACTAGATAACTATGACTCATATGAGGATGCTTTCAAAGCAAATGAAAGCACTATAACTGATGTAAACTTTACACAGTACAAAACAATGTTGCACAATGAACAGCAACATGAAGAAGAACTCCAAGCCCAACTAGATAAGGATACTCCTGACAGTAGTCAACCTTCTGTAACAGGAAGCCAAGAACCACTGGGAGAACCACTAATAACAAATGAGTGAGAATTAGCTATGATAGAAGTAGAAAACACCATGTGTCAGTATGAAGATAAGGAAGACTTAACTATACTACAATCAAAACTAAACAACGAGCAAAGTAGCATTTTTCAAGAAGTAACAAAACAAATTGCACATGGTGTAAAACATGAAAATAAAGAATGTTCCTGCCATAATTATGAACCTATACTACTGTACGTCAGTGGTGAAGCTGGTTCTGGCAAACCATTCCTAATCAAAATCATTAGTAAGTTCCTTCAACAATTGACAAACAACAAACTGCCAGCTGTTGTCACTGCCAGCACAGGTTTAGCTGCCTACAACATAGGTGGTGTTACATTACACCGATTACTACTATTACCAGTAGAACACCAGAACAAATTAGACTATTACAAACTTTCTGCAGAAGCTGCAATGGAATTACGCAGAGTATTGAAACAAATGAAAATGCTAATAATAGATGAAGTGAGCATGGTCTCCAACCTGATGTTAGCTTTGATTCACCTCAGATTACAAGAAGTACTCAAAACAGACTATGAAGAGCTCTTTGCAGGAAAAAACATTATTGTTTTTGGAGATGGGCTTCAATTAACACCAGTAAAAGGTGAACCTATTTTTAAAACATTAGGGCACAAACTCTGCCCTAAAACTGTTGGCAGCATTGGAAATGTCAACCTTTGGCAACATTTCCAATACAGAGAATTAACAGAAAACATGCGCCAATCTGCAGATCTAACTTATGCCAACATTTTAAAAAGTTTGAGAGTTGGTATACTTTCTAAAGAAGCAGAAGCAACATTGAAAACCCGGCACATTAATGCACTTTATGGCGATAATGCATGTGCTACAGATGTTATGGAACAATTAGCCCACAAAAATGTCAATTGTATGGCTTTAATGCCAACTCTTGCAAGCTGTTTCAAATTCAATGAAATCATGCTAAGTAAAGAAATGCAACCAATAATGGAAATTAGCGCCACAGACAAACTAGATGTACATGGTATGACACTACCCATGCGTGACCAGGCCACAACAAGACTAAATCATTTAGAAAAATCAATCTGAAACACAGCAGGCTTAGAAAAGCTGTTAAAAATATCCTTAAATTGCAGAGTAATGCTTAAACGTAACCTTGACGTGGACCAAGTTTAGTTAATGGAGCACTGGGTACAGTTGTTGGCTTTCAAACATACCCATGTGACAACAAAATTCAGTTTGTCAATATACTCTTTGACAAACTTTCAGAAGTAAAACGGATAGGACGCTCAAAAGCTAGATTCCTTCTCTTCAAAGATATGTATGTACGCAGATAACAATTTTCTCTAACTCTTGCATACATAGTCACGATTCATAAATCACAAGGTCTTACCCTAGACAAAGCAATGATAGATATTGGTAACACAGTCTTTAAAGAAGGCATGAGCTACGTAGCACTATCACACTTACGTACACTTGACGGTCTATTTCTAATCAACTTTGATGCAAGTAAAGTAAACGCTGATATTCCTTGCATTTTAGAATATAATAGACTTCGCTCACTATACACTCCCCATCTAAACACATATTCTGTTCCACAAAAACTAAAACGTTGTAAAAGAAAACTAAATCAAACAGAAATGCAACAGGACGTCACTGCAAATCCTCCAAAGAGAGTAAAAGAAACTAATACTTCATCAAGTACCACAAACAAAAAAGAATCTTTTAGAGAAAGTAAACCAGGTACTTCTTTAAAGAAGGAAGACAAACTCCAAAAAAAGCAGTTAGATACAGAACTACCTGGACCATTTAAATTCTCAAATATAGTTGGTGTAAGTTGCTATGCAAATGTAGCAATGAATATTCTATTTCAATTACCACCAATTTTTGACAACATTTACTCACACAGTACAGACCCATTGTGTTTGCAAATGTTAGTACTTCATAGAAATGCAGCAAACAATCCTGACAACACGTATAGTGTTTTTGGAATAAGACGACAATTGGACTACTGTGCTGGAATGGTGAAATTCACTATAAACTCACAGGAAGATCCACAAGAATTTCTAATGTACTTACTACAAGTACTGGAAAACAAAAACATACCTATAAATGAAATCTTTCAGATTTCATACATGTGGAAACATACATGCACTCTCTGCAACAATGTGACACAAGAAGAAATCCCCAATGAACGCTTCATATATATATATCAATACCAAATTGTGATTCCATTCCATTTCAGCAACTTGTACAAAATGCAAACCATGGTAGATTATGCTCTACCTGCAATTCAGATAATCGCTCCACGTTAGTAATACAAACACATGGTAAATACGTAATACTAATGCTTCTACGTTACAATGCAGATGGTACCAAAAACAACTGCAAGCTGACTGGATTCACACATGGTCAAATATCACTTGGTAAGAAAACCTTCACAACAATAGGTATAATCTACCACGCAGGAGCCAACACCAATTCAGGCCACTACGCTGCATATTTAAAAAAGAAATGTGGATGGTTTGAATATAATGATAGTACCATTACTCGAAAGCAGAGATTACCAGCAAATCTTACAAACGCTTATTTGATGTTCTTAAAACCAAAATTTGATAAATAAACTGTATTTAAACCTTTAAGTAAATTTGTGTTACAAAAATATAAACTGTTAGAATATTCCAAAAGCTATCTAACTGCTCAAAGATTCTACAACAACTAATCAGATGAATGAATACCACTAACTTAGACCAAAAAATACACAGTTAGAATACGCCAATTGGTATCTAACTGTCCCAAAATTATAAATTTGTGTTTAATTAATATAAACTGTTAGAATACTCCAAAAGCTATCTAACTGCTCAAAGATTCTACAACAACTAATCAGATAAATGAATACCACTAAATTAGACCAAAAAATACACAGTTAGAATACGCCAATTGGTATCTAACTGTCCCAAAATTATAAATTTGTGTTAAAATAATATAAACTGTTAGAATACTCCAAAAGCTATCTAACAGCTCAAAGATACTACAACAACTAATCAGATAAATGAATACCACTAAATTAGGCCAAAAAATACACAGTTAGAATACGCCAATTGGTATCTAACTGCTCCAAAATTTTATAATATCAAAACAAATGAAGAATCTGTTACTGCTCCAAAAAAATACAACAAAGCAAAGTATAAAGCATTAGCCAGAAACAACAAGTGAACACTGAAAACAAACAAACAAATAAACTGTAGCATAACAGAAAAAGTTTTTTTTTTTAATCCAACATGGATTTTTTTTTTCTCCCACAGACCCAATGATTTTAGCAACAAATACAGAAACTGAGCAAATTGCACAGTACTCTGATTTGTACTGTACTAAATATGAGGGTCGAAAAAAAATAAAAGTATATTGCTTATACAATGTAATAAGTCATTACAAAATACTAATACTAACATGCTATTTTCTTTTATCACAGAAATGAAGAAGAAAAACATGGACTCCGATTACTAGACCAAACAGTAAGTATACAATAATAAGGACAACCATAGCAGCATATCACATCCATAGTATCTAATACCTTTGTTCCTTATACATTTGTTTTTCACCCAAAGTTATAAGCAAATATGAATGTGATATGCTGCGGTGGTTGTTGCCAGGGCATACAATCTTGGGTGCATGGCCAAATGGCCATGCACCCAAGACTCTATGCCCTGGCAACAACCACCGCAGCATATCACATCCATAGAGTCAAACATTTCAACTATGATCTACGGGAAACTTTTAATGTCCGCGAATAATGTAAGTGTTCTTAGAACCCTTTGAACTTGCCAGCGAACAATATGGACACCGTTTTCAGGACACCCCCTACGAACATTTCAGAACAACGCGATAGTTCTTACAACACTTTCAACTTAACAACGAACAATACGGACAGCGTCCTAAGGACACCCCCTACGAACATTCCAGGACACCGGGAGTGTTCTTAGAAGCGTCTTCAGGACACCACCATCTTGTTTATTTGCGAACAGTTCAGGACACCGCGAGTGTTCTTAGGACACATTCAACCTGACAAAGAACAATACGGACAGCGTCCTCAGGACACCCCCTACGAACACTCCCCGGACACCGCGAGTGTTCTTATAGCGTCTTCAGAACACCCCCATTTTGTTTATTTGCGAAAATTTCAGGTCACCGCGAGTGTTCTTAGGACACATTCAACTTGACAGAGAACAATACGGACAGCGTCCTCAGGACACCCCCTACGAACACTCCCCGGACACCGCAAGTGTTCTTAGAAGTGTCTTCAGAACACCCCCATTTTGTTTATTTGCGAACATTTCAGGACACCGCGAGTGTTCTTAGGACACATTCAACTTGACAGAGAACAATACGGACAGCGTCCTCAGGACACCCCCTACGAACACTCCCCGGACACCGCAAGTGTTCTTAGAAGTGTCTTCAGAACACCCCCATTTTGTTTATTTGCGAACATTTCAGGACACCGCGAGTGTTCTTAGGATACATTCAACTTGACAGAGAACAATACAGACAGCGTCCTCAGGACACCCCCTACGAACACTCCCTGGACACCGCGAGTGTTCTTAGAAGCGTCTTCAGAACACCCCCATTTTGTTTATTTGCGAACATTTCAGGACACCGCGAGTGTTCTTAGAACACATTCAACTTGACAGATAACAATACGGACAGCGTCCTCAGAACAACCCCTACAAACATTTCAGGACACCGGGAGTGTTCTCAAAAACGTCTTCAGAACACCCCCATTTTGTTTATTTGCGAACATTTCAGGACACCGCGCGTGTTCTTAGAACACATTCAACTTGACAGAGAACAATACGGACAGCGTCCTCAGGACACCACCTACGAACACTCCCCGGACACCGCGAGTGTTCTTAGAACAGTTTCACTTTGCTTGCGAACAAAATGGACACATATTGACTCCTTAGAACACCCCCTAGTCAGTTTATTTAGAACATTTCAGAACACCCGTGATGGCCGCAAACAAATCGAACACAAAAAGAACGTCTAACACATAAAAAACACAACTTTCATCCTATCTCATACACTCCCACCCTCCCCAAACACTCCTACACACCAACACACTCTACAAAATACACATTTTGAACAAAGTTTCACCGCTCTGTCCGGGGACGTCCGCGAATCCAAGATGGCGGGCGCTACCGAAAAATCTGACGTGCTTCACGCCGTCCAATCAGCGAACACTTTGCATGTCCGCGAACATCACGCAAGACAATTGGCCAATCAGGACACTTTCCGCGGAGCGAACAGGGAAGTGTATCCGCAAACCGAACACAGATATCACTAATTTTTTTTGACCTACTTTTTGGTCATTTTAAAAAAAAAACTACTGGACGGATTTTCACCAAATTTGCAAAAGCACGCTTTCGGGACCAAGCTGCTGCTCCTGGTCCAAATTTGGTGGAAATCCGTCCAGCGGTTTGGGCTTTATGCGCGAGCAACATTTTTTTCCCATTCACTCTATGGAGAGTGAGTATAATGTATACAAATATGAGCATATAGAGGGAAGGTAGAGTAATAAAAATAAAACTATGAGAAAGTGCTGATAACCATAATGATTATCTTCATGCACAGAGAGGATTGCTCTCTTTCAAGCCTGTTTCTTCCGCTATGTATATGTTTCATATGATGGGACAGGACCCTAAGTCTACAAATATAGTACCTTTTCAATTTTTACTTCCTGACTGTTACTGAATAAAACTATGTGGCTTCGATATGTCAGTAAAGGATAAAAAGGAAGAGCCAGCCATGTGATGTCATCAGTGATGTCATCAATGACATTTGTGATGTCTTCTTTGATGTCCTGGGTGTTAGTGTTAGCAGTGCACGGTGGCGCGAGTTCTGGTTGCTTATGTTACCATAACTGGCGAATTTCAGGAGTTTTTCGGTTTTACTTTGAGCCATAACGTCCCTTTAACAAAGTTTTTTCACTGAATTTCATAGGTTTTTAGTAGCGCAACTTAACCATAACGTCCCTTTAACAAAGTTTTTTTATTATCACGCAAACAATATACAAACATGATGTGCAAAAACCAACTTCTACAGATGGCTTTACACAGAATGTTGCAAAGTAAGAATTTATGCTCGTTCAAAGTGAAGGTCAGCTGCTTCCACAACTTCTACAGATGGCTTTACACAGAATGTTGCAAAGTAAGAATTTATGCTCATTAACAGTGAAGGTCAGCTCTTTCCATTTTTTTATCGGGCCCCGGAGAGGCTCACCAAGCGGACTATAAGGTTGTATTGTGTTTTGACCTTGACAGACAGAGATTGTGATGAGACTTCTCTTGAAGGAGTGTTGCTAAAACGTAAGAGAAGATAAAGATGAAATTTCTGAAACAAAACCACTTTTATATATTATATCACTATACGAAAGATCGTTGGCACACGCGGAGTCGTATTTTGGGACTGCACCACTCGTAGACAATGGAAATTGCAATTGTACTGTAAGTAACCCTTTAGATTACTTTATACCAAATATAATTACAATAGCGTAGCATTAAAGACCGCTCAAGTTGAACTTGTTCGTTGAAAGTAGCATAATGTTTTCTACTATGCACTATCACCGCCGAATTGATCCCCTGTCGTTTAGAGGGCTCTGAAAAAGGCAGACGACACAGGGTGGGTTAATAGAAATAATTTAACCAGTCTATAGACGGTCAAGCGCTCTAATCGCTGTGCCACTTCACTGTAGCCTGTCAAGTGGCACAGCGAGTACAGCGCTCGCTTTGACATCCGTGCACCGCTTGCTAACGCAAGTTTGAATCCCGGCAAGGCCAAACTCAGCCTTTCATCCTTCCGTGGTCGATAAATGAGCACCACACACCGTGGTTAATAATAAGCACTGCTTACATACCTCACGGTTCTTAGCGCTATATGAATGGGAAAATATTATTATTTTATTATTAACATACTCTGTTGCACTATCTTCGATAGCAAATAGTTTCACGCCCTAATAAATAAAATGATGATTTTTAATGAAGATCGGCTGGTGAGACTAATTTATGTTTTTTAAAACAGGTACGTGGCCCCATTTTGTCTATGTCACGATTTACAGACTCCAGCGGATGGGGTCTTCAACTGCCAGGTGCAAGTCCAAATATGCAACTTCATGACCCTCACCATTTTATGGGACAATCGCCAAAGACCAATATGCCCTTACGCAGTACTTGCGGCTACAAACAACATACCAACCAATAGGGTGGTCTAATGGCTCATTGTTGGAGCAACCTTCCGATTATCAGAGCGACCGTTTACTGCTTTTATCATAAACCAACAGCCTATCTACCGCAAAGGAACAACGCGTGGCTCCAAATAAACTTTTGCTGATTGACAGCAGAGACAATAGCAAATCGCTGAATATTCACTAAACATTTCATGTGAAATAAATGTACTTTACCAAATGTACAATCCTGCTGTTTACTTTTAAACCACAGTTTCATATTCCGAATTGTGGCGCACTGAGTTGTAAGCTGATCTAACACTCTCTGTACCGCAAAGGAACATCGCGTGTCTCAACATGAACTTTTGCAGATCGACAACTAAGACAAATGCAAATTGCTGAATATTCTCTAAACATTTGATGTCAAATAAATGTACTTTACAACATTTACAATCTTGCTTTTAAATCACAGTTTCATATTTCCGAATTGTGGCGCGCTGTGTTGTGACATAATGTGTGTTGTCTTCCGGGTTCTGTGTAGAGTCGCGTAGTACTGGAGACGACTGGGCGCGTTTCATTACGCACCCTGTAACGTCACGGAGAAAGGCGGGGAATATGAATGCTTTGATAATATCAGGTTTAGGGGCAGGAGATATGATTTAGTGTCGCAAAAGCAAGTCAGCCAGGTCAATAGCGCCAGTCATAGGATTATCACATAATGTCGGCGCACACCAGCCAGATTTATCGTTTCTTTAGTGGACAAAAAGTCGGTTGACGCCCCTAGGAAATTGTACTATTAGCGAACAAAAGGAGTGCTCTTAAAACACTTTCACCCTGACAACGAACAATACAAACAACGTTCTCAGAACACCCCCATTTTGTGTAATTGCAACCATTTCGTGACACTGCGAGTGTTCTTAGAACACATTCAACTAGACAGATTACAATACGGACAGCGTCCTGAGGACACCCCCAGTTTGTGTATTTACGAACAATTAAGTACACCGCGAGTGTTCATAGCTCATTTTTACCTTACTTGCGAACAAAAATGACACATACTCCGTCCTCTAAACACCCCACCATTTAGTTTATTTACAAAATGTCAGAACAGCCGTGTTCTCCGCGGACAAATCGAACCAACAAAAAGGTCTAGCACATAAAAAAACAAAACATTGAACCTATCTCGTACTCCCCCACCCTCCCCAAACACTCTTACACACCAACACACGGCACTAAATACAATTTTTTATCCACGTTACACTGCGCTGTACGCGGTCGACTGCGAATACAAGAGGGCGGGCGCCACAGAAAATCTGACGCGCTCCACGCCCCTCGCCGTCCAATCAGCGAACATGTCGCATGTCCGTGGACATGACGCAAGGCCATGGGCCAATCGGGGTGCTGTCCGCGGAGCGAACAGGGAAGTCCGTCCGCGAAGCGAACGCAGATATCACTAATTTTTTTGCCTTACATTTTGGTCATTTTTAAAAAAACTACTGGACAGATTTACACCAAATTTACAAAAGCACGCTTTTGGGACCAGGCCGCCGCTCCTGCCGCAAATTTGGTGTAAATCCGTCCAGCGGTTTGGGCTGTAGCCGTGCGCAAAGTTTTTTCCCATTCAGTCTATGCGAAAAAAAAAGTTTTGGGATCCCCCTATAACTTTTGCCCCCCTGGACGAATCCTCACCAAACTTCACAAAAAAAAATTCAGAGTGACCCAACTACTTTATTTGCAAAGTTTGGTGAGGATCCGTCCAGGGAGAGTGAAGTTATAAGCCGCCCAAAAAGTGCTCTTCCTAAGGAAACAGCAACTTAACCATAACTACATGGCCACTACCGTGGCCATGTAATATATATATATGTATATATATATATATGTTCAACATACTGCCATTCTCATGCAGAAGGTTCAAGCTGCACTCTCTACAGTATTTATTAGGCAAAATCACTCCCAATTGGAACAAAAATATATATGCAATTATACTGGCATAATTCAGTTTTTCATTTATGATGATGTGCATACAACCCTGTAACGCAGACACGCGAGAAGCCACAAGGACATCTCTCTCTTCCCCTGCAGAGCTGCGTACTCAGTCCCCACCCTCCTCCCTCCAAGAATGGGATAGTGATTGAAGGCCCTTGGTTTATTGATGCGAGAATAACACAGATACACCTCCTCGCCTTCCTGCTGATCCTGCACAAGGTATTTGCCCCCACTCTTGCCCCCTGACACACGATGCCACCATTAAACCACTGTATACCTCCATGCTCTGGTTAAAAGAATCATGGGCAGCAAGACCCCACATCCCGCCACCTTTTGATGTACCAGCTATGTGCCCCCTGACCCAATCGTATTCTAGTTCACCCGAACCTTAACTGACCATGGTGGCAGTTTATTCACTCTTGTACTAACATGCTATAAAGATGTCTCCTACTAAATCTAACAAAGCAGAAGGATGAAGGTATCCCGACACATGCCCCCTGGACTCATAAACTGCCTCTTTAGAATAACGTTGTTATAATGGTGAATTGAGAGCACTTGGAGTTATGTGCTATTACTTGTGTGATGTTAGATTAACAACCCATATTTTTTACAGGGTAGCATAAACTATAATGACTAATGAATGGGTATGTGTGGCCACAAGGGCAGATGTTAGCTTAGTCCAAGATGTATCAATTCATCATCGGCTGATCAGAGCTCCACCCTGACAAGTCCAGCTGACCTGATTGCATCATTATAACCCGAAAAGGAGCCTCACCAATCCGGATGCTCTGCGCATATACATCTATATGTACCCATCTTCATTGCCCAATCCCATCGACTCATGTAATCCCTAGCCCCCACGTCGTAGATGATGTGGTTTTGTAGCATAATGTTGATGTTTTCTGTTGTAAGACAGACCACTCTCAGAGTTTGCAGAGTTCTCTGCTTGCCCTATATTGGTTTGGATAAAACTTAACTTCACCCGCGCTTGGTCTTGGTCTCATTCCCTGCTTGGGTGTGTCCATTATTGACTCTCATTGTGGAGTCTTACATGCCTTTTTGGGGGACGCTCACTTTCAAGTGGTGACCCTGAAGCAATTGCGTTCTTTTTGGTCCTTTTGGAGCGAGACGTCCCCGGCCACAGCAGAGACGCATGGCGCGCCCCCTCAAGAGAGCTGCCCGTCTATGGCAAGCGGTATGCTTAGACGTGCTCACGCAGTAGGGCGAGAGGGTACGGGTCCCACTTCACAAAACCCATAGTGCCGCTCATAAGAGCCGGGGGCGGCCATTGAGCGTGGGGCAGCGCCGCCTGGACGGACCAGGTCCAGAGGGTCTCAAATCAAGACGTACACCTGAGTATCAAGTGCAAGCGATATTACAAGGAGTTGGATATACAAAATAGTATATGAGGTCGAGTTAAGTTATAGAGGTTCTTGAGGGTAAAAGCGGTGGTACTCTTATTCTTTCTTTTCTTTCTTTTGCATATGGCCATTAGAATGAGTTAAGGAGATTACAAGAGAAAAAGGGAATACGGGAACCTAGCTCCGAAAGGGGATGGAAGGCGGCGCCGCATAGTGCTATCTTGACTAGTACAGGGAATGAGTGAAAGAGAAGATATTAGTAGGAGTCTCATATGAGGAGAAGACTCAGAGTACAATTTAGAAACGCTTTCATTCTTTTTCCTCTTTTCTAAAACTCTATGGGAAGATATTCTGACTATTTAAGGGTTATAGGGTGCAACTGGTTGAAGTAAACGGGATTCTTTGGATGAAGAATAGGGTAGAAAAGAAAGGGAGGTATATGTTACATGTTGTATGTAAAGCGTTTGTCAAATCAATGTCATGTATTGTACATGTTATGTTTATTTTGTGATCAAAATGTTTTGGTAAATTGATCAAAAGACTGTGTGATGTTTCAATGAAAATTGGTCATTGTAAGTGTGACCTTTCAAGATTTGGTACGCAGGGTATATAAAAGTGGTATATTAGTGGTAGAATATCGCCATCACCAGCAGTGTGTACACAATGCCCACCCAAACAGGGTATCAAAAGGGGGTGAGGTACAGGAGAGTAACATGGGGGCGGAAACACCTTTGGCCCATATTTGCCAAAATTTGCCAGGCTATGCGGAACGTATAACCAAGTGCCATGACCAATGGGTCACGGAACTAAAAGGGGAAGGGCTACCACAGGTATGGCCCCAAGGAGGATCTTTTGATAAAAGCGTGTTGGACATGGTGGCCACATGCTTATTTGTGTAATATAAAGGAAAACAATTGCAGAATAGAAGAGAGATATTAGACTTATGGAGGTTGTTTGAAGAAGTGCCTCCAATTAAAAGAAAGGAACAAACAAAGGAACAGATTGCATCTTCCCTGGCAACAGATGATAGTGAAAAAGAGGGTAAAGGGAAGGAAGGGCCAGTAGAATTAACACGACTATATCCCCTTTTGAATAAAAAGTGCCTGCTGAAGGATACAGTGACCGAGTATATGTGTCAAAGCCCACGCCCCCATTGCACCACGACCCACCGCACCCCCACCATATGAATGCCCCAGAACAGGTGGACAGGTGAGTACTCGGCAATAGATATTGAAACATTTACAGAAGATTTAGATTCCAGGCTATCAATGGCCCAGAACAAACTGTCTAGGTTAAGAGATACATGTGAACAAAGTGGATCAGGTACTTCTAGGATTGAGTAAACACAGAGGGTATAGACACCGGACAGGTCCATAGAAGAAGGGTGGAAAAAGGGGGAGATACTATTTTGAATCTAGAATGAGCCAACCAGAATAATAGAGCTAGAGCAACACACACCTGAGGGAGGCGCAATGGAAGAAGGCCTGACCTCAGGTGGGACGGAGGAGTTATGGTCTGACAGAGGAAGATGAGCTGGAAGTGAGAAGAATAGGGTTTGCAGCAGGAGGGGCGCCAGTGAGGTTAGATGTAACACCTCTGGGAAGGGCAATGGAGGAAGAATGGAATGCAAGATTAAGAAGCAGAGTGGGAAGAATGGCAGTACTGGGAAAGAAAGGGTTAAAGGTGAGTACTGGCAAGGGAGCAAAAGGGAGGTTACAGCTGCCCTTGATACATCGAGGAGGAGTGATGCCAAATTATATACCCTGGGCACAGATGGATAAGGCCAACTTGTTGAAATTATTACCCCTGCTGTCAGGAGGTGCAAGTAAGTGGATATATGCATTTGAGAAGCACACTGCAGGGGTTCCCTTGGTGGTAGGTGATGTTAAAGTTTGCTAGTATCCGCAGTGGGTGATCAAACTTATCGAATTTGCGTGAAAGCAGGCTTTCCAGGAATAACATTAGTTTGTGACAGATATGACGTGCTTCTTTCAACACAGTAAGAGCAAGAGTTTGGGATGCATTAAGAGAAACCTTCCCAGACACCCCAGATTTGCAGTCAGTGATGCAGTGCACGATGAATGATGAGGAAGATGCAATGGCTTTCATTTTATGGGTGCAGGAGATGTGGAGAGCAGAAACGGGCATGGCCTGGGATCAGTCAACCTCCTTATTTTACTTTATGATAAAGAGAGGGCTCCCGAAAGAAGCTCAGAAAGCGCTCGATAAAATAGCTGGGATTGAAGCCAACGGCTGACCCGAGATACAAAGCATTATAGTACACCACTGCAAAAGGATCAAAGAAAGAGAAAAGGAGATAGCACATAGAAGGTTGGCAGATGCCACAAAATTAATACAGACAAAACTGGTGAAGGTCACAGCAGCTGTAGCTGCACTCCCACAGATAGCGAACGAGAAGAGGAGGAGGGGTCAGTAGCAATAAAAGCTACGCGGGAAACGGACAGGAGCAGTGGAATAGCAGTATGGAGGGCCACAGTGGCAAGTGTGGAGCGCCCGTGGGAGAAGAGGTGGGTACAGAGGGCAAGGAGGTGGTGGTCCAGGGTATGGAGGGTATGGCGGGTACGGAGGTCCATGTCTACGGGGAGGGCAAGGGAATTGTTGGAATTGGGGGAGGTGGGGACATTTCTCAAGGGAGTGTAGAAGCCGACCCATGAATACTTATCAAAATGGACAGCAGTATGGCCTCCCTCACCCAGGAAGCCCATATGGGCTGCCAATGGGCAGTGGAGGGGCAGAGGATAGCAAGATTAGAGATGCACAGATGAGCACAGGGTACAGCCGCATAATGTTCAGCAGCGACCACAATGCCGTGAGCACATGGCGCACGTACATGGCAACTCTTTTGTTACAACAGCAAATGGTGGAGTGGCTGTGGCATCAGGAAATGTTTATGACAATGGGGGAACAACAAGGCATCCAGCATAGGACAGCCCACAGAGAGCGATTGCGTGTCCAGTACTATCAACGACCCTCGATGCAGCAGAGGAACCATTGGTGGGGGCAGAGATAGGGAACAACCAATTCATTTTTATGGTAGATTCGGGAGCTGAAAAATCATGCCTAAGAGAAGGCAGGTTTCTGCTATTTAATCGCAAATTGGAAACGCAGGGGTTCTCTAGGGCGGTGGTCAAAGTTCCTTACACAGAAGATTTGGATGTAACAGTAGGGGGGAAAACAGTACGAGCACCTTTACTGTACTTTGAAGAATCTCTGATTAACTTGCTGGGGAGGGACCTGCTCAGCAAGCTCAATATGACCATCTTGTTCAATGAAAGAGGGATAGTTTGCTCTACCCCGGGGATCTGCCCATTGCGAGTGATGTTGGTAGTACACACACGAGCCACAGCACCGGAGGTACGCGGCATACCAGTAGACCAGACATGTTCATTCAGGGGTTAAAAACACTAGCGTGAGTGGTCCCAGAGTTAAACCAAACGCCAAGAGTGGAGGGTACCCACAGAATTTGTTTTTCGCCCTGTAGCACGCCCAGAAATAATGCCAGGAACAGTGATGTCCTTAGACTTGCATGCAGTGCAGGTATCACCACAAAGAATAGCAGTTATTGGAATGGAGACACATAGGGGTCAGTGGCGCACAGTGTTGTGCATTAATGCTAACATCACACTGCGAGATTTGTCAGATGCGGACCTCTTCACAGATTTAGACAGCGATGGGGAAATAACAATAGAAATAGCGATTCCCTGCAATATCATGATACAAACAAGGAAGGTGCCAGTGCAGCTAATAGCAGTGGTAGGAGCGCCACCTTCCTTTTTCGACAACGACATGCAACTAGTGCCAAATGACCTATGGACCACAGGCCCACATGATGTAGGGCTCCTGCATGAGGTGACACCAGTAAAAATAAAAATCAAACATGGAGCATTACTGCCCAGAGTAAAACAGTAACCCCCGTCCCAAGAAGCAGAAGAAGGGATAAAAAAGACAATCTACGCACTATTAGTGCAGGGAATAATAGTGCCCTCAAATTCACCATGCAATACTTGTATTCACCCCATCAAGAAAGCAAAGGGCGGGGCATGGAGGATGATCCAGGACCTACGCTCTTTTAATGACGTCATACAGAAGGAATTTCCATTAGTTCCTAATCCTGCATCAATTCTGTGAAGCATACCAAAAGATGCATCATGTTTTACAGTAGTGGACTTGAAGAACGCAATTCTTCTCAGTGCCACTAGATCCAGAATCTAGATACTTGACAGCATTCACCTTGGGAGGAAAGAGATATGAGCATTTTAGACTACCCCAGGGATACTGTGAAAGCCCAAGTATATTCAACAGAATGTTACATGAAGATCTAGGAAACATTGTCACAGAGAGCATGAACATTCAATATGTGGATGATCTCCTGATTTGTGGAAAAAATTAAGATGAGTGCAGGAAGGATTTTATTACACTTTTGATATTGTTGTCCCACAAAATATACAAAAGTAGACAAGGAGAAGTTACAATATTGTCAGAAATAAGTATTGTATGTGGGACAATTGATATAAAAAGATGGTAAAAGAATCTTGCCAGACAGGGCAGCTGTAATCATGGCAGTAAGTGAACCAAAAACAGTGAAAAAAATACAGAAATGTCTCGGCATGTGCCACTACAGCCGCGCCTGGATATCAGAATATGCAGGGTACAAAGCCATTACTACAGGGACTCAAAGAAGCACAAAGAGAGAGCACAGAAATACAATGGACAGCAGAAATGCATGAGGTCTTTAAGACACTGTAAGGTTTGATTTCAGCGGCACCAGTACTCGTGAACCCAGATTATGAACGCAAGTTTTACTTATTTTCACATAGCAATGGGACACTCATGACAGCAGTATTAACACAAAACATATTTGGGACACAAGCCCCTGGCCTACTATAGTGCCACACTAGATGCAGTGATTCAAGGACACTTCGCTTGCGAGCAGTCTCTCGCAGCCGCAGCATTCGCAATAGAGAAGAGTGCAACAATTGTGATGGGGTGTTTTGTGACACTGTGGAACATTCACTATTCGCAATATTAGAAAGATCAAAGAGCATATTGACAACACAAAGAGCCACAGCTTATGAAGTTATTCTATCCAGCGCTAACATACACATAGTGAGGTGTAAAACGGTTAACCCTGCAACATTCATTAAAGAAACATGCACAGTGGAGGACATGCAAACACAAGATTATGCCACATACAGAGGAGTGGATGGAGACACACCCACAGCGAGTGAACATGCCTTGTCAGAAGTAGAAGTATATTTCATAGACGGGTCAGCATCAATAAATTCAGAAACAGGAGAAAAACACGTGCGTGTGGCAGTTGTGAGACTGGAGGAAGGTGAATATGAAATACTCCTTCAGCAGAGACTACCAGCCCATTACTCAGCACAAACAGCAGAATTAGTAGCACTCATTGGAGCATTACATGCAGCCAAGGGTTATGCAGTGACAATCTATACAGACTCAGCATACATGACCACAACAGTATATGGGGGATTGGCAAGGTGGGGGAGAAGAGGATCCCCAGTGCAGCACGGTGAGCTACTAAAAGAGTTGATAGAGGACTAAAAGAACCTACATTTGTGGCCATAGTGAAATGCCAGGCCCATACAAACAACAATGACGTCATCTCTTTAGGAAACGCGGCAGCGGACGCTGCTGCAAAAGAAGCATCATATTTAACAAAAGGGAAAACAGGTGGAAGAGGATCGCCCTGATGGGTATAATTCAATGCCCATTTCCCAAATATTAGAGTTGCAAGAAGGGGCGTCGAGGGAGGAAAAGGAGTTATGGGAAAAAAAGAGGGTGCAGCCAGTCATCCACTGATCTCCTTTGGCGCCAGAACAACACATGTAAAGTAGTCATGGCCCGCAAATTACTAGATATAGCGTTCCAACAGCCTCACTTCCCAGCTCACAATTCCAAACAACACATTTCCGTGGAGATACAAGAAAATTGGTTCATACCAGGGCTGCAGGAACATCTTTCAAAATTGACAATTGAGTGTACAACATGTCTGCTATACAATTCAGGAATGACAGGAATGACACTAAGAACATTGCGAGGGACACTGCCCAAACCAACAGGCACCTTCAGAGAGCTGCATATTGATTATGTCGATATGGGAGAAAGATGCAATGGGTCACGCTACATGATACTGGTGGTCTGTCCCTTTTCAAGATGGGTGGAGGCAGGGCCGTGTGCCCACCCGAAAGTGAAGTGCGCTGCAAAGTTCTTAGTGCCGGAAGTGTTTCCGCTATGGGTGATTTGCGATGTAATTTGCTCTGACAATGGCACGCATTTCATTAATGATCTATTTAATGAAGTACCAGCACTGCTATGGATAACACATAAACTGTGCACTATTTATCACCCACAATCAAACGGCATGGTTGAGAAGATAAATGGCCTCCTGAAGGGAAGTTCGTCAAAATTGTGCTTTACACTAAAGAAGAACTGGGTGTACTGTTTACCCCTGGCCTTGTTTGAATTGAGAAATAAACCCAGCAAGGGCAAGGACCACCATTTGTCCCCACATGAAATTGTAGCAGGGAGGTGCATGGATACTGCACATTCTCCATTCCGCAGGCATTGAGATGCTCACAGAAGTACTACAGTACTAGGGGAAGAATTCAATTAATACTTGACCAAGCTCACAAGAGCGGCTCGTATGATAGCAAGGCAGTTAGCACCCCCATTTACACGTGAAAAATCAAGTGACACTATAACACCGGCAGCAGATAGTCCAACAGGTCAGCTAATGCCAGGGGGGATGGTGTATGTGAGGAGTTTCGTTCGTCGGTGGAACTCTCCAAGACTTCATGTCCCGTACAAAGTACCCACTGCTGTTAAAGTAAAGGGCCTGAGATATTGGATACATTTGACAGACGTATGAAAAGCTTACAAAAGCGTAACACAGGAGACAGAAGAGAGAATGAATGAAGAAGAAATACAAACTTGATAAGGAAAAGGCGTACATTTAATGGTACCCATGTGACCACTAAAAGGAAAGTTAAAGAAATATCCTGATGTACATAATAATGGTAATGAAATGAAGAGATGTGATTTCTTCTTTCTCTCTCTCTCTCTCTTGCTAACAATGAAATAATTATGAATAGTATAAAAGAAGAAAAGAAGTGTATACAAATGAATGTTATGGGTTGCTTAATGCACTATTATGTCTCATTATGTAGGAGAAATCATGGCAACTGAGGGGGCCCCCGCTGCAAACAACGTTAGAATAGATAGAAATGGAAACACTTATTTTGACTTGCGTAGATATTCTTATGAGTGTGGTTTGTTTGGGTGTGCTGTGATATTTTTCACAATGATATTTGGCCTAGTGATATACTGGGTGGTAGCATTTCTATCTATCGATATAAATGAGGGAGGAGGAAATGGAACAAGTATGATAAAACAAGGGACCCACCTCATATGGGATGGCTTTAAGCTCATAATGGGACATGGTACCCATCATGATGGCACACGGCACACAAATGATACAAGCAATGAACAGGTAGCCCCATGTCCAATTGCCCCGTACAATGCCTCTGAATAAAATATTTATGAACTTAACGATCCAAATCCTTCTGCGTTACCTTGGTTATATGATGACACCACCACCGCGGTAACACCAACATTCAAAACATCTATAGATTATGAATTGCCCACAAGTGTAAAGGGAGAAAATTTGGAAACAGCCGAGAGGGTTCTTGCCTTGTATAACGAATGGCAAAAGGGGGTAGCGGGGGGAACGCCTTTAATGCAGCATGATGTAGAAAAAGGGAAAGTGAACCCCAGAAGCAATACGAGAAGGAAGGAGGTTGGGAGGAGGAAGTACGATGAATACTCTGGGTTAGGGTTAGACACAATAGAAGATCCAAGACACCCGCACCAGTCCAACAAGTGGTATGCAGATATGAGTTCCACTGCCAAACAAACGACCAACGAGAGCTGTTACGTGGGCTCTCTAATACCCCACTCCTCAGGTCCCCTCAAGGTGCTCCTGTCACAAGAACTACCTCTTACAGATGCCTAGTGTCTCCATCTCACCTTATGTAGAATAAAGAACACCTTCCAGGCACACACGGTTTCTTTTGAAATGCTGCAGAACAAAGAAACGTGCTTCTCGAGACCCAAAGGAGTAGTGTGCTTGAAGGAACCGTTCTTAGGGATCAAAGGGACATTGTATTCAGATAAAAACTGGAAAGAGGAACAGGTTACATGCAAAGCAGAAGCACTACGGGGGTTGGCCGCAGAAAAATTGCAATGGGTCAAGAAAACATGCACTCCAGTATGGGCCGAACACATCACAAAGCTTACTTGAGTCACAGCCCTGGAAAAGCCCTTCAAACTGCAAAAAGAATTTACATATGAACTGTGCTTCCTCAGTGAAGGGAAAACTAACATGGGCACAAATAAGAACTGTAACAAAATGCTCACCATCCCAGATATGAATAGGGACAGCTGCTCTTATGGACACTTAGTGGGTTTGCGGTAAACAGGCATATTTTCACCTCCCACAGTCCTTGAGGGGCACATGTTCCCTGGCAACGCTGCACTCTGCCCTGATGGTGGTTCCGGAGAGTCATATCGAAGGGGGGAAGGGGCTGCAAGCTGTCCAAGGACCAGAGGACACACAACTAATGGATGAGACGCCTGTGTATGTCCTATCCGCGGACAACATGCATAGCCCGGTATCCAATTACATATTGAAGGTCATCCAATTACATATCCAAAGCATCCACAGAACTATTAGCGCAAATTCCAGATAGGTTCTGGCTGTTCAATTCTGCCGAAACATTCTTCGCCTCCCTTATTCCAAGTATCCAAGCATGAGCCAACACAAAATGTCTTCAAATAACACATTGGGAGCTGATCCAACTGGCTAATGACACAGGAGAAGGATTCAACGCGAGCAAGGTGGAGCTGAGGGCCCTGCGGCTAATGACAATACAGAACAGGTATGTTCTAGAGCTGTTGACGGCCATGGATGGAGGTGTTTGCCGAAAAATCGGGAGCGCATGCTTTCGTACCTTCTGCAGACATTGACAATGGAACACTGTCCATTGTTATCACAGCCGTACACAACCTGGGCGAGCGGATGAAGAAAGAAGGAGGAGTGGAGCCGAGCTCATGGTTTGACAACATTTTTTCATGGGTACCTTCCTGGCTCAGAATAACTGTTAAGTTATTGGTACCCGTCATCGTCTTTTTGCTCCTGATTTTTTTTGTGTGCCAGCTGGGTCTTTGGTACTGCGCAAACGCAGTTCCTAAAGGTGTAATGATGATGGTGACAATGGGCAATGCTAGAAGAGTTGCACAGATGACCCAAAAAGCACAAGTACAAACAAGTGAGGACCCTGGGTCCAAATATAGAATGGTAGCATTATACTATGATGGAGACATAGTGGACAGATTATACCACACCACGATAAAAGAGGGCCGTACACTAGAATGGTATAAGGAGGTATGGGTGGCCCTTGAAGGAGATGGGGGTGTATATATATGACCTGCACCCCTGATGAATATGCAAGAGCAGGACAGAGTCTCCGGGGAGTATATAGGGCCTGAATGCCAATAAAGGGAACGCCGGCCTGGGATGAAGCAGTAGCTGATGAAAAGGAACGAAGGAGGTTGGGTGAGTTACACATTTGTTACTTAAGTAACGAAAAGGGGAATGCATGGGAGGAAAGGTCTCTAGGACCCCCCTCCCTCTACATTTCTCATCAATGTGTGTCCTATGACTCGCCGGCAGCCATCTATGCACCTGGGCCCAGGATGTAGGATGGCTGTGGGCCGACACATGGGACTGCATGGCTCATCCTGTAGCATGACACAGACTCCATTTTATGATACACCTAGACTTCATTTTAAACATAACAATTTAGGCCTCAGAAGCAGCCTGCAGGGCTGCAGCTCCCTCCATCTGATCGCACACAGCGAGCCAGCACTCCCCTTGCCCTCCTCCCTATTGCGGCTCAGCTGAAGGCCTGTTATCACGGGAGACTAGGCGCGAACAAGCTACATTACAAACACTGTGGGGGTAATTCATAGAATTCGGCGCACAAGTGGTGCACACGGCTGGCGCACAGTGTGCATGTGCGGCAGTCTGCGCCAGCCGCGTGCGCCAAAACCAATTTCAGCGCACAGCATATTCAGAGATCCTAGCATCCATAACCAGCCGTGGCGCAGCGACGCTGCAGCAGCACCACTTACGCCCCCAACCCCGCCCTGTATGCCATGAACAGCGCACAAATCCAGTACATTGCTCAAAGGCCAGTGGACCAGCATACAGCCCCCAAACCACGAAATTGTGTGTAAAACTCCCCACGCACCCCTCCGAATACACGTACCCCGCTCAGGCTTGCGAAATCACGTGGAAAATGCCCCACACACCCCTCGGAATACACATACCCCACTCGCGCTACCAAAATCGTGCGTAAAATTCCCTGCGCACCCCTCGGAATACACATACCCCGCTCACACCAGGTAAATAGCGTGGAAAAATTCCTCCCTGTGCTGTGGGCTGCCTGTGGGGCATGGCCAGGGTGGATGGGCTGCCTGTGGGGGCATGGTGAGGGTGGATGGGCAGCTTGCACAATTTTCGGGGGTGCGCAGGACGTTTCACACGGGATAGGCCCTGTGAGAGCAGGGTACATGTATTTGTGGGGTGCGCGGGGAGTTTCACACGGGATAGTCCCTGTGCAGCAGGGTACGTGTACTTGTGGGGTACGCGGGGAGTTTCACATGCGATAGTCCCTGTGTGAGCAGGGTACGTGTATTTTTGGTTTACGTGGGGAGTTTCACATGCGATAAGCCCTGTGCGAGCAGGGTACGTGTATTTGTGGGGCACGCAGGGAGTTTCACACGTGATTTGGCATTGTGGACCCTCCCGGGCATGCGGTTTCCCCCCTTCCCATGCCCTGCAGGCAGCCCACACCACAGGGGACTACCCTACAACCCTCACCATGCCCTGCAGTCAGCCCACATGGCACCATGCACTTGTGAGCCCCCGACTCATGTCCACCACCCATCCACCCACCCACCCAGCATTGACTGGGCACCTGCCAGCAGGCACCGACTCATGTCCCCCTGCACCCCACCTACCCAGCATTGACTGGCACCTGCAAGCAGGCCCCTACTCATGTCCCGCTGCACCCCCACCCACCCAGCAGTGACAGGCACGAGTCATGTCACACCCCAACACGTTATCCGATCCACACTCATGGCCCTTATGGCCACCCAAAACCCACCCCACGCCAACCCAGTCCAAACACCCAACTAAGTATTCCATCCACCCCACATTGAAATCCCAATCACATGATACTTCCCAAATGGCAAGTATGCACATCAATACATGTCCGTGACACACACACAATGGGTGCAAGTGAATGAGAAAACCCACATCGTGTCATGCATGAAACCAATGAGAGAATAACACACACATGAAGTATGAAACCAAAATGTATTAAATATAAAAGCAAGGGAATGAAAGAAAATCACACAATAATAGAAATAATAAACAAAAGGCTGCATGTCCAAAATAAGTGAAAATAAATATATGAATGCAGAATAAAAATAAATCCAAATCAAAATGGCTCCAAAGGGTTCTTCCATCAAACCAAATCCAAAGGAAAAAAATGATGAAAATCCATTGCTCCATGGTAAAAAAATGGAAAATATTGAAGTCTAATCCAGTCTTCAACTATATACAATGTACAGATCCAGGGTCCATGAGCCCAACAATCCAAATGAAACCTACAAAAAACCCTACCTAATAAACAACTATATACAAAAAGTTGGGGCATAGTCCATGCGCCCCAAATGAAAGAAAGGAGTGTCCGGTGTGCCATGGAGCCTGTGCCACTACTTTTGGATTGCCGCCCGGAATTGCTGCGAAATTGCTGCTGGAAGACGAAGACGTTTTTGAAGCAAAAACTATGTGGAGTCTGCTTTTATTTTTTATTTTATTTTTATTTTTTTTACTTGCACTTTGAAGAAACAGGAGTCTGTTTTCACTTGCCTTCTCATCTGCCTGACGCTCCACCTCCCTACGCCCGCTTACTTCAAAAACCGGAAGTCAAGCGAAGCGTAGCGGAGTGTGTCAGAGTGTCCGGTGTCAGGTGTCAGGTGGTGGGCAGAGCATGGAGTGCCTGACCACAGTGCCGCCAAAGAATTGCAGAACATAAAAGAAGGTAAGCTTTATTTGCATGTGCCATTGGGACTCACTGAAGGGGAGCAAGGACACAAAATGCACTTAAAGAGAGACAATGAACAGACTGAAGGGGCAGAGGGCATAGTGAGGGATACGGATGTGACTTGCTCCACCCCCTCTTGGGATGCAGAGGCAGAGAACTCCAGCCAGCGACTCCTGACCCCTTATTAAATCAAAGTTTCTGCCCCTTCAATATTCAAGTAAAAATTGGAGCTAGCACTGCGCTATACATAGACAATGGGCAGGCGGCCGCTAATACCGGAGAACCACCCAAAGCCATGGGAGCCGGCACAGATGAAATTGAAATTGTAGCAGGAAGCCTACAGACGGAAGCAGAGCATTCGACAAAACAGGCCACACAAAAAATCACAGACAAGCCAGTGGAAGACCAAATGCAAAATCTGGTCAGTTCTCCACTTCTAGCAGCATTGAATGTCTCTACTATTGAGCCCTGGGTAAGCCCAAAGGAGGCAAGAACAGGTCACAATGCAAGCCAAGCAACTGTATCTAGTTGGATAGAAAAACCGAAGCTACCAACAACAGGGGAACGTCATATGCTGAACAACCTGAAAAGAAAAAACTCAAACCCCGAGGCAGAGGACGAAAGGCCATGGAAGAAATTAGCACAGTCGGAAGGCCGTGAGGGGGCTAATCGAAGAACTCAGTTCAGCCACCCATCGAGATACATAGTTAAGAGGACGAAATACCCGAACAACCAAAAGGAGGGTGCTCCCAGAAGCATCATATGGAAACCATTTACGGCAGGACCATTGCCAACAAATTTAACAACAGGGGCCCCCAAAACTCCAAACACCATAAATGGAGGAACCACAGTAACCCAAGCAAATGCTAGGGAGACACTAAGCTTCAGCTTTGGCAGACGGAGCCCCGCCTGCACTAATCAAATTAAAAAAACAACAGGAGTCGAAATATCAGATGCAGTTTTGTTGGAGACGTCAATGAATATGGAGAACGCACTAAAAGACAAGACCATAGGCACCAAAAATGTTGACAAAGAAAGAGGAATGACTGACAAAGTTGACATCGAAGACAAATCGATGCAAATGTTGCCATTAAACCAAGTGGGAAATGAAGACCAGGTTAAATCAGGTCGAACAACGGAAGACAATTTCCTAATGGTCGCAACTATGTCAGGAATCCTAGCACCCTTCATGAAACTGTATGAGGACATTGCAGACACATTAAGAGACCATACTACATACCAAAACAATATTTGTAGAGGGTTTCATTTCAGCAATCCAAAACAATTTGGACAACAGCACCACCAATATCACCCAACTGCTACATGACATAATCGAACCTATACTAAAAGAAAGAAAACTAGGGAGGTTAAATCAAAAAGGCAAGGACTTTATAAGAAAAGACTCAGGAACAATGACTGTACATGAGGTGTAGAAAAACAAAACAATGCTGAATCTAAAGAGCAAGAAAATAAAGGAGAAAGGAGCATGGGTACACCAGTAAATTTAGAAGAGGACTCAGAAACTCAAAGTGTAACCGTTATGGAACTGCGAGCAACTCAAAGTGAAGAGAAGGGGGAGGTAAAACAAAACGAAGATAGACCCCCCGACTGAGGATATCACCAGTAACATTCTTCCAAGAGAAAAACTAAAGAGCAAATTGTCTCAACCAGGAACAAGAAATGAGTCAATGAAATCATCAGAGATCGAGGTGGAAGAAAGTCCCCTAAACAGAAGCGCTAGGGAAGGGCTAAACAACTCAACAGAAACAGTGGAGGCCATTTCTAGTAAAAGACCGGCAACAAGGCCTGGAGACTCCATCACTACGGACAAATGTCTGGAGAAAGGAAAGAAAAAGGGGAATGTGTGCGAGATCTTCAAAACAAGAGACATAAACACAGAAGATAAAAACTAGACAGCCAAACAAAAACGAAGAACAATGGGACCGCAGATAACAAATCAGGGGGGCACCACAAGAACATAGGGCCCTCTAGAAAACAAAAAAAACAACCACCAGCAAAAGCCCCTAGCAGTAGTAAATGCTGAGCTTTCATTAAAAACCTGACAATACCAAAAGAACAACCGAGTATAATTGACCAGCTAAGAAACAACAAGAAAAAGGTGAGACCAGACCAAAAGACTGAAGAACAAAAGATCTTAGAAATCAAAGAAGTTGATTGCTCTGACGATGACCTGCTGGACCTCTCCACTTACCCGGTCTCAGATGACGAAGACAAACAGGGCATAAGAGGCATCGATGAGGTAAACACAGGGGCTGATGATTCCGCGAGTAAGGAGCACACAGATTATAGCGAAAGTGACACCTCATCTATAATGTCAACACAAACCGGTTATGAGAGACAGAGAGAAAACAAAAGAGTACCAAATACTCATACAGAAAAGGATGGACCGAGAAAAAACCAGGAATCAAGTGAAAGAGGTAAGAAGAGCAAACGTCAAGGTCGAGAAAGGTTTGTGGGACGGTCTGTGACCCGAAACCACGGAACTAGCCAGGAAAGTGAAACAAGATACAGCAAAAAGCGAATCGAGACGGAGGAAAGAAGAGACCGGCAGTACACAAAAGAGGGGGGAAGAGATCTACAGCACAGACCCACACGCAAAACAAGTGCCGCTGACAGTTCCAAGCAACCAGGGCTTGTTCTGGAACGGATCCTTCATTATGAGGACCGATTAATCCTCAACAGAACCAACGTAATAAGACTCCTCCACCACATACCGGCCCTAAGACTAATTACAACAGACGACTTGGCGATCGTAGAATTCATCGAGGAAAATCGCACCGACAAGGTAATCTTGCATACAAGATCAAATCTGGTGAGACAACTGCTACTGGAAGAAGCTCCGCAATTAAGACCAATGGGTTTCGACCTACAAGAAAGTGATGAAGTCCTAAAAACCCAGGAGAGAGTAAAGAAACACTCGGTGTGACAAATCAACAGAAAAGACAGAGAGACCAGTAGTGCCAAGACTAACAGAACAACATCAGCGAGAAGGGGCACCCAGAACACACAAAGCTCAAACAAAAGAATTCAACAACAAAAAGAAGAAAACGAAGCAGCAAGGTGGAAATGGTTGAAAAACATGATTAATGACAAAACAAACACCCAATAATATAAAACAGTAAAAAGCGTGGGTTCATGGAGCCTGGGAAGTTGGAACACCAGAGGCTCTAAACACCTTTTTACTAATGGAGCGCTTCAAAAAGAGAAACTTAGTGTGTTGTGCCTACAAGAAACATGGCTGGTGCAACCACCGACATTGGAAGGATACGTGGTATTGCTAAACCCAGCAGTCAAATGTCCAAAAGGTAGACCTATGTCAGGTCTATTGGTAGCCATCAAAAATGACCTGGACTGGCAAGTGCTGGAGGAGACAAATCCAAACTTACTCATTCAGATGGTAGTGTTACAGCTGGATAAAAAAGCCAGTAAAGTACTAATACTGTTCAACATATATTGGAATCCAGCAAACTCACTACACGAAAACCTGCCAGATGAAATAGCAGAATTAATCGATGAACAGAGAGAAAAGTGGACTGATCCTATGTTCATACTGGTAGGAGACTTAAATTGTTCGTGCATGAACAAGGACGACCGATCAGAGCATGACATAACAACAGCTTCAACAAAGGAAAAAAGAGGTACAATGTGGAACCTTATGGTACAATCAAGGGATTGTGTAGTACTGAACGGAAAGGTGAAGGGGACCAACCAGCAAAACCAACCTGGAAGGGAACACAATCAGTAGAGATCCTGGACTATATTTGCATCTCAAGTAATTTGTCGGAGAACATCCAGACCTTGGAAGTAATCTCAACAGTAGAAAGTGACCACAACTTGTTAAAACTGACGTGCAAAAACATCAGCAATAACAAGACCGGAACTTATAACCAGAAGTTGGTCACAGACCAAAAAGGTATCAAACTAAGGATCAGACCATAGAAAACAAGAGAACTAAACCATAATCTAAAACAAATGATCTCGACGCTTGAAAACGAACAAGGCCAACTAAGGATTGATTGCACCCGGCTTTTCAGAACATTTGTTACAGAAAGGAAGCTTGGAAGTAACCATCAAATATCAACCTACCAACACCAGTACGACAGTCGTATACGAGAAAAGAAAAAAGCATTAAGGAGAGACATCAGAAGACTAAAAAAGATTAAACACAACAACTGGAGTAAAGAGATTCATAAGCTAAAACAAAAATACACAAACTGGTTACATTTACACAAGAAGACCTTGCTAAATCAGGATGCAGAAAGAATGCTGGGAAAAAAAAGAACTCAAAATACAGCTGAAATCTGGGCAATCATCAACAAAGTGGAGAAGCCTCAAGAAATAAGTCAAATGAACCCAATTAGTGCTTCTTCATGGGTTAAGCACTACACACAGCTGCAAGGAGAAACTCACACTGACCCAAAGCGGAAACAAACCACAAATAAAAATGAGGCAACTATAGATATCAGTATTGAAGCAATTGAGAGCATCCCAAAAAAATGGAAAGATTCGAGAGTCCCTGGGCCCGACGGGCTGACGAACGTAATACTGAAAAGTAACACAGGCGAATGGGCTAAATTTCTTCATCTTCTATTTAATTACATACTAACAACAGAAAAAATTCCGGATTCCTGGCGAAAGGCAGTAGTGGTGCCCATTTTTAAAAAGGGTCTCAGAACATCAGCTGACAATTACAGACCAATCGCATTACTAGACGTGGTGGGGAAGGTCTTTGCGTCTACACTACTGAAAGCATTAGACCATTTGGTACAGCAAAGTGGACGACGTGATCCTTGGCAATCGGGTTTTGTGAAAGGGAGAGGCACAGCACTTAACATCTTCCTGATTAACTTAATGAAAGCCAGAACACAAAGGAATAAAAACCAAGGAATCTATATTGCGTTCGTAGATTTGTCGAAGGCTTTCGACACCACAAAAAGTGCTAAACTATGGAAGAAAATGGAAAGCTGGGAATGTCCACAGTCACTGGTGGAGAACATCAAAGACTTGTACACAGATACAAGCATCAGAGTCACATTGGACACAGCGGGTACATTAACAGACAAAATTCAGATAAAAATGGGCTTAAAACAAGGAATGCCCGCTGGCTCCGGAATTGTATACCCTGTTCACATCAGACCTGTAGGAGTAATTTGAGTCCACTTGCTGCTTTCCACCAAAAATAGCAGGAACGCCGATTGGGAGATTGCTTTACGCAGATGATATCGTCCTGATGGACCAAACCCAAATCGGCTTGCAAAGACAGCTCACTACATTACAATCTTATGTAGACTCAAATGATCTGGTAATAAATCCAGAAAAATCGAGAATTCTGAAGCTATGCCCAGGAGGTAATAGAAACAGAGGGAAAAAAACTAGGATGGTCTCTGAAACACAAAAAAATCTTGGAAGTTGAAGCTTTCACGTACTTGGGAGCCTGTGTAGACAATACGAAAAACAACATGCCATGAATAGTGGGGCTAAAAAGGAAAGCAACCAACCTGGCTGCCCAAGGGAGAATTCTGCGTAAAAGATACTGCAGATTCACCTTATCACCTCTAATATCCTTTTACAGGATGAAAGTGGTGCCAATATTAACATATGGGGTAGAATCACCAACCCCCCTACAAGCTCAAACATGGTCAATCCTGGAGGGCCTGTTTTGGAGGAAAACTTTACAGCTGCCCAAATCAGTCCCAATACAGCAAATAAGGAGGGAGCTGGCATTGACATCACTCAAAACAATTGCGGTATGGAAAATGCTAAGTTTCTACCGAAAATGTCTTGAAGAAAACACCACGGGAGGATTTGGTGTGCTGATAAAAGCCCTAAAAGACCAATCTGACATAATCTTAATAGACTGGCAAAAGACATGTCGAGGGATCCTAGTGAACCTCAGTGAGTCAGAGGATGACTTATGGATTAACCCAGACAAAACTAAAAAGAAACTATACATGGCAGATTGGATCGAAACCCAAGAAGACAACCGCAAATACAAAGGTTACGAAAACTTCTGGGCTCAACCACGAAAACTGAATCAGATCCCGAGTTATCTGACTTTATTCCCTAACTGGTACTTCCGAGACCTTTTTCTGAGATTCAGATTGAACATTTTACCAACGGGAGAAATATTACAAAGACGAAAAAGGTTGGATATCCGTGAAAGCTGCAGAATGTGTAAAATAAAAGGAGAGATAGCATCTCTGAAACATCTCACACTACAGTGTACCGGTTTAAGGAAAGAGCGAGAGCAGTGCTTGGGGGACATCATTAGAAGTCACATGACAAGGAATGTTGATGAGTGGTGGAAGACTCTTGTAAAAGGAGAAAACATGAAAATAACATTGGCACTCATAAGACTAGTGATTCTAATTCTCAAGAAACTAGAGGTGATCAACAACATGACCCAGGCACAATAAGGTGTTACCAAGCTCTGCTATCAGGATACTGTACATCAAACTGAAGACACATCATGGAAGAATGGACATGATCAGCTTAAAGGTTTCAAATATGGAAACCATACAATCTGTTTAAATGAAATAAAAAAAAAATAAAAAAAAAATAAAAATAGAAAGGAAACCTTACACTAATTAACTATATACAATGGCGGTGGGCAAGTCCTATGGCTCACTTGTTGATTTCCCGGGCCAGGGCATCATCGAACTCCTGTTCTATATCCTGGAGGCGGGCCTGTTCCATGGCCCTGAGGTTTCGCAGGGATAACGCCATGTCCACCTCCAACTCCCTGCAAATTTCCTCGAGGCACTCAGTCCGCCTCAGCACCCTGCACATGGAGTTCTCCGCCCTGACCATAGTGAGCCGTGCATCTTCCGCCCGCAGCCGCTCCGCATCTATCTGCTGGCCCAACTGCTGCCACATGGAAGACACTCCCAATCCAGGGTCCTCCTGCCCGCCGGCCGATGCCTGCCCCTCTGATGTTGATGGCCCCAAGCCATCATCGCTCCCACCTTGAGCCTGCTGCTGCCGTGCATGTGCCTTGCCTGTTGCCTGCATGTCCTCCTCCTGCTGGGGTTCAGTTGTTGGGGTGACCACCCTGCTGGACCTCCGACTCCCGACTGTGGCAGGGATGTGTCCTCCATCAGACTGGCCGCTGGGTCAGGGGCAGCTTCACAGGGTGCCCAGGTGATACTTGGCCAGGAAGATGGCACAGAGGATGACTGGCGCATAGGGGGTTCAGTTGAGGATGGGGTCGCTAGAAGCTCCAGCACACGTTGGAACCCAGCACTGGTGACCCATCCCAGTAGGTCGACGTGGTCTGCGAGGCATCCGAAATGACATGCATTGTCCTCATGAGAACCCTACACGTCATCCCGAATGCCACGTACACGCAACGCCACCCCAGCCAGGAGAGGCTCAACACGGTCCCGAATTGCCGGATTGCCGTCCCCTCCCTGAAAACGGGTCTCGACTAAGGCATCCCTGCTGGTGCCGGATGATGTAGTCACAGGATCGGGGACAGGATTACATACAGGCACCTACGTGGCCGCCTGTGCTGCCTCCTGTACCTGCCCCTGGACTGCACCACTAGCACCGGTGGAATCCCCCCCTCCAGACCCCGTGTGTGGCACTTCCATGGCCGCCTCCTCATCCAAACCCTCCACCAACCTGGATGACTCAGTGCCATCTTCCTCCATATGCCCCTGTGGGGTCTCAGCTGCCCCTTCTGCTGCCGAGGAGTCCACCTCCGACCTCCGCCTCTTGGACCTACCCTCGGCAGCTGCAGCCGCGGACGTGGCAACAGACTCCTCACTCACCGACGAAATGACAACATGGGAGGGGAGCTGGGCCTTGCGTCTCTGGCTGGCGGTGGGATCCCTGCCGCTGTGCTCCACAGCAACATCTCTGCCGTCTTCATCAGTTGACGCTGCAGACAGGGAGAGATAGAACACAGCCATCAGGGCACTGTACAATGGTTTGATACACACGACAGTTGCAGATGAGTGGCAGTCTCAAACTTCACACATGGCATCACACTCCCCAACACACATATCATTTCAACCCACACACATGCGCAAATTAACAGGAATGTTGCAGCAAGCAGCACCATCCATACACATACAACAGCATGAGCATCCAAAGGTTAGCCTGACGTCACATGCAACACGGGGAGTGCCAAACACATACACACATGCCACCAGACATACATGCATCTGCACATCTCCACCACCTGTTGCAGTGAAATCATCGGCATCCATGTCACATCTGCCAATCAGCCTCCTACATGTCGGTGCCAGATGCATCCATGGAATATCACAGTGGCACACATGTCAAATACACACTCATGCACATGTACATGTGCTCATACATGAAGGTGGAACCAGCATACATGTGTCACACCACAACCATGCCACAGTACATCCACATAATTCAAAACATGTGTGTACCGACACATGCATTTGGGCACCGTGCATTCGAACACATGACTGGTCTCACATGCGGCAGGCTCATGTCCCTGTACATACACATCCATACATGGGCCTTCCAAGACATATGTCCAACCTGCACACTCATGCCACACCTCGACATGCACAGCGTCCAATCAGTAGGCATGGTCACTTACCGCTCGACTCCGGACGGGTCTGCCTCTGAAGGATCTGGCAGTGGAGCGCTGGGTTTATGCGTTCCAGGACCCTCATCTGGATGTTGCTAAGGTGGACCCGGCACCCCTCTGCATGCTTTCCCTTCAAGAGGCGCCGGGCCTTGCTGAGGATCCTGGACCTAAAGTCCTCCCAGCGCTTCCGGACGTGTTGATGGCAGCCATGATGTCCTTCCAGATCCTCTTCCGTCCTTCATTGTCGGCGCGTGAACTTCCAAAGAGAGCATCATAATGCCCCAGAACTTGCTCCACCAGGATACCAACTTCTGCAGCACTGAAGCTGGTAGCCCTCTGCCTCTCTGGCTGGGGGTTGCCAGTGGTCTCTGATGGTTTTTCCCCCGACATGGCAACCCCCGAGGCAGGTGTGGGTGGGCAATTGGGTCCTGGGGCTGGGCTGTAGAGCGATGGAATACCAGTCGGGAGTCTTCTGTGCCAGCAGGGGTGGTCACAGCAACTGGACCCCTGCACATGGCTGACGTGCAGGCACCAAATAGCAGGGCACGTGGCCAGCAGGCATGCAGAAGCAGATGGCAGGTGGGAGGGTGTTCGGGGCTCTGAGGGGCAGGAAAATGTCCTTCAGGGCAGGAGTGTGGTCTTCCATGTGTTGTCGCATGGCCAGCTTGATACGGAGTGATTTGACACGTGAAAAAACTTTACGTCAGCGTGTATTTCGAGGAAAGGCCCTTAGTGCTTAAGCGCGTCTGTGACGTTACGCACGCAGGTGTTTCCCTCGTGATGGGTGCATAGTGATTCAGCATGTGAAAAAACAGCACGTCCGCGTGTTAATGCATGTAATCCGAGGAAAGGGCCTAAGCGTGTAAGTGATGTGATGCGCGCAGGCGTTTCCCTCAGCACGGGTTAAAGATGAGTGGGGCCAGCAGTTCGCTGTACATGCCTTTTGTGGAGACCAATGTGTGTGTTGCTACTTCGTGTTGTTTTGTGCGCCATCACAACTTCACGGCGGATCAAGGACATATCTCTTCTTTTGGCAGGGGCATTAGCTACGCATTTTTTTCATTATCACGCTAGTCTGATGGTGAGTCACGCATGCTATTTTTCCCACTGCGGGTGCCCCTGTGTATCGCGTACCCATTTTCGAGGTCATAGTAGCCTGCGTGTCCCACGCATACGTGTTTTTAATCTCCCTGGGTGCCACCGCATACTGCGGGAGGTTAATTCCACACACGTGGGATACGGGGGGGTTGCGTGCACGGTTTTACTGCAGTTTGGGAGTGCCTGAGCATTGCATGACCCGTCACTTTATCACCGGGGTCACATACAGCCTTGTAGGTGCATGGGTGCTGTTAACATCTTGTATCCCACCCCCTTCACACCAATTGCCCAGGACAATTGTCGTGTAGACCTCCCATTGGCACTACTACATCTGTGCTGGCACTACTCCATCTGTGCCATGGCTGGGAGGCCACGAAAGGTGAGGGACACCTCAGCTGGGTGTGCTCCATGTGGTGGGTGTGGTCAGGGACGTGACCAGGGAGTAGGGGAACTCCAGCATGTCCAGGATGGCTGCAGAGAGGGAAGAGGCAGGGGTGTGCCAGCTTGGCACAATGTTGTGCCACGTGTTGGTGCAGTCATGCCACCACCCCCAGCGGCTCTGGGAGATGCAGTTCTTGCAACTGGCACTGGTGCCCATGTGAGCCGGTAGTCCCTTTCATCGACTGCCATGGGCCCAAGGGTAGTGGTAGCTGCAGGTGCAGCTGTGGACACCACCACCCAGGCTCAGGGTCACACAGGGCTGCCCTGACCGAGGCACGTGTCCCTGGGGCAGTAATGTCATCTGTTTTCCCGAGCAGCCGGGTGTTTGCAAGTGCATGGGCAGATGCAGCCGCCACCACCCCGGTTGTGAGTCTACCAACCAGGACAGCCCCGGTCAATGTCCCTGGCACAGTGGATGTTGCTGTGCAGGGTCCATTCCAGGGCACCCAGCAGCCAGGGCTTCTGTCCATGTTCCACCTGCCACTCCCTCAGCTCATTCCACCAGCGCCACTGCCCATACTGATCAGGGCGGCATTTGCCAGCCAGGGTCCAGACCAGCGTCCAAGAGGAGGAAGTTGCAACTGCAGTAGAGACTGGGACCCCAGACACAGCTACGGCCTCCGGCACGTCGAGGAAGAAGCCTTTCTGCGTGGAGGAACTGTACTTCTTTGTAGACTACGTGCGGGAACACAACCATCACATGCTAGTGGGGCCCGAAATTATCAAACTACGGCTGCCCATCATAATACCCAATGGAAGCAAGTTGCGGATCATGTGAGTGCAGGCACCAAATAGCAGAGGTGCACACAGCTCAATAGTGCAAAAAGCATTGGGATGACCTCAATCGCAGCACTAAGGTGAAGCGTGCCTCTAATTACAACATGACTCATGTGACTGGCAGTGGGCCACCACCTGAGGAGGAAGACCTCACTCCGCATGAGTCAGCCCTTCTGGAGTTCATGCCGACAAGAATGATGAAAGGAGTGGGAGGGATGCAGGACTTTGATGCCCCGTCCAATGAGTGTTGTTGCGTGTTTGTCGAGGCCATGTGTGTTTTGCTTGTATGATGTGTTGTGCTTGACTGCCACTACATGTCATGTGTACATGGTTCTCATGTGCAAGTCATGCAATGCTTCACTGATGCGTGCCTGCTGTGCAGGATAGTGGACATGTAGAGCAGACGGGGACTGTTCTCATCACCACACTTGCACCCTACTCACATGCTAGTCACCCGGCCGCCCCTCCGGTCCATGTTCCAGCTCACTGGCCCTTCTGCATGTAGCCTGGGGTGTCTTTCCTCTCAGCACTGGGACTATGTCATTGCATAACTGACGTGCATGTGTCCTCTGCCTGCATGCGGGTACTCTACGTAGGCATGCTCCCTTGCCCCTCCATCCTTCCTGCACCACAATTTGACCATGGCCCTGGTGTGCATCATGTTGGCTTACTGCCCTGTCCAAGGCTCCTGTGTACATGCAAACTTCCACCAGCCAACCTGCCCGACACATGCAGTGGGGTACATCCTCTGTCCTTGAAGCAGAGTGTCTCACTTGGACTGTGCAGATGGCAGATGTTCAGCAGGGTTTCAAAATAGGGATTGCCTTACTGCCACAGGTTCTACAGGCTAAATATAATGGAACAACTAAAATGAACCTGGGTGAAATGAGATCAGAACATCTGTACACATTTAAACCAAGTCTTGTCAAAAAAATATATATTTATTTATGAGCAATTTACACAAATATTTATTGTTCGCAACATCCACATTTAAACCCCACCATTCATTCCATCATCCATTCACAATCTCACTATACATGTCAATATTCCACACTTGTGGTACTAAGACCACCTAGAACCAATATATTAACATACATTTCAACACCTCTTGGTGATTACAGTAAGTGTTAATACAAAAACAAATAGCATATTGCTTATTTGCTGTAACTCAACATATGTTTCGGTCCTCACAATAGGCCCCTAATTAAAGCCGGCAAATATAAGCGACCTTCTTCAGGAGACGGATGGTTCTGTTGCAACCACTCCGAAATGTCAAAAGGTGGAGGATGTCATCAAACCTCAATCTCCACGTGAATTAATGGAGCCGCGTGTCAACGATGGACCAAATCCTGCAGTCTATACTGATAAAAAATTCAGGTATGGGGGTGTCTTGCGTCTTTAGTCAATAAATCCAAAGAGGAAAAATCCCTGTTCTCGCCTCATGTGGCCGAGACCGGATATGTTCTTATTCTGGTACCCCAGTTTTTTCTCACTGCGCGGTGGTTCCAGTTCAATGTTCCCTGGGTTCCTTCTCTCTTGTCCTGCACACACACCACACACACCACATTTGGTCCATCGTTGACACGTGTCTCCATTAATTCACATGGAGATTGAGGTTTCTCCCAGGTTCGTTTTAGATGTTCAGCAGGGACATGAGTGCCCATTCATGCTCCATGTGCATTCCATGCATGCCCCTATGTGTCCTTGACAGGATGATCATAGTAGTACGTGTCCAGTCCAGGCTGACCTACATTTCATCGCATCTGATCATCAATTCCATGCCCACTCTGGCTCAGGCCAGCATCACCCACCGGTTTAGGGTGTCACAGTCTGTGTGGGGCACAGGCCTCACCCTGTTTCTGGCCCACTGACTCTGTTCAAATGGTGTAGCGGCTTCTGCACACATGGGTGTTCTACTGAGGGTTCAACATGTGTCCTGCTTACTGTCCCATCATCATCTGCTGTGTTGTCAGTTGACTCAGATGATGCAATTGACGTAGTCAACACTGTCTGGCAATACGCAGGTCTCTGGTCACCCTTTCGCTGCCATGCAATGCCTCCCTGCATTTTCATGTAGGGGCGGTGGGGGGTTTGCCTGTAGCCATGCAACCAATTGCATGCACATTGCACGTGATGCCTGAACTTGCCCTTGCACTGCCTACACGTGCATTGGTAGACTTCATAATGTACTTGTTCATGTAGATAGTGGGTCACGTACACATGTTCTGCACTGCATCAACCCACTTCTGAGCCGTGTTACACCCTTCTACATGACTACTCACTGATGCTATGTCAAAGTCACCTGGCATGTATGGACTGTTTTTTATCCCTTTTCTGACATGTATGCGACGGGCACAGGTGCATCCTGTGACACATGTACTCAGTGTTAGGACTACCTAGTGGTTGTTTAGATGAGTTGATTGGTCAATGTGCGGCCTATTCCAACGGGCATAGGGCACTGATTGGATGTAGCCTGCCAATTGGGTTGTGATGACTGTGGAGCATCCTTCACGTGTGTATGTGTGCACTTCCACATACATCAAATCAAGCAGCATTATAGCTGCTTGCTTTGGTGTATTGGATGCTGGCCAATACAGGTGTATGGGGAAAGGGGAGTTTTTGAACAGTTTCACATGCACATATGCAAGCAGCTTCAACGTTGTGTGGTGCAACATTGCGAGTACTCACTCATGTGTTTGTGAAAGTGTCCATTTACACATGTGTCTTCCGCAGCTTTATTGTTGACAGAGTAATATGTAGTTGATATACGTTTCTGCTGGTGAGATTTGTGCATTGTGCACGTTATGTGGAACTGGCATGATCCCAAAGGTTCACTGTTGTGCAGTATGTGTATGCCCAGGCCCACTTAGCTACTATGGTGGTTCCTGGGCATGTAGATTTCCGCAGGGAATGATGTAAGAGGGCATATTCATAGCCCAATGTGGACAATCAGGACCTGAGGGGTGTTGTGGAGGCCTCATGTCCTGCAGCTCGGACAGTACAGGGCGTTATGGTCCCTCATGCCTGGTTGCAGGCCCTTGCTTTGCTTGTGACATTCGCTATTTCTACATGGCCCATGCCACCCGGTACGGGGAGAGCTGCAGATGGATGTAGCTATGTTGATGATGATGCTTCAGTGATGCATGGCTACATGCATGTTACCTGTGTCATTGTGTGTTTGGATTCACTTGCAGCAGTGGTCAATTTGCAGTTCAGGCATGCTTATGGTGTGTTGCATCTCTTAGTTGCCATCTGTCTTTTCTGCCTGTGACATGTGCCAGACAGAGGTGGTGTCTGATGGAGTTCATATACTACATTTTGTAATAGTGTAGGCTTTGCTATTTACACACATCCATTTCTGCTCTAGGGATGTGTTTGCATATCAAGGCCACTGGATGTATGCCAGGTTCTCATTTGTGTGTGACATGTCTGCTTCATGTGTTGGCTGTGTATGTGATGTCTATGTGTGTGTGTTTCATGTGCTTCTGACATGTGTACTAATGTTCATCTTTTCTCCCGTTTCCCGATGATGACACAATGGAGCCAGAGGGTGGTGTTGTCATGCCAGACACAGGGTTGCTATCACACCAGCAATCCAGCACAAGTGGGGGTCATGGGGTGGTAGGCCACGAGAACCCACTTGTGTTCCAGACCATCTTGTCTAGGGCTGTCAACAAGTCTAGCTGGGATGATCACTCTGACGACAATGTTGAGTTGGATGTGCATCGGGTCCATTCGTCAGGGGTGAGTGATTCTGATGTGGACCCTCCTCTGTCCGTGACACCTGCACTGAGGGGCCAGATGGTGGTGGGACCTCTGCCTGTGGTGGATCAGGATGCAGGGTCACCCTCCACTCAAGTTGCTGATGTGCCTGGGGCATCAGGTCGACGGAGGAATGTAGTCCTGCAGCCGCGGGCGGTGCCAACCCAACAAGGACGTCGGCTCCTTGTGCCCTGCAGGTGTCAAGCCCAGCAACACAGTGGCCACGCGCCACTGGGGTATACTGAGTGGGAGCAAGCCATGGTTGCCAATTCAGAACACCGGGGGGCAGCAATTGATCACATCGCTGAGAGCATGGAGCATGTGGCCCAAACCGTGCTACCCCCTGCTAGGCAGGTGGAACTCCAGCAGCGGGCGGCACAGTCCACGGCCCACTCGCTCAGGCTGGGCATGGCGGCCTCAGACAGGGCACGCCAGGCTAAAATGGTGTCTCTGCGTCAAGCAATTGCTGCTCACGCACAGGCACACATGGATGCCATGAGGGTTGAGTATCATTCCCTCAGATCTACTCTGGGTGTGCTCTTGATGTCCAAGAGGACGTGGTCAGAGAAGAGGTTGGAGCAGCTAGAGAGTACCATCTCAGCTGAGCTACGTGCTTGCTGGGAGGTATACCAGCTGTCCAGCCATGCCATGCAGGAAGAACTCCGTATTACACGTGCTACCTTGCAAGAGGAAGCACACGTATCACGCAAGGTTCTACATGCTGACTTACGTGTCATCACTGCACAGAACCAGGCTCACCCGTCCCGCAGACTTGCTGCCGACGAGGTGCAAGCTGCGCCTAGGCATGCTCAGGGTACTGTGCCACGTCAACCTTTTCAGCCAGAGGGTGATTCGGAGACGAGATATCTCCCACACAGGTCGAGCTGTGCAGGTGTTGAACCCATGGAGGATTTTTTTTTTCTCAACATCATCGCATGTGGGTGTTGAGGTGCACCCTGTACATCCCCCCCTCCTGGGTGCCCCCCGGGTTTTATGTGGCCATTTTTTATTTTTCTTCTTAGTTTAGTTAGTTAATATGGTTTTTGATAGTTTCATTAAGTAATGTAGGTTTTTAATAGTTAGTTTAATTAGTTAATATAGTTAAAAATTGCTTGTCTATTGTGCAATCATGTGACGGTGAGGTGCTTTGTGGCCTTTGAAAGCATCCACTGTCTGTTCCAGCTGGGCCCGTCAAGCTTGTCTCGTTTATGTGTTTGCAGCTTGGGGTCCTGACTCACATAGGCCACTCCTGCTTCCCTTATCCATGGGCTCGCAAGGATGGTTCGGTGTAACAAACATTTACACAAGGGCTTTGGACTGTCATATCTGTGGCCTTTCTGCTGCTGTACTACTTGTGTTAACACCCCTAGTGAGTTTGTGGGGGTTTTATCCACGGCATGTCTGTGATCAATTTGGATGGGTTCATGATTGATGTGTCCATTAATTGATATAGATTGTGATGTATGTTATTTTCTTTCCTGTATATATATTGATGCACTTCATGCTGTAGACAGTAGCCTGCACCCTTTGCCTGTCAAAGTCACACTGATGGTGGGAGGAGTTCTGGTGTAGGTCTCTAACATGGCCCAGTGACAACCAGCATGAAGAAACACACACAGGAAACTTTCAAGAGTTATTTATATGTGTTATGCCCTTTCTGGAGGACAATGAGTCTCCAGACCAACTTTGCCCGCAGACACAGGGCGAAGTACTACAGAAACCTGGCTACTTCCGGTGGTGCAGACATGTGCATGTGTGCGCAAGCAGAAGCACAGGGCTTGTGCTCAGACGTCCAACAGAAGCAGACGTGTTTCCAGGAGCTCCAAGCAAGGTGAGCAGCACAAGAGGGCCACACCGCAGACAACCTTCCACCAGGCCACTTGCACATGCATGCTAAGTAGCGCCACTGATGGGGAGCTTGGCCAGATATTGTTGTAGAAGCGCACAGTACAGCTAAAATGCATTGAGCGACAAATGCTAAGTAGCTTTACAAGTTGTCAGGGGCACACGCAGGGGCTGTCACACATATCCTCCAGTCCCCCTTGCACCATAGAAGCTGAGTTATTAGCACAGTAGCGTTCCGAGCCAGAAAATTATACAGCGCATAGGGACACCCAGCGAGGCACAGACTTGTGTGCAGTGCATATCATTTGCATGTGCAAATTGCCACTTGCACGACCTATTGTAATCCACGGCTGCCAGAAAACGACTTATACTACAGTCGCACCTCTCTATACACATCTAGCAGGTCACCCAGGGACCATGCTATCATGTGTGATTCTTGACGCATTGGTCTTCCAAATACCGCACGCCCACGTGCGCCTACCTTACTGCATTGACAGTGTATGAACCATCATAGGGGTAAGCTAATGTATACGCACATAGCAGCAGACAAGGGTGTTTGTTTGTGGAGAAGTCACTTACTTTGGGGCAGGAATGTTGTTGTGTGTGTGTGTTGTGTGTGTGTTGTAAACACACACAGATTAGTAACTCACGCTCTCTTTGCAGCATTGAACTGATCCTGTTACCGGACTTGAGAGTGCGCAGGCAGGAGGCCAGCACTCACCCCAGAGATAAATCTCTCTTTGTCTTGCATTTCACTCATTTCGTACTATGTGCATGTAGAACATGGTTTCTCTGATTGAGTATGTGTTATTGTCAATAGTTGTATTTTGTATTTTGCCTACTTTCCCTTGCAAAACCAACTCCCCTCTCCCGCCCCTCTTTCCGGTTATCCTGAATACCAGTGCCTGTCCAACCAACGGATCCCTGACCCTCTTTCCCCGCTGCGGTCTCGGAGGCCTGTGTAAGTTTTACCTTGCAGGCACCCAGACCACGGAGGGGGTGGTTGGTTCGTGCCACTCCTGCGCCTGGAGACCGGAGCTGTGACACTACCCATCAGTTGTTGCATCCTCATTGTATGTTGTTTCTGGAAAAAGGTACCCTTCCTGTTGAACCATTATTGAACTGTGCTACCTTGGTAGTTCGATCATTCTGCTTGTACATGTGGCAGGACTTTATTTTCCACTTCGAGTAATCTACTGGACACTCTTCCAGGGTTTTTTTGTGCCGAGAGGCTTTTTACCTGGTTTGGGGGTTTGGCTCCTTGGAATTCTCTGCAATTTGTTATTTTTACCAGTCAAGGAGGCCTCTGAGGGGGCTGGACATTATTTACAAGCAAGGTGGCACATGAAGACCAAGGGGTAGGGGGATCCTGTAGCCAGGTAGACTAAAAGGGAGAAGGCTACATACTCCAGACACAGTTGTTCAGAAGGTCATGTTGATGTGTAAATGAGGGAGGGCCTTTTGTTGTTGGACAGTAAGCCTGGGCTACAGTGTTTAGGCACTCTCTGACAATGTCATTGTGGGGTACTATGTTCATGATGTGTTCTGCTGGTCAATGGCTGTGCCTGTGTTGTATTTACTTTTCAGGTGCCAGGGGATTTTGTGGTTTGGCATGCTGGGGTGTACACATGGGCAATGTTCACATGTGATGTGTATAGGACGCTGAGGGTCACTTGATTTGACATGCATATATTGAGGGCATGTCCCTACTGACAGAGACAGTTGCACAATGCTCCACCACATATATAACTACCCTTCAATGCCCACAGTTGCACACATATTGCCTTCTCGGGCACGCTGTGTCCCTGCAGCGCATGATCAATTAGATTTGGGGGTCCTGGACATGCATCAATGGGAAATGGGAAAATGTGTTAATTGTCCTTTTGATGTGATGCTCAAGGTGTATCCCCAACACAATGGCTGCTCACTGTGCTCAGTGCTGAGCAGTGTGTAGCAGGAGACACACACAGCACACAGGTTTGCGAGTGGCGATTTTGCCTTGCCCAATGTGCATGTGAACAGGCATTCAGTGCTGTGTTGAAGCTACCACTGGTGTACAGCATTTGTGTATGACTTGGTATGTGTGGGAGGTTGTTGTCAGTCATTTCATCTGATTCCATGTCAGGCATAATTGTCTCGGGCCACTTTCCATTCATCACATGTCACTTCGTATATTATTGGTAATGTTTTGGCCTTTTGCTGTTGCATGCCATGTCATGGTGCAGCAGACAAGGGCGATGTGATTTGGGAGGGTTTGGGTGACATACCAGGGATTGTCATGGCCTGTTTTGCAGGGGGAGGGGGGTAATACACACCTTGCATGTGTTCCTTTTGGTCACACAGGATTGGTTATGTTTAAGTAGCTAGGGATGCACACAATGTAGCACTCCCATGGCAACATCCTCAGGGTGGTCAACCTGGTATGTGGCAGGCCTGTGTGCACTGCACAGGGGTGGAAGTTTAGGTGAAAAATGTGGCCACAGGCAGGGCCCGGGCTGCCTCGCCACTTGCCCTTTCACCTCCCATGGGCAGCGCCTGTGCCTGTGCCTGTGGTTGGGGATGTGGGGGCACCACCATGTCCACCGGTAAGCCCTGCTGTGTTGCAACATTGTGCAGGACACATGCTGCCACAATGATCCTGCACACTACTGGGGGTGCATATAGTAGCTGGCCGCCAGAGCGGTCAAGGGAGCGGAAGCGTGACTTGAGCACTCCGAATGTGCTCTCCGCTATGGCCCTGGTTGCAATATGGGCAGCGTTGTATCTTACCTGGGGTGGTGTGGTGGGGTTCCGGATTGGAGTCATCAAGTGGTTGCTCAGAGGGTAGGCACTGTCCCCTGGGGAGGTCGTAATGGTTGTGATTAGTTGGGTTTGTGTATTTGTCTGTGTGTGACATGCATGCATGTGCACAGGCATTTGTACTCACCTAGGAGCCATGTGTCGCCATGCTTCCCAGCTACCAGGGCCCGGCTCAGGGCGGACATTCTGTATATGAAACTGTCATGGGTTGATCCAGGGTAGTTTGCATAGACAGAGATGATGATTCCCTTTGCATCGCATACAACCTGCACGTTGATGGAATTCCAGTGCTTGCGGTTTCGATAGATGTGCTCAGTGGTCCTAGGTTGACGTAGGGACACATGGGTGCAATCTATGGCACCGAGCACTTTGGGGAAGTGTGCCACCCTGTAGAAGTTTCTGGACCATGGCCTGCCTTTCTGGGCATGTATATGTGCCTGCAGTCATGATTGCCAACATCTGGTGTAGGCAGCGTGACTGCGTGGCCTGTGAGACCCCCCCACTATGGCAGTTGTCCGCTGAGATGACCCAGTGGCCAAGAAATGCAGGACATTGAGCACCTTCTCCAAGGGGCTCAATGCTTGGGAGCCCAGGGTGGGGGATGCAAGTTCATCTTCCCGCTCCCTAACCAGGTCTACGATGATATGAGGTGGAAACCTATACCTGTCATAGACCTGGTCGTCAGGTATCCCAAAAAGGCTGTCTGGGGCAAAGAAATGCAGGCCCTGGCTATTCTCCTCCTCCTGCGGTGTCCCACGATCAGTGCTGCGAAACATGGGGCATTCATCGTAGCTGTATGTACGTGTTTGTTGTTGCGCGCACTTTTATACTGTGCGCGGGGACGCTTCCGCCTGCCTTCGTGTGGCGGACGTGTTGATGCCTGTGCACACACATCTTTTAGCGTGCACGGGTTTCCCGTATTCAATTCCATGAATACGTGCTGTTCGCGTGCATGTGGGCGTTCCGTGTATTTCCCTGCAGTACGTCCCCAGTTACGCCTTCTTTTTCACGCGTTGTTCCCCATTCCGCGAGTTACGCCCCGTGTCCCGCCCCCTTTTTGGTGTGTGCGCCGATGTTGTGCGCTATCGCTGTGCGCATTGCGCATGCCGTTCGGGATGTTGGAATGACGTGTGCGCGCGTGTGCGCCACGCAAGGGTATGGCGCACATCCCGCAGTAAACATGCGCAGGCACTTCCATGATTCGCACACATGCACTTGTTTTTTCACGCTTGCACCAGCTTGCACCAAGATTTTCGGCACACATTTGTTCCATGAATCGGCCCCTGTATCTTTTACCTTCCACAGTACATCATTGATCTAATGTTGACCGGACCAAAAGCTGGGGTCTGAGAGAAACAAAACTGCCGCTATAAAACATGTCCTGTCTTCTCGCAGACCCCTGTATCTTTAATATGTTGTGAATAACCCCCAACCCTGTTCCCCATTTGAAGTGCCAGACATGTATGTTAATCCAGTGTGCCACCCAGCCTTACCCATGCTGCTAAGTCATTTGTAAGAACGAAGAAATATCCTCAAGTCCAAAAGGTTGATTGTTCATATTAAAATGGGACGACCCTCGCCCATCTCAGAGCACCCACATGTGAAGTTATCAAATATATGTATATTCGAACTTGCCATTACTAATCAAGGGTTATTGTTGCTGCACAATATTTAAAAGCAATGTGTGATATCCCTATGTACAATATCATTTCCCATAAATACACCAGTTCATAAGTAGACAATTAAGTGTAGCAATATGTATGGGTCTTTTAAGGTAATAAGTACCGCCCTTATTAATGAAATGTTATTTGAAGTCATTGTTTAACCTTTGAGCATGTACACAAGTCTGATTATAAGTAGAATGCTGCAGACTCTTGCCTATGCTAATGTATACGCCAACCTGGTTCTACCTCATGTTTTAATGCTAGTTTTTTCCAAGTGTCCCGAACTCAGATGTAAAACCTTAGCCCAGTGAATGATGTGATGCTAACAAAACCTTTATTGATTCTGTAAACATGGTACCCAAGAAATATGAAAAGGTGTAATGCATATAGTGCTCATAAGATCGCATGATCATCGATATATTACACGACCACATTAGCGGCCGTGTAGTTCTGGTTAAATTGCTAATCCCATAGGAAGAGCACCTTTTGGGCAGCGTATAACTTCGAGCTCCCTGGACAAATCCTCACTAAACTTTGCAAAAAATGTATATGGCCCACTCTGAATGTCATGGCAAGGTTTGGTCCAGGGGGGGCAAAGTTATAGGCGGTGTCCCAAAATGTCTTTTTTCCCCATAAACTGAATAGGGAAAAAACTTTGCTTACGCCTACAGCCCGAACCGCTGGATGGATTTTCACCAAATTTGCGGCAGGAGCAGCGGCTTGGTCCCGAAAGCGTGCTTTTGTAAATTTGGTGAAAATCCGCCCAGTAGTTTAAAAAAAAAAATGACCAAAAAGTAGGTCACAAAAAATGTGTGATATCTATGTCCGGTCCACGGACACACTTCCCTGTTCGCTCCACGGACAGTGTCCTGATTGGCTTTGTGATGTCATCTTTGATGTCCTGGGTGTTAGTTTTAGCATTGCACGGTGGTGGCGTGAGTTATGGCGCGAGTTATGGTTGCTTAGCTTACCTTAACTGGCGAATTTCAGGGGTTTTTCGGTTTTACTTGGAACCATAACGTCTGTTTAACAAAGTTTTTTCTTTGAATTTCATAGGTTTTTATTAGTCCAACTTAACCAAAATGTCCCTTTAACAAAGTTTTTTCAGTGAATAAATGTATATATATGTGCAAATATACTGGCATAATTCAATTTTTCAGTTATAATGATGTACGTACAACCCTGTAACGCAGACGTGCGAGAAGCCACAAGGCCATCTCTCCCTTCCCCTGCAGAGCTGCATACTCAGCCCCCACCCTCCTCCCTCCAAGGATGGGCTAGTGATTGAAGGCCCTTGGTTTATTGATGTTAGAATAACACAGATACACCTCCTCACTTTCCTGCTGATCCTGCACAAGGTATTTGCCCCCACTCGTGCCCCCTGACACACGATGCCACCATAAAACCACTGTATACCTCCATGCTCTGGTTAAAAGAATTATGGGCAGCAAGGCCCCACATCCTGCCGCCTTTTGATGTACCAGCTATGTGCCCCCTGACCCAATGGTATTCTAGTTCACCCCAACCTTAACTGGCCGTGGTGGCAGTTTATTCACTGTTGTACTAACATACTATAAAGATGTCTCCTACTAAATCTAACAAAGCAGAAGGACGAAGGTATCCCGACACATGGTCCCTGATAAGGTACCTGGACTCATAAAACTGCCCCTTTAGAATAACGTCTTTATAATAGTGAATGAGAGCACTTGGAGTTATGTGGTATTCCTTGTGTGATATTAGATTAACAACCCATATTTTTTACAGGGCAGCATAAACTATAATGACTAATGAATGGGTATGTGTGGCCACAAGGGGAGATGTTAGCTTAGTCCAAGATGTTTCAATTCATCATCGGCTGACCAGAGCTCCACCCTGACAAGTCCAGCTGACCTGATCACATCATCATGACCCGACAAGGAGCCTTGCCAATCCAGATGGTCTGCGCATATACATCTATATGTACCCGTCTTCATTGCCCAATCCCATCGACTCATGTAATCCCTAGCCCCCACGTCATAGATGACGTGGTTTTGTAACAAAATGTTGATGTTTTCTGATGTTAGACAGACTGCTCTCAGAGTTTGCAGAGTTCTCTGCTTACCCTATATTGGTTTGGATAAAACTTAACTTCACCCGTACTTGGTCTTGGTCACATTCACTGCTGGGGTATGTCCATTATTGACTCTCATTGTGGAGTTTTAAATGCCTTTTTGGGGGATGCTCACTTTCACTATTCCCGAACGCCCACACCTCATCTATATATGTTTCTACCCCCCCTAAAATATTCGATGAGTTTTCACATTGAAATGATAACAGAGAAAAACCTAGCGTGCTTGTACCACTAAAAAACACAGCTGACTAAGCAACAAGCTGCCCGATTCATGGAATAATCTGCGTGTAAAAAGGGGTACTTGCGCCTGAAAACGCACGCAAGCCCACGTTTACTGATTCATGGAACACATTGCGCTTGGCTTACGTAAGACGTGCATGGAATCGGCGCGGGCTCAACACATCACAGCGACACCGTGAATACCTTGCGCGAGACACCCAGCGAAGCGCATACCGCCTAGTGCAGTCACCTAAATAGGGGGCGACCAAGCGTAAATGTGGGCGTTACGTGGGAAGTACCACAGTAAAATACTTGCAACGCCCACACACATGCTTACAAAATGTATTCATGGAATAAAACAGGGGTCACCGGCCCGTGGTAAAAGACATGCTAATCCAGAAACACGTCCGCCAAACGAAATCTGGCATAAGCATCACCGCGCACAAATACAATGCATAAATAGACACACAAAACACAAACGCACGCGTACATCTATGATGAATGTGCCAGTTCTCTCAGCAGTGATCGTGGGACACTGCAGGAGGAGGAGGATAGACAGGGCCCAAATCTTTTTAGCCAGGACCAGCCTTTTTGGGATGTCTGATGACCAGGTCTATGGCAGGTATAGGTTTCTACCTCATATCATCCTAGACCTAGTCAGGGAGTGGGAAGATGGCCTCACATCACCCACCCTGTGCTCCCAAGCACTGAGTCACTTGGAAAAGGTTCTCAATGTACTGCATTTTTTGGCCACTGGGTCATTTCAGCAGACAACTACCATTGTGGGGGGAATATCACAGGACACGCAGTCACACTACCTACAGCAGATGTTGGCAATCATGACTGCACGTCCCTCAGTCCGCAGGCACATATACATGCCCAGAACACCCGCAGAAAGGCAGGCCTTGGTCCAGGACCTTTATGAGGTGGCACACTTCCCTAAATTGCTTGGTGCCATCGATTGCACACATGTGGCCCTACGTTCACGTAGGGCCACTGAGCACAGCTATCGGAATCGCAAGCACTGACATTCCATCAACATGCAAGTTGTATGTGATGCTAAGGGAATCATCATCTCTGTATATGCTAACTATCTAGGGTCCACCCACGATAGTTACATATACAGAATGTCACCTCTACACTGGGCCCTGGAAGCTGGGAGGCATGGCAACACATGGCTCATTGGTGAGTAATGACCCTGCAAATGAATGCATGTCTCACACAGAGTAAAACACGCCACTGACAAACCATCTCACCTCCACAGGGGACAGTGCCTACCCACTGAGCACCTACATGATGATGCATATACGGAACCCCATCACATTACCCCAGGTAAGATACAACGCAGCCCGTATTGCAACTAAGGGCATAGTGGAGCGCACATTCAGAGTGCTAAATACACGCTTCAGCTCCCTTGACCACTCTGGTGGGGAGCAACTATATGCTACTACATCAGTAGTGTGCAGGATCATTGTGGCAGCATGTGTCCTGCACAACGTTGCAACCCAGCGGGGCATACCAGTGGACATGGCGGTTCCCAGACATCCCCAACCACACGCACGGCTACTGTGCATGGGAGGGGAAAGGGCATGTGGCGAGGCTGCCCGTACCCAGCTTGTGGCACAAATCTTCACCTAAAATCCAACCCCTGCAGAGTGCACACAGGCCTGGCATATTCCAGGTGACAATCGATGATGACAAAGGGACAATCATCTTTCACAACCCTACCACCCTGAGAACCTGTCCTTGGAAGTGCTACATCGTGTGCATCCCTTACAACTAAAACAAAACCAATCTTGTGTCAACAAAAAGCACTCATGGAAGATGCAGTATGCCACCAACCACATCGAAAAATACACATCCAAATGACGGTATGTCACCTAAAGCCTCCCAAACTTCATGTCACCTGGTTGGCACGCCATGCCATGCCAAGCAACATCAATAGTGACACATAAATGGCCAAAGCATAACAGTACTTTCAAAAAGTGGTCAATGATAAAATGAACCAGTACTGAAATAACTCACTCGCAAACATCAAAACAATCATGTACACAGGAACATCAATTGGCCAGTATGACATACCACAAACACAGGACACGACAGTGAATATGACTGACAGTCAACAATCAGAATACCAAAGGTGCCTCAATGTGTCCTAACTAACAAATGGCACCCTTCAATTAGTAGTGTTGGCCTGCCAAATAAAGGTGGCATGGAAGCGCATACATCAGGAAGGCCAACAACAATGGAGAGGGGCAAGCAAATACATGAAGAAGCAACATGAAAAACGGATGTATCTCAATGTCAAAACAAAAATGCATGCCAACTGTGCACTGGACAAACAATCATGAATTCCACTAGGGGTGTATACACAGGTCGAACTTGAGACTGCCCACAGATGAAACATAACCCTAATGCCTGTGTAAGTTACTTTCACATGCTGCACTCCTTGCAAGCCCATGGAAAGGGGAAGCAGGAGTCGCATGTGTGTCTGGACCCTAAGGAACAAACAAGGAGTTTGCCAAAATGAGACAAGCCTGTTTGGGCCCAGCTGGAACCTACAGTGGATGCCCTCGGATCCCACACAAAGCAACACACTTTCACATAAATGCACAATAGACAAAAACATATAAAAATAAATCAAAAATGCCCAATGAGTAGAGGGGCAGGGTGCATCTCAACACCCACATGTGTTCATGTTGAGTCTGCACAGCCATCATGGATTGGGAGAGCTGTCGCCATCCTATGGTGTACCAATAGAAGGTGGCTGTGGAAAGGGAGGCATACCACGTGTAGCCCTGGCTTGCTCCTCATGGCAGTGGCCATGCGGAACCGAGATATGTACATCTGTAACATGATGGCACAGAGGTCTGCATGCAACACTTCACGGGATGCATGCAGTTCTGCTTGCAACACCTGAAGGGTTGCTCGCAGTTCCTCAGAGATGCTGCGTGTCAACTGTTGCATGTGCTCTTCTGCACGTCTACTGCATGCTGCCTCGAGTGCAGTCAGTGTAAATTGGAGTGACCTAGCCTCATCTGACAAGGCAGCCCTGAGGGCCCGACCCTCTGCAACCATGGCTGAGCGCAGAGACCACATTTCTGCCCGTCGGCACATGTTGCTGGCCTCCAGGTGGAGCCTGTGTGAGCCGCATTGGGACTGCAATGCCTGCAGCGAGAGCTCAATCTTTCTTTCAGGGAGGAAAATGGAATTGGCCACCCTATCTATGCCCTGAGCCAACATCTCATATACAGCCCCATGTTGTTGTGCAACAGAATACATGGGCTGCTCCCACACATTATCACCTGTCGGCACACGGCCACCACGTTGGCGGGCCCCATGCCTGCTTGGCCCAAGGAAACCTGCCCCTTGATGTGCTGGCGCTCTCTGTGGCAGCAGGACTGCATCCCTCCCTTGAGCAGCTGTCCCAGGAACAGTATCCAATACTTTTGAGCATGTCCTTGCACCGTAACCACCACAGAGCGGTGTTCCAGCACTGACTGGCCTTGTGAGGGTTCTTCCCCCACTAGAGATGTTTTGGATAGGCCAGCACACACAGTTGAATCACTCACCTACGACTGTTCCAAGGAATCCATGTCTGATTCACCACCAGAGCCATAGGCTTCCTCAGAGTCAGAGTAAGTAATGCCAGGATGGACAATAGCACCAGTGGATCTTTATGGGCTACCACACCACGTCTTTCATTGGTGCCTGGTTGCAGCCCACTCTCCTCCACCTCCTCCTCCTCCTCTACATCCACTGACTCATCACCTGCAGAAAGAAAGAAAAATACATGAATACACTTTTAAATAGCATATCCCACACACATAGGTATCACAATGTAGTCATGCAACACAACACATCAACCTTCCATGTCAGCGAGGTCACACACTCTGGCATGTGCACAGTGCCATTGGAAGGAAAGGGTACCATGAAAGCAGACATGGATGTGTGTCAAAGGGCGCAACACCACATGTAGTGCATGGTGCATATCACCTGCTTCGCACACAAGCACCAGACTGGCATAGTTGAGTCACCAGCATCACTGATGAATACACACAGATGCCACTAGCATGGCCATGCCTGAACAGCATGACATGGAAATGCCAATTACCAAAAACACAAGTGTCACACAGTGCTACAATGCTAGGGTGGTGGAACACAGTGAAGGCAGGCACACCAAATCCATGAGTCCAGGTCACATTGACATAACACAAGTGAATAGGCATGTAGAAGGGGAGACCTGGGTTTGGACGTGCAAGGGGGCATTGCAGTACATGTGAATGTACTAAACGTAGAATATAACTACAATACCAGGAAATGCCAAATTGCGGGATGATGGCAGAGGAAGGGCAAGTGCATGAATCTGGCGTGAAGTGTTGTCAGTGGGTTGGACGGATATTGCAAACACACCCCAAGTGCGGGTGGTGTATGGGAGCCAGTGCCATCATCATAGTCCTAGGGTGATACCAGGCCCCAAAACAAAAGGACCATTCACACAGTCCAGTCCAGGGTGAGTTGCAGAGGGAAGAGAGTAGAAGCACAGAAATATATGTATAGTCTGTCGCAGTAGGCCAGCATTGGAATGACCAGTCCCTGGGAGATAGTGAGCTGCTGGGCGAAGGAGACGAAAGGTAGGATACCTCTGATGAGGTAGAGCTGGCAAGGTGATCTCTCACAGACATCAAGAGATGAGACGAGACAATGCTAGTGTGCATAGGAAGATCATCACAGGCACTACGCCATAACAGGTTGTAGCTGGAAGAGGGGCAAGTGAGGCTGGACAGAGAGTGACATGGAATGAGTGAGCAGGAATGGTGATGAGCATTGACCCGGTGTGCAGCACATTGTCTGTATCCAGTCTGCATGACAACAGGCACATATCAGTCCACCATGACACGGTCAACACATGGCAGTCATGTAAGCCTAGGCATAACTGCAAAACAATCATGACACTTCATCAAAACAACATACACATGTCCCGGACAAAGACGCCTCATCACTCACCGGATGATCCCTCATAACTTGGCAGGTCTCCCACGCCTTGGATCTGCCCCACATCAATGAGATCACTGACAGTCTATTCATGTGGAGTGAGTTCCTCCTCTGGCTGTGTTCCACCTCCAGTCACCAGTTTAGAGGCATGGTTGGTACCCAGTTTATCCTTGGGTCTGCGTTTGAGGTCATTCCAATGCTTGATCATCTACTGAGCTGTGTGCCTCACTTGGCCAATGGCATTTATACGATCTGTGACGTGCTGCCAGTGTGCCATATGCTGGGCATGTATATGTGTGCTCCCTGCATGCACAAACATGTCACGTCCATGCTCCAACACGTAGTCCACGAGGATGTTCAGCTCCTCATTACAGAAGCTCTTCTTCCTCGATGTGTGGGGCTCCTGTGCCGTGCCTTGGGTGGGAGCCTGTACCCCTACTGCACACTTTTGCTTCTTGCAAGGTGGTGCAGACCCAGAGTGTCTGGGGCCACTTGGGTCAGTAGGGGCTGGAGTAGTGGTGGACTGGGCCATGGCATCAGCCACTGATGGAACGACAGTAGGCTGGCTTGTAGGTATTCGTACCAGGGTGCTGGTGCCAGTAGCTTTCACCGCACGTCCTTTGCCCTTAGGGAGTTGGAAATCTGCCCCTGAGTCACTTAGGTCCTGGGATGGGACCACTACAGTCCGGGCTGGGTGACCGTTAGCCTGGGAGGTGGTAGCCGCAGCTGGCCCCTGCAGCTTCCATACCACCCTGGCAGCTCTGGACAGCAGATTACACTGCTGGTCAGGGACCCCGGGTGCTTGGGACGTGAGCATCAGCTGCATCTCCCTGACCCTGATTGGTAGGGGGCATAGCTCTCCCTGCACAGGCCTGGACACCTCGGACACCTTACCCACCTTGCCCACCTCATCCCCTGTTAGGCAGAAACCTGTGCAGTTCCCTCTGGGACCACTGCAAAAAGTTTAAGACTACAGGAGTTAGCAGTAAACCCAATTGGTAGCAGTCTGCACCACCCAGATTTACCTGGTAGCTGTGGCTGAGCAGTAAGACTTCTCTCAAGACGAGTTAGGCAGTATTTAGAGTATACAAAATAGGGCAATTTACACAGTAGAACAAGCAGACACTGATCAGAGCTTGGGTGTAAAGATATATAATTATTTATTAAAAACACATCTATGAAAAACACACTGGCACTAATATGGCAAACAACTTAAATCACAGTTACTATAAGTATATATCAATCCCATAGCAATATTTCGACAAGTCTAGGTTCAACAGTACCACTTATTTGCAGACAGAGGTGAATGCTTTAACCTAGATGACACTCTAGTATTTGTTAGAAAGGGAGAGAAAAAGGCAGGGTTTGAAACCAACTCAGTACCAACACTTTTACGAAGCAAATGCAAGGCAAGCAAGGCAGGGTCTACTGTAGATCACAAAGTTCAGAGGCCAGGCCCACTCGGAGAGAGGCAAGGTGGTATGTCCAAAAAATACCACAGTGGAAATGCACTTCAAGTCTTTTTAGCAAAATGTCACAGAAAGGTTGGACCAGTTTTAGAACAAAAGTTAAGAAGGTCTGGAGGCGACCCAGTGGAAAGGTAAGGATTTAAGACACCTCACGCTAACCGTTTCAAGGGAAGCCAGGCGGACACAGTACCTTGAAAGTGGAGAGACAGCTCCAGCGGGGGCAGTTGTTCCTGGTGGTGGATGCATGTCGGGACTTTTCCAGGAGAAGAGATGATCTCGTCGTAGAGGAAAGTTGAAGATTGTTGCACCACCAGGGAAGAGACCAGCCGCGGAGTGCTCCGTCACAAGGCACCACCTTTTGGTCGCGGTAAAGTGGTTAGTGGCTATCCAGTTGCCGGGGTGCTCAGCATGGGCAATTCGACCACTAGACGTCCTGGAAGCGAAGAAAAAGCAAGGGACTGGTTGTTCCCACCAGTCAAAGGGAAGAAGACTCTCCGGCAGGGAGATCTCCTCTGTCGTTGGGAAGTGGGAGTCGGTTCAGCAGGGCTCCACCGGTGGTGTCGTCGTTGCAGGTTGGCTCAGCTTCTCCCTCATCGGATTCTTAGGTCCTGTGGCGACTTCCGATGTTCCAGTCCCCAAAGCCCTGCTTTTATGCAGAAAACCCCCATTCATTCAGCCTAGCTGTCAATCAAAACATGCTAAGTGGTGAGCGGGGCGGCTCACCACTTGGGCCAATCACACCAGAGTGCGACTTGAGTTGGCAAGGCAACTCAGTCCAGGGTGCCTAAACCCCCTCCCACACCCTCCCACACCCCCTGTGGTACCCAGACAGAATGGCACCACTCTGTAGGGCTTCTGTGCAGAAGCCCGCCAAAAGTGGAACAAAGGGCTCAACCTTTGGTTTGGAGTTACAGAGGCGAACACATACGCCATTTTAAAAACCGAGTTCTGGCAGAAAATACCAACCGGTGAATTTATTTTAAATAAATAAACCGGCGGTATGTTAGAGACTAATGTGAAAAAAGTATTAGCCTCGAACAATGGGAAAATCCCATAGGAATATATTGGCGGTCGAATATAAAAAGTAGTATCCACTGCCACCAGCCAAAACTCGACAAGGGGGGACGGGACAGTGCCCCCTCGAACAACAGAATTACCCCTACCAGTACGTCCACAATAGGATGGTTTGTACTAGTTCTGTTAGTAAATTTAGGTCTAGTAAAGCCAATGGTGACTTTGCATGCCCTGGGAGACAGTAGTCAGTCCCAGGGTATGGAGTCTATGGTGGGGGTCACCTAGGACACCCCAGTGTTACGGCACGGAGGGTGCTGTGTAACACACATAGCAAAACACATGAGACCCTATGGAGAAAAAGACCCCATAGCCCATAGAACACATTGACATTCAAAGAAATACCACAAATCATGTCCAAGAGTGGGAGGAAAAGAGTCTCACTCTGGGCAGGATGAAAAAAACAAACTCCAGAAATCCAGCAAAGCTGCTGGGGGACTCACTAGGTTAGAAAATTCAGCCTAAACAGAGAATTCTCCCTAACATCCCCCTCGGCCACCTGGGCCACCTTGGCCACCTTCTCCACCTCTCCCACCTTGGCCACCTCTACCAGGTCACCCACCTTTGCCTCCCTTCCCACTTGTTGCCCTCCCATTCATGACACTGATGGACCAGCGCAATGGGAGGTGTAGCTAACAATTGTCCTGGGCAATTGGAGTGAGAGGGCAGGGTACGTGATGGAAAACATATCTCTGTGCTCCAGCAAGGCTCTATGTAACCCCTGGTGAAAAAATAACAGGTTGCATAATGCTCAGTCTCGCCAAAACCAAAAATTAACATGTATGCGACCCCTCGGTAGCTCACGTGTGAAGAAAAAATGGCACGCAGTACGCTGTGGCACCTAGCAACACAAAAGATGCATGTGCGAGGAACATATAGGGTACTATGACCTTTCAAAAATGGGGTACACAACACACAGGGGCAACCACAGTATGAAAAAAGCAAGCGCAACTCACCGTCTGCCTCATAGAAAGAAAAAGAAATACACGTGAAAATACTTCGAAGTCCACGCGTCCATCCACAACGAAATGCACGTACATTGTTATGTTGTCCTAGACACACATTTAACCCGATACTGGACGGCAACGCCCAATGTTCAGCATGTGTCATGTAACGTACACGTTTGGGGCCTTTCGTCTGATTACACGCTCATGCGCGAAGTCACTCTGTTTCCGGCTGGCCACACAGAGAACACAGAAGACCCACACTCCTGCCTACCAGCCAATTTACCTGCCTACAACTGCGCAGAGCTGCCTCCTATGATCCATCTGCTGCTGCCAGCCCACTCTTTGTGCCTGCTGCCCACGTGCCCTGCATTTATGTGCCTGCTCTTCAGCCATTGCCAGTTATCCTGTCGTTGTGACCACCTCTGCTGATCCTGAAGACTCCCGACTGCCATACCACCGATCCACAGCCCAGCCCCAGGACCACCTTGCCCATCCACACTTGCCTGGAGGGTTGTCATGTCTGACCCAACACCATCTGAGGCAAGTGGCAACCCCCCGGCAGAGAGGCAGAGGGCTGTCAGCTTCTCATCCAGGGAAGTTGGCATCATAGTGGAGCAAGTCCTGGGGCATCATGATGCCCTCTTCCCTGGACCATTGCAAGTCGGCAATGACGGACGGAAGAAGATCTGGGCAGACATCGTGGGTGCCATCAATGCCATCAACGCGGAGGGGGTGGCACCCCGCAACTATCAACATGTCCATACGCGCTGGGAAGACTTCATGTCCAGGACCTTCAACAAGGCCTAGCACCTCATTAGGACTGGTGATGACCAAAGAGGGTGCCGGGGCCAGTTGACCACCAACAAGATGTGGGTCCTGGAGACCTTCAACCCAGCGCTGCACGCCCAGGTCTTGGAGGTGGTGCTCCGTTTGGAGTCGGCTGGTAAGTGTCCATGTGTTGTTGTCTACCATAGTGCATGTGCATGTTGACATGTGGTTGGAGTGTGCACCTTGGTGTCATGTCTGGCATGCCTCCTGTACAGATGTCTGTGTGCATGTCCCAGTTACAGCTGCATGTGAGTCCATTGAAACGTGTGCCACATCAATGCTGTCTGTGTTGAAATGAGTGATGCGCACAAGCATTTCACAATGTGCACATGTTTGTTTCCCTGTGTCTGAATTGGGGCATACCAGAGGTGTGACACATGGGTGCTTTTGGCAGCATCATGGACATGCATGTTGTACATGTGCATGTGTCTGAGAAGGGAGTGTGTGAGTGGCCAACACTCGAGGATGTCTGTAGCTTGTGCTTTTGATTGTGTGATTGCCTCATGCTGCCAATTTGACCTTGAGTGCTCTCTGACGTGATGGCTCCATGGCCTGCTTCATGACTGTCAGTTGATGTGTGAATGAGATGTGTAGGTGCCAGGATGCATGTGAGGTGAATGCATAATTTGGAGGTGCTGGCAGTGCCTTGTCCAAGGATGTGAATGCCTGGTGTGAATGACACACATGATTGTGGAAGTGTGTGAATGGACCTTCCCTGTGTGTAGTGGACGGTGATGATGGTTGTGACCTTTGACAATGCCAATGATGTACATTTGCATTGTGACAAACACACATATGTCCAGTAGCCTGATGTATGTGTTCTATGTTTCCCTTTCCACAGCGACGATGGAAGAAGAGGGCGGAGAAGGCGATGTGGAGCTCGGCAGCAGGGATACCTCCACCAGGCATAGACGCAAGGCCCAGTCATCCTCCCAGGGACTGTCATCTACCTGGAGTGAGGATACTGGTGCCACGTCCCGTAGGCGCAGGCACCGGGCTTTTCGGCAATGGCAGGCTCGGCATAGGAGGCGACAAGACTCAGGGCCTCCAATGGAGGAGAGGCAGGTATCAGCCATCGGGCAGGAGGCACACGTGGACCCTACAACAAGGATGTCTTCCGTGTTGGGGCGACTTGGCCAGCAGATCAGAGCAGAGCGGCAGTAGGCACACGGGGCATGACTCACCATAGCCAGGGTGAAGAATACCTTGCGTCGGGCAGAGAGGGGAGCGGACTTCCTCGAGGAGACTTGCAGGGAGTATAAGAGGAGCACATTGGAGTCCCTGCAAGCCCTCGAGGGGAGAGCACAGGCCCACCTAGGGGAAAGCGACACAGAGTTCGATGATGCCCTGGCCAAGACCTTGGGGGGAAATAGTGAGTCACAGGACTAGCCTGCTGCCACTGCACATAGTTATTTAGGTTTTAGTTTCCTTTTGTTATTTTTTTTCTTTGGAATTTTGTGACTTTCCTCCATGTATTGTACATAGTTCTTGGTTTTTTTGGTTCTTCTTTTTCGGATACGGTTTGGGACAATGGACCCTGTATTTTTTTAAATAGTTCTCTTTTTAGCAGATATATTTAATTTCACCATGGAGCAATAGTATTCTTTGGATTAGTGTTTTAATTTATTTTTTTCACTACTTTATGGACATGTATCACATCTTTACTTTCATCTTAATTTGTTTGACTTACAATTTATTTAATTTTTCACAATCTTTTTTATTTGCTCATTTGGTGTTAAATTGGTAAATTTGTTTTATATGAGTATGAGTTAAATACTGTTTTTAATACATATTTTTTTATTTGAAATCAAAGTGGTGTCTGTTCTTGATGGTTTAATCCAAGTTTTGCTCTTGCTTACTCTTTTCTATGTCCATGATGCTGGCCGTTGTTGTACATGTGTGTACACACATGCATTCATGTGTCATGTTTGACTTCCATTGGCATGTGGCATGTTGTGGTGTGCATGAAAAATGGATGGGTGTTAAGGTACACATGGAATGTGCAGCATGTGGTGGCATTTTATTTAACATCTGCTGCATTCATGTCTATCGGTCCACAGTGTGTTGAGGGTGGAGGGTGGGGACATGAGGCGGGGCCTGCCTGCAAGTTGCTGTCACAAGTGGGGTCATGAGGCGGGCCCTGCCTGCAGGGTGCCGTCACAGGTGGGGGGTGGGGATATGAAGCGGGGCCTGCCTGCAGGTTGCCTTCACAGGTGGGGGGTTGTGACATGAGCCGGGGACTGCCTGCAGGTTGCTGTCACATGTGGGGTGTGGGGATATGAGGCGGGGCCCGTCTGCAGGTTGCCGTCACAGGTGGGGAGTGGGGACATGAGGCGGGCCCTGCATGCAGGGTATGGTCAAGGGTGTGGGGTCCTATGTGGTGTGGGCTGCATGTGGGGTATGGTCATGGGTTATGGTGGGGTCCCATGTCGTGTGGGCTGCCAGTGGGTTATGGTCATGGGTGATGGGGGTCCCATGTGTTGTGTGCTGCCTGTGGGGTACGAAACACCAGTAATGGGGGTCCCATGTGGTGTGGGCTGACTGCAAAGTATGGTCACGTGTGATGGGGGTCCCATGTGGTGTGGGCTGCCTGCGGGTGATCCCATGTGGTGCGGGCTGCCTGAGGGGTATGGTCATGGGTGATGGGGGTCCCATGTGTGGGCTGCCTGTGGGGTATGGTCACGGGTGATGGGGGATCCCATGTGGTGTGGGCTGCCTCCGGGGTATGGTCATGGGTGATGGAGGGAACCCATGTGGTGAGGCCTGCCTGCGGGGTATGGTCATGGGTGATGGGGGTCCCATGTGGTGTGGGCTGCCTACGGGGTATGGTCATGGGTGATGGGGGGTCCCATGTGGTGTGGGCTGCCTGTGGAGTATGGTTACAGGTGATGGGGAACTCCCATCTGGTGTGGGCTGCCTGCAGGGTATAGTCACAAGTGATGGGGGTACGATGTGGTGTGGGCTGCCTGCGTGGTATGGTCACGGGTGATGGGGGTCCCATGTCATGTGGGCTGCCTGCGGGGTATGGTCACCGGTGATGGGGGTCCCATGTGGTCTGGGCTGTCTGTGTGGTATGGTCACGGGTGATGGGGTCCCATGTGGTGAGGGCTGCCTGTGGAGTATGGTCACGGGTGATGCGGGGCTCCCATTTGGTGTGGGCTGCCTGTGGGGTATGGTCACGGGTGATGGGGGGGTCTCATGTGGTGTGGGCTGCCTGTGGGGTATGGTCACAAGTGATGGGGGTACCATGTGGTGTGGGCTACCTGTTTGGTATGGTCACGGTGATGGTGGGGTCCCATGTGTTGTGGACTCCCTGTGTGGTATGGTCACAGGTGATGGGGGGTCCCATGTGTTATGGGCTGACTTCAGGGTATGGTCACAGGTGATGGGGCATCCCATGTGTTGTGGGCTGCCTGCGGGGAATGGATACAGTTGATTGGGGGTCCCATGTGTTGTGGGCTGCCTGCGGGGTATGGTCACGGGTGGTCGGAGGGTCACATGTGTTGTGGGCTGCCTGTGGGGTATGGTCACAGTTGATGGCTGCTGGGGTGTGGCAGTACCGTCCGTAGGCGTGAGCGTTCAGGGGATTTGTGCGTGTATTGCAGGGTTTGGCTGGTGCGACTGGGGAATGCGAATACGCTAGGGTGCGAACGGGGTACACGCAGGCTTTTCCACATGATTTGGCTGGTGCGACCATGGTATGCGATTATGCTGGGTAGGCGCAGGCCTTTCCACGCAATTTGGCTGGTGCGACTGGGGTATGCGAATACGCTGGAATGCGGATGGGGTACTCACATGCCTTTCGACGTGATTTGGCTGGTGCGACTGGGGTACGCGATTACGCTGGGGTATGCACAGGCCTTGCCACGCGATTTGGCATGTGCGACCGGGGTACGTGATTATGCAGGGGTGCAGGACGGGGTACGCGCAGGACTTCTCACACGATTTGGCTGGTACGACTGGGGTATGTGATTATGCTGGGGTGCGGGATGGGGTATACACAGACTTTCCACGCGATTTGGCTGGTGCCACCGGGGTACACACAGAGTTTTCATGCTATTATGATGGGGGGCAGGCTGTGTGCTGGGCCATGGATGGCGTAGGGCCTTGCACTGTATTTGGCATTTCACTGGGTTTTTCCTGCGCACGGGGGCATGTTGCGGGCGTTACTGGCACTGCTTGATGTTCAATGCACCACGGCTACTGATGCCTCGGAAAATCCATAAATACGCATGCCGTGCAATTGCTTCTTTGTGCCACGGCTGGCGCACACATGGCACACACTCCATCTCTGCACTAGATTCTATGAATTGGGCCCACAGTGGTTTTTAGCAGAAAAAAACACAAGCTGAATGTGCCACCTTTGCTAGTTATAAGGTTGCACAGCTAGCTTATTGTGAGGTCAGCACATCCTTTCACAGATGGGGATTTTGTAAAAGACTGCCTGATGGAGATTTGTGAGATGCTTTCGCAGATGTTCCCCTTTCAAGGATGAGCATTCAGCAGTGTATTATATATGTATCTGACAATTGTTACAGCCAACTGAAAATGCAATGAAAGGACATACAATTCTTTTCAGCAGCCCCTGATGAGAGCACAGATGCGAGTGACAGCCCAGCTCTTCAATTTAATTTGTGGGGTCAATAACAAATGCAAAGTATTTCAGGAACTGGCTTCCATGGTATCTTTGCATGGCAGAACTACTGGTGTGGACATTTTTAATGCCTTTCAAAAGGTCATTGATGATTTACATTTTGCATGGGATAATCTGGTAGGCGTGACCACTGATGGGACCCCAGCCATGCTTGGAGAGCTAAATGGTTTTATTGGCTGCTTGAAAAGGCACTTGGGTGAGAAGGCTGTCCATTTGAAAAATTATCATTGTATTATACACCAGGAAGCATTATGTGCAAAACACTTGCAATTCACAGAAGTCATGGACTTTGTTGTGAAAACAGTTAATTGTATCCGTGCACGCACTTTGAACCACAGCAAGCCTCTTTTAAACTTTTTGCAGACCCTTTCTCTGTTGATGTGAAAGATGTGTCACCTGATCTTCTGCTCGAAGTGATTGAACTTCAGTGTTGTAGTGCCCTCAAAACTAAACACAGAGAGATCCCTTTAATAACCTTTTACCAGTCTCTGAACACTACTCAATAGTGTCCTTCTCGGCGCATGGCCCTTGCACCATTTATGCACGTGATTCCATGAATCAAGCCCCATGTGAGGATACATGTTTGGTTTAAAGGTTATAACATGAAAGTCCTTGCAGGACACGATCAAGCGTGTGTAAAAGAAGGAGGATCTCATGGAAGATCCACGCCCTTGAGATTGGAAAGTTCTGTAAGTGTGAGAAAGAGCCTGACAGGAGAATATACCAGGTGAACTGCGAGCCTGGAACTTTTAGCCAAGTTATGATATAATATATGATATGGCATTTTTTAACAGGCCTATACACAAGTGTTTCAGGTGCGAAGTTCAAATACCGTAAAGAAGAGGATCCATAGGAAGTCAAATGCCTTTAGGATTTTGAACAGTTTGACACATAAAAAGAAAAATGGGGAAGGCAGTTATCCCCACAGAACTGTGAATTATTGTCCACTGGAGAGTTTTGGTTGGATCCTTTAATCTTTGTGTTGAAGTCAAACATTTGTGCACTTTGAGATTCAAAACCAAAACCCTTTGCACCTTAGAATTAGTTTCAGAGTGTGAGGGCCAGAATAGGATTTCAGACACAGGACCTATTTTGCTCTGGACATATTGACGAAGGACCGATCCACTAGTTTTTGGTTGACGTAGGGAAAAACCTCCTAAATTAGGGATAGTGAGGAAATGTTTAACTCCATTATTGTTTTGAATAAATGTTTGTAACCCAACCCTTGAGTCCTTGGTGTCTGCGTCTCATTCCTCACTCCTCATACCACCCACAAAAAGTGAGTGGAGTTATTTCATGGCAGAAAAGATACTGTTATATCTTGTGATGCCTCTGAAGAAGAGTAGACCTTCCTAATGACCTCCCAATGCAAACCTTTAAAAACACACTTACGTTGGATAAAATGGCGAAACAGTGGAGGGTAGCCCAAAAACGTTCTCCTAAACTAGAAAGGAAACAAGAAAAGCTGAAATTAGGTTATGCTTTACTTAATATTTAGACATATGCACCCCGCATTTCCCTCATAAATGCCCACCTTTCCTCAGACTAGCATAGGTAAATCAAAGCAACAAACCCCAACAACCATAGGTCAGGATCCCACTTCATAAAAAATTAAAGTCAGGTAATTAATGAGAAAAAACACATGTAGAAAAATTGGTTAGGCAGTTTGCGAATAGCAAAAGAGCAATATTGAATTGATGTGCTCCAGAACGAGATGATCTTAGAAAAGTCAATGTTCTAATGTTGACCTCAAACCAAATAATACAATGCCCAAGGTTGAGTCTGCTTCTAGATATGTTAGGAACAAGGTACACAAGAATCAATCCTCAAGAATAAAAAACGAAACAGGAGAG